>NC_083334.1:8376880-9088738 GCF_963455315.2 Globicephala melas | reverse complement strand
GACATTCAGTCTGGGAGAAGCCAAGTCTGACTTTACTATGAGACCCTTAAGCAGATGTTTTTTGGAAGCAGTTATGGGACATGTGGCTAAGACTCCACAGAGAGGATGGGATTCAGACATGTCTTTCATAGCCATTGCGACAAAAGCTTTGTTTAAACTTCACTGATGCTGATTGTTAAGTCTCCAGCAATCACATGGGTCAGCGAATCAAAGTTTATATCTCAAAATTAAAATGTTTGTCTTTATACAAAGAAAGGTTTTCCACTCCAGTTCCACGTCAATCACATAATCAATTCTCCTCCCAAACGCTGGTAGTTTGGACAAAATGGAAACTGGTAAGAAAGCACAGATGACTTAGTATTACTCATGTGTAGGATTTGTAAAATATCTTATGGGAATCATGTTGATGGTGAGTCAACAGCACTGACTTTTTCCTATGAGGAAAAATCAAGTAGGGTAAGAAATATGGATTTTCACCTGCCTTGTATTATTTTATTGGCCATTATACCATTTCAATGAAAACGGAAAAATCAGGACCATTTTCTCTCTTTACCATTATATGAAGAATGGCTGAATCTTCAGCTCATCACAGTGTTGAGTACAGATTTCTAATTAAGATGTCCAGATTCACACTGAAAATAGGGAGCACATTCTAGCACCATTAGAAATATCCACAAAGCTACAGAGAGAGTCAGGATTAAAGCTGGCAAGAGTGCGTCATGAAGGCAACACACCATACACTCTGAAGACTAAATTTCCACAACTAAAATTCCACAAATATATTTTATTTTATCAGGATTTTGGCTATCTATGCATCAAAGAATTCAATGTTTTGTTTTTTTTTTTTTTTTTCTTTGCGGTACGCGGGCCTCTCACTGTTGTGGCCTCTCCCGTTGCAGAGCACAGGCTCCGGACGCGCAGGCTCAGCGGCCATGGCTCACGGGCCCAGCTACTCTGCGGCATGTGGGATCTTCCCGGACCGGGGCACGAACCCGTGTCCCCTGCATCAGCAGGTGGACTCTCAACCACTGCGCCACCAGGGAAGCCCTATGCAACTTAATTGTAATCAAATAATTGACTCAACGGGGTTCTAAATAACCCCTGGGTAAAATACTGAAAAAATGCACTTAAATAGGATAAACACAAAGTCAAGTCTCAGGGTGTGTAGAACCAAGGCTACAGATCTTACCTAAAATGAATTAAAGTAAGCTCTAAAGTACAGCGAGGTATTTATCTAACGCAGCAGCGTGAAATCTGAAATGTCCCTCAGAGCAACCCTAGAAATGGTTTGAAGATTAGACAGAGATTCTGCTTCTTACTCATTTATGAATTCAGTGTTAGGTTTCCGAGGGTTTGTTTTTTTGTCTTTGTTTTATCCAACATACTGGAAAGCGCTCCTGCTTCTATTCCTTATGCTTCTTTCTTTAGCATCATTCTATTCACCCCTCTCTCTCAAGCTCATGAAAACTGATGTGAAGGATATGCCTCAAAACCCATTAAATGATGTCAATGTAAATATCTGTCTATTTAAAAGTACATGTTGGTGCTCCTTCAGTAATGCAGGCACTGAAATGACAGAGAAGGTTAGCAGGTAGCCCGCAGAAGGATGACTTGCAAATTCACGAAGCATTCGATATTTTTGTCAAATATATTTCAACAAAAATAAAGTGCATATTCAATAGAATATCTGTTGAGAGAATGAATAGATGTCCAGGTGAATAAACTTACTGGAAATTCTAAGCCACCAGTTTCCTCTAGGGAAAATGGAAGTAACAACAGCACCCTCCCTACCTCATGGCAAATTTTCTGTGATGCCAAGGAGGTGCAGGCATGAAAACTTTTTGTAAAATCTCAGGTATGATCTAGTTACTCCATGAACATTTTAGGGATCATAACTGGCAGTAATAATCAGCTTTTAAAACTCTCTTAGGATTTTTATTTCATCAGATTGAATAGTTCAAAATTTTATAAAATTCTAGTTTTATGATCCTTTGTTTGTATCTAGTATATTTTTCTCAAGACATAGTAAGGTACTGATTTTTTTTAAAGCAAAAACTGACTCACTCACATTTTCCTAAAATTGTATCAGGTGCTTTACTTAAAAGGAATGTGTTTCAATCAGGCCAGGCCCAGGTCAAGCGCTGAAGGCCGTGAAAATAGCGCAGGCAACCTGTTGTCCTCTATATGCCCTCTTTTTAGTTTATTCTCATTTCTTAGCGAACCATGGCCCTTCCTGTCAGGAACAATAACCTGCTCATAAATGAACTGAAATTAATGCAGTGACGACAGCAAGCATTATTATTATTATTACTTTTTTTTTTTTTTTTTTTTTTGCATTTCAACCTAAAAGATGGGGCTTGGGAAGATAAATAGCTTTACACAGAGGACTAGGTTTTAAACCATGGTTTCAACAAAGTAAGAGCAGTAGAGAAGAGACCATTTGCTGCATCAGCCTTTGTCCAAACCTCACCATATACACACCATTGTCTAACAATGTTGGATTGTATCTCCTGCACCTCAGAAGATGAAGCTTGCCATTTTAAATGGGGTGCTGTGACACATTGCTAGTTTGTATAGGATGCTGTATCAAACTTGGGCATTCACAAAGCATTCCGACTATTATTTTCTGGTGTTTTTGAAATCGTAAAGTTTTGTTTTATATATATTCAGCGAAGTTTTCAGCTTGTATAAATGATTTCATCCTTTTCTTATGGTACCAATCACACCAGAAAGTTTATGATGATACATTTTTAGTTTCATTGTATTTTCAATGAGAATGAAACTATAATAATTCAACAACAAAAACACAATTGTTTAAATAAAACCTGAAGAAAAAAAAAGAAAGAAAACTTTTTCATTACTTTCTAAGCATATTATTCCAAAAGGGTTGAGGTAGCTTTAGAGGCTTTTCAAATATCTTTTTTTTTTCAAATCTTGTCATCTAGAATAAAATTTTTCTAAGGACAAGGTTTCTTACAATGTTTGTAGAAATTGGCAGAAAAGAGTCTGATGTGTTCATAAGATTTTCATAACGTTCGTAAGATTTTAAAAATCCAAACTTTATATATAAACCAAAGGATTCCAAACCATAACTCAAGAAACAGACGGAGACTCTTAAGGTCTTCCCAATAGCTCTTGGACCCAAGGACTGACCAATAATTATCTTCCCCATTTTAAATGTCATGTGTGTCAACACTTAGAATATGCTCCTACATCTGGTTACCACATCTCACAAGGAATAAGAAAACTTCAGTTTGGGAGACCAATGTTAAATACTCAGGAAATTCGCAAGACAATTGCTAAATATGGTCATTACAAGTGATTAAATTATGTAAACAAAATTAAAACAATTATATTAAAAATAGAGGTAGTAACTACTCAGATCACATAAATTCCTGATTATTTTACTGTATTTGGCATTTCTCTGCACTCATGAGGTATCTGTCTGGTGGAAATATTAAACAAGAGAGGACTACTGTACATCTCTTCCTAATGCCATGTCCAGTGACACTATGTGGATAGCCAGGAATTGGTCAACTTGGAAAAGTTTAGACCAAGTAGATTAGAAAATGCTATAAATTGAGCTGTTCCCCCCAGAGAACTGGTTGTGAACCATTTATCAGCACACCCCTGAGCTGATCTAGAGAAAGAGATCTAGAGAAAGCTCCCACTCCATTTCCATAATCAACACCGCCTTTTCTGTGGCGGTGCTCATATGTGCATGTCAGCATTCTTCTAAACTGGGGGGCATTTCAACATGGTGTCAAGGGTTATTTTAAGTTGAAAGAAAAATAAAATATTTTTAAAGCACTTTTTTGAATATCGTTTTTGTGCCTTGTCTTTCTTCTACTGAAAACATTTTCATACTTTAATACCTATAATTATTTTATGAGGTTGTCATCCTTTTTCCTCATGTGGAAACTGAGACAAAGTAGTTTAATAATTTACCAAGGCCCTACAACTAGTAAATTAGATTCACACCCAGGACTTCAGACTTCTAATTTATTTTTTTTTCAAATAAATTATATCTGCTGTGCTTAGCTTGATATCAAAATCTTTTGCCTCAAATTTTAAGATGTAAAGGATATTCATTAATTTTAAACTAGCAGTTTGCTTGTTTTTATTTGATGCTATTTCCTGACTTAAAATGTGACAGTATTAGGATACTATGTTTTAGAAAATTTAGAAAAATGTAAAGTTTTGGTTTCACATAAGCAAAAACCATGACCTAATCTCATGTGAACACATTCAAATTAATAGGTTAAAGCCACATGTATAAAGTTTATTCTATTTAAATTTAATGATGGCTTATTATAAATATGGAAATAAGCAACTTTATATATTTTTCTTCTGAATGACTCTCTAATACTTAACATTCTTATTTAGATGTAGATTTTGGAATTTTTCCTTTCTTGCCAAATGATGTGCATATATTCTAGCTTCTTTACATGCCATCTGAAATCAAGACTGCACTATCCTATTCCTTTATTTTGATCTCTTTTGAACCCAGTTTCAGATAATGACATATAAGGTAAATATAGTCAGAACATCACTGCAGCTGGGCAGACTCACCCTCATTCTGAATGACACAGATCATATTCCAAACTGGCTCTAGGACTCCCATCAAAGCATTTATTATATTCACCCTTGCTACATATTTTATGCAGTCCCATATTCTTTATTTGGATTCATAGCAATGTGGAGAAGAACTTGGCCAAATTTTACCCTTAAACTATCTTTGGATAAAGTGCAGTAAGCAAGGTCATTTTGGAACCAACAATTCTAGATTTGGACAAACTTCACTTAAAAAGATCAACATCGTGGGAATGTAAATTGGTGCAGCTGCAACAGAAAAAAACAGTATGGAGGTTCCTCAGAAATATAAAAATAGAGCCACATGATCCAGCAATCCCAATTCTGGGTTCATATCCAAAGGAAATAAAATCGCTATCTTGAATAAATCTGCACTCCCATGTTCACTGCAGCATTATTCACAAGAACCAAGACATGGAAATGAATGGATAAAGAAAATGTGAGGATGTAATGTGCAGCATGGTGACTGTAGTTAATAACGCTGTATTGTATATTTGAAAGTTGCTAAGAGAGTAGATCTTTAAAGTTCTCATCACAAAAATAGTGGTAATTTTGTGAGGTGATGGAGGTGTTAACTAACATTATTGTGGGAATCATTTTGCAATACACGCTTGCATCAAATCATCACCTCGCACACTTTAAACTTATAAAACATTATATGTCAATTACATCTCAATAAATCTGGGAAAAAGAGAAGGATTAACATAATTCAAGCCTGCTTTTTGAAGTAAAAACAAGAGACCTATTCATTATAAATTAATTTACTAGGTTCATTATAGAAACTATGTGGGTGGATTTTGGAAGCCAGTATTTTGATGACATTTTTTACAGGGACATTTAAGTTGACTGATAAAATCTGATTCCAAGCTTGCTAAGTGAAGCCATTATTCTTATTTTCTACCTAAAAGAGTGGCTACAAAATAAAGTTGTCTCAGGGCTAGTTTCACTCACTATGTTGAATTTAATGACTCAGCAGTCTAATTGTCCTTTCCACAGTAGAAATCCCTTAAAACTGTTCTACACATCATTACATTATCATTTGATGCTAAGCTTGGGCTTGTTTCTATAAAATCAGGGTGTGGCTCATCCATCTGAGTTCTGGGTTTCATGGATAATGACAGTGGCTTGGAATACTCTCTGGAAAGGCACTAGTAGAAGATCTGTCTTTCACAGGTAGCAGTGTGACCTCAGGGAAGGGCCTCAAAGTCCCTAAACTTGGTTTTACTCTTGCAAAATGGGAGGTGAGACCACATAAATTACTAGATCAGCTTCTGGCCTGGTTCCTTCTATTTGGTGGTCTAGTGAGGAATTTCTAAAGGAAGTGTCTTTTCCATATCCTTGTATAAATTTATTCAAATGTATGAAGAGGAGTGTAATTGTTGAAATGTGGGTGAGGGGATAAAAAATTATAATGAAGTACATTACAATATAAAATATCCATTATGAATCTAATAAAATACAGGATCCCATTCATATTTAAAGCTATGACTACAAATGTGACCTAATCATGCTTCTCTCCTTGAAGTGTGCAGTGTTGGGGACCTTACAGTTCCTGGGGACAGACCAAGGAACTGTCCCAATTTAGACCCCCTGTTGTTGTGTCTAGCTTAGCATTTATACCAGACCAGAAAGAGTCCCAGTTTGGACAATCAAGTATATGGTTACCCTGTATATGGCAGATGAAGAAACTGTCACCAGGTGTCACCTGTTCATAGGCTGGATAAGACTGGAGAGAGCAAATGTCTATTTCTCTACTATCACAGGGTAGCCATATCTAAAGGGAAATCAATTCTGTTTCTAATTTAAGTCTATGAAGCTTAATTTACCTTTCAAATAAATTATGAAAGTAGGGACATTATTGAGAAAGCTATAAAAATTGAGGCTTATTTATAATAGGCAATTGTTTCCATTTTTATTTTCTTGCAAATATTCTCTGTGTAAACGCTGTTTTTCTTCTGGCTTAAACAGACTGGTTTCTTAGGTAACCCTTTGAGGAGTTCAGCCAGTACCCAGAATTGTTTACCTGCTAGTTTGCTGTGAAAGCCACATGCTGGGCTGGTGGCACCTTCAGCCCTGCCACTCTAATTAATGGCTGATGGCCTTTGGAAACAAACAGCTATTTGGAAAACAGCAGGGCCCTGAGTTACGGTAAAGTCCAACCTGTAAAAACACTTGACCTCTGCTTCACTTAAGACTCTCCCAGAGAGGAAGAGATGGCGTGGTTTTGGAAGTCCATCTTGGTCCTCCATCCGCCAGGACTGGGGTCTCCATTACCATGGTGATGAGAGATCACTGCACCTTGGAGTCAGTTTCATTCCCCACCTTCTACTAATCCCTGTTCCTCCTTTTCTGTTTGTTCTCCTTGCTTATCTAAACTTTAAAACTTCTGCCTTTTATATCTCAAAACTTTTAGTATAACCCAAATGGATTTCCTTGCTCACTGAATCTGCTTCTTGCTGTTTATAAAGATGTTCAGTGTGCTGGAACCACTGAACATTGAATCCGTTGAATTGTTTTGAAGTATTTACAGCACCTTTATATTGAGATATAATAAAAGAACATGAAAATGCCAGGCATAAATTGAGCACAATAAATACTTGTTATATGAATAAGTCGGTGAACACAATAGTACATTTTTATCCAAAATCACAAATATTGTCTTTTATTTTGAAATGGAATATAACAGAAATGTAAAGCACTAATTTTAAATGTGGTAAGCCTTAAAATTCATTTTAAAAAATGCCATTAGAAAGATTGATCATCCAGTGATATTTATAAAAAAGGGATAATGTATTGTAGAGAGGTATTTGGCATTCAGATATCAGACCTGGGATCTACTACAGGAACCTGAGTACGTTACCAGCCTTAGTCCTTTAATGTAAAATGGGCATAGTAATCCCTGCTTAGAAGGACTGTAAAAATTACTCTTTGTAATATGTGTAAAACTTTCTTACAATGCATGTGACTAATAAATATTAGCACCTATTTATAATCATTATATGCAAAATGAAATATTGGTTAAAAAAAACTGCTTGAGAAAAATTAATTCTAGATTTCCCAGTGAACCGAAAACTAGTGTATACTCCTGCAAGATTTCTCTAGGTCACTCAGAATTTCTCTTTCCTCTTCAATCTAATAAAAAAAAATTACATTTTAAAAGTTCTGGGTGAAACTGTAGCATGATACAAATTCTGACATGCTGTAAAGAATGAAGATTACTATAAGGCTACAGTCATCAAGCCATTGTGATACTGCTAAAATAGACAAATAGAGGAATAGAACAGAATAGAAAGCCTAGAAATAGACCCAAACAAATATTACAGTCAACTGATCTTTGTTTGACAAAGAAGCAAAGGCAATACAATGGAGAAAGACTGACTTTTCCACAGAGGGTGCTGGAATAAATGGACACCCACATGCAAAATAATTAATCTAAACAGATTTCACATTCTTCACAAAATTTACTTAAAATGGACCATAGACCTCACTGTAAAGTGCAAAACTATACAACTCTTAGAAGGTAACAGGAAACAATCTAAATGACCTTGAGTTTGGCAATGAATTTTTAAATACAGCAGCAAAAGAATAATATGTAAAAAATTGAGAAGTTGGACTTCATTAAAATTAAAAAGTTCTGCTCTGTGACATGTCAAGAGCATAAGAAACAGAGCCACATATGGGAAGAAAATATTTGCAAATGGCACATCTGATAAAGAACTATTATCAAAACACACAAAGAACTCTTAAAACTCAACTATAACAAAAAACTCAAGTAAAATGGGTGAAAGACCTAGACAGACACCTCACCAAAGAAAATATACAGAGGACAAACAGGCATATGGAAAGATGCTCCACATCATAAGTCATCGGGGGAATGCAAATTAAACAAGATACCACTATACACCTATTAAAATGGTAAAAATCCAAAACACTGACAACACCAAATGCTGGCGAGGGTGTGGAGCAACGGGAACTCTCATCACTGCTGGTGGGAATGCAAAATGCTGCAGCCACTTTGGGAGACAGTTTGGTGGTTTCTTAAAAAAACTAAACATACTTTTATCATATGACCCAGCAGTCATGATCCTTGGTGTTTACCCAAAGGAGCTGAAAGCTTATGTCCACACAAAAACCTGCACATGGATGTTTATAGCAGCTTTATTCATAATTATGAAAACTTAAAAGTAATGAGGATGCTATCAAATGTCAACAGTAGGTACTGACCCACACTATACATAATAGTTTACATTGTGGGGCTGTGGCTAAGTGGAGTTCTTGCATTAGGAAACAAAATGATAATAAACTTAGAACACAAATCTCAAATTTGCTAGCTTTGGACAAAATACTGGAAAGCACTTTGCACTGCATGTGGGTAAATCATTACAATTGTGTTGAGGGGTTTTCCACTCGGGGGGCAGCCCAGTGGCTGTCTAAGTCAGCCAGGGGACATGTCCCAAATAGGTTTTTTGTAATCAAACACCTGTAAGTTAACTACCATTTGCAACATTCAATATTAACTAGACTTGATTTAAGGTTATCCCATGATAACATCACTGCCACTCTCAAAATATTACTTTATTTGGTTTTGTTAAGAGATGATCACTTGGTTTAAAATAGGTATGAGGCAGTTATAGTGATTTAAAAAAAGACTAAAGAGAGTATGTAACTTGAACACTGTCAGAAGGAATTTGAATCTATAACTTATGTGGCTTCAAGATCAATCACTTTCCATTGTGGAAACACACTCTGAGGTTATCTTCAATTCATTGTTCTTTCATTTCTCTGGGATAGTCGTCTTCACTAAGTTTATGAGATGGGATGCCTGGGTTCCAATCTCATTATTAGCAGAGGCGTAACTTACAATTTTCATCAGACCTCAAATCAACTTTGCAATTCATTATGCTACTCGCTGAGAGAGGTATGATGAGTAATTGCTACACGTGGTGGCTCCCATTTTAGCTATTTATTATCTGAACATTGTACTAAATTGTTTCTCCTTACTTGAAATGTTTACACCCTTTACATTTCAGTGCCCAGGGGCAAAATTCCGCACAGCCTGCCTCTGAGACTTCACCAACATCACCGTGATTTTACATCCTCACTCACCTCTAGGCACGGGCTCCCACATCCCCAAAGGGAGAGATTCAGATCAAATGCTCTTTATGGAGCTTGTCAGCTCAAATATACCTAATTTGACCCAGAGCTGCCCGACATTTACACTCGAATAAAGATTCCTTAGAATGAACTTTCTCGAGGAAAACATGGGGAGTCTGACTGATGTCCATATGCCTTCTACCGTCAGATACTCTGATCCCTGTGGACCCAAATATGTATCGCAAAAATAATGCAGCTAAATATTAGTATCTTTTCTTTGGAAAAATTTGAATATTCTGATGGTGCTGTGGTCTTTATATCTTAAACTATGTGCTCTTGTTTTCCATGTGATTAACTTGAATATACCTTCTTTACCAATAAAACTATAATAAATATTAATATTGATAAACTCTAAAGAAGGTTTACAATATTAAAATTCTCGATGATCAAATACCCATTTATTGTATATGTAAACTATGATAGATAGATAAATAGATGCCATATCAATAGATAGGTAGATGACCTATAGACAGATGATAGATGACATAGAGATACATGATAATAGATAGCAGATAGACAGATAAATGAGATATATATAGATAATAGATATTGATAGATACACTAACCCACTCTGTGCCAGGTACCATGCTATGATGAGTAAAACTGGGCAGGCAGTCAAGAAATCAATACTACTTAACAAATGTTTATTATGTGACAGGCATATTACGTTCTGGGTATACAGCCAAGTACAAGGTAAGGCCTCTTATCAAAGAGCTTATATTCTAGGAGAAAAAGAAAAACAGTTAAGTAAATGTTTTCAAATTATTGACAGAAGATATATAAATGATAAGACGAGGATAATGTGGAACATTATTTTTCTTAAGATTATGAAGTGAGCTAACTCAGCGAGGGTGTTTAGGGAAGGGACTTTTGAGGACTTGACATTGTAATTATCAGCTGAATGCCGAGAAGAAGGCAGCTTCACGAAGTTTCATTCATTCATTTATTCGCTCAACATATATACTGAGTAACCAGTGAGTCCCCAGCACAGTTTACGTGAACATAACATTAAAGCCTCCATCCTCATTCTCATTTTTGTGAAAGAAACAATAAATGAAATAATATATATATACATAATAACTATATACATAGTTATTAAATAATGAAAAGAGATAAAGAGAAAAATAAAACAGGAAGGGGATCAGAAAGTGTATGTGTGTGCGCTTGTGTGTACATGCATGTATGCAGCTGCATGTGTGTGTTGGTATGCATGCATGGATGCGTATGTGTGTGCTTGTATGCATGCACATGTGTGCACGTGTGCTTATATGTGTACGCATGAGTGTGTGTGCATGCATGTCTGTGTATGCATGCAAGCGTATGTGTGTGTGTGTGTGTGCCTGCATGTGTATGTGGTTGTTGCTGAAGTGTAGGGTAATGATACTGCAGAAGCAGAGAGGGACCGGATCACAGAGAGCCTTTAGGACATTGTCAAAAAGTAGACTTACAGGTGCAACATTTGAAGGCTTTAAATGGGCAAAAGCCTAACGCAATGAAAATTGTAGTGCTGTAATGCAGAATCTGCAAATTAATGTCCTTTACCAAAAACACTTGATGCCCAATAAGAAATGCTGAGTTAACCAAAAAAAGAGGAATCACTCAAATTGTCTCATATGCTAAGCTACATTTTAACAAAATACACTCCAATTAATCCTCTTAATAAAGTGAATATTAATATAAAAATCAAGAGAAACACAAGTTGGGCTTTGTATTATGGTAATTAGAGTTTACCATAGATACAGAAGCGAACATTAATATGGTATCTATTCATTTGTTTTCCAGCAGATAAAAGAAAATTATTATTTTGAATGATGATAGTATTGGAGAAAAATGATCATATATTTTACAAGAACAACCAGAGAAGAGATTTTTAGTTTGTCATTTTCATTGCTAAAAGGAGCAAAAAACAGGAATGAAGTTATTCCTTCAACTAAAGCAAATTTAAATATGTCACTGTGATGTAAGTAGCATGTAATGTAAAACTAATATTGGGTCAAAACATGTCATAAATGACTTTTATATGGATTCTAGAAAACTGTGCCTGAAAGTAAGATGGCAGTTTGGTTCACTGGAATGATAGATTATAGACAGCTAAACCTCATTCTTAGCATACACGATACCTGATAAACTGGATGCAAATGATAGATCAATCAGCAAATACTTCTACAATTCATAATAGGATTCTCTTTTCCGTTCACAGAAATTACCACTGTATTCTTTACATGATACATTCACCTAATGCAATTAATATTCTTCTAATTCTTTCCTGTCTTTTAAAGAATAACACATGAATTAGCCCTTAAAAAAAGTACGCCTAACTATATGGGATCACTTTTTCCAATGTCAGAAACCTACAAAGTCTTGTGGAATACTTTTCATATGTACATCGGCACAAAAAAGCTGTAAAGATTTTCTTGGGTTTGAGGGGTGGAGAATTTCTTACATAGTCATTAGTAAACTTGGATTTTTACTTAAAGCTATGACTTTCCCAGATATATAATGAAAGTATCTTGCTTGGATGTCACATGGTTCATACTACTTTATATGCCTTTCAAACTGACAGTTCAACCTATGAAACAGGTTATTTAAACAAGCAAATTGAATTCCCTCCAAAGTATTCTAATAATAATTGCAATACACAGTGCTCACAAAATATGTTGCTTTCCATTTCCAAAGCACTTTACTAATTATCCAATTTGTTAATCTTAGCTTATCTCCTTGACTTTCCACATATTTTCACATATCTTAAAACATAACTTCTTCTTCTTTTCTGGCATAAACTACTACTTAGAAATTCTCTCCATCTGCTTCCTCTTTATGAAAATAATGTAAATTCATTGAACCCAAGGGATATGACCAAATAAGTACTATACCAAATACAAAATCATTTGCTGTAATTAAATTATCTAATTTAATCCAATTAGTGCAGCAATTAATTTGGATAGATTAGTAAGAAAACTGGTGAACACTTCTGAAGTTAAAACATCACTGTTGAAGATGGCGGCGTGAGAATACACCGAATCAGCATCTCCCCACAACTAGGGAACCTGCTGGCTGCTGATGGGGGACCCTGATGCCCAAGAAGATGGGAGGAACCCCCAAGTGAACCGGTAGGATGTGGGGGGACAGAGCGGGGAGGAGAAGTGGAGGCCAGACAGGATCAAAGCCCCTGAGGCCAGGGAGATCAGGAGATATAGGCAGGAAGTGCCCTCCAGGAGGAGCAGGAGAGGAGAGGAGGGTGACTGCCCCGACCACTCGGACATGGGGAGCCTGCTGAGCTCCCAAGCTGGTCTCCTGCCCTCCAAAGCCCCCTCCAGGCCACGTGGGTCCTTGGGAGCATAGGAGGGAGGCTGGGGAGATCAGGAGAGCCAAGAGGGAGGAGCCAGCTAGGAGGGGCGGGAGAGGAGCAGAGGATGTCTGCCCCACCCACTTGGGCCCAGGCAGCCTGCTGAGCTCCCAGGCACCCCCTCCCCTGGGCCACATTGGTCCTGGGGGCATAGGAAGGAGGCTGAGGGGAGTTCAGGAGAGGCAGGCAGGAGGGGCCCTCCAGGAGGAACAGGTGAGGAGTGGAGGGCATTTGCCCCACCCACTTGGGCCTGGGGAGCCTGCTGAGCTTCCAGGACAGTCCCCTGTCCTCCAAAGCCCCCTCCAGGCTGCATGGGTCCTGGGGGCATAGGAAGGAGGTGGAGGGGAGAACAGGAGAGGCAAGCGGAAGGGGCCCTCCCAGACCAGAGGAGCAGGAGAGGAGAGGAGGGCATTTGCCCCACCCACTGGAGGCCAGAAAGCCTGCTGGGCTCCCAGGTGAGGTCCCCTGCTCTCTGAGACCAGGGATGGGGGGCACGCCTGGGCCCCTTTGTTCCTTGAGCTTAAGCCCCACTGCCCACAGCCCACAGGGGCCTTTTCCAGTCCTGTGGGTCCTAAGCATAGGCCCCGCCCACCACCCAAACCTCACCACTGCTTAGGCCCTGCCCTCCGCAGGCAAGGCCTTTTCCCCATTGTTTTTTTCTTTCTTTCTTTTTTTTCTCTTGTCCCTCCTCCTCTTTTTTACTAGTGTGGTACTGATGTATCTTCCGGTTGTTGATTCATCTATATTTTTATTTTTATATTCTTTCTAATATCTGTTACTTTCCTAGTCTAATTTTATTTTTTACCTTGTTATTGTTCTCTCTCTTTTTATTTTTTTTTGCCACCCCACATGGCTTGCGGGATCTTGGTTCACGAGCCGAGGGTTGGGCCGAAGCTCCTGTGGTGGGAGGTCCATGTCAGAACCACTCAACTAACACAGAACCTCAGACCCCAGGGAATATTCATTGGAGTGAGGTCTCACAGAGGTCTTCATCTCAGCACCAAGACCCAGCTCTACCCAACAGCCTACAAACTCCAGTGTTGGAAGCCTCAGGCCAAACAACCAGTAAGACAGGAACAATACCACTCATAAAATAAAAAAAGAAAGAAAATGAGATGGCCAAAAAAAATGCCACAGATGAAGAAGCAACGTAAAAACCTACAAGACCAAATAAATGAAGAAGAAACAGGCAATCTAACTGAAAAAGAATTCAGAGTAATGATAGTAAAGATGATCCAGAATCTCAGAAATAGAATGGAGGCATGGATTGAGAAAATACAAGGAATGTTTAACAAAGATCTAGAAGAACTAAAGAACAAACAGAGATGAACAACACGATAACTGAAATGAAAAATACCCTAGAAGGAATCAATAACAGAATAACTGAGGCAGAAGAACAAATAAGTGAGCTGGAAGAAAAAATGGTGGATAAAAATGCCAAGGAGCAGAATAAAGAAAAAAGAATGAAAAGAATTGAAGAGAATCTCATAAAACTCTGGGATAACACTAAATGCACCAACATTCGAATTATAGGGGTCCCAGAAGCAGAAGAGAAAAAGAGAGGGTCTGAGAAAATAATTGAAGAGATTACAGTTGAAAACTTCCCTAACATGGGAAAGGGAATAGTCAACCAAGTCCAGGAAGCACAGCAAGTCCCATACAGAATAAACCCTAGGAAAAACACCAAGACACATATCAATCAAGCTAACAAAAGTTAAATTCAAAGAAAAAATATTAAAATCAGCAAGGGAAAAACCAAAAAATAACATATAAAGGAATCCCCATAAGGTTATCAGCTGATTTTTCAGCAGAAACTCTGCAGGCCACAAGGGAGTGGCAGGATACACTTGAAATGATGAGAAAAACCTACAACCAAGATTATTCTACCCAGCAAGGATCTCATTCAGATTTGATGGAGAAATCAAAAGCTTTTCAGAAAAGCAAAAGCTAAGAGAATACAGCACCACCAAACCAGCTTTACAACAAATGCTACAGAAACTTCTCTAGGTGGGAAACACAAGAGAAGGAAAAGACCCACAAAAACAAACCCAAAACAATTAAGAAAATGGTAACAGGAAAATACATATCGATAATAACCTTCAATGTAAATGGACTAAATGCCCCAACCAAAAGACACAGCCTGGCTGAATGGACACAAAAACAAGACCCATATATATGCTGTCTACAAGAGACCCACTTCAGACCTAAGGACACATACAGACTGAAGGTGAAGGGATGGAAAAAGATATTCCATGCAAATGGAAGTCCAAAGAAAGTTGGAGCAGCAATACTCGTATCAGATAACATATACTTTAAAATAAAGACTATTACGAGAGACAAAGAAGGACACTACATAATGATCAACGATCAATCCAAGAAGAAGATATAACAATTATAAATGTTTATGCATCCAACATAGGAGCACCTCAGTACATAAGGCAAATGCTAACAACCATGAAAGGAGAAATCGACAGTAACACAATAACAGTAGGGAACTTTAAAACGCCACTTACACCAATGGACAGATCATCCAAACAGAAAATAAATAAGGAAACACAAGCTTTAAATGACACAACAGACCAGATAGATTTAATTAATATTTATAGAACACTCCACCCAAAAGTGGCAGAATACACTTTCTTCTCAAGTGCACATGGAACATTCTCCAGGAAAGATCACATTTGGGTCACAAATCAAGCCTCGGAAAATTTAAGAAAATTGAAATCGTATCAAGCATCTTTTCTGAACACAACACTATGAGACTGGAAATCAATTACAGGAGAAAAAACTGTAAAAAACACAAATACATGTGCTACTAAATAACGAAGAGATCACTGAAGAAATCGAAGAAGAAATAAAAAATACACGGAAACAAATGACAACAAAAACATGATGACCCAAAACCTATGGGATGCAGCAAAAGCAATTCTAAGAGGAAACTGTACAGCAATTCAATCTCACCTCAAGAAACAAGAAAATCTCAAATAAACAATCTAACCCTACGATTAAAACAACTAGAGAAAGAAGAACAAAGAAAACCCGAAGTCAGTAGAAGGAAAGAAATCATAAAAATCAGAGTAGAAATAAATGAAACAGAAATGAAGAAAACAATAGCAAAGATCGATAAAACTAAAAGCTGGTTCTTTGAGAAGATAAACCAAATTGATAAACCCTTAGCCAGACTCATCAAGAAAAAAAGGGAGAGGATGCAAATCAATAAAATTAGAAATGAAAAAGGAGAACTCACAATTGACACCCACAGCAATACAAAGAATTATAAGAGACTACTACAAACAACTATATGCCAATAAGATGGACAACCACAAAGAAACGGACAAATTCTTGGAAAGGTACAATTTTCCAAGACTGACCAGGAAGAATTAGAAAATATAAACAGACCTATCACAAGTAATGAAAT
This sequence comes from Globicephala melas, assembly GCF_963455315.2. Lineage (NCBI taxonomy): Eukaryota > Metazoa > Chordata > Mammalia > Artiodactyla > Delphinidae > Globicephala > Globicephala melas. The sequence goes on along the minus strand of NC_083334.1, from coordinate 9,072,227 downwards.
TGAAACCATAATTAAAAATCTTCCAACAAACAATAGTCCAGGACCAGATGGCTTCACAGGCAAATTCTATCAAACATTTAGAAAAGAGCTAACACAGATGCTTCTCAAACTCTTCCAAAAAATTGCAGAGGGAGAAACACTCCCAAATTCATTCTATGAAGCCACCATCACCCTGATACCAAAATGAGAAAAAGATATCACAAAAAAAGAAAATTACAGACCAATATCCCTGATGAACATAGATGCAAAAATCCTGAACAAAAAACTAGCGAAAAGAATCCAACAACTCTTTGAAAGGATCATACACCATGAGGAAATGGGATTTATCACAGGGATTCAAGGATTCTTCAATATACGCAAATCAATGTGATACACCACATTAACAAATTAAGGAATAAAAACCATATGATCATCTCAGTAGATGCAGAAAAAGCTTTTGACAAAATTCAACACCCATTTATGATAAAAACTCTCCAGAAAATGGGCAAAGAGAGAAATTACCTCAACATAATAAAGGCCATGTATGAGAAACCTACAGCAAGCATCATACTCAATGGTGAAAAACTGAAGCATTTCCACTAAGATCAGGAACAAGACAAGGATGTCTACTCTCGCCACTCTTATTCAACATAGTTTTGAAAGTCCTAGCCATGGAAATCAGAGAAGAAAAAGAAATAAAAGGAATCCAAATTGGAAAAGAAGAAGTAAAACTGTCACTGTTTGCAGATGACATGGTACTATACATAGAAAATCCTAAAGATGCTACCAGAAAACTACTAGTACTAATCAATGAATATGGTAAGGTTGCAGAATACAAAGTTAATGCACAGAAATCTCTGGCATACCTATACACCAACAACGAAAAATCAGAAAGAGAAATTAAGGAAACAATCCCATTTACCATCGCAACAAAAAGAACAAAATACCTAGGAATAAACCTGCCTAAGGAGGCTAAAGACTTATACTCAGAAAACTGTAAAATACTGATGAAAGGAATCATAGATAATGTAAACAGATGGAGAAGTATACCATGTTCTTGGATTGGAAGAATCAATACTGTGAAAATAACCATACTACCCAAAGCAATCTACACATTCAATGCAATCCCTAACAAACTACCAATGGCATTCTTCACAGAATTAGGACAAAAAATTTCACAATTTGTATGGAAACACGAAAGACCACGAATAGTCAAAGCAATCTTGAGAAAGACAACTGGAGTAGGAGGAATCATGCTCCCCAATTTCAAACTACACCACAAAGCTATAGTAATCAAGATAGTATGGTACTGGCACAAAAACAGAAATATAGATCAATGGTACAGGACAGAATGCCCAGAGATAAACCCACACACACATGGTCACCCAATTAATGACAAGGGAGGCAAGAACATACAATGGAGAAAGGACAGCCTCTTCAACAAGTGGTGCTGGGAAAACTGGACAGCTACATGTAAAACAATGAAATTAGAACACTCCCTAACACCATACACAAAAGTAAACTCAAAATGGATTAAAGACCTAAATGTAAGGCCAGACACTATCAAACTCTTAGAGGAAAACATAGGCAGAACACTCTATGACATAAATCACAGCAAGATCCTTTTTGACCCACCTCCTAGAGAAATGGAAACAAAAACAAAAATAAACAAATGGGACCTAATGAAACTTAAAAGCTTTTGCACAGCAAAGGAAACCATAAACAAGACAAAAAGACAACCCTCAGAATGGGAGAAAATATTTGCAAACAAAGCAACTGACAAAGGATTAATCTCCAAAATATGCAAGCAGCTCATGCAGCTCAATATCAAAAAAACAAACAACCCAATTAAAAAAATGGGTAGAAGACCTAAATAGACATTTCACCAAGGAGGACATACAGACGGCCAAGAGGCACATGAAAAGATGCTCAACATCACTTATCATTAGAGGAATGCAAATCAAAACTACAATGAGGTAACACCTCACACCAGTCAGAATGGCCATCATCAAAAAATCTACAAACAAATAAATGCTGGAGAGGGTGCTGGAAAAGGGAACCCTCTTGCACTGTTAGTGGGAATGTAAATTGATACAACCACTATGGAAAACAGTATGGAGGTTCCTTAAAAAACTAAAAATAGAACTACCATATGACCCAACAATTCCACTACTGGGCATATACCCTGAGAAAACCATAATTCAAAAAGAGACATGTACCACAATGTTCACTGGAGCACTATTTACAGTAGCCAGGACATGGAGGCAACCTAAGTGTCCATCGACAGATGAATGCATAAAGAAGATGTGGCACATATATACAATGGAATATTACACAGCCATGGAATAAAAAGAAATGAAATTGAATTATTTGCGGTGAGGTGGATGGACCTAGAGTCTGTCACACAGAGTGAAGTAAGTCAGAAAGAGAAAAACAAATACCAGATTCTAAAGCATACATATGGAATCTTAAAAAAAAATGGTACTGATGAACCTAGTTGCAGGGCAGGAATAAAGATGTAGGCATAGAGAATGGACTTGAGGACACGGGGTGGGAGGGTGAAGCTGGGGTGAAGCGAGAGTAGCACTGACATATATACATTACCAAATGTAAAATAGTTGGCTAGTGGGAAGCAGCAGCATAGCACAGGGAGATCAGCTCGGTGCTTTGTGATGACCTAGAGGGGTGGGATAGGGAGGATGGGAGGGAGGCTCAAGAAGGAAGGGATATGGGGACATATGTATGCATATGGCTGATTCACTTTGGTGTACAACAAAAACTAACACAGTATTGTGAAGCAATTACACTCCCATAAAGATCTATTTTAAAAAATCATTGTTACGTATCTCTGATGATTTATATTAAGGCTATTCCATTTTCCATTCAAGACAGCAGAGTAAGTAAGGGAAACAAAATTGTCCATTTTAAACCTAAAACTTTATGGCTAAACCAGAAATAAAAGGTTAAGAATTTTGAAAAAAATAAATAAGAATTTATAAAATGTTTCTTTATCATTTGCATTAAGCTTTATTTCCATAATTTAAATTCCCTTATATCACGATCTGTACAGCTCATTTGAATTCCCCTGAAAATGTCTATCAATCGTGGGATTATGAATGAGAACGTTTTATCAGTTTCTTTGCCTTCTATATACAGGCCACATAAACTGCCAAGATTTAGGATTTAGGATTGTAAACCTAAACAGTCTGCAGGCTGTAAGCAGGTCATGGGGTTCTGGTCAATGGGGCTCACTCCACTTCTATTTAAGGCAGCCACCAGTCAGCTGTTCCTGTAGATATCATGCATGGCAGCAGGCCTGGTATTGCCAAGCCTTCCTGCTTTTAAAAGAAACTAGAATCTGTGTTCTCTACATGGAAGTCTATCAACTAAAAAGGAGATTCGTTCTGCAAAAGGGCCTTTGAAGAGGATGAAAAGATAAGCTACAGACAGACAGAAAATATTTGCAAACCATATGTCCAACAAAAGATTAGTATCTAGACTATATAACAAACGCTCAAAACTCGACAGGAAAAATATATAGAGAGAGTAAATGGGCAAAATATGTAAACTAACAGTTCACTGGAGAAGATATACAAATAGCAAATGAGCACATAAAACAATGTTTGACATCATTAGCCATTAAGGAAATGCAACTTAAGACCATAATGAGATATCACCAGCTATTTATCAGAATGGCTCTTTTTTCTTTTTTTTTAAGTCTTAACACCAAATGCTGGAAAGGATGCTGAGAAATTGCATCACATGTATATTGTTTGTGGCAACATAAGGTGGTACAGCCACTCTGTAAATCTGTTTGGCAGTTTCTTATAAAACTAGACAAGCAATTATCATATGATCCACCAGTTACTCTCCCAGGCCTTTATCCAAGAGAAATGAAAACCCATGTTCATGGAAAACCGTTCATAGCACAAAGTTGATAGCAGTTTTGTTCTTAAGAGCCACAGACTGGAAACAAAACCAGTTTCTTTCAACAGACCAATAGCTGAAGAGTGATACATCCCTGCCTTGGAAAACTCCATGGCAATGAAAAGGAACCAACTACTGATATACACAACCACTTGGATGGTTCACAAAGGAGTTGTGCTGAAGGAAAAAGCCAATCACCAAAGGTTACACAGGGTAAGGTTCCATGCATATGATATTCTTGAAATAATGAGCTGATAGAGTGGAGAAGAGCTGAGTGCTTGCCCGGTGGAGGTGGTGCGACTACCAGGAGGGCAGCACAGGGAGACTTGTGGTGATGGGGCTGCTCTGTGTCTTGATTGTGGTGGTGGTTTTAAGAATCCACACAGGTGATACAATTGTGTAGAACTACACACATGCACACACACACACACACGAGAGAGCATGTAAAATTGGTGAAATACTAAAAAACTCTGTGGATTGTCCCAAAGTCACTTTTCCGGTTTTGAGATTATGCTATAGTTAGAGAAATCGCGTGAAGGTCCAAGACCTCCTTGTAGATTTTATAATTTCCTGAAAATCTATGATCATTTCAAAATAAAGGGGTATTTTTTGTTCTTGGTAAAAAGAGAAATTGCCAACTAAGTAAAAACCTTTGAAAGACAATGTAGAGGATACATGACAGGTGTGCCAGTCTTTAGAGGATCACCTGTGATACAGGTAGGTGTGCGTTCACCACCCTCTCACCTGAATCGGAATGCTTCAAACAGCATCTTGTCGATGAGACTTCCCTGAATAACTGGAGGAAGATGGGCATTTCCCTCCTCCCTAAATCTAAGCAGACAGGCGGCACCCATGCTTCTTACATTTTCTCTGTTACTGAACACACTAATTACTTACCTTAAAATCAACATAAATTATCAGCATTATCACTATTTGATCAACATCAGTTCATTTATCTCTGAATTTCTCCTTCAGTGAGGCAGCTTTATCCATCTGGGCAAACTGATTTCTCCCTGAAAGCTGAAAGTCAAGTTCAATTTTACAATTCTGTGATTCTAAAGGCACTCCAATGAAAGGACTTAATCTGAAAATATTTTCAGTGTTCTCCTTACGCCTTTAAAAATATGTTTTAAGGCTTCCCTGGTGGCGCAGTGGTTGAGAGTCCACCTGCCGATGCAGGGGACACGGGTTTGTGCCCCGGTCCGGGAAGATCCCACGTGCCACGGAGGGCTGGGCCCGTGAGCCATGGCTTTTGAGCCTGTGCTCCACAACGGGAGAGGCCGCAACAGTGAGAGGCCCGCGTACCGCAAAAAAAAAAAAAGTGTGTTTTAAATAAAATGATGAGGCTTAAGAGATGTGTATCTTTTCTGAATTCCCCTTGATGTTCTGAGTAGTCCTTGATTTTTAACTCCCAACTCTCCTATCTTTATATCAGGACGTATTAATTTAACTGGCCAACTTACCTTCCTTGTGTATAGAATGGAGGGCTTTAATTTAATTCATAAAGGAGCTACCATGATTTATTAGCTTAACCCTTAGAGCTTCTGATTGAAGTTACTCACTAGCAAACATCTGACCATATAAGATAATTAAATTACAACGAAATAGCAAGTCCTTCTAACTACTACTGGAATTATGTACCTGTACCAGCACACAAACACCAATAGTCCCACAATTCTCTAGTTTCAGAGTTATTTTCACCCAATTATATGGGAAGATTAAGTTATTTTATAAAATTTGATAAAAATGTATGTGATATGTTGGGCTTCTAAAAAATAAGTGATGGAAATGCTGATGTACACTGTTCTTTCAAGTCTACCATAACCTGTAGGTTATGGTAGACTTACCGTTTGTAATAAAAGAATGCATTCTCCAGTCGTTTTGCAAAGTGAGTTTGTCCCTTCAGTTAATCGATTATGCTCTATAACTGTATGCTGAACCCATTTTAAAAGGATTTTACTTCCTACTAGGGTTACAGTACAATTGAACCATCTATAATCCAATCAAGCTATATCTTGTTTCACTTATTTTAATAATCCTTTTTTTCTAGTTACTTAAGAAATTATATCTAAATGGCGTGATAAATCATTGATGCACCACCTAGCCTTGCTTCTAGTTACCAGTGATGCCATTCTTCCCAATGTATCTAGACAGCAGTTCCCTTCCTAGCAAGATTTTCCATAGCATTTTAAAAGATATTTTAGCTCCTGCAGTGACAAAGGCCTATTTAGAAACTGCAAGCATAATTTACTTACCTGATTTATGAAGCAATTTGTACAATTTGCTATATTCATGCTAGATGGGAATGGATCTTCGTTAAGAAAACAAGGATCTTTAACAATTGCGAAATTTCATATTGCTACATTTTATGACGGAACAAAGCAGATTGGGGCAATTATCCCTAGTGTTTTATTAAACCTTGATACAACTGTTAGAGGTTAATGGGGCTATATTTTTTCCACTAAGTCTGCTCTAAAGCAAGAACTAGAGCACTTAGTGCCAGAAATCCAGCACAGAGAATAGCAGACATGCCTTTTCCTGCAGCAGTTTTACAAATCACTCTAGTCTACTACCATTCAAATAAATCACCCATTAATAATAGAGCAATAAAGTCCTCTAAAAACAAAACCTGGTGATGGGTGGCATTTGCAGCAATTTAGTAACAACCTTAGTGACTATAACAATATTAATATGAAACAAAATGTGGTGTGTTTTTTTGTAACTGGGTAAAGCAAATCCTGTTAATTTTTGAAGATTATTCAAGTGGGGATTCATGAAACCACAATATATCCAGTTACCTGGGAAAGTATGGTATGATGAAAATGCCAGTTGGAAATTATTTCTGGAATAAAATTTCAGAGGTGGAAACCACACAAAGCATCATCGATGGCTGATGAGATTAAGGGACGTGGCATGACTTTTGTTCCCTGGATAGCCTGTCTTAGAAGCCTTATTAATGGAGTCACTCAAGTTTCTTAATAGCCTCCCTCCATTCTCCTTCCCTCATCCCATCTCCCTCACATCCACAGCCCTCTTCAAGCACCAGATCTGGGGTAGCACTTGGAGAATTGCAGGGCTGGCTTTCATTGCAGTTCTTCAAATGCCCTTTCTAAAAGCCAGCATGCCCTAGTCATCAATTCAGTAACAAATGGACTCATCCAGCAGTGGTAGAGAGGAAAATTAGTGTATTGTAGAATATTTTCTGACCTACTAGAGCACAGAATCTAGATTGACAATGAGATTTTATTGCCAAATGCCGTCACCTTGTGACAGAAATTTGAAAAAGATTAATTTCTCATGGTTTTAACATTTCTTTTCATGCAGTGGGCATAATGATTCTAAGACTGTAGTACTTTATTGTAGTCGACCAGTTATTTAATTATTTGTGCCTTGTTCATATACTACATATAATTTTGATAATAAGCATGATTTTCTCTTAACCACTGCCAAGCACATGTCTATAAATGAGAGGTTCAAGGAATTCAGTCATTGACGAGGTATAATATAGAAAGTATGGTGTTTTGGCTTTCAAAGGACTTAATGTTGCTTTACATCTTCCCTGTGGATTCTGACTTTTTATGGGTTGATCTACTACTATTTTGAAAGCTAATAAATTTCTATTTTTACTCAATGCTCAATAAGGGTTGCTATCTTTATTGCAGCACTCATCTGATAAATATTTACATAACCTGAAATACCAGTAGACTGTACTTTCCTCTAGGGAAGGAACATATTTTGAACATCTCCATGACAGCTATTTGTCTTTCCTCAATGTGTGACTGGTGAATGCATGATTAAGATGTGAAATACAAAGACCTAACTGAAGAAAAGTATGACATCACTTTGTCACACTTCTTCAGGCCACCACATAACTAGGAAACTCAGTCGTTCAATGGATAAATGTTTATTGAGCAACTGCTGTGTGCCTGAGACTCTGCTGTGTCCTTGGTAGATATCACTGAAGAGGGCAGACAAAAATATCTACCTTCAAAGAGACTGTATTCTAGTGGAGGGAGTGGAAGAGACAGGAAGTAAATAAGAATATATATACATATTTATATATATATATACACTCTTAATATATTATTTACACATTATATAATACATTATATGACACATAATACGTATTATGTTATACAGTATATTATATTGAACATATACATCATACATCACGTAATAGTATAGAATGCACACCTTATGTACACTATATTACACGTAATGTTCCCCATACACACCCCCACACATTCATATAAATGCACACACTAATATGCACACATACATACAAAAATAAGCAAGATACATATGATACACTATGATAAGTGATACAGAGGAAAGCAGAACAGGTAACAAGAGGGGGTAAAGTGATGTATGGGCAAGGCGTGTGAAAGTTAGCTAGGGTGACCAGTGAGAGCCTACGGAGAAGGTAATTTTTGAGAAATGATCTGAAGGGAGGGAGGGATGACTGGGGTGACCATTTCAGACAGGAAATAGAGGAGAAAAGACTGGGGTGGGAGTGTGTCTGAGATCCTTAAGAAACAGCTCCAAAGCTAGTGAACGAGAGCCAGAGGGAGAGGGGATGGGGTGGGGAGGTAAGGAGGTCCTGTAGGTCTCTGTAAGGAATGTGGGTTCATTTTGGCTGTGATGGGACGGCGCTGAAGTGTTTTGAGAGGAAGAATGATGTGATTCTACGGATATTCCCTCCTGATCCCTCTGGATGAGGTATGGAGATCTCGACTGCAGGGAAACAGGCAGAGACAGGGAGACGGGGTGAGGATGATGCAGTAATACACCTAAGGACATTGGTGGTTTGGAGGTAAAGAGAAGTGGTCGGCTTCTGACACATGCTGGGAGGCACCAGGCTGGCTGGTGTCTGGGGGCAGGGGTGGCGCCAGGCTCTAGGTCCCTAACAGGAAAAGCAATGGCCTTTTTCTGAGACGGGAAAGAGATGCCTATCACACGTGGGCATGAAAATCTTGGGTGGGCAGGTGGATATAACAGTCTGGAAATCTAGAGAGAAGTCTGGGGTCATTAATCAGACATGCCTCTTTCCGCTCTGAGAGTGGATCACACTGAAACTACTTTCCAAATGATGAAAATTATTGGGATGGCTTGCCTTTTCTTTATCTCTCATTTTATTTTATTTATCTCTCATCCCTATTAATAAAGATTAATGGTTTCTTTTTTCCTTTTCCTTAACTTCCACTAATCCCTGTTTATGGAGAAAGGATTGAAAGGAGAGACTTTTCCTGGGCTGAGCCCATTTTTGGCTGACAGGAAGGGAAGAAATTATGCAAGACATAAGATTAACCTTTTTTTTTCCCTCTTAGCACACTGGAATATAAGTAAAAAGAGAATATTACATACTAGTATATTCCATTTGCTCTTAAATTATCTCAAACATAAGAAAACGACGACTACGAATGCAGCAATTTTAGTGACAAGTGGATAATACAGTATGACCCAGCACAGATGGGAAAGTCACTTATTATGGCATATTTTAGAAAGTGGATTAATGAGTCACACCATGTTAAAAAGATAAATCAAGCACTATATCATTAGGACTGCATCTTTAACTCTTTAAAGTCATTAAGGTATCATTTTGCACTGCTGACCAAAAAGTGGAACTACAAAAGTTTTAAAATGTGCCCTTCCAAATAATTATGTCCAAGACAAAAGAAAAACCAGAGGAAAATGGAACTATTGTTATTATAAAAGACAATATTCGATCAATTGCTTTTCATTAACAGGGCTTCACGTATTTTTTAAAGGTAGGAAAAAATTCACGTATTGGAAAAAAAGGCAATGAAAGAAATGGTCTACAGTCAAAAGTAGAAGAATCTTAGGGTCATTTGTTTCATAATGGTCTGTTGTTTTTTCCCAAGGGTTTATAAGGCAATGCATTATACTTTTCCATTTTTCCACAATGTTTAACTTGGCTTTACATTAAATAATGACTCTGAACCCAGTGTCCCATCCTGCTTGGGTATAAACTGTTTTAACTGCAAATGCTTAATACACCACTGTGCCATCAAGTTATCTGAGTGAGTTACAACAAATCAATATTGAATTTGTAAAGCCATTGGTCTTTAATTTTACATGGGGAGAACAATCTCTAGCTGGAAAATAACCACCAAGGTTTCTGCTTGCCCTTCTCCCTACAGATTTTTATATTTTGGAGTTAGAAGGGCAGTAATGGATTACCTATCCTCCTGACTCTCACACTTAGGTTGCTAACATTGTATTCTGTGGAGGAGAATATCAAGGAGAAGAGGAAGAAAGTCATCTACAGTTACCACCATTTAAAAAGGGTGGCAATTTAACAATCCTATGTTATTGAGAGGTTCCAATTCCAGAATAAAGAGAAGCCTTCCATCACTCAGTGATGAAAGAAAGATGGGGGGGATGTTGACTGAATTTATTCCAGGTGCCCTTCCTGCTGTATGTTGCCCAATTATGCTTCAATCCTTTAAAGCTTTAAATAGTGAGAAATTTAGAGCATTATGCAGAATTAAAAACCTTAATTATCTTTGGGCTTTCCTGAAAACATCATTAATCAGTAATGAATGAGACTGATGAAAAAACCAAACTTGTAAGTCATTTCATTCTAAGAATTAACGTAGGAAATCACCCTCACTGTATAGATGAGTTGAAATATCTCCACAGCCTTTCACATCACTCCACCCTATGGTTAAGCTGATGCATGTTAAGGACTAAAGTGAATTGCTAAGGGTTAACTGGTAACATGAAATCAGGGCAGGACGGAGGAACTGACTGACTTAGTGATTCCAGGGCAAAATTCACAAAGGATTCATCAGATTCCACTGAGAGGAGTAAAAGAGAAAATCTGTAGGGCTTTTGCTCCACAATAATGGATATTTTTCCTTCCTTCATTTATTTAATCAGTAAATACTTGCTAAGTGCTGGCTAGCCTGGGCTATCAGAGGATGAGGAAGTGTGTAATTCAGTGTGGGTGTCAGACAAGAAGCACTTCCCAGAGAACTCAGCTCTCAAGCGGCTCACTGTGGACCAAACGTATAAAATCAAAGCAGATCTAGGGAGAAAATGGGGAGACAGGCTGAGAATAGGCTGGAATCCGGGACTGTGGGATACAGGCACCACCTATCCTTCAAATAGAACAATGAAGAGCTTGTTTTTTTGTTTGTTTGTTTGTTGTTTTTTGCTAATCAACTATACACGGGCTCCTCACCGCTGCGGCCTCTCCCGTTGTGGAGCGCAGGCTCAGCGGCCATGGCCCACGGGCCCAGCCGCTCTGCGGCATGCGGGACCCTCCCGGACCGGGGCAAGAACCCGTGTCCCCTGCATCGGTAGGCGGACTTTCAACCACTGCACCACCAGGGAAGCCCAAGAGCTTGTTTTTAATCTATGTACCAGTTACTGTATATTGGTATAAATTTTTTTAATGTACTAGTCACAAAACCCTGTCTTTCCCCGGTTATAACACACGATACAGGTTCCCTCAATTCAGCGCTGGAATGGCCTCACTGCTGTGACCCTAGCAGCCTTCCGTCACTAAACTACAAGCTCCTTCTGGTGGTCTGTGAAACCCTCACCTCCCCCTGTCCGGGGCCTCCAGCTCTTTCCCAGCACTTCCTAGATTCCCTCCTGATGCTCAGGGGACTGTCAGGAGGACTTAACCAGGCTTGCACCTGAAACTGCAGGAAGGCATGGCTCCTTGCCTGGTCTAGTGCTTTGTTTTTAACCATCTGGATCTTTGGGTAGAGTTTGCCCTCAGTGGTTCACCAAAATCTTGACCGCTTTCCGTCATCTTAAACAGGGTCCGAACAGGAAATTAATGCCACCCTCGAGGAGAGTAATGTACACCAGTATTCCTTACAAAGGGGCTGCTTGTATCCAAGTACACCTAGAGATGCCACCAGGGGTAGTGTAGACACTTGGAACAAGGTAACAGTCAAGCTCTTATCACCCCCTGGGCTGGAAGCAACAGGGGAGAAAATGAGCCCTGAAAGCCAGAGGGAAAGACCATTGTAGGGTCAACCCCTTTGAGAGGAGCTGTGACCTTTGGCCTCTGCACCTTCAAGCACAGCCAGTTTGAGGGGATTTTGCAAGAGTGATAAATACCCAGACCTCACAATCATGCTTCCCTCCAATCGTCTGCTGGGGCTTCTTACTGGCAGAACACAACCCAAAACCACAAGAGGACAGTTGTTTTTTTTAGTTTCCACATATAAGTGATATCATATGATATTTGTCTTTCTCTGTCTGGCTTACTTCACATAGTATGATAACCTCCAGGTCCATCCATGCTGCTGCAAATGGCATTACTTCATTCTTTTTAACAGCCCAGTAATATTCCATTGTATATATAAGTACCACATCTTCTTTATCCATTCACCTGTCAACGGACATTTAGGTTGCCTCCATGTCTTGGCTATTGTAAACAGTGATGGGGAGGGATAGATTGAGAGTTTGGGATTGACAAATACACGCTACTATATTTAAAATAGATAAACAACCAGGACCTACTGTATATCACAGGGAACTCTGCTCAATACTCTGTAATAACCTAAATGGGAAAAGAATTTGAAAAAGAATAGATACATGTATACATATAACTTAATCACTTTGTTGCACACCCGAAACTAACACAACATTGCTAATCAACTATACGCCAATATCAAATAAATTTTTTTTTTAAAAAGAGGACAGTTGCTACTGTCATCCATTCCTGTCAGGTTGTAATTAAATAAGCTCCTCACTGGTGCTTGGTAGCAGACACAGTCTTAGATTAGGGGGTAAAGGGATAATTACACAGCCTTTGCTGTCACATTTCTTACTCTGTGAGGCATCTCAGGAAGAAGGCTCATAAATAAAAAATGTCTATATACAATGAAAACCACCAAAATAGAGATCCACACAAGTGAGGTAGGATGATAGCTAACAGTGGCTGTCAGACCCTACACTAAGCATTTTTTGAGTATTTTGTTATATCCTTTTCCAAACCCTCAGGTGGAGGAACTGAGGTTCAGGGCAGTTACGTACCCTGTGTCAGAGAGGCCTGTATGCTTGAATTTAACCTCGAGAACAGCAGAGGCTGTGGTCTCCAAGAGAAACCCAGCTCTCAGGGTAAACCAGAAATACAGAGACTACTGTTTATTGAATGGCATGAAAAATAATGAGGCCAATACCAAAGGCACCATATTTAATATAAATACTGAATGTAAATAAATTAGCTAATCTGTGTATAAATGATTTAATAATAGTGTCAGTAACTGACATGTCTGCAGCAAGTGTCACCACATGTATAAAATATATGCATCACCTTCATGTTCCCTCTCACACCCCATCAAAACGGTAAGGGGTTTATCACTTCCTAGGTGAAGGCTGTGTCCTGGGTGAGGCTTCAGGGGCCTGTGTTCTGGGCTCACCTCCTATGAGGAACCAAACTATTTCCTAAGATCTTACAGAACAAGTTCAATGCTCCGGATCTTACCTCCTCCTCCAGCAAGTAAGATCCCAGCCGTTTAGATCCTTGGTTGACCTACTATGAATACAGTCTTTATGTCTCCTGTTTGTGTGTGGAAAGTTCCCACGGGTATGGCTGGCGGAATGCCCACTATATGCTGTATACTACAAGCAGTTTACAAATACCTTGCTTCGTCTACTCAAAAAGAATCATTACCATTTTACTTTTATAAATGATAAAACTTGGACTTGAATATGATAAATACTTTTACAACTATTGAATCCTTGCTCTCTAGCTTCAAAGCCTATGTCCTTTTCTCTATGAAGCAATTAATTTAGTTTCCTCAGCCACATCTTCTGCATAAATAACATTTTACTATTTATTACATTGCTGATCTTAGAAGGCATTCCTCATTTCCTCTAATGATTAATTTTCAAGTCTAACAAAAAAATAGTTTAATACTATTGGGAGAAAGGGCAGAACACTTTCTAACACCAATGAGTTATGACTCATTTGTCAATTTGTGTTCAGATAAGGACCCAGACACATTCTTTTCATAAAAACAACTCTGGCTGAATGTTCCACTAGCAGATAAATTTGATGTCTACTTGACTGCTATCAGACCTATCAGACCTCATATTGATTTGATATAAGGGTTCACCTGATATGTAGTTCTATGTTACTGTGGATCATTTCTGCAAGGTTTTTAAACCATAAAATATAAATTTCAAAGTAACTATACATACCACATCCCCCATTCTACTGAACATTCCGAACTAATGAGAACAAAATATTAAAACTTTATTTTAAAAGAATGACCTCCTTTCTTCCTGCCCTCCAGTAGTTTTGTCCTTCATTATTTGTAAGTCCAGTTTAATTTGAACACTACTGCCCATGATTATCCAAAAAGAGGTACAATGAAAACAGGAAGTGCATTTACAGGTTGATTTGTGTGCATGTGTGAGACCTAAGGGCCTGAACTGCAGTCAGAGACTGAAGGATCCCCCTTGAATAGACTGTGTGTGTCCTCAAAATTCATATCTTGAAGCCCGGACCTCCAAGGTGATGGTATGTGGAGGTGGGTCCTTTGGGAGGTGATAGGTCATGAGGGTAGAGACCTCATGAATGGGATGAGTTCCCTTATAAGATACCGAAAAGGTGATCTCTCCCTCTCACCACCTTATGAAGATACAGTGAGAAAATAGACTGCTGTCTGTGTTAGGAAGTGAGTCCTCATCAGACACTGAATCGACCAGCACCTTGATCTTGGACTTCCCAGCCTCCTGAACTATGAGAAATAAATTTAAATCACCCAGTCTATATTATCTCAAAATGTCTAAGACACACCTGTGTCTGAAGCCTACATCCTAGGGGTCTGGGTTTACCTCTCTGTCCTCCCCAAGTGCCAGAGGATAGGGTCATTATACAGAGTCGATGGACTATCATTACACAGGCAATCACTAGGAAGCCATAAAATAGGGATATTAAGAAAGCAGAGGTAGGTTAATCTACAATGTGATTTTTAAATGATCATTATTGCTGTTTGTATTTGCTTTTTAATGTAATATTTGTCATGGATAAAACCTCACACACAAGCCCAATATATCACGCAGATAAAAGCAGAGTTGGTTGAACTGAGGGTGCTCCAAATGACTTCAAGCGTCCCGCATGTACCAACTGCTATTAGTGGCAAACCAAATAAAATACATAGATCCCAACCACTGGGATTCTTCACCAAGAGAGCAGGTCAGCAGGAACACCACAAGAAGATGTCACCAGGAATGAATAGAAAAGGTACCCCAAGAGGCTGAAAATTTTAAAAAGAACATGATGCAGGGGAAAGAACCACCCTGGAAATAAACCCACTTGAGAATCTCAATGGAGCCTTCTAATGTGCAGTGAGCAGGATAGGCAAACCCATAGTGAAACTGTGACAAAATGCAGAGGTTAAGAACACAGGACTGGGGGAACAATAGGAGGAAACAGCTAACCGTGCCTGGAGAAGTCAGGAAAGGGTTCCAATGGTGAGGCTCTAAGACCACCTGGGCTTCTGCATGCAAGGAAGGCGGCAAGGACACTTCTAGCAAAGGCACACATGACACAGTCTACTGGTCCTTTTGTCTAAATTATGGTGAAGGGTGTAAAGGAAGAGATACCAGAAAAGTAGGTGCCAGGGGACACTTTCATTTATCCAACAGCTATTGGCCGGGTGCCTACTATGTGCTGGGCACATCCAGATAGAACCCTATACATGTGGTCTTCATATTCTGGTTTTCTTTGAAGGGATATAGATGTTGCCTGTAACTATTTTATTCTTTAGTCCACGGATGATCAAGAACATTTTAATAGGAAAATGACAAGACAAGACTCCTGTGCCCCGAAGATCAATCTGGTATGTGTGGTATATACTAGAATGGAAAGAGAAACTGGGATCAAAACACCTGAGAGTGGAACAGCTGTTTAACAGAGAAATCAGGAAGGTCCAGTCTCAGTGATTGATGAGGGTAGAGAGCAAAGACGGGTTTGAGATGCATTTAGGAGATAAGATGAATACACAGTGTAGATTCTCTCTCCCGGCAAACACTTTGAAGGTAGGCAAGCAGAACGAGATGAAGTGGGAAAAGCAGTTTATAGAATTACCTCTCCGAAACCGCTCCCTCTAATGGACATATCAATCCTCATACAGAAAGAAAGAGGACTTACAGACGGAGTTTTTATGGCTACTGTCCTTGCTGGGAAGCATCTTGACTCCTCTTGACTTCAATTCAATCGCCTTTTTCACTGGAAGAAACAAAATAAAACCATTATTAGGTACGACTCAGAGAGATATCATAAAATTGTGTTTTATCTTCACAGCATTTCCAGTCATAACTGCTTTCTTACCAACCCCTGGAATATGGGATGCATTCTAAAGGGTGAATGATGCAAAGCAAATGAAGTATAAGAGCCTGTGAATAAGTAATGCAAGTCTATCAACCAGCAAGATCATATCTTATGACAGCAGTGTCAGAAGCTAAAAATAGTATGTGGTAGGATTACCATCTATACCCAAAGCTGCTTACCACCAGTGATGGCAAATTCTACAAATCATTATCATTTCACCAAATGACCCAGCAGACTGCTCTCTCAACTTACGTGCAGTGACTAGAGTTTTCTAAATTTGCTACATACATGAAAAATTTTGAAGAAAAATGAAATTTATTCATTCATTCACTCATCTAGTCATTTAACCACTCAAAGTTTAACAAATATCTATTGATGGGAAGCTAGTAGGAGGAAATGTTCTAAATGTGCATGATTAAATGCTAAGAACACCAGTACTTACAGACCCTCGTAACCTACAGGCAATATAAAAAATGTATGACATTGGTTTCTAAAGTCACAGTTCTCAGGCTTTAAGTTTCTTGAGTTTACTAGGTTCTGCATTAAATGTTTTAAGAAGTTCCACTTTTGTGGTCATTTCTGGGGTAAAAAAGTGGGAAGTCATTTGTGGGAAGAAAATAAATAATAGTTTAATTTAAAATTTTGTATTGAATATTAAAATTATCATATCTTTATTAAAATTAAAATATTTTAATTTAAAGATTTCTGATTTACATATTCACATATGATTTACATATATGGACCTAGAGTAGCATGAAGACCTGGGCTCAAATCTTTGCTCACAACTTGCTAGCTATGTGGCCTGTGTAAGTTACTAATTCAGAGCCTGTTAACTTATCTGCAAAAGGAGTGTGATGGTTACTTTTTATGTCTACTTGACTGGGGTCCAAAGTGACTAGATACCTTGTCAAATGTTTTCCTGGGTGCTTCTGTGAAGGTTGTTTTTGGATGAGATTAAGTTTTAAATCCACAGACTGAGTAGAGCAGATTGCCCCCCCTCCATGTGGGTGGGCCTTATCTAATCAGCTGAAGACTGGAATAGAACATAAAGCTGACACTTTCCTGAGCAGAAGAGAATTCTTCTGGCCTGACCACCTTCATACTGGGTTATAATTTTTTTTCAATTTTATTGCTTTTTTTCCTTCCAATTTTATTGAGATATAATGCACATACAGCACTGCATAAGTTCAAGGTATATGGAACAATGATTTGACTTACATGTATAATCAAATAATTACCACAATATGTTTAGTAAACATCCATCATCTCATATTGATACAAAATAAAAGAAAAAGAACAAATTCTTTCTTGTGATGAGAACTCTTAGGATTTATTTTCTTAACTTTCATATATAACATATAGCAGTGTTAATTATATTTACCAAGTTGTCACTACATCCCTAGCACTTATTTATTTTATAACTGTAAATTTGTACCTTCTGACTGCCTTCACCTAATTCCCCCTCCCTCCACCCCTCGCCTCTGATAACTGCAAATCTCATCTCTTTTCCTATAAGTTTATTTGTTTTCCTTTGCTTGTTTTTTGAAGTATAACTGACCTAAAACACTATGTCAGTTCCTGGTGTACAACACAGTGATTTGATATTTCTGTACATTTCAAAATGGTCAGCACGATAAGTCTAGTTACCATCTGTCAACGTACAAAGATGCTACATAATTACTGACTATATTCTCCACACTGTACATTTCATCCCTGTGACTCACTTATTTTGTAATTGGAAGTTTGTGCCTCCTAATCTCCCTCACCTATTTCTCTGCCCCGACTCCTCTTTTTTCGCAACCACCAGTTTGTTCTCTGTGTCTTTGACAATGTTTCTGTTTCATTACATTTGTTCGTTTGTTTTGTTTTTTAGATTCACATAAAAGTAAAATCATCCAGCATTTATCTTTGTCTGACTGCCTTCATAGTGGGATACTAATTTTTTTTCCTGCCTTCAGATTCAAACTGAAACACTGGCTTTTCCCGGGTCTTGGTCCTGCCAGCCTTTGAACTAGAACCACACCATTAGCTCTCTCGGTCTCCAGCTTACTGACTCACCCTGAAATCTTGGGACTTCTCAGACTCCATAATTATGAGAGACAACTTCTTATATTTCTTATATAGGATGGTATGATATATATCATCCTATTGGTTCTGGTTCTCAAAACAGCCCTAATACAATGGGCATGCTGATATCAAATGCAGGGAACAGATATGTGTTCCCTGCACTATAATGAATGCACCATTTTTAGGAGCAGACCTGGACATCGTGGGCTCCATACACGACAGTGTTTGTTGCTATTTTTGGATCACTTGCATTCACATGGCTTCCCCAGAGGAGGGACTGTCCTTCCATCGCTGATATTACCAGACATTTGTTCCCTCTCCCTGTCCCTTCCCCTGGTCACTGAATTTTCTGACCCTCTGGGTACCATGTGTCTGTGGCTCTACCTCTCAAGGCCCTCATCCCACTTCCCATCTGGCCTCTTCACGGTGACATTTGTACACTACCTTACATTTAAGGAAGCATCTTCAAACACACCATGGTATTTAACTCTTTCCACAACCCTCTGAAGTAGGTATTATGAAGATCCTTACTCATATTAGGAAATCAAGGTTCACAGATTTGTTGAGAGGACATAGGGAGTAAGATGTGGGATTTGGATTCAAATCTTCCCACTCAGAATCCAACACCCTTCACTGTATTCTGCCCACTTGACAATGGAAGGCATGGAGGTAGAGACTGTAGGATCCCAGCACCTGGAAAGAAGCTGAAAACGCCGAAGAACTCTGTACCTGGAATTCAAATCATCGCAGTGACACCAGGGTTAAACTATTGACTCTGTTATTTCTTTTCTCTCTGCACTAACAAAATAAAAGCTGATTCTCTCCCATTTCCCACCTTCCTCCCAAAAACCAAGCTTTTGAATTCAAGAAAAGAAGCAATTTCCTCACATTGGTATTGACAATTCCTTTCCTTGTCAAAGGAGGCACTGAAGAAAACCTCCCCAAAGGAGGTTATTATAGGAAGTTGCTTCAGAAGTAAGGGGAGGCGCTGGCATTTGAGCAGGTTCAGGAGCAGGTGGGGAGATGGTGGCTTTCAGCAGTGCTGAGATGCATGACAACTACAGGTAAGCCATGGATGCAGGGCATCTGATGTTTGGAAACTGGTCACAAGACATTGAGGGTGAGGCAGGGGCCATCTCTGATGGGGCCTGTGGTCAAGCTGAGGGATGGCCTCTCGATGGATGTCCAGGAGAAGAGGACCAAGGAGCACTCCTGTGATGGGGAGCATCCTGAGAGGACGTCTTGGGGTACTATGGAATGAGAAGTGTGTGTGGTGGGGTGCTGCAGCATGGTGTAGAAAATGGCAGGACCCAGACAGTGACAGACGCCGATGTTCACCAGTGGACTGAGAAGAAGACTCGGGGTCAGATATGATTAGAGAGAGGTACTGATCTTTGCTATGGAGCCATTTCATAACCATTGCACCAACAAAATGGCAAGCTGGTACTATTTCTACCCCCCCCCATCCCTCATCTGCTGCATCTGTCCTTGAACGTGGAAATCTCTCTGCCCAGCCCTGAGGGGAGGGAAGGAGGAGGACTCTGGATAGAGGACAGGAGGGGCTTCAGGGAGGTGATGAGGGGAAAGACCCTTTGAGGAGGGTCCCTTCCTTTTCTTCACAACATTGCCAAGAACCAGGGCTGTCCAGAAAGAGGATGTGTTAACTTGAAACAAGTTAGAACTCAGAGGAGGGGAGAATCCACAGCAGTACAGCACCATCGTACTGAAAAAAAAAAAAAAGTTCCCTGGTGGATGTTAGCTTCACTCAGCTACGTACAACTACTTTCTGTCCTTTCCAGGAGAATGTCCTTCCCCTCTCTGTCCATGACTGACCCCTAATTAAGCTCAGCCTGCTCCTTGGACCCTCCCAGCTCCCTCCCCCGGTCCCAGCAGCAAGAAGTCAGAGTCCACTGCGATCCTCCACACACATCAGACTTCTCTCAGGAAACCCAATCCTACCATCTACCTCTGGTGTCCTTGGAAATTCCTATACCAGATGATAGGATTCAATGTCTAACACCATAGTTTACCCATAATGGGGAGCTCAGAAAATTCCAAATAAACCAATAAAATGCAAATTTGTTTCAAACAAACTTAATTTACTAAATACAGGGACGGAAGCCATTGAGAAACCTCACAAACCACAGAGGAAACTGTTTCACATATATACACCAACTACTGACAAATTGAAGAAATCAGGGTTTGGAATTTAAAACATAAGCTCTTTTTTTGGACTTTTTTTTTTTTTTTTTTTTTTGGGGGTAGGAGGTTATTTATTTTTGCTGTGTTGGGTCTTCATTTCTGTGCGAGGGCTTTCTCTAGTTGTGGCAAGCGGGGGCCACTCACTACCGTGGCCTCTCTTGCTGCGGAGCACAGGCTCCAGACACGCAGGCTCAGCAGTTGTGGCTCACGGCCCAGTCGCTCCACGGCATGTGGGATCCTCCCAGACCAGGGCTCGAACCCGTGTCTCCCGCATCAGCAGGCAGACTCTCAACCACTGCGCCACCAGGGAAGCCCTGGACTTATTATTAACTCAGAGGATTATCGTGATTTTATTAATACTTCTCCAGGCTAAAAAAATTCCCTCTAAGTGGCACGTGAAAAGAATATTCACAATCATTGATACCAATAATAGTGAAATCCTTGGAAATCCTTTGAGTTGCGAGAGCTTACTATACAGGTGCATGCACACACACACATATATACACATTCACATTTATTTTATATTTTATTTATATGTTATGTATTTTTACATATTATACACTATATATAATATATGTTATATATTAAATATTTTACATATCATATATATTATTGTATACTTAAATATTTTACATTTATTATATATAAAACAATATGTAAAATATTTATGTATATAACATACATAATTTATTGAGCTTTCTTATTGTTAGAGATGTTCTTGTTATCTAATTTAATTTGTCTTATAATTATTTAATCAATAGCTTTCTATTAAATTTGGCCAGCAATTACAGTCCATAAGCTATTAATCTTTTGTATTTATCAATACATTGTCTTTTTATATTGTCACCTTAGCAGATATGATAATTCAAACTCCATTATATATGTTACCTTATTCTTGAATTAGGAAAACAAAATATTTCAGAAAAATATATTTTTGGTTCATGTGTTGTTTGGAAAATTTTTTGTTTTCCTTTATTATTGGGGGAAAAAAAATCTAAACTTCTGGATTATCTCAGAGATTTTTTGTTAATCTTTTTCATTTTGAAGAGAAAAATAAATGATTTGAAAATAATATATTTTGAGGAATCCCAGTAGTTTGCATTCTTTCACTTACTGTAAAGCTTACTTTTTTTCTAAGCATTTACACCATAATGTTTTAGAAATACTTTCAAAATATTAATTTGCTTCATTAATAGATCCAATTATAGCAACTCTTACTTAAATCGTTTAACATTTCATTAGATTTTATGTGTTTTATATTGACGAAGAGTCATCAAAATTCATATCACTTTATATTTTTAACACATATTTAAATTTTTTTTCAAACTATATCAAAGTATTTCTAGGAATCCCTAAGAATCACTAAATATCTCAGTATGGACCCACTTTCCTATTCTCTGTTAATTATATAAGCGCATAGCTCATGTTGATGCTGATAAAAATCAGTTTAATCATATGACCTTATATGGTTGTTATCGTGGATGATGGAGCCATTCCCATCTAAAACCAGAGCCTCCACCTCTGTCTGCACTGGCGCTCATCACCTCAATAACATGATGCCATCATTTTCCTCCCTCCTCACAATCATTTTTTCTTTTCTGCTTGATCAATCCCATTATTATACAAACATGTTTCACTTCCCATCTTTAAGAACCGAGACAAAGCAAACAAGCAAAAAGGCAAGCATGCGAGCAGCGAACAAATAGAACTCTTTCCTGCCCATACTCCCCACAGCTGCCTGGCCCTTTCCTCTCCTCTCCTGGGAGCAGGGAGAGGAAATTCCTCCAGTGAATCATTTTCTTTGATCTCTTCCCATTCTCTCCTGAACCTGAAAACAGCCCTATCAAGGTGAGCTGTCACCTCCCTGTTGCTAGATCTTGTGGTCAGTTCTCCAGTTCCTCTGTCTGTGATGTGAGGTCCCCTCCCCCCATGTCCAGACCCCACACGCTCCGGTTCTCCTCTGATTCAATGGTCACTCCTTGTTCGTAAGTCTGAGCATCGCCCTGTGATGCTTTGGTATTTATCGCCATATTTTTAAACTTTCCATGTACTCCCTTGACCAACATTCAATAGAAGTATTATAATCATCTAATAAATTATCATTAATATTACAGTATTATTAATCATAATTTTTTAAATTACTATGTATTTGACACTCTGCAAGGTGCTTTATATACATCCTGTTTCATTCCACCTCAAAGTTATAAGATTTATGGTGTTTATTATGGAGAAAAAATGAGCTATAAAGAGGTTAAATAATTTATCCTAGATTACAGGGCTTAAGGTGGAAGAGCTGTCCTGGAGCTGGGGGTCTGATTCTAGAACCTGATCGCTTTACCAGGAGGAGATGCTGTCTCCTTTATAAATGATACCACTTGTTTTAAAATTTTCTTGTTGTAAACAGTTTGTTATTGCATTATACAATGTAATACGTAACTATATTATTACTAAACATGTCTTATCATACCACATTTTTAAAAATCAGAATTTAATTGACTCTTCAAACCATTATCTAACAAATCGTTGAATGAACGTGTAGGTTAGCTGCTTAAACATGGGTTAAATATTTATTAATATTCATCCTGTTATAACAAAAAATATGTACTGAGTCACATACCATTGAGTGTGTTTTCCTTTTCTATTGAATTCTTTTATCATGATTGTAGCAGTATATGGACATTGTAGAAAACTTGGGAAAACCTAAAAATTAGCAAGAAAAAACTAAAAATAACTGACTGAATAAACCCATCACCTAGAGATGACTGCTGTTATCATCATTTTTTATGTATTTATTTACAACACTATGTATATTGCACATATAAGTTAATAGGACATTTTGGTAAAGACACATATTTACAGAATAAAAATAAGACTGTAATGTGTTTTTATTCTGCTTTTATGACTGTTTTGAGCATTTTTGCTTATTACATATTTCTCATTAGATAGTGTGTGTATGCATATATACATATGTATCTTCCCCCCCCCCCAGGCTTGAGGGATCTTAGTTCCCCAACCAGGGATTGAACCCAGGTCCCGGCAGTGAAAGTGCCATGTCCTAACCACTGGACCACCAGGGAATTCCCAATTTTTAATCAGATATTGAGGTCACTGAATACTTTTGAAAAACATTTTTAGTGGATTGGTCACAATATATTTAATCCCTTTACTCTTAGATATTAGCCTTTTTCTTACTTCTTGCAGTTGTATATGATACCAAACAGCTTCCAACACATCATTAAACTCTGATGTTTCATGGAAAAAAAAGGGCCAGAGTTAGGATTCTTTGCTCAAGGCCTTAACACATAGTGCTAAACTGATTTTTAGGAAACTGTACCCATTCCCCTCACCAGCTGAATATAAGAATATCTTGACTGTATCGCCTTTGCCAACGCTGTTTTATGTTTTTAATTTAATAAAAAATTTTGAAGTATAGTTGACTTACAGTGTTGTGTTAGTTTCTGGTGTATAGCAAAGAGATTCAGATAGAGAGAGAGAGAGAGAGAGAGAGAGAATATAAGACGTATACATGTTCTTTTCCAGATTCTTTTCCCTTACAAGTTATTACAAAATACTGAGTAGGGTTCCCTGTGCTGTACAGTAAGTAGGTCCTTGTTGGCTATCAATTTTATACAGCATGTAAAAGAGAACAGTTACCAATTTGATAACTGAAAAATGCCACCTCACTTTTATCCGCATTTCAAACAAGTAAGGTGCTTATTCCCTCGTTCTGTGAGATAAACTCTCCTATAACATATTGTCTTGTGGCCTACATAGCCGTCTCTCCTTATGCAGCGGGGACACGGCTGTTCGGACGCCCCCAGGGGCTGCCCGAAGCCGCAGAGGGGAGCGGACGCAGAAATTCCGCGTTTTCTCCTGCGCACGCGCCTGGGGACCGAGGTTAAACCCAAAATTGGGCCGAGTCAGAGACGAGCGCCAGCAGCTCATCACACACACGAGAACTAGAACCACCGGCCGCGCTAACAGTCGTGCGCCTGCGGCGTCTCTCGCCCTCACACTAGCTGACTCGACGGACTGAATGCCTTGCCCGTCGTGACTACGCACCGGTCACGCGCTGTGGCTTTAACTTCGGCACTTGGAGGTGTGACAGCAAAACCAGCGCGCGCTTCTTTTTCCACCGTCACAATGTCCCCGGCTTACCCGAGCTCCTAGCCACCTCAGCAGGCGAGTCTTTTTCTTCTCATTCGACAACTTTCCCTGAAAGGAAGCGCCTCCCGGCTTCCCTTGGGCACATTCCAGCGGCCAGCGTCACTCCTCCTGGGCTTTGGGGTCGTCCTTCAGTAAAATGAGGGTCACGCGGTACCGCGGCAGCCCGTCTGACAAACGAGCGGCGGGACGGTCGGACCAGCGGCACTACAGGACGAGTCTCGCCCACAGCGCGAACCAGCTGACCTCGCGAGATTTCCTCACGCGACTCCGACCAGCGTGAAATTTACAACTTCTCAACTGTTGACTTCTGGCGTTTTTCCGCTTAGTGTTTTGGGACCGAGGTTGCCCTCCGGTCTCTGAAACCGAGGGCCAGGGGTGGGGAGCGCTGCTGTACATTATTTTATGAGGTTTAATTGTTACTGCAAAAAACCTTTTTTTAAATCTAGAAATAATTGTTTTCTTGCCTTTGCTAGGTTACTCTGCCAGCAGCTCCCTTGTAGGCTTAGCCTCGCTCAGGAATTCCTACATTTTTCATCAGGTTATCGGATGTCCTGGAACGTGGACCCTTGAGAAGAACTGACAACCGAGTTTTAGTAAGTAGATTATCAAATTTCCTTTTGATTCTTAAATCAGCCAGTGTCCCTTCTTTGGTTGAGAAAACCGTCCTCTTTTCAAGCTTGGGGTTAAAAGGGATCTTTTGCATCTGAAATGTCACGGATATGTATTTATTATGCTTCACAGTATTAACAGTTTTGTTGTTGATAACTCCCTGTTCCTGGCTATCAGAATGTTTTCGTCTGATGTCACTTCACAGCACTATCGAATTGAAGGAGAAAACTTCCATGCGTGGAGTTATGATTAACACATGGATACCCATGTCTGAGTAGTCTGAAGGGTTAGTGTGGGACACCCGCACACCCTTGGCTATTGCATTCTTTGCTAATTTAATGGGTAATTACAGTAACAGGCTTTATTGGAAGGAAGGCAATTAACTTTCTTTGTCCTCATGTGCTTAAAATATCAGGGACTCCAATGAAACAATATGTTTCCCTGTGATTTAAGTTGTCAGAGATAAGAACATTCAGAATTTAACAGGGGACGCGTTGAGATTAAAAGATTTCTTACTTAGCTTTGTAGTGATTCATTGGGTTACTCCACACACTTTCTTTCAGGCACTTTCCTCCAAAATAGGGGGTGGAGGGCACCAAGAGACAAGAGAGGGGAGAAGGGGGGTACCAACTGGAGAAATTGGGGGGGAAGGGAGAAGGGGAACAAAGGGGTGAGGTGCCCCCAAAGCAACTTTTCTCCTTCACCGTCTCCCCTTTATTGAGGTACAGGAAGTATTAGAGGTTTGTAAACAGAATCATCTCAGATAATCCACACATTCCAATAAGGTCTCTGTGTCTTTTTCCCTTAACACACTCTTCTCATCTGTGTTTTATGTGTGAGAAGATTTCCTTCTGAAGTTTCCGAGTTTTCGCAGTCAGGCTACCAGAATCCATTGACCTTGCAGCCTGGGCAACTGTTTCATAACAAGGTCAGGTTCAGTGGGGGTTGGTCGGGGGGGCGGTCTGTCCAGGAAGCCCGGAGGCCAGAGCTCCAGTCTCACTTCTGAAATTTCCTGAAATCTTGAGCCACAGCCTTGCTTTTTGTCTCATCAATTAATTAAAGGGCTTGAATTTTAAGGCTTCTGATATTCTATTTTCTCATTCTTATTCTAGGCAGATAATGCAGAATAAAGGAAAGTCAGTATTTAATTCAGAGCAGAGTTCCAATCTTCCCTCTATGGCTTATGACAAGGCGGACTTTGAGAGAATTAACTCCAGCGTTTTCTTTTGAAATATAAGGATGACTTGCAGGAGTATCACTACGGATGCACAAGACGCTCCGTGCATAGTGAAAAGTGAGCTTCTGGGCAGGACTGTTAGGGAGTGTTGAAGACCATTCACACAGAACACACTCTGGTCCTCGGACTGGACGAACACTATGCATTAAATACATATGGCTGCCAGTTCTTCTCCACGCTCCTGCCTTCCTCTGAGTCTCCTTTACCACTCACACGAAACTCTTCACTTCTGGTCACGAACTCAGTGACAGCAGCTGGGTGTCCTAGGATTTAACTCATTTCTGACACTATCTACCTGGAGACAGTGTCAGGTCAAGGGTTCAGTCCTGCAGGACTGCCACACACACACACACACACACACACACACATTTCACATGCCAGTCCCAAGTCCAGGTTGTCACCAGTGCTCCTGAATGAACAGCTATAGATCAGAGGTTCCAAGGACCCCCTCCTCGGGTTTGATTAATTTGCTAGAGTGTCTCACAGAACCCAGGGAAACACCTACTTGCGTTACCAGTTAATTACAGAACATGATAAAGGATACAGATGAACAGTCAGATAAAGAGATATACAGGGTGAGGTCTGGGAGGGTCTCGAGCACAGGACCTCTGTACCTGTGGACTTGGGGTCACCCTCCCAGTGTGGATATGTTTGCTAAGCCTCTGAACCCCGTACTACTGAGATTTTATGGAGGCTTCATCTTGTAGGCATGATGGACACTTAACTCCTTTTCCAGCCCCCTCCCCTCTCTGGAGGACGTGGAGTAGGGCTGAACATTTCGAGCCTTTAATCACAGCTTGGTCTTGGTGAAGAAGTTGTTAACTCCCTGAGTACCGTCCCCGAGGAATTAGGACCATGTCCTATCACCTTAATTTCCAACAGAGAAATTGGCATGTGCCTATCATAAGTAAGCCAATAGCAAGTAAATCCATAAACCAACGAAATAACCTAGTAGAGACAGCAATTATTTCTAGATTAATAAAAATATTGTGGTAACAAACTCCCTATAAATTATATACAAACCATGAGACAATAATAGTCAGATTTACCTCAAAGAATAAATGAATAAAGACATGATTTTAAGTGCGAATAAAAATGCGATAGTATTTTTCAACTTCCAAGTTAGAAAACATTTTCTTTAATATGCTAAAATTCAATGTTGGAAAGGTAATATAGTCAAGCTATTCTCACATAGGAGGGCTGAGGGGAAATGGTACAACCTTCCTAAAAATCAAGAGCCTTGATCAAAGAATCCTAACTCTAGCCTTTTATAGACAAAAAGTGAGGGGCGAGGAAAGGAGGGAAGTTACTGGAACATCACTTCAACAACCACCTCTGCCTCTTCTATTCATGAGGTTGGTAGAAGCCTTCATTAGGATTAACTCGATTAAAACATTTGCATAAGGAATACAAGCTCCAATGTAATACATGTGTCCTGTAAGCCACGGTGAGGACCTGTTGACAGTAAATCCCAGGACAGCAGTTGCTTTTCTGCCACCACAAACCTTTCAATGCCTCTGACTGGTGTATTGTATTCACCCGCCTGACACTCTCCAGCAGGGGCGGCACTTCACGGTGGGAGAGAGCTCATATCTCCATGGCCCACATCTTTATTCTTTCACGCAAAGAATAAAAGCATATTTCTCGTCCATGACCCCTGGGGAAGCTCAAATGATATCTAGTGGCAGGCATGTAAACTGAGCCCCGGGAGACTGATTTCAGGGGGCAGAGTTGTAAAGCCTTCAAGACCCTGACCCTGTTCAAAGCAGCCCTACAAGGTGGGAGGCTCTGACTGCACCTTTGAACAACAGAGGACTGGGCTGCACTAAAAACATTGATTTCTTTCCCTGGCTCTGCGCGATTCTGGAACAAACGCTGTTTCATTGGTGAAACTCCTGAATCCAATCATTTTTCTTGCTCTGTAAGCAGCACTGCCCCCAAGATGAGGGATGCACGGGCTTGTACTTGGGTGTGTGCTCCTGTGGGTGTAGGATTGTAGATTTTCGGCAGTGAGGACCAATAGGAACTTCTGTAGGTCAGCTTTTCCTAATCAGTCCTGTCAGACGATTCACCAGGTTTATACCGTCAACACCAAAAAGTTAACTGGCCCACCGGGAGACTGAGTGCATCATTTTCCCTTCAGCTGCTGATAACAAGACAACTTATGGCACTCTAACGCGTGGAAGGAGAGAGAAAGATATTTTTAATTGTTTTGTTTCTGAATTGGAAAGGTATTTTCGGTTGAGAAGTATTTGCTCCTTCCCCACTTTTACTTCAATTATTATGACTTTGTAAGTACTATTATTTTGATACTTTCCCCATTGCTTTTGGAAAAGCCTCATTAATTTCATTAAATGGTATATTAAATCAAACTTAGTGTGCTGAAAAAAAGGGACAAAATGTAAGTTCTTTACATGGGAATAATAAAATTTCTCTCTGAATGAATTGTCGTAAGCCACTTTTGAGAAATTAATTACTGGGCATTTTCCAAGAGATGCTGGATGACGGAAATAGGGAATGAAGAGCTGTTCAGTGGCTGACGATTTCTGATAGAAAACACTGATAAACCTAAATATCACAGAGACTTATCACACCTTCCTCTTTCCTCCTCTCCTCCCATCACCAAAACCCCTACGAAGCCGGTACAAAGGGAGCGGATTTAGTGTATGTTTTGCATGTAGGGATGTGTCAGAAACTTAAACAGTTATTGTAAGAGATGAAAATGCAGATATCTTCAGCTTTGGGAGGCAGACATTTGAAGGCAAAAACATATAAATATAATGACATCGAACTTCCATAAAAGTTAAGATGAACTTGAAAGTGACTTTAATAGTTTGAAGCCTCAAAGCTAAGGAATCAACAAATTGATTAACCTACTAATCTTGACTAAACATAAGACAGTGTTTGCCTTGACCTAAAACAGATCTGAAAGCATTCTCTCATGAAGAGAATCTGCTCTCTTATCTTTGAACTTTGATCTAGAAATCTTACCTGTTGCCAATATTCCCAATATATCCCCATTGATAACTCACCTTAGAAAAGAACACAGTGGGAAAAGTCCCCATTAGTAGAACTATTCAGTCCAGGCATGAAATGCGTGTGTTATAACATAGCGTTCTGTAAATTGCTCTGAAATAGCTTTTTTCTGGATTCTAAATTATGAACTGAAGTTCTTTTAGGTTAGGTGTTCTAATTAGACCATCCTGCGTATACTGAGATATGGCGGTCTAGAGAGAATGAGATTGTGTAGGGAAGTAAGTCTTGGTTTTGGGTGTGCTGAGTTTGATATGCCTATTATTAGACTTGGAGCTAAGAATTTGGCTACATGAGACTGAGCAGGGGAAAGACTCAGGCTAGAGACATGCATTGGGGAATCCTCAGCCTACAGATGCAGCTGAAAAGCTGGAAATAGATGAGATCAACTTCCCTAGCAGTTCTCCAAGAGTACCACATATGCCCGGGGACCCCAAAACTGTCTGGGGGCCCTATTAGGCCGAAACTGTTTTCACATTCATACCAAGATATTTTTGCTTGTTTCACTCTGTAAAAAACCTGCTGGAGCCTCAGCATGAATCAAGGCAGGAGCACCAACAGGACCTCAGTCATTGTATTACTCATGGTGCTTAAGTGAAGAATGCCAAGGAAGAAGCGATAAAAATAATCAATTTTATGAAGTCTAAACCCTTTAGTGCGTGGCTTTTTAATGTTTTGCTTATGAAATGGGAAGTAACTTTTACCGTACTTCTGCTGCATAGCAAAGAATGATGCTGGTCTTGAGGAGAAGTGCTTGTGCAATTCTTTGACTTCCGAGATGAACCAGCTGCTGTTTCATGGAGCACCATTTTTACTTAAAAAGAAGACTAACAGTCATGATGGGTGTACTTGTTTTTATTGCTGCCTAAAAAATTAGAGTTGACTCTCTGTATCTGCAGGTTCCACATCCTTGAATTCAAGCAACGACAGATCGGAAATATTTTTTTTTAATTTCCAGAAAGTTCCAAAAAGCACAACTTGAATTTGTGATGTGCTGGCAACTATTTTCATAGCATTTACGTTGCATTAAGTATCATAAGCAATCTAGAGATGATTTTAAGTATACGAGAAGATGTGCATAGGTTATATGCAAATACTAAGCCATTTTATAAAAGGGACTTGAGCATTCATAGATTTTGGTATCTGAGGGGGTCCTGAATCAATACCCCACAGATACCTAGGGACAACTGTACCACCAACAGTACTTAAAACAGTAAGAATGTATTGTCTCATGATTGTTTAGGTCAGAAATCCAGGTACAGCTCAACTGGGTTCTCTGGCCTGGGTCTAACATGTAAGGAGTTGGCCAAGCTGACTTCTCATCTGGGGGACCTGGATACAATCTTCGCCCAGGTTCAGTCAGGTTGTTGGTGGTTGGACTGAGGCCCGCATCTTCTTGCCGGCTGTTGACCTGGGGTTACTCTCCGTTCCTGGAGTCCACCCACCCTTCCCTGCCGTGTAGTCCCATCCATCTTCAATGAAATGGAGAATCTCCCTCATGCTGAATCTCTCACACACAGACTCTCTCTTCCAAGGAGAGCTCCTAGGCAGGGCTCACTGGATTAGGTCCGGGCCACTGAAGACAGTGTCCTTTTCTTAAAGTCAACTGTACCATATAATGTAGCCAAATCACAGGAGGGACATCTCGTCATATCACTCAAAGGAGGAACACCAGACAAGGTCAAGGGTCGGTGGGATCATCTTAGAATTCTGCTTATCATCTTCAGATATTCAGGTTTTCACATTTAGGTACAGTATTTGCTGTTACTTACCTGAAAATAGTCAGCTATTTCCGGAAAAGTAATTGGATGATATTTTTTCTGATGATGACATTTGAGTGTTTAAGCAAATATCAGGATTATGGAAAACTAGCATATCTGCCTCTGTGATTTTTACAACCTCCTAATACTTCAAGACTTTTCTGAGCACGGAGGTAGTGATATTAACAAATGTGATATTTCAAAGATACTATACAATATCTATTTTTAGATATTGACACCAACCATATGGAAAATCTAAATAACTCAGTGACCCAACAATTTTAAAATGACTCGTGCACGATGTCACGCAACAATGCAACGGTATTGTCGTGGAATATAATGCACCTGTTCCCTGGGGCGAGCGCTCCAAATCACTCAGCAAAACCTCTAATCCAAGATCTGGTAATAATAATTCTCCAAGTAGTCTAAGCAACCAGAGAAATGCAATTTGAGAGCTAAAGTGGACAACCTTTCAGAAAATTATGTTGTTGACTATCTGGCAAACTCTCTCATGACAGGATTTACTACATTCAATATGTAACTGCTGTCTTAAAACCACTTCAGGTTATTAAGGCACACTCTTCCCTGTCTTTGTCATATGACTAAGTGTTCGCTGGGGGAATGTTTTAACCTGCTGGCATCCATACAGCTTGGATGTTTTCTGGTGGACCTCAGAGCAAGACCTTTCCCATTTAGTTCTTCCACCACTCGCTAGCCCTAAGGTCAGTTACCCTTACTAAGTCCTAGACCCTCACGCACTTGCAAATGGGGCAATGGGTTATCCCCAGCAAAGCAAGCTGTAGAATAAGCACCAAAAAAAAAAAAAAGACTTGACAGAGACCAGAGCACAGCAGGACGGTAAGACCACATGATAACTGGTTTGAGTTCATTAGTGTATCTTAGTACAGAGACACAAGGGGTGCATTGGAATATAAGACACACTTTTCTAGACCCTTTTCCCAGGATCTTGTGTCACTTGCTCCATCAAAGTCCAGGGGCTTCAAGTGTTTCCAGCCCGAGGCCCTGAGACCGTCCATCTCTTTCACCCTCAAGCTTTGATCGTTCCTTTGTCCATCAGACTCTTTTCCATTTGCAAATGGATCTACTCAAAAGGAGACAATATGGTCACCACAATGGCTTCTAGCACTTCCATTCCCTGAAATAGTGGTTCCACCAAAGAAGTGGATAATGTGGCTTCCTGCTAATATTTCTGGCTACTAAAGTGGATAGATTAGAGGGGGAAACATTTGGACTCCCTGGCATTCACGGCCCCTGACTCAGTCATTTCTCTTTGCTGGTGTTTCCTCAGTCTCCAAGGCAGCTTAAACCGTGGGATTCAGTTTCCCTGGGCCTGATCACCACTGAGTTTGATGGAGCAAATCTCTGGGTGCTCAGAGCAAAGGACTCCAGCCATGATGGCTTTTCAGACCTGTTCTCCCTCAATTGACTGATGTCTACTCTGGCCGTACATTAGTGGTAGGGATTGATTATACTTGATAGTTTGCAACCACCAATGAATTTTATACATTTTATGCTCTTAGTACCTACAAGTACACCCTTCTGCTACCCCCGCCACCAAAAAGTTGAGTTTTCTTTCTAAGGGATTGATCTTCCTGGCATTTATTATCCTCATCAAGGACACTGTCCTTATCCCATTTTATGAACCTAGAAACATCCACTGTTCCAGGTTGATAGAAGCACCTAGGAGCTCACTCAGAGATGAAGCTCTGAAGCCAAGATTATGACATGTTCACACACAATACAATTTATATTATGCCAGATATTTTTAAAAAAATGTTAGAGGTGATAAGACAAAGTGTTTAGCCATTATAATAGGTTGAATGATTTACTGCCTCAAAGTCTCATTTCCTGCCAATGGTTGCTGTGTTCTTTAACGTTTTAGTGTCAAAGAAGTATTTCAAGCATAAACAAAATTACAGATAAAGGCATTCAGAATCCGCATGCTCCCATCATTCAACTGCAGTAATAAATAAATTATTATTTATTATTATTTTTAAATCTGTACCTTTACAAATGTCCCTCCCTACCCAGGTTGTTCTGAAGCAAACCTGAGATCATAAACTCACAAGTCCATAAATATTTCAGTATGCATCTCTAAAAGATTAAGATGCTTTTTAAAATGAATGAACGAATTCCCTGGCAGTCCAGTGGTTAGGACTCGGTGCTTTCACTGTGGACGGCATGGGTTCAATCCCTGGTCGGGGAACTAAAATCTCACAAGCCACGTGGCTTCGCCAAAAAAAAAAAAAAAAATAGAATCCTCATTTAAAATGAATGACCAGGATACCATTATCGTATGTAAACATACTCACAATACTCCCTTGATATCAGATATCCAGTCAGGATTCCAATTTCCCTACTTATCTCATTTTAAAAATTAATCTAATTCCATATTTAGGCCTCAAATATGATGTTGACGTGTCTCTGAAGTCTCTTTTAGAATTCTATAGTTTCTGTTTCTTCTCTCACCCATTCACTCGACTGTTTATTTACTGAACACAGTGAGCTGTGTTTTGTAGAGTTTCCTGCTGGTAGATTTTACTAACCATGTTACTGGGAAGGTGTTTTGTATCCTTCTCTGTCCTTTGACTGTCCTGTAAACTGTCAGCCAGATAAAGCCTGGGTAAGATTCAAGCTTAATCTTCCGGCAAGGATTCCTCGTAGATACGTTTTGTATTTCTAACAGGAAACACAATGTATGGTTTGCCTTTCTGTGATTTCAGGAGCTACTGATGACCGTTATCTAGGTCCATTATTTCATTAGGGGCTATAAAAGGATGATATCTTTCCTCCGAGCCAGGCTAGATATTATTACAACTTGATTCAATTATGTAAAATACAGTGTTGGGCTTATGAATATGAGCTTGGGAGTTACATGGATCAATGTTAAATTTGGGTTCTGTCACTTAATAACTGCAGGTCCTTGGGCAAATCACTGAAACTTTCTATTACTCTCAGTATTCTAATGCAGAATGGTATAATATTTGCATCCACCTCCAAAGGCTTCTATGAAGATTCTATGAGATAATGCATTCACTTAATTTTTGTTTGGTCAAAAATCGATGCTGAAAGAAAGACTTGGATGCATTCCATTTATCTGGGAAGGGTCCTGGGAATAGGAAAGTGGAAAGAGAAGGGGAAAAAGTATTCACTGATGAGCGAGGTACTGCTTTGGGCACCTGGGCCTCAATCCATCTGGGGTTCCTTCTAGGGAACCGTGTAGAACAAAACTTTGAAAGGATAAAAGGTGGAGAGGGTTACCCACCAATTCCTTTGTCTCCTTGGTTGAGGGGTCTTTCTCTCCCAGCACCTCCAGGCTGCTCTGTGTTGAACAGGCTCTCAGAGCAAGGGATCCTCAGGAGGAGAAGCAGAGGGAAGAGGGAGGTTGAGAATGGAAGCATCAGCACAGGAACTACTGACCTGGCTGTAGGAAACTCAGAGGCAGGCCGAGGGCACCTGTGGGCACCAACAAGGGCTTCTACATGTATGTGAAGTACTCCTCTCGGTTCCTGGCCTGGAGGAGAGGCAAAATCAAGCTTGGCTGCCATGATGTCTTGTGTATGAAGAGGTTCAGAACACACCACCCCCAAATATGCTCCTTTGGCATACTGATTTTTTCACCGTGAAGACACCTGAGAAACAGCAGCTGCAGGAAGAACTCCCTTCCCTCCGCCTTCCTACCTGAAAGCAGGTCATGAAATTTCCCCTGAGAAAAGTGCTCTCCCTGCCCTCAGAGGAGAGAACAGTCTTATCACCAGAGATGGGGGTAGGGGGTGTCAACCTTGAAATGGACCTGGACAGACAGACCTACTGAAATGACCCTCATCTCCCATTAGTTTCCCCTGTATGTTTCCATCACTTTGCTACAATTTATGGCCTTAAATCCCTTTTTGTTTTTCTTTTTTTTTTTTTTTGATGACAACATAAGGAATTCTTTATGTTTAATTACCAATTTATTAAATCCCTTTTCCTTTGTCTTGTTACTTTTCCACACAATTATTGTTCTTTGTTAAAAAGAAAAGGTATATAAGTTCTTGGTCATAACCAATTTTGGGGTCTTCATTTTTCCTATTGAGGCTCTCATGTACAGGTAAAAATATGAAGTAAAATTTGTAGGCTTTTCTCCTATTAATCTGTTTTCTGTTAGTCTTATTCTCGGGCCCAGTCACAGAATCTGAGAGGATGGGGAAGCCTTTCTTCCGCTACAAGGACCTTCATTTATCATGACATCTACCAGCTCTAGGGCATCACTTCACTTAGAAGAAGAATAGTTTTTCTTTGGGTGAGAATATATGGGAGGGTCTTTCTAGTCCTATTATAATATAGATTAAAAAAAAAACACTACTGAGCTGAAATTCACAAAGCGTAAAAGCGGCCACTTAGAAGTGAACAATTCAGTGGCATTTATTACATTCACCATGTTGTCAATCACTACCTCTGTCTAGTTCCAAAACATTTCCATCATTTCCAAGTAGAACCCCTTGTGCCCATTCAGGAGTTTCTCCACCTCCCCACTGTTCTCCCCAGCCCCTGGCATCACCAGCCTGCAATCCGTATCTAAGGATTTATCTCCATACACAGATTTTTGCTGAATGCCTGCCTTTGAAGGAAGGAGATGGAGAAATAGTCCATTTCAGTGGAAATACAGTCCAACATAGAAAGGAATGTTGAGTATCTTGGTAAGAGTTCAGGTTTCCCTAGCAGATATATTAATAATAACACCCGCCAGCTATAGTCTCTACTAAGAAAACTCAAACCCACTGCAAGTGAATAAATCAGGGATAAGCACTTGAGCCAACACAGCTAATATGGCCGGGTTGATTTGTTTCTAGCACTTCAGAATTTAATATAGGATTATTAAAAATATGAACTTTAGGAAGAAGATCTAAAGCTTAAAGATGTACTGAAAGGAATTAGGAGTTAGCACCAGGCCAGCAAAAATGGAGGAAGCAGAAATTAGGAGTGGGTAGCAGTTATGAAGCACAGAATTTACGTATACTGGGTAGAGAGACTGAATAAGTGATCAGTAATAATAACAATGACAGCAACAAGATGTATTGAGTGCTTATAGTTTAGACATGCAAGGTTTCGTTTGTTTCTCACAACTTATGAGTAGGTTTCCATTATTATCCCTGTTCTGTAAATGAAAAAAAATAAGGCTTAGAGCACTTAGATGATTTGCCCTAAGGAATAAGAGCTGAGGTTTGAAACCAGGTGACTGATTCCACACCCTTGCTGCTAATGAGCTTGGTGGATGTTTACTGAGCTGTAGCAATATTATGGGAGGGGCAGAATGTCCCCTTTCTCAATTTGTTTTGGATCAAGTGTACTAGTTCCCATGGAACCCTCTTTTTTCCTTAAGCTTGTTAAATGAGTTTCCATTCCTGGGACCAGAAGAACTTAACAAAAATGAATACCACCAGGGAAAGAGGGCCAGGGAGGGGTGAGCTCTGCGTAGGGGCCATCTGAGTGGTTGTCTTGGGAACAAGAGCTTCCAGGAGAGGACTGACTCTACCAATTTAGCAGTTTCCCCCGGGGCCACCTCGCAGGGCAAAAACTTGATAGGACGCTGCACTCTGTAGGAAAGCTTAAAACCTCTCTGTTAGAAATAAGCTTGAGCAAGTCATTTAACCTTTGCAGAATCTGGTCTCACCATCAGTAAGTTGATGAGTTGTCTTTTGAAGGACTTTTTCAGCTGTTACCTATCAATGAAACTAAAAATAAACAAGTTCTACTGGATCAAGTCATTTCTCAGGATATCCGTTTAACCAAGAAAACAGAGAACCATAAACCCAAAAATGAGAAGTGGAAAATATTTACTAAACATCAGGAGAGCTTCTCAGATTCTTCCATGCAGGACGACGAATTTATGCTTGGGCAATCCGCCACGAAGATAGTGTTTCAGAGACGCTCATCTTTCTAGTTTGTTTGCTTCTTTGAGGAAAGTTAAGTCCTCAGTTAATTTTTTTAAAAGACAGAAAGAAAAGATAAAAAAGCCTCCCAGGTGAACTGAAACCTTTAGGAATAAAAACTGAAAAGACAAATGCTGGGCTATCATGGTTGAAATTCTGAGTCCCAAGGGTTGTAAGAGTTGTCATGTATTCAATATCATCCTGCCTCATCTCAGATGTTTGTCAGTAAAGTGATCCACAGTTACATGAAAATTTATTGTAAACTGAGAAATAGATGATAGATAATAGAGTTTATTTTTTTACTCTCCATCTCGTTCACGTAGAAGGGAATTTTTTTTTCTTAATATTGAGCCTTCTTTTAATTTATTTATTTTTATTTTTGGCTGTGTTGGGTCTTCGTTTCTGTGCGAGGGCTTTCTCTAGTTGTGGCAAGCGGGGGCCACTCTTCATCGCGGTGCGCAGGCCTGTCACTGTCGTGGCCTCTCTTGTTGCGGAGCACAGGCTCCAGACGCGCAGGCTCAGTAGTTGTGGCTCACGGGCCTAGTTGCTCCGCGGCATGTGGGATCTTCCCAGACCAGGGCTCGAACCCGTGTCCCCTGCATTAGCAGGCAGATTCTCAACCACTGCGCCACCAGGGAAGCCCAGAAGGGAATTTTTAAAATATATTTCTGATTAGGTGTGTGAGTGCATGTCTACATGTACAAGTATGTGTGTGTATATATGTACAGATACATGCATATGATAGTGAATGAGCTCAAAAATGCATACAAGCTCTTTAAGATGTGAGGAATTTTAAAAGTGAATTTATGAGTTCCAGTGTACTAAGTTAATATTTAATGAAGATACTTAATTATTTAAGATTACTACACCAGTGCTATACTACTTAAACCATTTAATAGATGCATGTAATTGGAAGGCTGCATTTCATGATGAGAACTGGTGCCTTCAATTCCGTATCTCCTACCATCTCCCCTGTGTGTACACATGATACCTGTTACATTACATTTTGTTCTCTCTGTCACTGCTACTCAACCTTTATCACTGATTGATAAAGGCTCTTGGACAATATAACATAAGAATGGGTTTGCCTCTGACTACAAACCTCGGTGATACTGCTCAATTTAAATAATGGAATTTGAAATATCATATCTGCTCAATGTATTGATAAGTATAAAAGATTAGTAGCTTATGGACTGTGATTTCTTACCAAATATAATAGAAAGCTATTGATTAAATAATTATAAGACAAATTAAGTTAGATAACAAGAACATTTCTAACAATAAAAAAGCTCAATAGATTAATTTTCCATAGTACCTTGTGTACCTCTGCAGGGGCTTCTTCTGTAATCAGATCTCCCAGTGTGCTAGAATTGGGGGTGGGGGTGAGAATATTTACAACGATGCATTGCCCCTGGTATCTAGAATGAAAAATGTCTAAAGCAGCTGCTGCTACAGTAACAGTAGGACAATATTAGGCAGTTTTACGTTTCCAGTTATAGACGTAACTCTTCCATTGCTTTGCTGAGCCCTGCGGAATAACCTCTGTCTTTGTTCTAAGAACAGCAGTCACTCCCCAGTGGTGTGTAATATGGGGGGAAGGAGGGGAAACTACGTGTTTACTTCTTAGAATAGGTGGTATGGGTCTGAATGTGAGAGGAAGAGAGGAAGGTAAGCTACCAACCGTGGACCTGTGGCTACACAATACACTTGCACAACTCTTGTCAATAAAGAACATCCATTCAGTTCACACACTCACAGGTCAGAGTTACCCGGAACGGGGCACATGTTAATTGAAGCATCTCCAAGGTTTCCATAATGTTTTTTTTGCCTGATTACAATATTGAGTGACATCACTCAACACAGATTCTTGACTATACATTGGAATTAACTGATGAGCTTTATAGTCAACACTTGACTATACATTGGAATTAACTGATGAGCTTTAAAAAAAATGAAGAGGGGCTTCGCTGGTGGCACAGTGGTTGAGAGTCCGCCTGCCGATGCAGGGGACACGGGTTCGTGCCCCGGTCCGGGAGGATCCCACATGCCACGGAGCGGCTGGGCCCGTGAGCCATGGCCACTGAGCCTGCACGTCTGGAGCCTGCACGTCCAGAGCCTGTGCTCCGCAACGGGAGAGGCCACAACAGTGAGAGGCCCGCGTACCGCAAAAAAATAAAAAATTAAAAAAATGAAGATTCTGTAAATATTGACTTAGTCATCTTGGAATTGGATTCTAGAATCCATTTAGTAAACACTTACATGTGATGGTTACTTTTATGTGTCAACTTGTCTGGGCCGAGGGATGCCCAAACAGCTGGTAAAATGTTATTTCTGGATGTACCCGTGAGGGTGTTTTTGAAAGAGATCAGCGCTGGGATGGGTAGAACGAGTAAAGATCGCTGTCCCCAGTGTGGGCGTGGGCGCATCAACCAGTCTGTATGGGGCCTGAACAGAACCAAAGGTGGAGGAAGGGCTGTCTCTGCTTGAGCTGCCCAGCTTCTGTCCATCTTTTCCTGCCCTCAGACATTGGCACTCCTGGTCCTTGGGCCTCTGGCCAGCCTGGTTTTCCTAGTTCTCCAGCATGCAAATGGCAGATCTAGGGACTTCTGGAGCTCCAGAGTCATGTGAGGCAATTCCTATAATCAATCTATCTCTCCATCATCTGTCTATCTATCTATCCATCTATCTACTTATCTATCTATCTATCATCTACCTCCTTTTGGTTCTGTTTCTCTGGAGAGACCTGACAAATATATTATACAAAACAAAAACGTTTTGTTTTTAAAAGTCTGCATCTGTGTCAATGTCAGCATGTTCATGTGTGCAAAAATATGGAATTCTGTTAAGCCACATAGTAAAAACAAATTCTGCACTTTAAACATCACAGATCATTCTTACACTGCTTCTTCCATGTGAGTCAGAGTGGCCCACTTCAGTACCTGACCTACTCCTTATTTACCCCTCTCCAAGGGCAAGCTGTAACCTCTTGGTGCCCCGGTCCACACAGCTGACCCATGGGCTACGTCATGGCTAGGCTCGTCCAAATACACAGACAACAGAGAGCATTTAGAACAAGGACTGGCACATGGTTATCCTTCATGATATTATTACACACAAAACGCAAGCTCCTTGCTACTCTCGCCAATTATTTATAGTGATATATTCTATCACTACTCATTTTGAAACTGTATGTTGATTGCTTAATCTGTGTCTGACATTGTTCTAAGTCCTGGAAATATAGTTGTAAACAAAATAGACAAAAATCCTGCCTTCCTATAGCTTTCCTTCCAGGATAAGAAGAGAACTAATAGACAAGTAAATGGGTAAAATACATAGGTTTTCAGCAGAAATAGTATTTTTGGGTAAAAAAAAAAATAGAGGGAAGAGAAATACAAAGAGCTACTCTGAAATGGGTGTGAAATTGATGATACAAACTCTGTGTGTCAAGCACTGTTGTATGCATTTTATAGACAGTAAGTCATCTTAATACTCAAAACAACCTTCTCATGTCATTGCATCTGTACATATTCATAAAAATAACTAGTTGTAATGGTTTACCTTAACTGTATCATGTCTACGTGTATTAACACAACTTGCTTTTCAGCCAACATTTTGAAGAAACAAAAATTGGGAGCCTTCCTCAGTGAAGGGAATGGAGGAATAAGTAGTGCTTAATTCAAACAATGGAATATTACCCAGCAGTTAAAACTAATATTGTAGACATACTCCTCATTCTTAAGGTCTGAGTAGCGTTTCACATCCAATGTGTCGACTTCCTACCCAGCCACCACCCCAGCCCCTGGGTCTGCTCAGCTCCAGACCACCCACTGCCAGTCTGGCAGAGGGACCCTCCTCCTGCCCCGAGATCTTGTAGCATCTGTGACTCTGCTTCTCCAGAGTGAAGCTGTGGACACGGGCACCATCGGCCACATCCTGGCTGCTTCAGCTTACCATTAGCACTTAGTGGTGACTTTGAAAGAACATCTCCACTTGACTTTACCTCCCAGGTCCTCATTCGCCAAGAGGCAACAGTGTGACCATACTGTTTCATGAGACATCAGTGAGAGTTCCATACGTCTACATAAATACGAGGGAGAACACAGCTCCTACACGTAGAAGGTACTCAAGTCCTATCAGGGTGTGTGTTTTCTGTGTGAGATCATCACCCCAAACCGGTCCTCCCACGACCTGATTCACAGACGGCGCTCAACACTTGATTGTGAAATGTTTATTGTGCTCACAAAGTGCTTTAGCTGAAGCCAAGTCTGCATTAATTTATATAAAATAATCATGTAACTACAGTTGTCACGTATTACTTTTTTTTTTTTTTTTTTTTTTTGCGGTACGCGGGCCTCTCACTGCTGAGGCCTCTCCCGTTGCGGAGCACAGGCTCCGGACGCGCAGGCTCAGCGGCCATGGCTCACGGGCCCAGCCACTCCACGGCATGTGGGATCTTCCCGGACCGGGGCACGAACCCGCGTCCCCTGCATCGGCAGGCGGACTCTCAACCACTGGGCCACCAGGGAAGCCCCTACAGTTGTCACGTATTACATTTTAAACTTACACGGGATGAGAATAAGAACTGTTGCTTTAATAAAAATCACATTTCCTTTACCTTGTGTGCTGCAGTCCTCATCACACACAATGGCTATCTAGAGAAACCAGCACTGATGTTTGCTCTCTGGAGATAAGCCGATTAGTAGTAATGACCCGCATGTTATCATGCTAAGGTAGACTGGCACGAATTTTCTTTCATGAGAAAAAAGTATCGGCTTAATATGAACCTAATTTTTCCAGTTCAACCCTCTGAATCTCATTTCTTGCAGGTTTTATTTTTTAATTTCTAGAATTCTTTTAGGAACACAGAAGTCAAAATTGTTTTAGAATTAAATTAAAGGGTTGTACTAAAATAAATTTTTAAATGGAATCCTATTGTTCAGTCTGTGGCCAAACTCCCTTTATTGATTGTGACATCTTTTACTTAGACTCTCACTGTTTTCTCTTTTACCAACCTCCTTGTGCAGGGCAGTGCCTTTCCTCTTAAGTCAAATCAAAACTCTGCCAGCAGAAAGCACCCTCTTGGTTACTGAGCTCTTCTTAAGCTACTTTGGATGCTTCAACGATCTCTCTGCTCTGTCCAGGAAAATCGACTACAGCTTCGTCTCTTCAGGTCTCTGGCTACAAATTTAGGCAGTGATATTTAATGAAAGATTCTCTGCCAGCATTCACTTGAATTCCTATATTTGCATGAGATCATTTGAAATCAAAGAGAAAATCAAAAATAGCCAGGATGGTGGTCTTTAAAACTACAGAAACATAATCCATTTCATGTTAAGCCAGCCTTTACTTAATCTTTGCAGGGTGACAATTTCCTTGAACTCTGACTTTCTTTGTAACGCCATAGGTAGATGACTGTCACGGGAAATTTTTATAAGAAACAGCTAAATTACCTGCAAGAGATTGCAGAAGAACACTGTGACAAACTAATGAAGGGGAAGTAACTTGACAAACTAATGAAGGGGAAGTGAACTATGTCTCCCTTGCTGGTGTTTACGTTTCCAACATTAAAGTCGATAATTACTATAGGCTCTCTCTGTAATCATTATATAGACTCTAATATACACGTTCATTTAGTAAATACATTTAGTAGATATGTGTAAGAAAACTGCCTCTTTCTTTCTCCAAGTTCAATAAATATAGAAATAAATTCAAAGAAGTTGTGAATTTTACAATGTTTCAAATAACAGGAGAGGTCAGAGGATATTTTAGGGCAGTAAAAATGCTCTGTATGATTCCATTACCGTGGACAAGTCATTACACATTTGTCCAAACCCATAGAACGTAAAACATCAAGAGTGAACCCAAATGTAAACTACGGACTTAGGGTAATGATAACGTGTCTACGTGGGTTCATCAGTTGTAATAAGTGTACCATCAGGTGTGGGATATTGATAATGGGGGAGGCTGTGCATATATGGGGGCCGGGGGTGTGTGGGAATCTCTGTACGTTCTGTGGAATTTTGCTGTGAACCTAAAACTCTAAAATAATAAAGTATTTTTAAAAATAGAGAGAGAGAGCCCTAAGAAGAAAAATAAATACCACATTAGCAAGTAGAGAACAGTGTTAGGTATTTCTACATGCATTGTGCATATTTCAATCCCTCTCACAATATATACACACAAGGCCTGGGCTTTAATTACTATTACTCTATATTCTTTTCATAAACTATGCATGGTGGCTATCACACCTTTTATTTCTTTCAAACTGGGGTGGAAATCATACTTGAAGCTAATGCCTGTGGCCAATACTTTATTTACATTTGAATTTTGATCATGATCAGAAATGCAAGTATCGGCCCCTCAGCCAAAGATGAACATGCCATGCCCTTTCTGGGGCTGTAAGCTCCAGTCGTGGGAAAATGGCAAAGCTCCCTCAAATGATACTGAGCACCCCCAGTGTTGACTAAGAGAAAACAAGCCCTAGAAAACCACACTGCGGCAGAGCTAGGTCTTCCTACCGAATTCAAGTGATGATACAAAAGACGTGACAGTCTGGTCATCAACCGTAATTCCAAAGACAAATTCATCAAGTGGCATTAAATACGACACTATCTATGAATGGTATGGATGTTCAAAAACCCTGCAGATACGCTGTTATGCATGATGCCATTTTCTCGTTATTTAAAATAGATATTGATAAGTGATGTTTATTCCTTGAAATTTTACCACATTAATATTTCAGGTTCTAAAAATCTGTAAAGCCTCCATAATCCTCCTTCTACCCTTGACTAGTTGACATATAAGCATAAACAAAAGGCCTGTTAAAACTTGTCAAGACTAACAATTTCCA
Organism: Globicephala melas; assembly: GCF_963455315.2. Taxonomy (NCBI): domain Eukaryota; kingdom Metazoa; phylum Chordata; class Mammalia; order Artiodactyla; family Delphinidae; genus Globicephala; species Globicephala melas. Next base: position 9,028,135 of record NC_083334.1, on the reverse strand, counting down.
TTGGCATGTTTTACTGTAATGTAACTTTGTCTTTCCTTTATTATATTTTTCACTATGTATATGTACGCATTTTTCACCTAACATAGGTTTAATCTCAGAATAGTGAGGGTTTACTCTATAAAGTTACTTTTTTATTTAGATAACAAAGGTTTTTCCCAGCTTTATTGAGCTGTGATGACAGATAAAAATTGCACATGTTTAAGGTGTACAATGTGATGTTTTGATATATGCATACAGTGTTAAATGATGACCACAATCACGCTAATTAACACTAACGTCACCTCAAGTAGTTAATTTTTTTTTTTTTTTTGGTGAGAACACCTGAGATGTAGTAATTTAGCAAATTTCAAGTATACAGCACGTTATTATTAACTATAGTCACCACGCTGTACATTATGTCTCCAGAACTTATTCATGTTATAACTGAAAGTTTGTACCCTTTGACCCACATCTCCCCATTTCCCTGGCAACCACCATTCCACTCTCTGTTACTATGAGTTTCACTTTTTTTTTTCAGTTTCCACTTGTAATCGAGACCATGCACGGGTGTGAGGTGATATCTCACTGTGGTTTTGATTTGATTGCCCTGGTGATCAGCGAAGTTGAGCACCTTTTCATAGACCTGTTGGCTGTTTGGGTGTCTTCCAGAGACTTCTGATTCTTTCTTCTGCTTGACTGCATCTGTCGGTGAAGCTCTTATTGAGTTTTTTAGTTCATTCATTGTATTCCTTAGCTCCAAAATTTCTGTTCGATTCTTTTTTATGTTTTATATCTCTTTGTTGGACTTCTCATTTTTTCTTGTATCATTTTCCTGATTTCATCAAATGATTTATCCATGTTTCTTGTAGCTCATTGAGCTTCTTTAGAACAATTATTTTGAATTCTTTGTCAGTCAATTCATGGGTCTCCATTCCACTGGGGCCATTTACTGGACGTTGATTGCGTTCCTTTGGTGGTGGCATATTTCCCTGATTCTTTGTGATCCCTGTAGCCTTGCACAGTTGCCTGCACATTTAAGAAGCTGTCACCTTTTCCAGACTTTATGGACTGGCTTTGGTGAGGAAAGACCTTCACCTGCTGGAGGGGGCCATGCTGGAATGTGCTGTGCCCCTGGGCCTGGTGGAGTGGAGGTGTGCTGCAGCTTCAGGTGTGTGGGGCTGGGACTCAGCTCAAATAGCTGTGATCTGTGATGTCGCCAACCCTGTAGTCCTTAGTGCCAGGAGCTTCAGGACATCTGTGGTGTCTGTGAGAGCTACTGGGGTCCTCGGCAGCCCCTCCGGATCCAGCAGTAAAAGGGACAGAGGCAGGTGTTGATGGTGACTGGTGATGTGCACGCTCTGGGTGCCAGGGCTGGGGTCCCCACGGCAGCACTGGCTGGGGTCCCAGCAACTGGGACAGAGGGGTTGGGACTCAAACAGCTGGAGTGTGCAGAGGAGAAAACCTACAGGGCTCTTTGGGGCAAACGTTGTACAGGGGTCACTGTGAATCTAATGGTGCTGGTTTCCTTAGGGTGGGGACCTCTGTGGGTCCTTCATGTGGTTGGGGAGCTGGCGGCTCTCCCTGCTCTCCTTTGCCTTGGAGGAACCTTCTGGGGAGGAGTTTCCTCTTCACCCCGAGCAGTGCCAGCCTGGGGGATGGGATGATGCAGGAAAAACGGAACTTCTTCCTGCCCTCTCCGTGGGGTTATTCTCAGGGTTTGTGCTCCGCTGTGCTGCTGCTGCTTCTCCTGAGCTCTCCCGGAGCTGTATTTGTTCACGGGTAGTTGGATATTATTGGTTTTCGGAGGCTGAGACCTCCTCCCCTGCCACCTTGGTGATGAAGTCTTTTCAGTTTTAAGTTTTAAAAAAATATTTGTAAAGTATCTGATGCTGGATCCATAAGGAATGTCATCCCCCTTCCCTCACCATTTTCCCTCCAGGCAGTCTCTTGTCATCTTAAACTCTCCTTGTCATCTTAAACTTATATGGCCAAGTTCCGACATTGTTTTTAGAAACGCCGATTTCAGTCTGTGGATGCTCAGCTTTCTGCCAATTTACATTATTCAGTCTTTCAAAATGAATATGCTTGCTGATTACTTGCAGTCCATAGTTAAATCCATTAATGTTTAAACTCCTATATTGTGAGGTTGTACCATATGGTGTGATATTAATTTTAGATGATTTCTTGTTGAAATTATTTTTACAAATTTAATTAATACCAATTATAACTCCCCCAAGACCCCAATATTTCTTGTTTCCCTTTCTTTCTATTGTCTTTGCTCTTCACCTCAGGACAGGCACATGCAGAGGTGGGAGAAGGTTCTAGAACTCTGCATGTGCACTGGGGCCCTGGGATGGAATGATGGGCAGGAAATGAGACAAAGTCGTATCAAGAGAGTCTTAACATCTGGCAGAAGAGAAGCGCCTGCAGTCAGATCAACAAGTACCATCAGAGTACCTCATCAAATCTAAGGTACCGCTGATCATAGGACGCAGAATTATATACCACTGAGAAGGGGCCAAGGCAAAGTAGTGCCAAATACATGATCCTCCTTTTGGAGACATTAAAATGTGAAAACATTCTCATCTTGGATTCAATGTAATAAAGTATAAGGCTCAACTAATAGAACAGGAGGAAGGCTTCACGTTTATTGCGTAGAAATATTTTTTATTGACGTTACTTGAAATAGGATTTATTACAGATGTGTTTTCCCAGAGCTATTTTTTAAGCTAATCTGTTTTGAGCATGACTTTAAACTTGCTATGAATAAACTTCCTGTTCATCATCTATAAAACATGACAATTTCTAGAGGAAGAAAAAAGAGAGCATGGGTTCTTCAACAGAGCTAGAAAAAGTGAGCTTTTTATGAACATTCGATTAGGTTTTTAAAAAAATTTTAATACTTATCATTTAAACTCTAACTAGTCAAAATGCACAAAGGACCACATCTACTCATTCCTTGAGTACCTGTTGCTAAGAAAATTATACGGACATGCAAAACTATAAGCTTCCTGCCTCGCACTAATTAGATTAAAATTAGCTAATGAAATAAAGCCTAAGAGTAATCCCTAAAGACTCATCTGGGTTATAACTTTATTTCACAAGAAAAGACTTTGAAAATAGTTTCCTAGGCAAAGAAAATTGCAAATCATATAAAGGAGCTGAAGAAGGAACATTGAAAGGGATCTGAGGGTGCAAAGAGTATTATTAAGTATTAAGTTATTGATCCGTATTTATCAAGACAATAGCAATAGAATTCATAGCCAATTGAGATAGAATGGGATATAATGTTATCCTTTTTCAATTTTTTAGCAATAAATAATGCAGACATTTTACCTTAGTGGCCATTCAGAGAAGCAGGTAAGTTGAAGAACTTCAAGAGGTATGCAATGCTGACAGAAGTCTTTAACCAATAATGGCATTTCTCTAAAAACTAGAGAAAAATTAATGCCAGAACTCACTTTTATCTTCAGTATACTTGTAATTAAAATTCTCTTGGACTCTTCTGGTGTCACTGAATGAATCAAATATAAAGGAATTTGCAAAAAATAGAACCACTTTTTCTACAGTGAAGATTCAACAGAGGTATTAATTTCACTGAATTTAAATTTTATATTATTTTAGTTTTCCACAGTCACTGCTTTTTCAAAAGTTTTAAATGATAATTTTAATTACTTCAGTAGAGCACTTACTTCACATCCAGGTTGTGAGAATTTTTGTCAGTTAAGAAAATTATAATCCAAGTGGGGTTTTCCAAGAAATATTTAAATAGGAAGTTTTTAAAAATAAACCTATTATTCTAATAAAACTTATAATCATGGTATCACCTACTATGCAGTCAGGATTTAATTTGTGGATAGCATAAGCTGATTTAGCTTCCTTCACACTAAGGTCACACTAAGGAGGGGATCTATTCATGTGTGGTATGGTCCCCTTCCTTTTTATCACCACTATGAGATCTGAAACCTTTTGTTGGTCCTTGTCCTGGACACTAAAGACAGTGAACTGAGGAAGAGGTAGTTCTCACTCATCTACTGAGTAGTATAGAAGCCTCTTAGGAGCTTATACTCAGGTTTTTAAACTTTTATTTTATTTTATTATTTTTGGCTGCATTGGTTCTTCGTTGCGGTGCACGGGCTTCTCATTGCGGTGGCTTCTCACGCTGCAGAGCACAGGCTCTAGGCACGTGGGCTTCAGTAGTTGCAGCACGTGGGCTTGGTAGTTGCAGTGCATGGGCTCAGTAGCTGTGGCTCGCGGGCTCTAGAGCACAGGCTCAGTAGTGGTGGCACACGGGCTTAGTTGCCGTGCAGCACGTTGAATCTTCCCAGACCAGGGCTCGAACTCGTGCTCCCTGCATCGGCAGGTGGATTCTTAACCACTGCGCCACCAGGGAAGTCCCCTTACACTCAGGTTTTAATCAGGATGTCAAAGGCCGGTCCATGGCAATCTTGTGAATTTAAAAAAAAAAAAAAAATCCTCATTTGTTCACTATTTGTTCTCTTTTTAAAAAAATGTTTTTTTTTTCTTTTTTTATCTTTTCTTCTTTTTCTCTTTCATAGTATAATTCTTTCTCTTTCAATCACTGGGAAATTTCATATAATCCCTATGTTTTGTTCACTTCCAAGGAAGGAGCTGAAAAACTCATTTAGATTGAAGAATAAATGGTAGTAAAGCGTATACTTTGACCTCTTACCGAGATTTTGCTTTATAAACGAAAATTTTAAACCAAGACTTAGGTAGAATCTCACATAGTCTCTCAAGCAACCTACCCCACTGATTACTAATGTCTGAAATCCTCATACTAAACCTAACATCCCAGAAATCACTTCAGCCGGTCCTGTTGAAAAGGCATGGCCAATCTCAGTGTGAAGCTCAAATATTTACACCAGAGCTGCCCAATAAAATAAAGTGTGGGCCACAAATGTGACCACTTATGTAATTTAAAATTTTCTAGTAGACACCTTAAAAAAGTTTAAAAATATTTAAAATGATAAAAAGACATCATCTTTTCAACGCACAATGTCTTATAGTCATTTTTTTTCACACTGCCTTTGAAATCTGATGACTTTTATGCTTACAGCTCATCTCTGTTTCAAACAGCCACATTTTCTTTTTTTTTTTTTTTTTAGTATTCATTTTTAATGAGTAAAGGATAAGATACTGATAGTACCATGTGATCATACAGAAGCATGGCATTATTTTATTTTTAAATTTATATACAGTAAAATTCACTCTTTTGATTATACAGTTCTACAAAATTTAACAAAAAGTAAAGACTCATATTAACTATCAGCAGAAAACAATAAGCACAATGCTTCCATGATATTAAAAAAAAAAATTCGCCAGCCCTGCACCTTTGTAGTCAGCTCCTCTCCTCACCCTTAATCCTTGACACCACTGATACTGTCTCTATTTAGTTTTGCTTTTCCCAGAATATCATTCAGGTTAATCATGTAGTGTAGCCTTTTAAAACTACACACTGTATGCAGTTGAGATTCATCCATGTCATTGCATTTCTCAATAGTCCATTCTTTTTCATTACTGAGTAATATTCCATTATGTGGTTATACCACATTTTTTTTTAGCATCTTTATTGGAGTATAATTGCTTTACATTGTTGTGTTACTTTCTGCTGTATAACAAAGTGAATCAGCTATACCTGTACATATATCTCCAAATCCCCTTCCTCTTACGTCTCCCTCCCACCCTCCTATCCCTCCCCTCTAGGTGGTAACAAAGCACCAAGCTGATGTCCCTGTGCTATGCACTGCTTCCCACTAGCTAGCTATTTTACATTTGGTAGTGTATATATGTCCATGCTACTCTCTCACTTTGTCCCAGCTTACCCTTCCCCCTCCCCGTGTCCTCAAGTCTATTCTCTACGTCTGCGTCTTTATTCCTGTCCTGCCCCTAGGTGCTTCAGAATGATTTTTATTTTTAGATTCCATATATATGTGTTAGCATACAGTATTTGTTTTTCTCTGACTTACTTCACTCTGTATGACAGTCTCTAGGTCCATCCACCTCACTACAAATAACTCAATTTTGTTTCCTTTTATGGCTGAGTAATGTTCCATTGTATATATGTGCCACGTCTTCTTTATCCATTCATCTGTCGATGGGCATTTAGGTTGCTTCCATGTCCTGGCTATTGTAAATAGAGCTGCAATGAACACTGCGGTACATGACTCTTTGAATTATGGTTTTCTCAGGATATATGCCCAGTAGTGGGATTGCTGTGTCATATGGTAGTTCTATTTTTAGTTTTTTAAGGAACCTCCATACTGTTCTCCATAGTGGCTGTATCAATTTACATTCCCACCAACAGTGCAAGAGGGTTCCCTTTTCTCCACACCCTCTCCAGCATTTATTGTTTGTAGATTTTTGATGATGGCCATTCTGACTGGTGTGATGTGATACCTCCTTGTAGTTTTGATTTGCATTTCTCTAATGAGTGATGTTGGGCATCTTTTCATGTGCCTCTTGGCCATCTGTATGTCTTCCTTGGTGAAATGTCTATTTAGGTCTTCTGCCCATTTTTTAAATTGGGTTGTTTGTTTTTCTGATATTGAGCTGCATGAGCTGCTTGTAAATTTTGGAGATTAATCCTTTGTCAGTTGCTTCGTTTGCAAATATTTTCTCCCATTCTGAGGGGTTTTTTCATCTTGTTTATGGTTTCCTTTGCTGTGCAAAAGCTTTTAAGTTTCATTAGGTCCCATTTGTTTATTTATGTTTATTTCCATTTCTCTAGGAGGTGGGTCAAAAAGGATCTTGCTGTGATTTATGTCATAGAGTGTTCTGTCTATGTTTTCCTCTAAGAGTTTTATAGTGTCTGGCCTTACATTTAGGTCTTTAATCCATTTTGAGTTTATTTTTGTGTATGGTGTTAGGGAGTGCTCTAATTTCATTCTTTTACGTGTAGATGTCCAGTTTTCCCAGCACCACTTGTTGAAGAGGCTGTCTTTTCTGCACTGTATATTCTTGCCTCCTTTATCAAAGATAAGGTGACCATAGTGCGTGGGTTTATCTCTGGGCTTTCTATCCTGTTTCACTGATCTATATTTCTGTTTTTGTGCCAGTACCATACTGTCTTGATTACTGTAACTTTGTAGTATAGTCTGAAGTCCAGGAGCCTGATTCCTCCAGCTCCATTTTTCTTTCTCAAGATTGCTTTAGCTATCCGGGGTTTAGACAGAATATTTACATAGATATTAAACTAGCTTTTAGTAGACACTGTGTGTTTTCACTATTATTATTGTTCTTGCTGGTTTTCTAGATTGCTCTTTTACTCTGCTTTTCTTTTTAGCAATTGTGTTGGTAATAACAACAGCGTTTTTTCCCCTGAGTTTGTCTGGTTGAAATAAAGTACAATACAAATTGGGGCTTCCTGATGTTTAATCCCGGCAGAAAAAAAAAGGGAAAATTTATAGGAATAGCACACTTTCCTACAGAACAGGAAGCTTTCCCCTCATTTGTCCTCAGAGTGAAAACATTGAGACCTCTCAGAGGCAAAGTCAGGGCAGAGTGGTGTCCAGAGGAGGTGGTCAGTGGGACAGCTGCCAGGGGCTCTGAGAGGCTCATCCTGAGCCATCGCTTGCCTCTTGCCTTCCTCTGCCCTCAGGCTTGTTCTAGAATCAGCAGGAAGGACCACCCGTAGCTTCTATTCATGGGTGATAGTTCTGCCCTCAGGAGCAAGAAAAATTCTCATAATGCCTCCCCTCCTGGCGTTGACACGTGCTCTCTGTTATGTCACAAAAGGATGACATCCGGTACTGAATCTGACCTTCCACGTATGGTCGGCTGGGATTCAGCTTTAGTCATGACCCCTCCTGTGATACAAGGCCTGAGGTGAATGAAACAAAAGGCAGCTCCCTCCCCCCATTTAGTCTTGGACTTGAACTTCAAAGTCAGCCTGAAGAGGTTTCCTCATGTATCACTGTTAAGCCATGTTTACCCCTCCTTATATTTTTGCATCTTTTTATCTCTTGGGACTTATGTACAGATTTTTCTAATCACGGCTTATATATATCATCAATGGCTGATATGTCTAAACTATTACAATTGTTTCTTATATCTACCAATTTAGAGTATCTTCAAACTTGATATTCTATTTTTCACCTTTCTTCCAATCACTGGTACAGATGCCAAATCCACTGATCAGGTTTAGAGGATGATACCTAGAAATTTTTCTGTAGTTCCGTACCAATCAATTAATCAGGACCTTTGGAGAAGATCAATCGCCAGTTTAGAAATAATGCTATAGATCTACCTACCTGCCTGTCTGATCAGTCAGTTGTTATTCCAAATAGTGATCTACGATGGCTTTAAATCAGGGATAGATGTATCTGTTGATGTGCAGTAATATGGAGAAGACTCAGAATTTCCTACGAGACTGAGTGGTGTATCCCTCATCCCCCACCACTATATCACCTAGTGACCCCAGTCCCCACTGATATGTCCTTTCCATACCTGTTCTCCTATAACTACAGTTAGAATATGTGGCCTTGAAAGATAAAGGCACACAAAGGCAGATATGGGAAGAAAAAGATTGGCCTTGCCTGGGTCCCAGAATAAGTGAAAACAAATTGCTGTGACTCTTAACCAAGCTTCAAGGCAGTATATTTGCAATCCAAGGGCTTTCCAGCAGCATCGGAAGAAACTGAGGGGTGGACAATGCTCCTTATGAATAAAATGCATTTTGGTGAAATAAAATTGTCCCTGGACTCCAAGTCAGGCACATTCCATGAGGGTTCACAGGCCCCAAGGGTCCCAGTGGCAGATAAAACTCAACACATGTGTCCTCCTCAGCATCATCTGTCTTTAAATCCCTGAAGATTACTCTTATTTTTTTAACTTCTTGCCCAAAAGGACAGAGTGAAGGATTACGGATTTTAAAATGTGTTTCAGATAGGAGTCATTCAGAGCCGCTTGTTGGAATATTACTAAAACCTCCTTAAGTGGCTCCCGTGATTCTCTTTCTGTTCCATCTTTCATGGGAGCTGTTTACAAATTATCTTTCTGATCTGCTAGTTTCTGGAGCATGGGGGTTGTCATAATTTCCTCACTTTGTGGTCCCAACTTCCCTGTGGCAAGTGTTCGGGGAATTCTGCCTTAATGAAACTGGCATTCTCACGGCCATGATTTGGGGAAAGCTAGAGAAGTTTGCTCGGCACGGCATCTAGCTTTCTGACAGCGCCGTACTAGTTTTATTTGCAGACGCATGTGGAATAGTTTCCACCAACCTTTTCACAGTACTGATAACAATTATTGATTATTAGAAACATATAGGAGACTATACAATACGATCCAGGAATAAACCCTAGAAATTAGAGAGAAAGAGAAAGTTTCAGAATCAACCCTACATACTATTGACTACAGACTCTGTTTTACCCGGCTACAAACAATCTGCCATGTCTGTTTTGAGGTCCCCTTATGTGTAAGTCACTAAATCAGGTAGTTGCATTTATGCAGTGTGAATACATTTTTTTTTCTTATACGATGGAGCCTTCTTACCTTGAAACTGAGCATTAAATCCTTTCCGTCGATGGTTACTGTCGGATGTGAAATGGAGTCGTAACCAATTCTTGCTACTGATAACAGGAGAAGGGAGGTTCATGCCCGTCAGCCTGGAAGAGAGAATGAAGAAAATCTGTCTTGTAAACCAGCAGCGCAAATGTCCCATCTCAAACCCGATTTTACAACTGAGCGCCGACAGTCTTTATGTAGAGTTGCCTAAAACAGATGCCATTTATTAGCTGCATTTCCACATTGAAGCACTTCAGGTAATTTCATCTTTGCCCACAAAGAAATGCAATATTCATCCTTGATGGAATAAAGGCTTTCACAAATATTGGACGTTTTGATTCTTCTTTATTAATGATGATTAAATGAGCAGATATTCTTTTGATCTCTTATTTCTTCTTATCAGGACCTCGATCATAGTGAATTACAAAAGGAAAAGATAGGCAAATGATACAAGTCTGCCCTTCACTATTTGAACACTTGGCAATTCGGTTTCACCTGAAGTCGACTCAGATAACTGATAACATCCAATGTTTCCAGGGCCCCATCTGCAGATTCACAACCTGGGCCTTTCCTACTCAAGTGAAGAAGAGGGATGTTTATGAGATTAGTGACAAGAACTGTCAAAGAGATTCAACATGGAATAAAATCATGTGTGAGTGAAGTAGTATATTAAACAAAATTAAATCTTTCAAAAGTAAGACAGGATCAATCTCTGGTTAAGCTGTTGAAAACATCCAGTCCACTTACAATGTGCGCTCTGGTTGTCAGAAAAAGCAAGTCATTTACTTCCTACCATTGAAAACTTTGTGTCATTACTAAGGAGTGCGTGCCTTCTCAGGCAGAGGAGCTCTTGATGGTTAGAGATGATGTGAGGCATTCCGTTCTGGACAGTGGTCTAAGTACCACTGGATTGGCTGCTTCAGACAGACGATTGTGTGTTGGCTCCACTTGCACTAGTTGAGGCACTATATCCCTGGGTTATCTTTTCTGAACCTCAGTTTTCCAGTCTGTAAACTGGACTTGAAAAGACCTAGATCAAGGTGTTTAAAGAGATGGTACAGATGCACGTGTAAATGCTCCTAAAGCTACTTACGTGGGGTTACACATTGTATAATTATTTTGCATCTCAGCTGTAAAACTATTCTCAAAATGATGCTTATTCATGCAGATGATATGTCAGGGATCCACAAATTGCCCTGAAGCTGAAACTGGTGGGGCCCTTTGCGGGCTGGCTGGCGATTTCCACAACTGGAAACCGTACTCTATGCCTGGAATTTGCTAGGCATGGGTGGGCTGTGTAGAGCATTTCCCTAGTTACTCCTACTTTTACCTGGAGGAAAAGCTGCATCCAGTGAAATATGTAGGCAAGCTTCCTGATGTCAGGGTGCTCAATTTCAACTCTCAGGTTTAAAAACGTGCAGTATCCATTCAAAGTGAAAAGCCAAACCTTGACTGGAACCAATTGCAACAGTGTTTGTGTCACTGTTTGAAATAATCTTCTGTAAGAGGAAATACACTACTCAGATCTTACTCTTTGCTTGGATTTATGTAGCACCGACTGGTGAAGCTGGACACGACTGATTCCAAAAAACATTTCATCATTCTAATATTTTTTTTGAAGGCTCCTTCTGCCACCTTTCTTTTCCTGGTGAGATTACGTTACAAATTCTATTAGAAAAAAGTCACATACCTCTTTGCCTAATAGTGACAATGGCCAAGAGAGAAGTAAATTCTGGATTCAGAAACCCACACTGATCCAGCTCACTTATATCTACTTACTAAAATTTTTATGACTGAAATCCACGTTTATTTTGCTGTTGCTTTAAAAATATTGTTTATCCTTAATTAGATTCTCTTGGAGTGTTTCTGATTCCAAAAACTAGGTGGAGTTACATTTTAGTTCCATATCAACATTAGCAATGCACATAAACAAATCCCCCTTTCACCGCCATATCTCCCAAATACTTACCTACCAAAACATGTCAGTTTTGTGTTAGTGGACAAACTTGAACAATAAAGAGCCAGATAGAAATAGTCTAGGGTTTATGAGTCACATCGTCTCTGTTGCCACTGTTCACCTCTGCCCTTGTAGCCCCAAAGCAGCCCTGTGTGATATGTTCCAACAACACTTTACTTACGGACACGACTTGCATTTCATGTAATTTTTCTGCATAACAAAATATTATTCTTTTTTGATGTTTTTTCAGCCACTGAACAATGTAACAACCATTCTTAGCTTATAGGCCAGATTTGACCTGTGGGCCATAGTCTGCTGATTCTTGCTTTATTATATATGAGGCAGTTTGTAAAATATTGAGTAAGGAAGATAACTAGACGATGTGTATCAAACTAGTGTATATATTCAAAAAATGCATAATTCCTGTGCAGATTTCTTTTATATAGAATCAAAGGTGAGGATTTAGTAACAATTATATAATTTATTTCCCGTGGTTAGAGCCAAGCCATGCAAATGAATCATACTCCAGAGTGAATTAACATGCATGGATTTCTTGACTGGGCTGTGTGAATGCAACAGATATTCACATCCTCTGTTTTGGGGGGAATATGGGGGCAGGTCATTGTTCCATGTAAGACCTATCCTTGGAACTGTGAGCTGTTCTCTCACCTTCCTTAGCGCAGGGGCTAACCTTAGAGATGCCATTTAACAGAACGATCATATTACAAAGTCAGTCATTCCTTCATTACAAGCAAATTTAAAGAAAGTTGACTAATATGGAAGCCAGCGGATGATAAGGCAGATTTACTAAAATCCTGGATGATTCAGATAAGGTTTAGAGGTAAAGAAATTCAACTGAATGCCTTTGTGGTAATGGCTCCCAAAGTGTCCACAGCCTAATTTCCACAGTCTGTGACTATGTCATCTTACATGGGAAAAGGGCACTTTGATGATATGATGAAGTTACAGATTACCCTGGATGATGGGGTGGCCCAATGTAATCAGAAAGATCCTTAAAAGTGGAAGGTGGAGACAGAATAAGACAGTCAGAGGGATAGCTGTGAAATCGAGTCAGAGTGAGGCTTGTGCAAACTCCACAGGTGGTCGCTGACCTTGATGATGGAGGAAAGGGTCATGGACCAAGGAAAGAGGGTGACCTCTAGAAGACAGAAAAGGCAAGTAAGTGCCTTCTCCCATGGAGCCTCCAGAAAGGACACAGCCCTGATGACACCTTGATTTCATTGCAGCAAAACCTGTATAAGATTTATAACCTGTAGAACCATAAGATAATAAATTTGTATTGGTTTCAGCCATCAGGTTTGTGTTAATTTGGTATGGCGGCAATGAAAAACTACTACAGCCTTTTAATATGTGTATCCTACTTTTCATTCAAAAACAGTCCTGAAAGAAAGTCCATATGGTAGAAAATGTCATCACTGTATACCTGTTAATAACCTTAGAGAACCAGTGCAGTTTAAACCCTGTCCGTAATTATCAACAATTGAACGTCTATCATTGTTGCAGTGAGATCTCCTACAAGTCCTCTACAATTCTTAGCTGTATTTCTTGTAAATCTGTTGGAATTGGTTTTCTAATAAATAAATAGTTTGGGAAGTGAGAGGTAAATTATGGGGCAATAGTGGACTTGACATGGTTAGTACAAGACAAAAAGCAGAACCATTTTCAAGAGAAAAGAGGGAATGATGGCATAACAAATATCTTTGTCTATTAGCTTACAATATACTGACAACTTTTTTATCCTAAGCATATAGAAACAAATGACCTGGTAAAATCAAGCAAATCAAAGATTTCTGGGCTTATAAAATAAAGGAGGATGGTGAGGAAAAAAAGAACACCTCAATGCAATCAGCTGGGAAAAAGTCTTTCTGAGGAATTGGTAGATGCATTTCATTTCTGGAGCCTCTCCAACTGGGTCAGGAAGCTCATCAAGCCCAACAATGTGGATACTGAGCAGTCCCTACAGATATGGCTAAAGGTGTCAGTAGTTCTCAACATTTGTTTCAATAATGCCAAATTAAGCGATTTAATCCATTGGCAAATTCATTTCTTTCAAAGGATTCAACAAGGTTTTGCTCCTGCCACAGGAACGGAATTGGGTCATTTGTAGAGACATGGATGGACCTAGAGACTGTCATACAGAGTGAAGTAAGTCAGAAAGAGAAAACAAATACCATATGCTAACACATATATATGGAACCTAGAAAAATGGTACAGATGAACCGGTTTGCAAGGCAGAAATAGAGACACAGATGTAGAGAACAAACGTAGGAATGCCAAGGGGGGAAAGCGGTGGCGGGGCTGGTGGTGTGATGAACTGGGAGATTGGGATTGACATGTACACACTAATATGTATAAAATGGATAATTGATAAGAACCTGCTGTATAAAAAATAAATAAATGAAATGAAATTTTAAAATAAATAAATGGGGCTTCCCTGGTGGCTCAGCGGTTGGGAGTCCGCCTGCCGATGCAGGGGACACGGGTTCGTGCCCCGGTCCGGGAAGATCCCACGTGCCGTGGAGCGGCTGGGCCCGTGAGCCATGGCCGCTGAGCCTGCGCGGCCGGAGCCTGTGCTCCGCAACGGGAGAGGCCACAACAGTGAGAGCCCCGCGTACCGCAAAAAAAATAAAATAAAATGAATGAATGAATGAATGAATGAATGAAGATCCCTCATGGGATCCTTAAAGTTAAGACGATCGTCTTTGAGCCAACATAGAACCGTCCAGGCTGTTCCATTTTCTCCAAATAGCTTTACCATAAATCCTGTGATTCTATTTTGAATGTATCCATAACGTCTTTTTCCACTTAACCTCCATCAGCTCCTCTTTCCTCCTTTGCGACATAAAGGGGCCCAGCACACTGTTCTTCCCAAACATCATGCCCTGTGTCTGTGACTCATCTGTTTACTTATGTAAATTGAAAGCTGTAGACTTGAGTCACCAAGATAGTGTTCTGAAATGCATTGGGAAAGGCTACAGTTGTCTCAGAGAGCTCTTTTTGAGCACTCCTCTGACATTAAGCCAGACTTCTTAAGTCTTTAGGAAATCATCACACAAATCTCTGGGGGTTCCTTGGTGGTTAAACCTCTTTAACGGCGATGACTAAGAAGCCGGAAAGCATTAATACCATCAACACGGACTGTAAATTACCCAGCCTCCCTAAGGAGACTAAGGAATTTAATAAATCTGTTACTTTGAAGAGACTCATTGCTTGTCAAGTTGGGGAGAAAGTCATCTGGAAGCTGTGCTAGTTCTGTGCTCTTGTGGACATTTAATCAGAGTGTGGTGCTTCACTTATCTCTGTTTTGTCAAAATTAACTAGAGTAATCTGATCAAATGAAGTTTTCCTGAAATGCCGTATTTCTAATTGGGTGTTATTCATGTTAATAGTGAAATCTGCTGTCTTGTGAATATATATACATATTTTACATTGAGTTTCTAATGCTGCCACCATAAGCCTTATTTGGGGCACTGAGGAAGATAACAACGGAAGTAAAAGGTAGTCCTTACCTTGGAAGAATAGAAAAAGCAATGAAAAAAAGAGCTATGTAAGTGCATGGACATACACAGATATATGTATACCAGATACACAAGCATGTACATATACACACACAGTAGTTACATATTTACATACAAATATTTCTGGAAAGTTATCCCAAAGGTTTTACACACACACATATACCCTCTTGGAAAAACAACTACGACTACAAAACAAAAACAAAAAAACACCCACCGCCTATTTAAAAGCAGACCACGGAAGACTTCTCCGTTAGAAGTTCTTCCTTTCATCAAATTGATACTTTCTAATAGACTTTTCTTTCACCCTCTTGGCATTCATGGTTAGCTCTCATGAAGATCTCATGAAGATCTTCTCTCTTGGACAACAATCTCTCTGTCTCTCTCTCTCTCTCTCTCTCTCTCTGCCTTTTTTTCCTCCAGGCACTTTTGAAGATTCTATCATTATATTGTTATTATACACCCATGGCTACACCCTTCTCTCTTGGTAATTTTATCCACCCTAGGACTTTAGCATCATCTTTCACATTCTCTGTGTGCCTCATACCTCCTATGCCTTTTGCAAAAATAATTTATAGGTCCTGGAGCCCCTGGTGCTCCCTCCAGGATGGGACACCCATCCTTCCAGGCTCACACTCTCCCGTTGCTTCCACTCTGGCATGAACTTGACTTCATTGTGCCCACACGTACAGCCATTGCTCCTTCCCCGCTCAGGGTCTTGACATGCACTGTTCTCTCGCATCTACCCCACCACCCACTTCCTCTCCATTTGCCTGGTAAGACTGGGCATCCTTTAGAGCTCAGATGGTATGTCACATTCTCAGGGAAGCCTGACCTGACCACGTAGGTGAAGCTGTTTCTCCCTCCTTCTGCCCTCTCCTCCCTCCCTAGTTTATCCTTTGCAGACATTTCAAATTAGTGACGACCTGGTCTCTTGTGTGGTTATTTACTGGATGTGCATCTTTCCTGTGACACATGAAGCTTGTGTTACCATCAGTGTCTCTCTAGCACCCGGTAAAGTGCTGGGCAGTTAGTAGAGGTTGAATATACATAGGATGGGAAAATGGAATAGGTAAGTTTAAACACTCCCAGGGGGCCTTACCCAGGTCCCATCTCACAAAGTGAAGGCTACTCTGTACAATCCTTCATGTTATGATGCCAGGCTGGGTGTTCGTGACGTAAGATGCCTTCATGGGGTGAATCAGATCTCTTTATAGCATTAGAGGTGAGCAGAGTGGGGGGATGGTGCTGGGAGAGAGCGATGGTGTCGTATCTGCCCGGGACCCAGGCCTCCACACAGACCCATGCACGACTCTGAGGGGGCTGGTCACGCAGAATAGATTTGAACGGACTCCCCCGGTTTCATGCCCCAGCAACCCTGACTGGACATCCAGTCTCCCCTTACTTTAATAAACCCTCAGGAAACCCACAGAGACACAGCTCAGCTGCCCCAGAAATGCCCTCAATACCCACCCCTGAGGCTGGCCTTTGGTAGATGTTTAGACCCTAGTTGCACCGGGTTCCGTGGATTTCTGGGAGCAGCAAGTTCTCAGATGGGTAACATCGGCCGCGCCAAAACAGGCGTGATTGCAGTGGATGCAAGGGAGGGATCAGCGTGTGTGCAGCACCCTCACCTCATAGCCATCTCCTCAACTTTGGGTTTGCACACAGCATCTGTCCAGTTGCTAAGTTGGCATTCAACCCTGCAGTGTTCATTCTTCTAACCCAGCACTGCCCAGGTTCTCGCCCAAACCCTATCACCTCTAATTGTGCTGTGGAAAAGGTCTCTTTAATTGTGCGTTGCTTTCCTGCCCCTCCCTACTCAAATCCACTCGGTGTAATCCTGACATGAACTGCCCTAAATACAACCCAATTCAACATTTATAAACAAACATCCTAGGCACCAAAGATACAGCTGTCGGCAAAATAAGATGCCCAGAATCTCTCAGAGAAGAGTGACCTCAGGGTATGACACGTAGGGTAAGCGTCGCCAGATGGGGAACACGGGTCACGATACACATCCACAATAGGGCTTCCAACTCTTCTTGGCAGAAGACCCTCCTGGAAATGCGACATCTGAGTTGTGACTTGCCAGGTGAGTTGCTGGACTGGGGACGACAATTCGAGAGCAACAATTTCCAAAGTGCAGATTTGTGGAGACACCCAGGCCAAATCACAACTCACAGGCACTTTCCTAAAAATACTCCAATGGCTCCAAATCACTCAGAGAAGAATCAACTTTCTTGGCGTGGGATTGAAGATGCTTCATGGTATGACTCTGCCCATGTCCTGCCTTCTCTCTCTTTGTGCCCTTTCTGGAATTGCTCCCTAAATCATCTTATACCTTCATGCTTCCCTGACTTTGAGCTGTCCTCTCCCATCCAGAGCCCTTTGGCTGACAGTTGCCTGTTTAAATTCTCAGATTTCAAAGCTTTTGTAAAAGATATCCCCTCCAAAAATCTTATCTCAGGTAGAATCAACTGTCCTGTGTCCATAATCTTTTAGCTCTTGACCCATATATGTCTATGGAAATTATAAGAGCCCATCTTGTACTTCTGATGTTCATATTGATGTCTGTGAGTCCCCTGAGGGTACACCTGGCACCTTGTTAATTGCCCTCATCCTGGTACTTTGCATACACGGGAGTCTCAATAAATCCATTTTGAGCGGTTTCTATGCTTTTGTTTTTGCTCCTGAAAGAGCAGCACGGCTTGAGACTATAAAAAGTTAAGATCATCAAGAGAAGGCCATTCTTATCTTTTCACGCACGGCGATTTCCTGCCAGTGTCGTGATCTGCCGAGTGTGAATGCCAAATGGATCAGCTCTGGCATCTTCTTTTTGTTCCATCTATGGCATCCAAGGGGTCCAGAGCAGTAATACAGGCCTCACTGAAGCCAGCGAGAACATCCATGTGTGTCAAGGAAGGAGCAGGTGGTGCGCGATGGACCCTATTAGAGACGGGGCAAAGGAGCCCAGCCCAGACAGGAGGGATTGAGAGCAGGCCATAGACACATCCAGGGCTTCAGCAAGTCAGGCATTAGGCATTAATCCAGAGGTCAAGCAGAGAGAACCATTTGGGAAAGAATGGGACAAATCCTGTCCTCTAAAGCTTAAGGACTAAATGTCAGGCAGTAGCTCGGAACGAAGCCCGGGAAATGGCCCAGACGGATGGTAATAGGATAGACGGTCAAGAGACAGTATTTCTCAGTGGAAAGTCCTTTGGGCCTCTCGTGCACCCCGGTGACCTAGGAAGGAGGTCAGCAGGGAATGTGGCTGCAGCCCAGGGGCATGCTTTTCCCTCGTGGCCTGAGGGGTGGTCACACCCACCAGAAACCTGCACAGTGGGGGGGACCCCGTTCACAGGTGACATGAGGTCACATCTGTACCAAATATCTCTGTTGCAGCAAACTGGTCTGGATCTGAGTCGGTGACTTGGGAAACAAAACCTCCAGTGTGTGTCTCTCATCCCCGGCTCCATCTAATATTCTGGCGGGTTCTTTTAGTGCCACCTGCAAAGACAGGCATCTGAGGTTTGCCAACAGGAAACGAGGTTCTTTGCCTCCTGTACCACCTGGACTTTCAAAAGAGCCAATAGTTGGCTGTAGGCATGGATGCACATCCATATGATTTGTTGATTATTAAAAAGACATTATCTACAAACAGATTTCTATAATAAATGCACATAGGCAGTACTCCAAGATTGTCAATAAAAAAAAAAAAAAAACCCGAAAAACAAAATGACATTTAATTACTGGATCACTCACCATTTTCTCTTTGATGTTATTTTTAGCAATATGTATTATTTAAGACACTACAAAAATATTTTTTCCCTTAATCTTGGGGTAAAATGTTATCCTAGCCCATTTCAAGGGTCTGAAATGTCTCTCTTTTTATTAGGAAACTTTTTTCCTCACTTGATATAATGACATTTCCTTATGCCACTAGCTGGTAAGATCCACCCCCTCCCCGATGCTGCTACATTCTTGGTGGCAGGAGGGTAGGAGATGAGCTGTCCCTAATTGCACGGGACCCAGGGTACAGTTCTGATATGCGAGATCATCAGAGTCGGGGGCACATCTGACAGAGGCACACCTGTGTCGCCGTCCGGCTGCTGCAAACCTGGTTACTCTTCACACAGGGACACACAGCCCTTGGGTTCGGTCTATGGCTGCTCCTTCCCAGGTGGTCTGATCTGTGCTTGTCACCTTCATCTCACAAGTGCTATCATAGCAAGTGAGCTCCCTCCACCCACGGCTCTGTATTGAGGCCCAGGGGCAGCTGGAGCCTCACGGAGGCTACCCCATGCTTTCTCCCTCACCTGCAGACTCTGGGAACCTATAGTCATTATGAACACAGACTCTGGAGCCACCCTTGCCTGCACTCATGCCCCTCCCGGCTGGGTGACCTCAGGGATTGACTCACCTGAACCTCCAGCCTCCTCTGTGTGAAGAATCACGCACATACACTGCGGACTGGACACTCCTGGTCGCCTCGCAAGAACCCTTTCCTACTTTCCCATCCTAAAATAATTCAGTTTTGTTCTGAAACCCACTTCTACCCTAGCAGCAATGAGATTCATGGAAAGACGATTGCTTGCTGAACTTATACGTGGATACCTATCTATCTATCTATACATATATACTCACAAAACACACTCATATGTATGCAAGTTAAATATGTGATATATGACATATACTGGGATATTGATGTATTATGTAATATATATGCAGGTCTCTGTCTACCTATATATCATCATAAAAAGTTTCCAAACATGTCAACTATTTTCTATTTCACATTGATGAGACCAATACTGCCTCAATTTTTCAAATGTATTTTTGACCTTCCACATGCCAAGCCTTGTGCAATGTGCCAGGAATACGAAGTGGAATAAGTCCTTGTCTCTGACTTCACATGGTTTACAGTCAATCTAACTGAGGGTGTTATGGGCTGATTTGTGGCCCCCAAATCCATGTGTTGAAGTTCTAAGCACAAGTACCTCAGGATGTGAGTGTGACCCACATGACGGGTGTTCTTATAAGAAGAGATTAGGACACAGACACGCACAGAAGGAGGACCACGCAAAGAAACAGGGAGAAGACGGATGTCTACATGCCAAGCAGAGAGGCCTGGAACACATCCTGCCCTCATGGCTGTCAGAAGAAAGCAAACCTGTTGACACCTTGATTGCAGACGTCCAGCCTCCAGAATTGTGAGACAATCAATGTCCATTGTTTAAGCCCTGCAGGGTGTGGAACTGTCCTCTGGTAGCTCTAAACTAAAACAAGGAGTCCCATAAGTAAGCTGATGACTGTGCTGCAGGAGGAGGGCTGTGTGACATTGCCCCAGCAAGCCTGCTTGCTCAGGAGGTGGGAACTCATCAGACTGTAGGGTCACGACATCAGGGAGGGCGTCCTGCAGGTGGCAGTGCATAAACACTCAGGATAAAGAAATAAACAGAGAAGAAGGGGAGACTCAGTGTGAACCTGGGGGATACAGATGTCTAAAGGCAAGTCAAAAAAAGTGTCCTCCAAGGTGATGGAGAGGGACTGAGCATCAAGAGAGGAAAACTGACAGCCCAGAAGTTAAGGGAAAAGGAATATTCAGGAAGGATGATTGCTAGTTTCTCGAACCTCAAAGGGCCAATTCTGACCCGGCAGAGACGTGCTTTGGTGTTCAATGACCCAGTGAAAACCAGTGATTGAAGAGGCCAGCTTGGTTTAACACCCACTCAATGGATACTCTGACCACATGGTAGCCAATTCTACTAAACAGGACTGGGGAGTCCACGGCATCCAAACGTTAAGGAGAAACATGCTCTCAGGTCAATGTATGTTTATTTCTCTCAATGATTATATATTGTATTTAGGAAATACAGTTCCAGCCCATTCTTCCTGAAAGTTTCAGTTGTGAAATAAGCAAGAACATACAACAGCATGAGGGAAGATATATGAGAGTCCAAATGGCTCAGAACACATGGAAGCCTGCCACCAAGTACATGAGTGTCACAGAGGCAGGAATTGGCCGTGGGGGACCCTCACTTGTTCCAGGAATCAGAATTTGTGGGTGTCCCTGCCCACTTCCAGCCTTTCCTGCAGAGATACATCACTGTTCACACGTAAACCCTGTCAGCACGTCACAGATTACTGGCACACTCAGAAATGGTAAGGCTTGTCCTAAGCTTTGTCCATAGCTTCATTTAATAAAGAATTCTCTTGAGGGCTTCCCTGGTGGCGCAGTGGTTGAGAGTCCGCCTGCCGATGCAGGGGACACGGGTTCGTACCCCGGTCCGAGAAGATCCCACATGCCACAGAGCGGCTGGGCCCGTAAGCCATGGCCGCTGAGCCTGCATGTCCGGAGCCTGTGCTCCGCAGTGGGAGAGGCCACAACAGTGAGAGGCCCGCGTACCGCAAAAAAACAAAAGAAAAGAAAAAAAAGGGGAGGTTTGTACCTTTGCCCAACATCTTCTCATTTCCCTAACCTCAGCCCCTGGTAACCACCATCTACTCTGTTTCTATGAGTTCGACTTGTTTAGATTATAAGTGAGATCAAAGGTATTCATCTGTATCTGGCTTGTTTTTCTTAGCATACTGTCCTCTATTTTGGTCCATCCACCTCAAGGTCAGAGAGATGGGCAGTGGCCATTCATCCATCTGGGTTTCTTGTTTTGTTGTGTTTTTTACTTGGAATAGATATAATTTTCCCCATTTTACAGATAGAGAACTAAGCCGTACAGGCATGGAGTAAGTTTTCAGATTCAGCCTACAGCACAGGAGAGGTATATTCACTTAATTAATGTTGAATCTTGAACTTACTGCCTTTTAGATTTTGAAAACGCACATCACTGCAAGTCTGCAGGACTATGGCGGCTGGTGAAAGCCAAATCACATCCTAGTTTACAACCCCTTTGCCTCCTGAGCTGACCTCCTCTCAGCTTGTGAATCCTGGCCACTTCCTGAACAGATGCAGAAGTTCAGGTCAAATCGAAAACAGGTGAGCCTCTTGGTGAGCCCGGGAGGACTTCGAGGCAGCCTCCTGTGCAGTGGAGCTGCAGACGCTGCTCTGCCCTTGAATTAAGTCAGGGCTGTTGACCTTCGTCTCTCCTGCACGTCGGATGGTCGATGGTCCTTTTGTCCGGTAGGGCTGAATATCTTGTTTAAGCCATTTAGCTATCAAAGCCTATTGAGGAACATGAGCCTGGGCCAGGCTGCTCGGCAGAAGGAATTCCACAAGGGAATTCCACGGGGTTGCAAACGGCAGGATTGCTTCGTTTTATGGCTTCTAGGGCTGAATAATATTCCATTGTGTGTATGTATGTGTATGTGTATATATAGATCAGATTATCCAAGGAGAGACTGCTTAGTAATTACTGCTTTTCAAGAATATGATACGTGTTGATAGAGGATAAACAGACCAGGTAAATGAAGCCAGGTGGCTTCCTAGACAACTGCTCGCTTATGATTTTCCTTATTCATAACTACATAGTTAAATAGATTAAAAAACAAAGAATACTTATATTTTTCCTCTTGCCACTTTTCTATGAACTTTTAATATCTACAGAAATGCTAGTGAGACAAATCACTTGAATGCAATTATTCTAATCAATTGGAATCTTCACCTGTGATCCTTCCCTGGCAGTAACAAATTATAGCCCCAAACTGGTCTTTACAACAACCTTAAGAAGAATTGAAAGTTTGTTAAAAAACATTTGTTCCAAATTGGTTAAAAATATCCACTAAATATTATATTTAAAAGCATTCACTGGCACAAAAGAATATTACAGAGAGATGCAGCTCAACAGAACCTCCTGGATTATTTCTTCTTCCATGATTAATGCGTAAATAGTAAATAAGGAAAAAAAGATGAGGGAAATTAAAATTAGTCACAAAATGCATCTGATATTCTAAATACTTTCCCATATAGATATGTGTAGGTAGGTATTAGAAATGGTGTCCCTATTTACATACCATTTAAGAAACTCATTTTTTCTCTTTAAGAGAAGATTATAATTCTTTCTACATCAGTACATATAATTTGTGAATTTTGTACTATCCCATCAAATCAATATGCCATTACTTGTTAAACCAATGCCCTCGTGTAGCTAAGTGATCGTACTTCTGATATCTTGATAAATTTCATAATAAACCACATTATAATGAGTACTTTTAAAATCAGTGCATTTGTTGCCTTAGGATCAATTCCTACAAGTAAAATTTATGGGTCAAAAGGGATGCACTTCTTCAAGACTTTTTTAAAAAGCATATTGAAAAATTGCTCTTTTAAAAAAAATAAGGTTTGGGAAGAAGCCTTTCAAAGCTACTCCATGAATTTATCCTGTGACGCTCCTTTATTTTAGAGCCAGTTCAATTGCTACCTTTTCGCTGAGCCCTGAGCACACGTGTTTCTGATTTCGTTGTTCTGCGTTCTTTCTCCTGTCAGAGTCCTTAGGTCGTCTGTTCCTGCCATGAGATTAATAACTACCTGAGGCCGTGGCATATGCTTTACTAGTTTTGAGTCCCCTCTGTCTGCGTTTGTCTTTTCCTTGATACAAGGGAAACGCTTGGAAGCATAAGAAGCTCCTAACACACTTAGAACAGAACTGTTTTGAATGTCTTTCCCTCTTATTACCGACTGAGCACCCCTAAGCCCTTATCATCCGTGTTTCATAAATAAAATTGTAACTTACATCCCTATAACTGTGATACCTACCGTGGTATAACTCATTGTTTTAGTCTCAAAAATATTTTAGGACTAAATTCATTGTTTTCAGATTGCCAAGTGAATTTCCCATGTCTGCCAGGAGGTACACAGAAATTTCACCTGTGGTTGTTAACTTGGTCAGTGTGTGTGCATTTTACATGTGTCTGTGTGGACACTGGATGGCTAGGATATTGAATTCTTAGGATCTTGAGAGATTGTCTCCAAACTGTGAAAACAAGAAAAAAAAAACAACCAACACGTGTTGATGATGAGTTGGTACAGTTGGAGAAAGAGAAAATGCCCAACTGTTTCAGGGCCAGCTTCTTCCAGGTTTGAAAGTCAATCGTGTTTGGATCCCTTGAGCACCTCTGGTCTTTGAATCAGGGTCCCGGCCTCCCCTCCCCTCCCCAGCTTCAAACTGTCCTTCCTCTGTGGCTACACACACGGATCCTAGACAAGAGGAACACGTTGAAAGCCAGGGGGCTTTGCTGCAGGCTCTACTCCGGCAGCTTGAAAAGGAGAATTTTCATAAAAAGGGCTCTGCACAGAGCCAAGTTTTTTCTCACAAAGCGTAGATTTTTTCCTGTGAGGCTGGGAGATGCAAGCAGGGCCAGGCCGGTTCACAGACTTCCCCAGACTCAACAGGTCTGAGCGTTTACACTTCTGCTCACGTGTGTGATTGAGCAACAGCAATGGGGCAGAAACACAGCCCCGCAGCCCGGGGAGGGAGAGGGGGAGGGGCGGGCCTCAGACCTGGGCCACCTCTAACCTCCCCACCCCCATACCCAGAGGACTCAGCAAGGATGGGGGTGAGCGGAGGGGCCCCTAAGGACCCCAGGTGAAAGACAAGCTGCTCACTGGCTCCAGTGGCATCCAGCAAGTGATTAAAATGACAGCCTGGCCGGCTTTTTCCCTTTGAGGAAATACTCTGCTAAGGAACCCTTTGCTCTGAGTAAAGGGATTAGTTCAGTATATCCTCACGTGGCCTCACCCTGCCCTTGTTTGCTGACTTCTGAAGCTGCCACCACCCTGATCTGACCCAGATATGAATAGGATAAAAATAGCCAGGAGGCAAATCAACAGGCCGTGTGATATCTCCTGGCATTGGGTGATTACAGACAGCACTTATCCAGTGCCAGGCTGCTGAGAATCTGTTCCCTCGTTTCATGGACTTGAAGAGGAGTGGCTGACGCCTGCACCGACTCCTTCCTTCTTCTCTCTGTCTAGGCAGCTGCTATCAGGATGCTCTTCTGCAAGTGCTTTAGCTGTAAATGAACGTTTCCTTTTCCGTTTGCATCCTTAGAAAGGAGAACATACAAACTATAATTCATTCAGCAGTAACAGATGAACGCTTGGTCCCTAAGAGCCTGTGACAGCCACTAATCACAGTGCCCTGCACAGAACTCTGCACCCCTCCTCTGCGTCACATCCTGACTAATGTGTCACCAAAGTGTGCATTAGCCTGAGCCTCGGTTTTCTCATGTGTAACTTGCGGATGTGAGTACTTACCTTATGTGTTTTAGCAAAGATAAAATAAGCGCAATTTAAATGCTTTTTGCAGTTTTATTAGATTTTGGACTTATTATTTCTTTGGAATAGAGCAATAGCATCTTTTTTCTTTTTTTACTTTATTTTTATTTTTTTAACATCTTTATTGGAGTATAATTGCTTTACAATGGTGTGTTAGTTTCTGCTTTATAACAAAGTGAATCAGCTGTACATATACATATATCCCCATATCTCCTCCCTCTTGCGTCTCCCTCCCTCCCACCCTCCCTATCCCACCCCTCTAGGTGGTCACAAAGCACCAAGCTGATCTCCCTGTGCTATGTGGCTGCTTCCCACTAGCTATCTATTTTACATTTGGTAGGGTATATATGTCCATGCCACTCTCTCACTTCATCCCAGCTTACCCTTCCCCCTCCCCGTGTCCTCAAGTCCATTCTCTTTGTCTGTCTTTATTCCCGTCCTGCACCTAGGTTCTTCAGAACCAATTTTTTTTTTTTTTTTTTTAGATTTCGTATATATATGTGTTAGCACACAGTATTTGTTTTTCTCTTTCTGACTTACTTCACTTTGTATGACAGACTTTAGGTCCATCCACCTCATGACAAATAACTCAATTTCCTTTCTTTTTATGGCTGAGTTATATTCCATTGTATATATGTACCACATCTTCTTTATCCATTCATCTGTTGATGGACACTTAGGTTGCTTCCAGGTCCTGGCTATTGTAAATAGAGCTGCAGTGAACATTGTGGTACATGACTCCTTTTGAATTTCTCAGGGTATATGCCCAGTACTGGGATTGCTGGATTGTATGGTAGTTCTATTTTTAGTTTTTTAAGGAACCTCCATACTGTTCTCCATAGTGGCTGTATCCATTTACATTCCCACCAACAGTGCAAGAGGGTTCCCTTTTCTCCACACCCTCTCCAGCATTTATTGCTTCTAGATTTTTTGATGATGGCCATTCTGACTGGTGTGATGTGATACCTCACTGTAGTTTTGATTTGCATTTCTCTAATGATTAGTGACATTGAGCATCCTTTCATGTGTTTGTTGGCAATCTGTATGTCTTCTTTGGAGAAATGTCTCTTTAGGACTTCTGCCCATTTTTGGATTGGGTTGTTTGTTTTTTTGATATTAAGCTGCATGAGCTGCTTGTAAATTTTGGAGGTTAATCCTTTGTCAGTTGCTTCATGTGCAAAAATTTTCTCCCATTCTGAGTGTTGTCTTTTCATCTTGTTTATGGTTTCCTTTGCTGTGCCAAAGCTTTTAAGTTTCATTAGATCCCATTTGTTTACTTTTGTTTTTATTTCCATTTCTGCCTACAGGTCTTTTGTCTCCTTAGGTAGGTTTATTCCTAGGTATTTTATTCTTTTTGTTGCAGTGGTAAATGAGTGTTTCCTTAATTTCTCTTTCAGATTTTTCATCATTAGTGTATACAATGCAAGAGATTTCTGTGCATTAATTTTGTATCCTGCTGCTTTACCAAATTCATTGATTAGCTCTAGTAGTTTTCTGGTAGCATCTTTAGGATTCTCTATGTATAGTATCATGTCATCTGCAAACAGTGACAGCTTTACTTCTTCTTTTCTGATTTGGATTCCTTTTATTTCTTTTCCTTCTCTGATTGCTGTGGCTAAAACTTCCAAAACTATGTTGAATAATAGTGGTGAGAGTGGGCAACCTTGTCTTGTTCCTGATCTTAGTGGAAATGGTTTCAGTTTTTCACCATTGTGAACAATGTTGGCTGCTAGTTTGTCATATATGGCCTTATTACGTTGAGGTAAGTTCCCTCTATGCCCACTTTCCGGAGAGGTTTTTTTTTTTTTTTTTTTTTTTTTGCAGTATGCGGGCCTCTCACTGTTGTGGCCTCTCCTGTTGTGGAGCACAGGCTCCAGATGCGCAGGCTCAGTGGCCATGGCTCATGGGCCTAGCCGCTTCGCGGCATGTGGGATCTTCCCGGACCAGGCACAAACCCGCGTCCCCTGCATCGGCAGGCGGACTCTCAACCACTGCGCCACCAGGGAAGCCCTCTGGAGAGTTTTTATCATAAATGGGTGTTGAATTTTGTCAAAAGCTTTTTCTGCATCTATGAGGTGATCATATGGTTTTTCTCCTTCAATTTGTTAATATGGTGTATCACATTGATTGATTTGCGTATATTGAAGAATCCTTGCATTCCTGGAATAAACCCCACTTGATCATGGTATATGATCCTTTTAATGTGCTGTTGGATTCTGTTTGCTAGGATTTTGTTGAGGATTTTTGTATTTATGTTTATCAGTGATATTGGCCTGTAGTTTTCTTTCTTTGTGACATCTTTGGTTTTGGTATCAGGGTGATGGTGGCCTCATAGAATGAGTTTGGGAGTGTTCCTTCCTCTGTTATATTTTGGAAGAGTTTGAGAAGGATAGGTGTTAGCTCTTCTCTAAACGTTTGATAGAATTCGCCTGTGAAGCCATCTGGTCCTGGATGTTTGTTTGTTGGAAGATTTTTAATCTCAGTCACAATTTCAGTGCTTATGATTGGTCTGCTTATATTTTCTATTTCTTCCTGGTTCAGTCTCGGAAGGTTGTGCTTTACTAAGAATTTGTCCATTTCTTCCAGGTTGTCCATTTTATTGGCATAGAGTAGCTTGTAGTAATCTCTCATGATCCTTTGTATTTCTGCAGTGCCAGTTGTTACTTCTCCTTTTTCATTTCTGATTCTATTGATCTGAGTCTTCTCTCTTTTTTTCTTGATGAGTCTGGCTAATGGTTTATCAATTTTGTTTACCTTCTCAAAGAACTAGCTTTCAATTTTATTGATCTTTGCTATCGTTTCCTTCATTTCTTTTTCATTTATTTCTGATCTGATCTTTATGATTTCTTTCCTTCTGCTAACTTTGGGGTTTTTTTGTTCTTCTTTCTCTAATTGCTTTATGTGTAAGGTTAGGTTGTTTTTTTGAGATGTTTCTTGTTTCTTGAGGTAGGATTGTATTGCTATAAACTTCCCTTTTAGAACTGCATTTGCTGCATCCCACAGGTTTTGGGTCATCATGTTTTCATTGTCATTTGGTTCTAGATATTTTTTGATTTCTTCAGTGATCACTTCGTTATTTAGTAGTGTATTGTTTAGCCTCCATGTATTTGTATTTTTTACAGATTTTTTCCTGTAATTGATATCTAGTCTCATAGCATTGTGGTTGGAAAAGATACTTGATACGATTTCGATTTTCTTAAATTTACCAAGGCTTGATTTGTGACCCAAGATATGATCTATCTTGGAGAATGTTCCATGAGCACTTGAGAAGAAAGTGTATTATTCTGTTGTTTTTGGATGGAATGTCCTATAAATATCAATTAAGTCCATCTTGTTTAATGTCATTTAAATCTTGTGTTTCCTTATTTATTTTCATTTGGATGATCTGTCCATTGGTGAAAGTGGGGTGTTCAAGTCCCCTACTATGAATGTGTTACTGTCGATTTCCCATTTTATGGCTGTTAGCATTTGCCTTATGTATTGAGGTGCTCCTATGTTGGGTACATAAATATTTACAATTGTTATATCTTCTTCTTGGATTGATCCCTTGATCATTATGTAGTGTCCTTCTTTGTCTCTTGTAACATTCTTTATTTTAAAGTCTATTTTATCTGATATGAGTATTGCTACTCCAGATTTCTTTTGATTTCTATTTGCATGGAATATCTTTACCCACCCCCTGACTTTCAGTCTGTTTGTGTCTCTAGGTCTGAAGTGGGTCTCTTGTAGACAGCATATATATGGGTCTTGTTCTTGTATCCATTCAGCCAGTCTATGACTTTTGGCTGGAGCGTTTAATTCATTTACATTTAAGGTAGTTATTGATATGTATGTTCCTATTACCATTTTCTTAATTGTTTTGGGTTTGTTATCGTAGGTCTTTTCCTTTGCTTGTGTTTCCTGCCTAGAGAAGTTCCTTTAGCATTTGTTGTAAAGATGGTTTGTTGGTGCTGAATTCTTTTAGCTTTTGCTTGTCTGTAAAGGTTTTAATTTCTCCATCGAATCTGAGTGAGATCCTTGCTGGGTAGAGTAAACTTGGTTGTAAGCTTTTCCCTTTCATCACTTTAAATATGTCCTCCCACTCCCTTCTGGCTTGCAGAGTTTCTGCTGAAAGGTCAGCTGTTAACCTTATGAACATTCCCTTGTATGTCATTTGTTGTTTTTCCCTTGCTGCTTTTAATATTTTTTCTTTGTCTTTAATTTTTGGTAGTTTGATTAATATGGGTCTTGGCGTGTTTCTCCTTGGATTTATCCTGTATGGGACTCTCTGTGCTTCCTGGACTTGATTGACTATTTCCTTTCCCATATTAGGGAAGTTTTCAACTATAATCTCCTCAAATATTTTCTCAGTCCCTTCCTTTTTCTCTTCTTCTTCTGGGACCCCTATAATTCGAATGTGGGTGCGTTTAATGTTGTCCCAGAGGTCTCTGAGACTGTCCTCAATTCTTTTCATTCTTTTTTGTTTATTCTGCTCTGTGGTAGTTATTTCCACTATTTTATCTTCCAGGTCACTTATCTGTTATTCTGCCTCAGTTATTCTGCTATTGATCCCTTCTAGAGAATTTTAAATTTCATTTATTGTGTTGTTCATCATTGTTTGTTTGCTCTTTAGTTCTTCTAGGTCCTCGTTAAACATTTCTTGTAATTTCTCCATTGTATTTCCAAGATTTTGGATCATCTTTACTATCATTATTCTGAATTCTTTTTCAGGTAGACTGCTTATTTCCTCTTCATTTGTTTGGTCTTGTGGGTTTTTGCCTTGCTCCTTCATCTGCTGTACGTTTCTCTGTCTTCTCATTTTGCTTAACTTACTGTGTTTGGGGTCTCCTTTTCAAAGGCTGCAGGTTCGTCATTCCCGTTGTTTTTGGTGTCTGTCCCCAGTGGCTAAGTGGTTAGCTTAGCCACTTAGTGGTTCTCTTTGAGAACCACTGGCCTTTT
The DNA here is from genome assembly GCF_963455315.2 of Globicephala melas. NCBI lineage: Eukaryota > Metazoa > Chordata > Mammalia > Artiodactyla > Delphinidae > Globicephala > Globicephala melas. The sequence goes on along the minus strand of NC_083334.1, from coordinate 8,997,972 downwards.
GCCTGGTTGGTTCAGTGGGTTCTGTAGGTTTCTTGGTGGAGGGGACTGGTGCCTGTGTTCTGGTGAATGAGGCTGGATCTTGTCTTCCTGGTGGGCTGGACCGTGTCCGGTGGTGTGTTTTGGGGTGTCTTTGACCTTATTATGATTTTAGGCAGCCTCTCTGCTAATAGGTGGTGTTGTGCTCCTGTCTTGCTAGTTGTTTGGCATAGGGTGTCCAGCACTGTAGCTTGCTGGTCATTGAATGCAGCTGGGTCTTAGCATTGATATGGAAATCTCTGGGAGATCTTTCACCATTTGATATTACATGGAGCTGGGAGGTCTCTTGTGGACCAATATCCTGAACTCGGCTCTCCCACCTCAAAGGCACAGGCCTGACACCCGGCTGGAGCACGAAGACCCTGCCAGCCACACGGCATATGCCTGGCACAGTACTAGATGCTCAAGATACAGGAGTGAATGAGAGAGATGATGTACTTTGCCCTCCTGAAGTTTACATCCAACTGTATTTATATCAAGCAGGGCATATAATTTCATTGTCTCAATTCTCTCATCTGTGGGGGGAGAAGAGACAGGCACCGTGTCCCACTCACTGTGCTCTCTAGAGCAATAGCATCTTAATTGATCTCCTACTCTCTAAAAGCGATGATGATGATGATGATAATGGAAACTAACGGTTAACCCAGAATAAATATTATTCAACTGTTGGCTCCTTTTATATGCTTTGTCAGAACTTAACATTAGATTTGCTCTATACACTGGTTATTATTTTAATTTTACATACAAAAAATGGGGATCTGTGAAGTTAAAGGCATTTGTTGCCAAGCTAGTTAAGAGCCTGTGAATGAAACCCACATCTGTTTTCTCTTAACTCTTTTACCACGCAATTGCTTCTCTACCCAAACCATCTTTAACCCTAGTGCTTTTACTATTTTCCTGAAGTACAATGGAGTCCTGCCACTTCTTGTCTAAAAATGTTCACTGTCCATTTCCTCTTAGACCCTGAGAGTGTATATATCTTCCTTAGAATGTCATCTAAGACCTGTCATGACCTTACCTTCCAATCTTATTTTTCTGTTTCTTATCCATCAAGACTGAGCTCAAAGGCCACTTTCTCTCTAATTTCTTTCAGACTCCCTCAATCAGAATGGAATCTCTATGTATCTCATAGCATCTGCACTTTAGTAGAGTGCCTATTGCCTTAGGTCTTGTAACATGGCTAGTTGTCAGTGTTCTCCCCAGGAGGCGACAGGTAAACTTTTGAAGGCAGGTGCTGTGTGCCCCTTCCCCTCCCCTACTGCCTGAGTAGTGCTTTGTTGCACTGCTTATGGGGCACCAGGGAGGCTGAATAAATAAACAGGTGAATGCCACAGACTGAATCAGTATTAATCATGCATGTCTCTCTTTACATGTCAGAATTCTATTTTTTTCCTGCTTTTGCCTCATTAATCTTCTTCAATTCTGAAACTATATCAGATTTTTCACCAACCTTTTTGAACTATGGAACATATAGCTGAGACGATTGAAAGTCAGTTTGACCAGTGCTCAGATTAGAAAGAATAACATCTTGATTTCCGCTAATTAGAGTCAAATTTTGGTGAAAAGATTTATGCATACTATTCTAACCAGTACAATAGGGGTGATACAGGGTCAATTTGTAAAGCAGAATTCATTTATTCACACAAAACTTAAGTCCAAAAGGGGATTTTTAAAGGCTTTGTTAACACTTTGGAAAACAAGTGAAAAACAAAAATACATCTTAAATATTGGAAGACTTAAAGCCAAAGTAAGACTTAAAGGGAAAATAAGATACTGTGAGCCAGGAGGGAGGCTGTGAAGGACCGCATCTCCACGTTTGGTTCTAGACCTTTCAGCAGCCAGAATGAAGAGGGAATCAGAATAGGTACTGCCCATCAACTGAAAGCCAACCGCGTGTTGGGGACAAAAAAGCAAGTATCAAATCCATGATCGTCATGAAAAGGACACTGTTTGAGGTCATGAATAGATATCACCTGACCGTGACAAGGAAAGCAAGAACTTTTAAAAGAAGGCATCTTAGAATGTTTCCTCGTGTAGACACATGTATTAATGTCAAGGTTCAGTAACAGTCATAAGGGGTTTAGGGGAGGGACCACCACAATGGCACTAAAATAGGTTCTATTTCCTAAACGATCTATGTAAACATATGGTTCAACTAGTATGTGACTTGCGTTGTAAATTTGTTCTACTTCCTTACTCCACCCAAAGTCAACAAGACACCACCATGTGGTTGACGGCATCCTGCCAGTAGCAGGGTTGTCACCCACCAGGTCCTGGGACCTCTTCCCTGTTCTGTGCTCATCCTCTCAGAGAGCTCATCCAGTCTCATGGCTTCCAGCACCACCTGTGCACTGATGATACCAGTGTACGCAGATGCTAGCCTGGACCTCTCTCCCAGGACCCCAGCCCACGCGGCCACCTCCCCCCATCTGCTTCTGTAGCCATCTCAGAATGAGCACACCTCCCTGCCTGGCAGGTCTTTCCATATGGATCTGCCCCCTCCCATTCTCCCCCTTCCTTTCTCCTTCTCACCTGTACACATTCTATTCATCAGCACAACCTAGGATTCCACCCTCAACATAGATGCTATCTGACCATTTCTTAGTAGCTCAGTGGTACCCTGTTCTCATCTGGATGGACCTCACCTTCTCCTGTGATGCTTTCTGGCCTCCTTACTTGTATCGTCACCCCCTATATTCTTTTCTCATCACAGCATCCAGATCATTTAAACATAAATTAGACTATATCACATCTGTGAATAAAACTCACTGGGACTAAAGCTAGAATCTAAAGGTGTTCTGTGAGGACTGACACATCTCTAACCCTGTCCTCCCGGGAACCCACCCCTGGCCACTTCCCATCACATGCTTAGCTCTGGCCACCCTGGTTTCATGCTCCCTTGAACACACCCGCACCTTTGAACCTGCTGTGCCCTCTGCCTAGAATTTTAGATATTCTCAAGGTTGCCTTTCTTTCCTCCTTTAGGACTTTGGTCAAATCTCATGACATTGTAGTATCAACATCCTGCCATATTCCAACTCCTCTCCTTCATCTTCCTCCAGGGGACTTATCAGGACCTGATTTTAGGTAGATGGATAGATAGATAGATAAATAAAGATATAGCTATATAGATTGTATATAGATATTTATATCTATACACACATGTTATATGTATGTAGTATGCACATGTATGTTCGCATCTATACACACATACATATCTGTATATGCGTGTGTGCACTGCTTATTATTTAATATTTAAAGTCTGTCTTCCTTTATAGAATATGAGCTCCTCGAAGGCAGGGGTTCTGTCTGATTTCTGCTTGGCTCATAGTAAGTGCTTAATTAGCATCTGTTGAAGGAATGAATAAGCTTGCTCAGCAGTGCCTCCTAATGGACTGGCCACTTGCAAGACACTTTCAAGGACCCTTTTTCATAGCCCTCCACACCTGGGACATCTTGCCAGTCCCTGTATATCCTTTAAGCGAAGTGAGCCTTCCTCCTGGTGTCCTGCTCTTCTAAGTGAAGATGGATTTGGGATGCTCTGAGCACCATAAAATCCTGTGAAGAAAGGCTTCATCTTCCATGCTTGCCCTGCTCCATAGAAGAAAACTGCTTTGAGGAGTGGTTCTCAGAATGAGATTCCTTGCCACCTTCACCCCACCAGCAACATCACCTTCCCCAGGCAGGGTCCCTAAAATGGCGAGCCCTCCAGGTGACTCCAGGGAACACTAAAATTTGAGAACCACTGGCCTAAAGCATTATCTTGAGAAAGACTTTGAGACTCAATCTGTGGCCAGGGGGAAAAAGGGTCAGTGTCCACTAGAAATGCAGGCAGAGGGCGCTGGAGAGGGGCAGGTGGTCTGTCTGCCCTGCAGAGCTTGATAAACCGTACTCTTTTCTGCTCTGACATTTGCTATCACACCCTAGTTTGACTTGCAGCAGGTTAATACTTGAAAGGGTGTCTTTCTCTTAGTACCTCTTTCTAATTAGCAGGGTACATGCAGATACCAGCTGCCTGAAATCACTTTGTAATGAGGTAGGGCCAGAAACAAAGTAAACACAACACTTCAATGATATGGTTCCACTTCCACGTCCTTACAAAGCCCCTCCCTTACAGCTCTCTCTCCGTCTTGTGGTCCTTCTGGTCGCCGACCCCCCTGCATTACCACCCATACCAGCCAGGTGTGCCAGGTACCACAGCCCTCTCCCAGACCCCAGTCCCAGAGGGTGCGGCAATCAGAGAGGTCACTGACGCCCTGTCCTGCTCCATCTTGGGCCTCATCCTCCTGCCTGGTCCTTGCTCTGGTTACATCTGTGGCTTCCTGTGGCTCTGGACCTTGTCTCACAGGCAGGCCCCTCCTTTTCTCAGGATCTTTGAAAATCGGGTTAAGTATAATTGCTTGTGATCGGTATCATGGAGCCTTGTTTTACACTCCAAGCACTTTTCTCCTGACTGCCCTGTGTGTTTCTGATTTCTCATTGAATCCACGGTTGAGAAAACACACTGCTTGTGGGCATTTGTAAGAAAAGTAGGTCAGGACTTTATTGATCAGGAAGATTCTCTTTAAAAACGCTGATTCCAGGGCCAGTCAGGCTTGGCTTGTACGCTTTCCATTCACAACACTTTTTCTGGGCACCAGTATGATTGTAGGATTAACATTTTTATAACAAGTCACCATTCCTTGTCTCCTCCAAATGGAATATATGTTAAAGAAGCTCTTTAAAACTAGTTTTCAGAGAAAAAAAATTTTCATTACATTTTTTTGGGTAAAATATTTGGGAGCGTACATGAAGCGGAGCTGACAATATATTCCCTAACATATAAAGCAACGCAAGAGTGATATCTACCTGATTGAGCTTCTGGGGAACAAGGCTTCAGATCGTCTATTGATTTTTAAACATGTTCATTATTTAAAAGTAGCGGCATGGCTGTAAATTGTCGTGACCCACTATAGAGAAGGGGCTTCAGAAAACCTGTAGTGGATGAATACCAATTAGGAGCATAGGGAGAGATTGTTCAAATTGTCGTTTTTTAAAGGATTTTATATGTCTTAAAATAATCTTTTTATATTATCACTGATTTCATTCCATACTTGATAAAAATTACCCCACTCAATGAGCCATGCAAATTAGCAGTGAATTATGCTCAAATATCCAAAAGCAATTATGTTGGTGGATAAGTTGGTATTTTAATAAAATATAGATGATAGCAGGGTTAATATTTTAGATTATGCATGTCATGATATGTCTTGAAATATGGAAGAAATGGGCATAATAAGAAGATCTAATGCATACATAGGCAGAAGGCAGAATTATGTTGAAGTTATTTGAAAACTCTCATGAGCTAAATCTTCATGCTTATTCCAGGAGGAGGATTAATGGCCAGACATTTTAAGTAGTCGTGCGTTGAAGTATATTTAACAGAGAACTAGAAAAATAGTTCCTCAAAATGTTCTTGAATATTTTGAGAGTTTATATTTTCTCAAATTTTAAACGCTTGAAAACTAGGAAATCTTAATTTATTTTTTTTAACCAAAAGAATGTTAACTTCCAAACTCCTTTTTTTCTGAATGCAAACATGCTGCTAGCATTCGCCAACCCTCTGCTTTACTCTTGTGAAAAGCATTTTCTGTATCATTTTGAACCTTCTTGCCTTACCACTCAGTACTAAATAATTAGGGTATTAGGATATAAACCTGTGCCATCTGGCTAAAAAATTAAATGCACAACTCAAATATCAAAGGTTCAAAGTCAATAGCATCTTTTATCTCCGTATGTAAATACACCAGGATTAATCAAGTCAGTATCGTCTAGTCCTTTCTTGCTCAGAAAACACCACAGATGATGCTAAACAATTAGTCCCTATTTCCACAAATGAGGAGACTGAAATAACAGTTGTTCATCAGAATAAAATTTCGGAAGCTCTGCAAACAATCAAGATGCTGCCTAGTCCTTCATTATCCCCCTTTAAGTACACATTATAAACTCTGCTGACTCACGAGGGAAAGTGGATTTCACCACTTTAATGCTTCAGAATTACCTCCTCAAGTGAATATCAGAAACCATTCCATTAAGCCAATTTTGGTGGTCAGATTGAATTGTGTCGGGAATGAACACTCCCAAACGACAATCATCCAATTCACAAATACTAAAGTGTATCTAACAAGTCACTAAAACGGACACCAAACTGGACCTGCTTCCAGCTCCTGGAGATTATAATAAAGCATCTGATCTGTTAGTATCCACTTCGGTCAACAACAGACGGAAGGCAACCTGATGCATACCGTACAGGTGATTTTCAGGTAAAGCCGATTTAATCTCTTTGGTGATGTTCTTAGACACAGATCCATCTAAAAGAAAGTAATTCAATCAGCTGGTCCTAGTGTTTTTCCTCAGAACAATTTCCTTGATACTTTTCTCTCTTTATGGGATATTTTGAGATTCGCAGAGTATGGAAAGGGTGTAGGTAACACTGGGGAATTTAGATAAGATTATAGCCTTCGGAAAAGGAGGTTTTAAAGATATTTGTCTACCCACACCCAAAATAGCCATGACATTTTGTTTGACTGCTTGGAATAAAGCATTTCATAAGGTAAATTTAAATCCAATCCAATCCAAGCAAAGCAAAACAGCAAGTAGTTATGATTCTGTGAAAGACATGGAACTGCAGACTGTACCGAGAAGCAAAAAACGCAGCTTCTGGGAGTTTACAACCTAAGTTGGTGAAACAAGGCAAAGATTCTGACTATTTAACTAAAAGTACTAGGTTACTAATTGGAGCAAAATTCCAAAAATTATTGCAACCAATCATTTCTGTGAATTAGAATGTGCAATACCAGTAAAATGCTCACACATGCATTTATTTTTTCATGTTTTATTCGTTTAGCCGGGTTAGAATTGTCTGAGTGATGTTCCTGTCTCTGTGCTGTGTGCTTTATTCAGTGAGGTGAATTATATGGAATTAATGAGAACTTGCAGTGTGGCCAAATGGGCTGTGAACTGTGCCCTCTGGGAGGTGCCTTCGCATAGACAAGGGGGTGGGTGGAGCCCCGGAGCCACGTGGTGGCCCCTGAATCAGGATGTGCGATGGAGGACATGGTTATACGGTCTGTCCCCCTGCACACTACAACTCCCTTACAAAGAGAATGCTCCAGCCTCTGTCAACTCTCTCCCACGGCCTCACACGCCGTCAAGAAACTCAACATATAAATGGCTGACCACGTGATGGGGATGGCACGTGTTTGGGAAGAACCATGACTCCAGCTGTCTCTGCCCTTGGCGTTCCGTCAGAATGCCATCACAGACCCCGGCATGTGTAGGTCCTGGTGGGTTGCCTGTGAAGATGATGGTGATATCAGGGTGCTGAGTATATGATGAAGACATATTAGTGAATGTCCCCCACTAAAAAAGCTTACGTCCTTACAATTTTTCTCCTGCGCTTCTTAGATCTTCTTGTTCGACAGACTCTTTGCCATCACATTTTCTCATCTAAGCTCATTCTCTACTTTTAATAGATTCATTTGCTAAGAACTATCATCTTAACCACCAATTCCATTAAAAATGTATATGTGGTTACAGGAAGAAGCGACAAAATAAGACATTTTGACTTTAAGGTACAACTGAAGGGTGTCTACCAATGAATCTGTCTTTCTGTCAGTCTAGTAAGTGTTTGGTAGGAGATATGGATGACTTGAACAATAAAGTTAGGGAACCATAAAGAACTGAGGGGTTGTATGATCATTTTCCCTTACAAAGAGGAAGAATCTGGCCCTAAGGAGGTTCATATCATATGAAAAGCAAATTTATAATGTTGTATAGGATAGAATACAAGTTATCTGAGTCCCAACTCAGCACTCATTCTTAAATTAAGGATAATTATTTACTAGCTTATATATTTCAATACTAACTCTACTTTTATGAAACTGTTGACTTAATGGAAATACCCCAAAAGAAACTTTAGTAAGTCAATTTTTTACATGAATGATCATTGTAAACTAAAAATTAGTCCATGAATTAGTGTCTTCTTAGCCAAGAACCTTAATTCAGGGCAGCAGGAATGGCATATAATACATATAGGAGGGCTTCCCTGGTGGCGCAGTGGTTGAGAGTCCACCTGCCGATGCAGGGGACCCGGGTTCGTGCCCCGGTCCGGGAAGATCCCACATGCCGCGGAGCGGCTGGGCCCGTGAGCCATGACCGCCGAGCCTGCGCATCCGGAGCCTGTGCTCCGCAACGGGAGAGGCCACAACAGTGAGAGGCCAGCGTACCACCCCCCCCCCCAAAAAAAATACATATAGGAGACTTTCTGTAATACACAGATAAGACTTAATGGAAGCAGGTGATTTTATTTCTAAACTGTGGTAAAAAACACATAATGAGATCCACGCTCTTACCAAATATTTGAGTGTGCAGTGCAGCACGGGTAACTACAAGCATAGCGATGTACAGCAGGTCTCCAGAACTTTCTCTTGTGACTAAATCTTCAACCTTATTGAACAGAAACTCCCCCAGTCCCTGGCATGCACCTGTCTACTTTCTGGGTGTTTATCCAAATGATCCTCATTTTTGGCGATGAAAGTTTTAGCATTTTTCCGCTTGCTCTATTTGTTTATTCATTGCTCTCTCTTGTTCATGGAGAGTGGTCCACTATCAGATGATTCCACATCCTCTGACAAGATAAGGAGGCTGGTGAGGGAGCAGTGGTGCAGAAGTGGCAGAGCACATGTTCCTGAAAAACCTTGTGCTCTGCAAAATTACACATTAAAAATAATTGGTCTTATGGAGAAAATGGAGCTGGTGGCCGATTATTCAAATCCTGTGTAGCTCTGTAAGCAGAGCGCCAGCCAAACCGTCATTTGTCTCCTGGACGATGACGAGGACGGCACAGGTCCGCGTGGCCACGGGCTGATGCGGCAGGTAACACACACCTGTAAAAGCCACAGACTGGCTGTGCCGGCCACCTGGGGGCTCAGAACTGACAGGTGCTGAGACGGACCAGGACTTAGAGCTCCAGCTGGGGTGGGGTTGCCTTTAAGGTGGGCGCACAAAGCAGCCAACCCAGCGCAGCTGCAAGCCAGGCCTGGGGTGCTGGGTGCCAAGAGCTAGAAAGCATGTGATGTCTCAGGAACTTGGGAAAACATAGGGTCGGGCTGTGGAACGCCTCATAGATGATGTCAAGGATCTCACTCTCTCTCTCTCTCTTTTTTTTTTTTTTATTCGTAAGGAGTTTGAGAAATAGCGGAGATAATTGTGGAAGGCTATGTCATGATCACCTCAAAATTTCAAAAAGGTTTCTCTGTGAAGCACTGTTGGGCAGCAAGAGAGGGAAACACACAGCTGGGGGTGGAGCTGTTCCAGTTTCCCCCGAGACGTGGTGTAACGTGGACTAGGGAGGTAGCCCTAGAGATGGAGAAGAGCAGACATGCATTTAGGGGTAAAAATCAGTGGAGACAGGGTGGTCCCCGGGCCTCTGGTTTGCACAACTAGGTGATGGAGCGTTATCCACTGCGAGGGTGGACCCTGAAGGAACCCGGTCTGGGGACGGGGCCGCGTGGGAGATCGTACTGTCATCCCGACTGGGCTGAGATGGAGACATTTGGTGGATAGGTGCATGGCATGGAGGTCACAGGAGATTTGGGAACTGGAGACAGAAGCCATCCGGGCAGAAGGAAACCAAAGCCGGGGGCTTGGCGACCTCACGTAGGGAGATGGCGGATGGAGAAGAAGAGGTTCCGGCTGCGTTTGGGGAACTGGGGGTATGAGAGGACGCACTCACGAAGACAGGGAGAAGCGGCAGTAGCAGGGACAGTGAGCGATTCTGTCACAGAAGCCAGAATGAAGGCAAAAGTGTCAGAAGTGTTGACACACACGTAGCCATATGGGCCTGCAAGGATGCAAGGATGGAGCTGAGTGGAGTTACAGTACATCTCTGCTGAGCTCTGCGCCTGTGATATGTCAAACCTAGATTGCAGGAGGGCTTGGGAGGTGAGGTTCAGAGTCAGAAGCCTGCTTTTATTTCACAGACATTTATTAAGCACCTCCTGTATGCTAACACTGTGTTCATTCTGAGTTCCGAATATTAAAGCACACTCAATATGGCTCAGAAGGAAAGGTAACCAGGGAAAAGGTACTGGACGTGTAATCACATGGCTACCAACTCCTAGAAAGAGGAAAAAGGTCCAGAGTTGGACATCCTTCCGTTGAGTAGAATGAAGAAAAAAATTTGAAAAAGGTTCTGGGTTGTAAAAAGAGCTATACCCGATTTGACAAGATAAGTAAGATCTTACAGACCCTTAAATCGGAAGGCTGTGGAGGAAACAGCTCCAAGCTGTCACTTTACTTTCCAACTCAATTCAATAAGCAGAAAACCATGATCTTCACATGTTGTGGGAAAGCCATGAATTTCAATTAATCTTCTAAGTAATTTACAAGTGTTCATGTGAAAAACAAAATAACGATTTAATCCAGTAACACGGCAGCTTATCATAACAGGTTAATAGCAATTAAAATAATATTAATATTCATGACTCTATGAGAAGATACAGATTTTCCCAGGTACTAATTAAAGATTTAATTGTTACAACAATTACAGCTGTGTAATTATGTTTAGTCCAAGGAGAAGTAAGGCAGCCTGGTAATTTCAATTTAATATTGTTTACAAATTATTACAAGCTTTCAGACAACTAGAAATCTATATTATACCTGTAAGGCAAACATGGGCCCTGTGTGGGAAACGTGGGGACTCTTATACTAGGAGGACAGAACTTAGAACTTTTTAGTACTTTGAATGTTCTAGAATGTGATAATACTTTGAATGTTAGTACTTTGTTAGTACTTTGAATGTTCTAGAATGTGATAATACCATCCTGTTTTATACAAAGTAGTGCTCGAATGTGATAGGATCATTCTCTTTGACAAAAATCAAAGCATTGTAGTGGTGGGAAAGAGGAGGAAAAAAGAGGCCCTTGCAGGGGTTTGTAATGATCTTGCACCATGAACTGAGAACTATGATTTTCAGCCCCAGGGTAAAGAGAGCTGCTATTTGGCTACAGTCTCAACTTCACACATTGAGCCAAAGAGCCTACCCACTGGGTGAGTGTGTTCACTGGGGGACTCTCCAGTCCCTTTCAGCACTTAGCGCTAAGATTTTCTTAAAAATATTCCTGAGAGCCGGATATGAAATCATGCATAGGAAGGAGGACCCGGGTGGCGTTACATCATTACCAATTACAGAGACATGGATCAACTGTTTTAAGACAGGAAGGTCGCTTTGCATTTAAACATGATTGACTTCACAGCAGTTTTCCTTCTTCATGAATTTTTTTCTTACTAGTCCATCACCATACAACATTATTACATAATTATCGACTATACTCCCCACACCGTACATTTTACACCCGTGACTCGTTTATTTTGCAACGGGAAGTTTGTACCTCTTACTCTCCCTCACCTACTTCTTCTCCCCGCTTTTGTTACCACCATTTTGTTCTCTGCACGTGTCTGTTTCTGTTTTGCTACATTTGTTTTGTCTTTCAGATTTCACATATACGTAAAATCGTATGGTACTTGTCTTCTCTTTCCGACTTATTTCACTTCCATAAGACCCTCTAGGTTCATCCATGTTGTTACAAATGGCATTATTTCATTCTTTTCTATTGCTTAGTAATATTCTGTTTTACATATGTACCACATCTTCTTTATCCATTCATCTGTCAATGGGCACTTAGGCTGCTTCAGTATCTTGGCCCTTCTTGATGAACTGTGTCTTAGCAATTTGCTAAAAAGTGTAAGAGATGAAGGAACGCTACTTAAGATTCCCTGACCAGTGCAGGCCACTGTCTGCACCTTAGCCACCCTAGCTGAGGTTTGCGATACAAGCATAGACCCTGGGTTTGAGGGTACACATACAAGCAAATGGCTGCGACTGGAGACGGAAACCAAACACAAACTTGGAAAGTGTCTCTTTCCCGCCTAGGAACTTTAAGATCAGCTGCTTCATCTCCCTCCTGAAGGTCACTCATTCATTCCTTCATTCCTTCATCCATCCATTAACTTGTTCATTCCATTCTTCCAAAGACCTTGTAAGAGGAAATCAGTCCCACCACATCCCTCTGAAGTAGGTATGGACACAGGTGTAGGTACATCTACAGGGGTAGTTATAGATCTAGAGATCTACTTAGAGTTTATAAAGCACCTTCACATCCATAGAGCACTCTCCCATCTAAGTATTTGTGTAAAGGGTGCATGATAAATACATATAACAAATGTACTTACAATTTTATTTAACGTAACTTTCCAATAACAATTTGTGGTAGATATTATCGTCATACCCATTTTACACATGAGAAAACAGAGGTTCAGAAGGGTGAGTGGCTAGACTATGAAAACACGGATCACACACATCATGTGAGAACTCAAACCCAGGTTGTCTGATTTCAAATCCCAAGGTATTTTACCTATATATCACACTCTTCCTAAAGTAGGGAGATACTGTGACATGTGTCTGCTAGTGTGTGCTGTTATTTTTTAAAGTAATTTATACAGCTTTAATAGGAAATGGAATAAAGGTTATGAAATACTACCATTCAATTGTTTATGCATATACTTTAATAGTCTAAATTATAGACAACATTTTCAGCCATTTGCTAAATAAAGCACATCTAACTAGGGACGCTGAATAATTCTGTTAGTCTTTGAGTAAATCCTTTGGAGAGTAAAATAGTGAAGACTCAAAATTTTCTAGTAAGGCATTTAGTATTTGCCTATTTAGTATTTACCAAAAATGTTACAATAGCCATGGTTAATAACAATGTAAGCATTTACAGGAGACCATTGAAGGTCCATTATTAGCATATTAAATGAAAGTATCAGAGAACTGCTTACTGTTATTTTAAAACATAGCAATTAAATTGCATTGGCTCCTCTGCCTTGTTACAAATCCGTATCTATGGTCAGAACTCTGATATGCCTCGTGAATCTATGTTGCAAAACCCATTGTAGGAGGAAATGCACATCTAGATAACTAAAACAGAAAACAAGTTGTGTACCTACTGGGTTTAGCTTCAGAAGTGTGGTGATGATGATGGAGATGATGACAGTGATGCCTAGGACACCTAGAGCCAAGCACAAAGCGTGTGCTTTTTATGTTTCTGCATTACAATATAATCATACATTGCAATAGCCACCTATCAATAATAATATCAATAACCTATCAAAGGTTTCTCTGAGCCTGTATCATGGAAGTATTGTGAATTTTTTTGTCAGTTGATTTGTTTTAATCTTCTGATATCTAGCTATCTTTGAAAGAAAACAGCCAAATGTCTTCAAGAATCATGGCCATTGGAAATAACTACTAACTAAAGTGAGTTTGGGCTTTTAGAAACAACAGGGTCACAAATGGATCTGAAAGTGTCAGAGCCCTGATTAATGTGTATTACCAAGGGAAAGATCCAATCTGAAAAGGCTACATGCTGTTTGATTCCAAGTATATGACATTCTGGAAAAGGCAAAACTATAGAGACAGTAAAAAGATCAAGGGTTGCCAGGGGTTGTGGGCTGGGAGGAAGGGGGAGTATGAATAGGCAGAAAACAGAAGATTTTTAGGGCAGTGAAATACTTCTGTGTGATAACTGCAGCGATGGATACTTATTGTACCTTTTCCAAACCCATAGAATGTACGACACCAAGAGTGACCCCTAATGTAAACTGTGGACTCTGGGGGATGTGATGTGTCAGTGTATGTTCACGATTGTAACAAATGCACCATCTGTTGGGGGGGTGTTGATATCGGGGTACCCTGTGTGTGTGTTGGGGCAGGGGGTGCATGGGACACCTCTGTACCTCCCTCTCAGTTTTGTTGTAAACCCCAAACTATATTAGAAAAATAGAGTCTTAAAAACAATTTCAGAAATTGGGGAGTATTTTTTCACGGAATTAACCAGGATGAGTAGAGGAGTGATATTCAACAATGACATTCATGGTATTAATAGCCAGGGTAGTTCTGAGGAGTCTGTGATGCTCTATGGCATTTTCTACAGAAAGTCTCGTGGGCTCTTGAGGTGTCTGGTTCCCTCGCCCTACGTAAATGTTTGTTGGCAATGTCTGGAAGCCACTATTTCATCATTGTATTGTCTTTATTTTTTGTAGAATAGAGTGTTTGGTATTATGTTTTCATTGAAATTTATGGACATCTTACCTTGTTTGACAGAATCATTGAGTCAAAGACATTTCCTGAGCAGATCCTCTGAAAAGCAAAGTATTATGTCCCTCATTTGTCTTCTGTCTGCAGTGACATTTCCCAGCTAATTGCATTATGTCAATCTTATGAGCTTTACTAAAATGCTTTCAGTCCCTTTACCTACATTTTCAAGCCAGCTCATATCATTCTGCCTCAGATAACTCAGGTAGACCGTTCATGTAATGTTTAATTTCACTTTAATTTCAAAATGAATGAAAGTATCTAGTTAAGGTGATACATGAAATCTTAAACCTTGAAAAGCACGCTAGGTAAATAAAATAAAACTGATGTTAAATTCTTAGGACCTAGAAATTGAGAGAGTTCATAATTTAAGCTGCTAACTACATTAACGTCCACCCAATAAATTATAAGGAACGTGGAGTTCTACATAATCAGTTATGTTAATAAGTTATTAAGCACAGTAGTTGTATTAAAATTAAATGCAATCAGATGGTTAGCTTTTCAAATGTTTTAGTTATAATTCTATTGAATATTCTGAGATTTACATGATTATTTATATCATAAAGACTTGTTTTAGAATTTGATTGAATGATAGATAAGGCATAATCATGGCTGGCTTCCTGTCATTTATTCCTTTCGTGGAGTCCTTGAAGTTGGTCTTCTGAACCCACTGTACTAACGGAATTCTTCTCTCCTCATTAGCAGGAATTTTCTAAGGACCAATTCAATGGTTATTTCCTGTCTGCATCCCTTGATACCAATGCAGAATCCGACCATCGTGAACACTCTTGTGTTCATGAAGCCCTTTTCTCCCTCAGGGCACATTGCATCGCAGTGCTGTTAGGTGTTGCTGCTCTTTTCAGGTCAACAAAGAGTTATCCTGTAAGACTGAAGCAGCACAAAATTAAAGACTGTATGGTCTGTGCCTTTGAAGAACTTAAAGTCTAACAGAGGGACACGTGGTAGCATAGATGCTCAATAAATATCTATTGAGGGAATAAATCACTCATGAATGAGGAATGAACTGATGATAGATAAGTGTCAGAGGGGCTGCAAATAAAAAGGAATATAAGAAAATAAAGACATTCGTCACATAACAGCTCAGTTCACTCGTGCACTAGTGGAATTTTCGGGAGAAAAGGGGACAGCGCCGTACTTCAGGGCAGATGGTACTCTTTTCTACGCTTACTTTACCGTCAGGAGGAACTCTCCATTTCAACACTGGGAACTTTACTGTAATATTTAGTTACAAATATTGCTCTTTTTATCTGTAACACACATTCCCCTCCTTTCTCAAGACGCGATTGCACCCAATGAATCGCAGTAGAGATAGGAGAGTGAGATTGGGGACTTCTCCGATTCCTTCCACAAGACTCCCCCCTCCCCGCACCCACCTGTCCTCCGTCCATCCACGTTGCTGTGACCTTCAGTGGGCCTCTGGGTCCTGACCTCCTGCACGTTCTCAGGAAGGCAGTGCTGCCTCTTCGTGCTCTACCTTCAGAAGGTACAGGCCCTCCTCCTAACATCTTTCTACCCGACTGTACTCCTTTACATGGACTCACCCTTTGATCCAGACTCCTTCACCAGTGACCGTCTTGCCCACTGATTACATTTAAACGTCTTGGAAAGTGTGTGTCCTGGCTTGTTTAGTGCCTCAATCTTCAGCTTTCCATCACTGGGTTACTCTTACTAAGGGGGCCCTGATCTGTCTATTGCCAAAGGCATTGGAATTCAGTCATCATATTATTTATTGCCTCACCATCACTCCATCCGTTTTGAACATTTCTTTTTCCTTCACTTCTGGGACACATTCCTGTCACCTTCTTTCTTCCTCTCTAGTTGCTTGTGTCCTTTACTGGTTGTTCCCTCTGTCCTGACTGGCCTTGGATCCTCTCTACTCGGTAGAAAGACGTTTGGTCTTCAGACTATCCTTGAGAAAACTAGCCCTAAGATTTCCATTACCATCAACATGCCAGGAATCCCCAAATGTTTATTCCAACCCTAATGTCTGTTCTGACCTCCAAAAAGGGTATTAAACATTCAACTCAGCATCTCTACATAGATTAACACAGACACTGCAAAAATCAACACATCCAAACCCTAAATGACCATTGCATCACGCGCATGCGCACACACACACACACACACACACACACACACACACACTAAAATGGTTCCTTTTCCACTGCTGCGCGTCTTCAAAGACATCACTGTTGACCTAGTTGCCCAGGTCATGAGTCTCCCTCTTACTCATTGTTTATATCTACCAGCACATCAGGTTTCCTCTATCGTCCTCATGTTTGGTTTTTTCTCTTCAGCCCCGTAGCCACTCCCTGTTCCAAGCCCACTGTGTTCTCTCAGCAGTGTGACCACTGCAGCTGCAGGCTGGTCCATCTTAACTCACTCTTAACACCATCCTCCCTGTGACCCCATCTCACACTCTCAAGGGTAGATCATTTTAAAATCACCCTTCTACCAATTAGCATTTAATGCCTCGATGTTGCCTGTAACCTACAAGCGCAGACCCCCATCCACCTCTCCAGCCTGACCTTGGACCTCTCATCCCGTTTTCCTGCTATTTTGTGTCTTTTTTCGGTTTCTCCAGCATGCTCTACTTTTCCCGACCTGGAGCCTTTGTCAACACTGTCTAGAGCTCTTACTCTCTCTTCACCACATGCCTTCATTTCTCCTCCTGCCTCCCCACCTATTTTCCTATTCATCTCCAAAATAAACTCACCCAGGCCCCTGTAGTTTCCAATGTTTCACGTTAGGGTCTAGGAGCCCTTATAGTTTCTAGTTTAATGTATCTTCCCTGGCAGATGATGAGCAGAAGTTATGATGTCCTGTTTTTTACTGTCCCCCCAGTGGCTAGAAGATGGCCATGAATGTAGTAAATATTCAGTAAGCATTTTGACTGAAGTAAGACAGATGCGTTTGCATCTGATATAATTTACCAAAGTACTGAATATTAACTCTCAGTTTATTTTTTTCCCCATACTTTGTGACATTTTCCAATAGATTCATACCCCTATAGAAGTGTGTCGGAGAATTAGAATAAGGTTGTCTGATTTACATTTATCTGATTAAGTAAAAATAGAAAAATTTCACACAATTGGACAGTCTATTTTATTGATTTAGGGTTTAAAAAGTCTCAATAAAGTATAAAAGGTGGTTAAAGAAAATATACTGAATATATATATATACACGTTTTAAAGGGATCACTTACTGTATATGTATATATAGCAAGTGACCCCTTAAAATTTTGACCAGACCAATAAGCTCTGTGAATATGTAACATGTTGATGACCGTATGGGGAAACCACATGGAGGAGAATCCTGCCGAAAGAGATGGTGAGAAAAGGTGATGGAGGTAAGAAGATGGGACTTCCTCTTCTGGTGAAAGTCTTGAGAAAAAGTCAGAGCTGAGAAATGGCATGTTGTGTTTGTGGCAGGCAAAAAGCGTGGACAAAAGGTACGAATTTTAATGTATTGAGAAATGAGGCTGGAAAGATGAGGGGAGATTTGGTAGGAGAACTTCTATGATGAAGGTGAAGGATTTGCGGTTATATGGAAGTCCTAGAAGTGTGTATGGCTATTCAGACAAGCAACGCCACGTGGAAGTGGTGATTACGACAGGCACTTCTAGTTATTAATTGGATTGGATGGGAAACAAGCTGGAGATAGGACCAGCTGGTGTTATGTGGCCATTTAGTGAGGAGAAAGGAAAAAAAAAAAAAAGCAGAATATACAATAATAGAGATTTTGGTTAACCATAAGAAAAAGGACCTTGAGAATGATGTGATTTAATCCTGGAATAAGCTTTCAAGGGAGACTCTGACATCTTGGCCCCCAGAGACCTGCCTGGAAGCAGATGCCTGCATGATGTGATTTTCTGGGAGCCTTTTGAGTCCTGAGCTTGGCATCCTGTCCAGTAAACCACTGTTGCCAAGGTAACTTGACAGGATGCCCTGGTCATCTCAGATTTCTAGAGCACTGGAATATCCCCAAAGGGCTAGCTGGGCAGAGCCTGAATAAGTAGGACTTGGCTGTGTGTGCCTTGAAATAGCTATGGTAATATGCCCAAGAACGTGCTAGCAATCATCACCGATGACACAAATAACAGTACTGTGCAGACAGTATGGGGAAAACACTTATTTTTCTATTTCTCTTGAAATTCATTTCCTCCAAGAAAGTTAGAAATTAGAGAGAGATTTAGCCTGTTACATGCACGCTCCAACAACAACTTATATTCATGACAGTGTCCGCTGGGCGGAAGGCAATGCGCTCTCTAAAGCAGCACCGATTTCATCGTAGAGTTTGTACACCCCTAATGGCTTGAAAAAGCATCTCCAAATAACAAAGGAGAAAAATAAATTATATAATTAGCAATCTCGGTGTGTTTTCTTATTAAGCATAATAGCTTTATATTAAAATCATCCATCTTCTGCTGTCTTAGAGCCCTAACAATAACACATCCCTAAGAATGTCTGCTCAAATCATTTCGAGTGTATCATTGGAATCCTACTTCTTGGTAACATTAGTATTGTGTTTATTGGGTTCACATTTAAAATATATATTAAAAAATGAGTAAACTGAGATTTCATGACTTTGACAAAAGGACTTTTTACAGTCCTCATGGCGATCAAGGATATGCCGTCAGAGCACGTCCATAATTCACCCAATGATCTCGACACTTCAGATACCACTGCAGACAGTTTGCAGGAAGGGGCAAGGTCCAGCTTCTATCATCTTTTCTCACATAGTCATGAGCTATTTGAGCATCTGGACGTCAGGCTGACTCCTGACATGTTTTCATCTCCACACGAAAATGTGTGGAAAATTTGTGAAAACTGTTTTGACTGCATTATCAACCTCTTTTTATCCCAATATAACTAATGTGTCCAAAGTAAGTTTCAACACACACACTGTTATTATCCTTATTTTATATTTAGTTCTTCTTTCCCAGCACCTTGTTAAGCCTCTATTTAAGAGAAAAATATAGGAAATGATTGGGCAAACATTCCTGTCCTCACTCTCCAACGTCATCTTCACAGAAGTCAGAAAGCTCTTTGTCTTTCTTATCTAAATAGCATCCATGCAGCTGTGATACAGGGATTCGTCTTTTAATTATTTTGTACCCATTCCTTCAACTATTTTCCAACAGTATATATGTGATGCTCTTATTACGAACACTATCAAAAATGGCAATGGAAGCTGCTAATTATTTTTCAAATCCACAGAGTCCACATCAGCTCCAGAATCAAGAGCCTCTTCTTCTGATTCCTGCCTTTGCTCCTATTGATAAAATTAAGCAGTTAGGTTGTTCCCTAAGAAATTAGGAAAGGAACCCTGAGGTCCACACAGGGATATGAGATAGCCAGATGATTCTTCACCTGTTCCCGCAGTGACAGACAAGTCCCTGGACGCAAAGAGGCCACCAGAACCTGGACTTCACGTCAGTAAAAGGGAAACTCCCACCAAGTGTCAATGCATCCAGAGAGAAGTGACAGCAACAATCCTGCTGAGGGAACAAAACACAACACACTGGACCTTAGCCTGGCTCTATCCCAGGAGCAGCTGCACAGCCTTCTTCCCCCGGTCCTGCCCCGGTCACCATTTAGCTCATCCCACCTGTGGGTTTAGTCTTGATTCCGATTTACGACCAGGAGTTAGAACAGTGCTTCTCAGCCATGTTGCTCCAGTGAAACATCACAGAAGATGATGTAAAAATTACAGATTATAATTAGAAAAAGTGCCTCCACATGTAGATATGTCAGAAGATCAACAGGGATTCCCATGCAGGGACACGGTTGAGAGGACCGCTCTCTTGCCTGCCACATCAACCACCTTAGCCAGGGCCTGACACAATCCTGACAATCCAATCGTGATCCACTGCAGCCTCTCCAAACATATGGCTCCACTTCTTCCCAGCCCAGCGCACCTGTTTCCTAGAACCCCCCAGAGACTTGCTTAGATGCTTCCTTCCTTTCAAGAAGGACAGACAATTCTACTGAAATAGCATTAGCTTTGAACCTGATTCCCTACCAGGCTTTGCAGAGCAATATAAATGGAATAACTCTTAAGGGAGGCGTATTATTATATTACATCCATGAGTGATATTTGAGAAGTCTAAAAGCTGCTGGTCCTCACATGTGGATACTGCTTTCAAATAATAGCTAAGAACCACAATCTCTCCTAATGCCTGTTAGCAAGTTTGGCACCTTTGGAAGTTAACATTAATAATATCTGTGAGACCTCTGGACTGCTATTAGGTTATTGCTTCAGCAGAGTTGATTCATGCTGCTAGAACTGGCCCAGCAGAACAATTTTTTAGAAAATGATTTTATTTGAGCAAAGTTTTTTTTTTAAGCATATTCAGGGCTCAGAACAGAGAGAGAGGTTGTGTGAGGTTTACCGCTACAAAAGGGTTTCCCTTTGGGTAGGAGTTCTTACTCAGAGACACTGGACACCAGAAGCTCAGGGCAAACACCCAGAAACCACATGCAGACTTTTCTGCCTCTCTTCCTGTGGAGAGATTCCTCAGCATCCATCACTCCTGCTGGGAGATCTCCCACCACAGTGGGTAAAGCAAGGCTGTGAAAGAATGACCGTTTTTCCATCTCTACTTTTCCATGCAAAACTTCCTTGACCTTGGGCAAATTTCTTAACTCATCTAAGGCTCAGTTTTCTCCATTCTGCTAAATGTGTTGTGAACATTACATTAGGTAGAGAACTGATGTGCTCAGCGTCTAGCCTGGCATGTAGTCAGTGGTCCATAAGTGTAGGTTTGTAATGATTCTCATTTGCTATTCTCAGAGGGGTCCATAAGTCAACAGACATTGAGCGCTCTGATCCCCACTGAGTCCCAATCTGAGGGTCAGATTTTTTTTTAATTAATTCATTCATTTTTTGGCTGCATTGGGTCTTCGTTGCAGTGTGTGGGCTTCTCATTGCTGTGGCTTCTCTTGGTGCGGAGCACGGGCTCTAGGCGCGCGGGCTTCAGTAGTTGTGGCACGCGGGCTCAGTAGTTGTGGCTCGTGGGCTCTATAGCGCAGGCTCAGCAGTTGTGGTGCACGGGCTTAGTTGCTCCGCGGCATGTGGGATCTTCCCAGACCAGGGCTCGAACCCATGTCCCCTGCATTGGCAGGTGGATTCTTAACCACTGTGCCACCAGGGAAGCCCTGAGGGTCAGATTTCATCTCCTATCACAACTTAAAATTCCTGTGGTGTCCTTCTAGTGGTGAGAGATTGTGAACATGTCAAAGTTCGTTTCAGGTCCCAGCAAATCACCATGTCTTCTGCCCCCCAACCCCCATAAAGATAATAATAAATGTTCTTCTCAGAGGCAAGAACTCCAGCAATGCTCTGAGGAAGAAAGGTTGTTTACTTGAATCCTGGAACATAGGGTTGAGAATTAGAGGGACTTGAGCTGTTTATCAACAATAACAAAGAATGAACTCTAAAAGTCTAGTTGCTACTGACTGGACAGAGGTAGGGTCCGCGATCCCTCATATACATCCCTGATGGCAGGCATTTACCCAGGTCCACACTTCTCACAAAAAGCTTGTCCCCTGTCTTTCCTAGTACAAGTTAGGGGGTGGCATTGTTGTCAGCTAGCCTTAGCTCATGATGGTAACCTTTACCTGGCACTAGCCACAGCCATTGGCACCTCACCTTTGGCTGGGGCATTTCTTACAAACAAAGCAAAGATCTACGGAATGACTGTATGACACCCTACTTGAAAGGCTATTGCAAAATCTCATCGTCATGTTACGTTAGAGTGTTCATGAGAGCCTGGTGTTATTTCTAATAGTACACCAGGAGGAAATCATAAAGGGAATAACAAAGAAAATGCTACATTTCCACATTTATACAATTCACATAAGATTGAACTTTGATATTTTTTCTAATTATACTTTTATTAAACACTAAATGTGTGTTTTATAATATTTAATGTTCTATTATGGTCCTAAAATGCATTTAAAATATGTTGACCGAATGCATTTTCTTTTACAGACATATGATAAAACTGATTTCTTTTTTTTCTTTTTACTTTTGCAACACAAATGCTCAACTTTGCGTTTGCTATATGAGATCATATTTCTGGTTTCTGGTTTACTTTGAACAGCAGATTTTCTGCTGCTTAAAGTAATATACAGAGTAACACACAAGGTAATTTTTGTGCACAGCAGGGTGCATGGGAACCAGGGACTTGGAATCAGAGAGATCGCAATTTGAATATTATTTTGGCTGCTTACTAGCTGATGCCGTTTGAGAAGCTTTTTAACCTCTCTCAGCCATTTTCCTCATCTATCACATGGCAATGTAAGACCTGCTTACGAAGCGTTCGACAATCTTCAGCTGTCTGGTACACGTGGCACTTAGTACTATAGGCAGCTCCAACCAATAAGCTGATGGGTAACGTTTGGCTTAATGTTGGGGCTGAATATGTGCACTTGACCTTAATATTTTATGTTACTACAAAATGAGAATGATATCCATCTTCATATATGCATATATACACGTTACATATACATTTATGTTTTATATAAAATATATATGCCCATTATATATCCATGTATATGTAATATATAAAGTATGTATATATAGAATATATATAAAGTATGTATATATATACATATGTATTTTTCCCTCTTGGAGGTATTTCTGTTTCCAGAGGTAGGAAAGACCTACCAACCACCGAGTTAATTGCCATTTTTCACATAAAACAAATAATTATTTCCACTTTTCTGTTGAAATTGTACTTTGCAAATCTGAAAAGAAATAATTGAGGTTCATTTGATACTGGAATCTTGCTTTATCTGAAAAGGTTTCAGAGATTATTGTACCGCTTCTTTTTTGCCTAAAAACCCCTTTATTCAATCTTTTAAACTGCATATAACCTTGTTTCTTATCCCCCCCCCCATTAGATAACATTTGTCAATTGTTTCTTTCTAGAATTTACAACAAGACTTCTAAAGTATTAAGCATTCCTATCTCATGTTTGGTGAAAATTTGTTAAATGTTCCACATGATGTATCTAGACTATGCAGTACGTGACTCAGGTACACTTTGGGATTTTGAATTAGTGTCCCAAATTGACGTTTATACTATTTTCTAAGAACAGTTGATTTTATTTGAAGCAGATTCATGTTGCAATTTAATATTATGCCATGGCATTTTGTTGCCAAAATCAATAAAATTAGCTATTTACAATTTATTTAGAATAACTCACAGACCCTGTAGAACGGATGCTTGAATGGGTTTCCAAGGGGTGTGGGAGGAATCCCTGCAGCTCTGAAGTCAGCACTGTGGCCACGAAAGGGAGGGGGCTGAGTCTCCTCAGCCCCACGGCAACCCAACACTTAGGGTTTGGGGAAGCGAACAAGAGCGTTCCAGACAGAACCGTCTAGTGAAGAAACAGGTTTGAAAAAAAAAAATCAACAAGCATGTTTGGGGCTCACCAACCACATTTATAAATTGGCCTAATGCGGACAAGGAAGTAAACAGTAAGAGATAAGGTGATTGTTGTTAAATTGGGTCCAAAGTCAGAGAAGAACTTGAAGTCAGACCAAGGTGTTTGAGTTTACTAGAGAGGAACCCACTGAAGGATTCTGGACAAGGATGTAACACAATCCGAATCCAGCTGTGAGGTGCCTGACTCTATTATCCGTGAGCACTTGTATGTGGACAGGAAATCACCCAGCGAGGTCCTGAAGGTGTGGTCCCCCATCTAGCGGCTTGAGCACCCCATGGAGCCTGTTGCAAATGCACATTCTCAGCATTCTCAGCCAGAGTGAATCAGAAACTCTGGGGTCCAGGCTCATAATTCTGCGTTGTTGTGTTTTTTTTTCTTTCTTTTGCGGTACGCGGGCCTCTCACTGCTGTGGCCTCTCCCGTTGCGGAGCACAGGCTCCGGACGCGCAGGCTCAGCGGCCATGGCTCACGGGCCCAGCCGCTCCGTGGCATGTGGGATCTTCCCATACAGGGGCACGAACCCGTGTCCCCTGCATCGGCAGGCGGACTCTCAACCGCTGCGCCACCAGGGAAGCCCTAATTCTGCGTTTTGACAAGCCCTCCTAGGAAGACTGAAGAAGGCTGAATACTGAGCACCCCTGGGCAGCAGCTGCAAATACATAGTGTATTAAGTTTAGGGACGTTACAGGTGTCCACCCACCCAATTCCTGGTGGGCATTCCATTCCATTACCGTGACTTTAAGCAACTGTCTGGTTAATGAAGCCACACCTCTGCTTACAGTTACTCAGAAAATCTCTAGAGACCTTTTGGCAAGTCATCAACACTATTTGTTTTGTTGGATTTAAAATCAGATAGCTGGATGTTACTAGTCTTCTTTCTGTCTGCAGTGGATATAGTCCCCTCATTATGTATAAAAAAGTACAATCTAAATATACATTTCTGAAAAAGAATATATATAATCACTTTGCTATATATCAGAAATTAACACAACACTGTAAACCAACGATACCTCAATTAAAAAATATATATGCATTTCTGTGGGTGAAAAAATTCATTTTTTTAACATCTTTATTGGAGTATAATTGTTTTACAGTGGTGTGTTAGTTTCTGCTTTGTAACAAAGTAAATCAGCTATACGTATACATACATCCCCATATCTCCTCCCTCTTGCGTCTCCCTCCCACCCTCCCTAGCCCACCCCTTTAGGTGGACACAAAGCACCGAGCTGATCTCCCTGTGCTATGCAGCTGCTTCCCACTAGCTATTTATTTTGCATTTGGTAGTGTATATATGTCCATGCCACTCTCTCACTTCGCCCCACCTTCCCCTTCCCCTTCCCCATGTCCTCAAGTCCATTCTCTACGTCTGCGTCTTTATTCCGGTCCTGCCCCTAGGTTCGTCAGAACCATTTTTTTTTTAGATTCCATATTTATGTGTTAGCATACGGTCTTTGTTTTTCTCTTTCTGACTTCCTTCACTCTGTGTAACAGTCTCTAGGTCTACCTGCCTCGCTACAAATAACTCAATTTCTTTTCTTTTTATGGCTGAGTAATATTCCATTGTGCCACATCTTTATCCATTCATCTGTCGATGGACAGTTAGGTTGCTTCCATGTCCTGGCTATTGTAAATAGAGCTGCAATGAACATTGTGATACATGACTCTTTTTGAATGATGGTTTTCTCAGGGTATATGCCCAGTAGTGGGATTGCTGGGTCGTATGGTAGTTCTATTCTTAGTTTAATTCATTTTATGGAAAAGGATGCATTGTCTTTCATATGAACATAGTGGCAACACGCTTACCTATTATTGGTAATGATTTGAATGGAAGGGCTCTTTCTTAATCTCTTACAAAATACCAAGGAAGTGGCTCCAGCTCCCACACAGAGATTTAGGTAGATAGAGGCTCGTGGAAGAGTAAACGCAGAGAAAGCTAGTCTCCAGTACAGATACTAGTTTAAGAATATTCTATATATGCAATGCACTACTTTCTCCATTGCTGTAAAAGGTCAGGTGTTCAAAACATATTTCTGAGTTGATTTAATTCCTACTTCTCCCAAGTGTGGTTCATAAAGGCAGCATTGGCATCACCAGTCAGCTTCTTAGAAATGCTGAATCTCAGGACAACTGTTTTAAAATCTGCATTTTAGTTAAATCACCAGGATATTTTTAGACACTTTCAAGTTTGAGAACACTAACATGGGCCCATTGTAATAACAAAAAATTAGCAGGTCTCCGCCGCATCTTTTCTTTTATTAGAACTGAGTTTGATGACGCTATAATGCAAGGGAAGAGAGTCGCTTCCCAAAACTTGGAATCTCTTTGGGAAGGAAAGATGATATGGATCTATATCATAATTCAGCTCCTGTTACACACATGGTGCTTCAGCATAGCTCTGGTTCTCGGGAGACATATATTAGAGCAAAGTAGACAAAATAATATAGGCAGAAGACTTCATTCTCTGAAAGAGTCATAAAATAATGTAAAATTTCAGAATGAAATACTACACCTGTGGGGGAAATCAGTGCTGCAGGAAGTGACCTTTAGGCCAAGCCTGGAAAGACAGGGAAGTTGAAAGATAGGGTATCCCAGGTACATGGTTCAATCTAAAAGACACAAGTCATGACCGAAGGAGGTATATCATAGTGCAGTCATTGTTCTGTGCACGTATAATATGCCCGTCACTACATCATAAACACGACTACCTAGGAGTTCAGAGATTTAAAATAAAAAGGAACAATGAACAGAGAGGCTCAAATATTGACTGGACTGGCAGGTAGCAAAGCCCAGAGTCCGAGAGATGAACCATATCCTGCTGGCTTTTGCTCAGGCTCTTGTAACTGATGTGTTTTCTTGTCATTAAGATGGTTGGGGCTAAGTTCTAGGTAGAAAAGACTTTATTACCTGACACATTACCCAAACTCGCTAACACAGTAGTGAACCCTGCACAAAGAAAAGGGCACCATGACAGAGTAATAATAATCTACAAGATGAAATTCAGAAAGAGGATAAAACACTAGCAAACACTGAATCTGTATATGAAAAACATACTTCTCTGATATCAATAATATCATTTCAGACTTTCTTGATAATATTCTACATAATTTGCATGGTAATATCTTAATATGCATACTCTGGCCTGGGAAAGCTTATAATAATGGTATAGTAATTATGTAATGATTGTTTTGTTAAACCCTGTGGGTTGAGCAATCATTTCTGAGCTTGACAGGTTATTTTTTTTTAATTATTTTTATTTTTTGTGGTGCGCGGGCCTCTCACTGTTGTGGCCTCTCCCGTTGCGGAGCACAGGCTCCGGACGCGCAGGCTCAGCGGCCATGGCTCACGGGTCCAGTCGCTCCGTGGCATGTAGGATCTTCCTGGACCGGGGCACGAACCTGCGTCCCCTGCATTTGTTCTTATGCCTCTGTGGCCGTTTTACCTGAACTATCTTCATTTCCTCAATATATAGTAGACTTTTCCCATGTTTATAGACTTGTAGCTGGATGGCTTGGGGGGATTTGTGACTTATAGTTGCCCCTATTCTGTCCCAGCTAGTAGAAAACTCTGCTACCCCATGAGCAATTGGGTGTCAGGATGATTGTAATGTATTTTTCTATAAACTTTGCTTGTAAGCACCATTTAAATGGTGAGAATAGCATTCTTGAAATAGGATCTGAAGACCTCCTAGGAGGCCTCCTGTTCTCTGTGACTAGATTTTAACTTTGTATTTTCAGTTTATGATTATGCAACTCTATGTAACCATATACTGTATTATCAGCATGACCGCCTTATTTGTATTGTGTTTAAGATTCCACAGGCTATAAGTAGCACTACTTTAATATCCTCAGGCTAATGAGAAAAAGATAGTCATGAACTTGTGATGTAAATGACACATCTGGGCCAAAGGAAGGCACATGATATCAGAGTGTTTCATATGAAAGAGATTTTTGCTATAATTTTAATAGAGCTTCATCAGAGTACTATGGCCATGTTAAAGAATATTGATGGTAATAATAGTAATAATGATCATAATAATATTATTATTATTGATGATGACTTGTGCCAGATCAGTTTTGAGTGGTAATTTATTGTTACTTAAAATTCGTCATATTAATGTATGTTCTTGAAGATTTTTATAAACAGGTTATTTTTTAAAACGAAAAGATATATGAATATATACAGTTTTGTGTGCATTTGTTTTATATATATTTTATATTTGTATACAAGCTATAAGCATTCCTAGTTTTATATTTGCATGATTTTAAGGTCATCATTTTTTAAACTTTTTTATTGAAGTATAGTAGATTTACAATATCATGTGTTTCCAGTATACATCACAATGATTCATTTACATATATATGTATTCTTTTCCCTTATAGCCTATTACATAATATTGAGTATAGTTCCCAATGCTATACAGTAGGTCTGTGCTGGTTATCAATTTCATATACAGTAGTGTGTATATGTTAATCCTAAACTCCTAATTTATCCTCCTCCCACCCCTTTCCCCTTTGGTAACCATAAGTTTGTTTTCTATGTCTGTGAGTCTATTTCTGTTTTGGAAATAAGTTCATTTGTGTCTTTTTTTTTTAATTCCACATATAAGTGATATCATGTCTTTGATATTTGTCTTTCCCTGTCTGACTTACTTCACTTAGTGTGATGATCTCTAGATCCATCCATGTTGCTGCATATGGCATTATTTCACTCTTTTTTATGGCTGAGTAATATTCCACCATATGTGTATATATACCACATTAGGATCATAATCTGAATGAAAATCTAATCAGTTGTGACCGCCTGGAGGGGTGGGATAGGGAGGGTGGGAGGGAGGGAGACGCAAGAGGGAAGAGATTTAGGAATATATGTTTATGTATAACTGATTCACTTTGTTATAAAGCAGAAACAAACACACCATTGTAAAGCAATTATACCCCAATAAAGATGTTTTAAAAAAAACAAAAACCTAATCAGTATGGGGATACTTGAGAAATGTTTTGTTTTAGAAGAGGCTCATATGGCATCAGATTTATGAAACACTTGTCAGAAGTGACTGGTTATAATAGAAAACTGACCCAAGTATCTGATTGTCCCACGCACAGCTCTCCTTATGTGAAGGTAATCAAAATTGCTAGTTGTGCTGTGCTGTGACCATTGTCTCAGGAGGAAAGAATGGCTACATCATTGAACTTTGTTTTGGAAACTTCCTGTACCTTTTCTACTAATCCTCAACTCACTGAAATTTAGACCCCTGCTTTAAAAATACTGGCTATCCTTTAAGATCTCCATGATTTTGATGCTCTCATGAATACACACAACACGGAAAGGTGCATTAGAAAAATTCCAGTGCACTAATTCCATTTAACAAATGAGGAAAATTAGATCCAGAGAGAGATTAAGTTGCTTGAGATCAGTGGGCAGTTAGAATTGCTGTCCGGGATGTGAAGCAGGTTTCATTAGTAATATGGATGAAGTTTTTTATGAGATAACAGTTATACTATTAGAGAACCCAGCATCAAAGTGAATTAGGTAATAGACAAACACAATTTTCTTGATTCAAACTTGATGTCACAATGATACCACTGCCACAGGCTGTTAGACCACCTACTTGTTTTCTCCATCTATGTATTTCTGTGGTTTTTAAGAACTAGTTTCTAGTTCTAGTTTTTTAGAACTAGAAAATCTAGATTCTAGATGATCTAGAACTTTCAGTACATCATTTGGAAGCTTTTTATTGAATTTGCTTCCTATGTTCAAGGTTTCAGAATCTTTTTCTGGGGCATCTCTGGTGTGTAAAGAGATCACTTCCTTTAATATTTCTTTGGACTATTACTTCTTAATACGTTGCTAATTCAGCAGAGGGGGTATATAAACTCCCGGAAATCAGTTTATGCATTTTTTTCCCCTCAGGGTAATTTCACTCACAGACAGATACAAGTTTGGAAATGATTGGTTCAAGAACTTTTGTCAACATCAAAAAGGCTGTAGAATTCGAAGATTTTTCTCACAGGTTGCAAGACGATCTTTTAGTTGTTTCTTAAGCATGGCATTGGTTAAATCACATTGGACTAAATCAAATGCACAAGCCACATTCTGCAGTGCTGGTGATGGGTGTGTGTGTCAGGCTGCTATGAACTGCAGCATGTCTAACTAGCCATTGCCAGTCAGTCCACTGAGCTGGTTGTTTGTGTCTTTTTCTGGAACCAGCTGCACTGCCTTAAATGTGATGCAACAATACAGGAGGCTGAGATGGCTCATCTTCCACAGGTGTGACCTGAAGCTCTTAACTCCCCACAGTGCTTCTCCAACAGGAATGCACGTACAGAGCAGGTGCGAATATTGTTAAAGCACTAATTCTGGTTCAGCACCTCTGGGGTGAAATCTGAGGTTCCACATTCCTGGCAAGTTCCTGATGTGAGGCTACTCTGCCCCTACAATTTGAGCGTGACTATTTAAGACTGTGGAAAGTATTTGTTGAAGAGTGGATTATGAATGAGTAAATAAGTGAAAGAACAGACAGATAAGTTAGGAACCAAATGCAAAGTCTTAAACTGTAAATATGTGTGTATAACAAAAAGCGATTTTTTAAATTTCACATAGAGTTTTTCCCCTTTTTGAGAATTTATCAGGACAATTTCTAAAAGTGAGACATGTCTGGGCGTTAGAAATAGAAGCCTGTGTGTATATAGTAAACGTGTTTATGTCCTTTCAGGAATATCTCACAAGGGTAGGTACACCTAAATTGATCACAGGCCTAATGATACTGATTTTCCATTTTCTGTCTGATAAGATTTAAATTTTGTGCCTCTGTAATACTGCCTTAACAGGGACAAAAATAAACACGCTCGTGCAGTATTCCATTTAGTATCTAAAATAAGGCATTCCCCTTGGGCTATAAATCTCAGCTATAATTTAAAACGTGAATGTGTGTTAATAAAGCACTACCTGGGTTTATTTGATCAACCATAACTTAAATAGCATGCAGCAGACATTCTAACTCTGTGTTGTGGTTGGCCACGAGTATGGTGAAAAAAATCAACTATTTTGATTAAAACCCATTTTCTTAATATATAGGGAATATTTATTGATGTCTTTAAATTTGTAATTTTGAAGTGAAGCCAACATCGAGGTGATTCATGAATTACATCTAATCAATAAGTGAGTAAGCCAATGAATGTTTAATTATGACGACCATTGGTTGTACTTTGCCCGAACACTGTTCAGCTAGTAAAAATCTCACAAATGGCCTCGGTTAAGCTGGTTTCAGGCCAAATGGGCATTTCATGATTGACTTTTTAATGCCCTCTTCATCATATTGGGAATTAAGTCATCTATACAGTAGAGGTTTGAATACCACTAACGCAGCATAATTTTTTTAGGATTTATGTGACGGGTGTGAAAATAACGCTCTTTTTAACAGAACTAGAATGAAACATTGTCACTGAACGCAAATCAGGGCATCTACCTATTTCACAGCCACATGCACCCCTAATTGACGCTTGGAAGCCGACTTCCTGGCTAATTCTAGTTAATCAAGCACATCATTCATATAGTTGGAGCACTGCCGTCTTTTCAATTAGACTCTCTCGTCGGCAGTAACTCTGGACTCTTCCTTTGACCTCAGCGCTGACCATTTACTTTCCTCTGCGTAGCCCAATGCAGACAACAAACCAACAGAAAGAGGGAAGAATATTTTAAGTGCATATTTTTGAGAAAAATGTCCTAGAATGATTCTTTTTGAATTAGGTAAACGGTAAAGCTCTCTGCACTTCTATCGTTGAGGGCTCACAGTGGTGCAAAGTTGTTTTCTTTTAATTGGATAGACTTAAATATCTGCTGATCTTTACGAATGTCAAAACCGTGAGAGACACCTGTCCTATGACACTGATAGCCAGTTGCCACCAGAAGTAGAGAAAACCCAGAGCAAAACTTACAGTGGGTGGACCTAGGAAGGAAGCAAGATGGAATGCACAGGAAGGAGAAGGCAGTGTTTGCCTTTGATTTTATAATATTCTTGGATTTTCTTTGTTATGGAAGGACTGTATTCTTTGGAACCTGATAGCAAACTGTCACAATAGTTTTCAGAGGCCAATCTAGGTTTTGGCAAGCTTAAAGGTCATAATTTGGGGGGCATGCCAATAAAAAAAAGACAAAATTGTGAATATTATATTGTTTGAAAGTGAATATTTTCTTTAGAATAAGAAAGCACTACAACTTACATATGTTTAGAAAGCGAAAAAATACTATAATCATCAGAAATGTCAGAAAAAAATCTGAAAACAAAATTCCTAGTCATTTTACCCCTCACATACCTGTAGCATCTATTTTCCTATAGCTTTGGCTGAATACTGATTACCTTTTCACGTGAGCATATGATTTTGTAATACTGTTTTGTAGAGAGAATAGAAAGATCATTGGTGCTTTTCTTAGTCAAATACTTATTCAAACTTGTTTTATAAATATTACTATTATGGATGAGTTGTATTCTGAAGTGAGGACTCGTTTTGGTAATGTCATGTATATTTTTAGCACTGTGGTCATACTTGAGAAAACTTCCCTCAAGCGAATTTCACAGACTAGCATCTGGCTTTGTCCATCTCAACCCCCTTTCCCTCTTCCACTGCTACCTCCCTTCAGGGGTGGCACTCAGAACACGGTCCATAACACCCTTGCCCTACACCGGGCTCTGTGACCCCCGCTGCATTCTCGGAGCAGACTATACACATTGTTTTGGGATGATGAGTGATAACTTAGTTATCGACAGATGTGATGGAAACTGCATAAACAGGCTGAAATAAGAGATCTTGAACTTCCCTTTAGACTGATCCCAAAAGCCCCACGCCATGCCCAGCACCAGTGCTGAAGTAACCCAGAGGGAGGATGCAGTGGAAAGAGAGCGGCCTTAACCTGTTGAACTTAAAATATATTATTGTTGCAAAATTCCCCAATCAGAGGATTATAGGCACACACTGTAAGGACAGTTTCCAGAGCCTCAAGGCACCTGTGTGAAGGACGGGTTCTCGAGTTCAAGCTTCGTTAACTTCGGGGAAATAATCCTCTCATGATCCGTGCAGGTAAATGCGAAGATATTAAAAGCATAAAATCACCCCCAACACGTCTTCTTGAAGAGGGAAGCTGAAGACGGTTTTCCTTTTTAGCAATTATGGGTGAGTGATGTGGAGCTGACGTGCTGGCTTATTGAATGTTCAGGTGTCTTGAGTGAATGCTTGACCTCAACTCTTTGGTTTAACCTTATAAAATGTGACTGTGCGTTCGAAGAAGGCTAAAGGCGTCGTATGTTTTGGGCTGTTACCTTTCACTTGCTAATATTATCTGAGAGCATATCTATATATCTCTCTCTATATATCTATATCTGTATTGCCTTCACACAGAGGACATTTCAGCACACATGCAATAAAACCTTACACAAATGTGAACTCCTTTACTATTTCTTTTTTTTTTTTGCTGCTCTCATGTTAGTAATATTAGTGTGTGCTCATATCAAAATAATTGATGATATGCTTTGGGAAACTAATTGGGCATGTTCAAATATTTCTCAAGAGTTTGGCATTCTGATAATTTTGTAAATCATATACAGAAATAATAAATATATCAATAGCTACCCTTACTGGGCACCTTCTACTAGGTTTACAGACAAGGGAATCAAGGTTTACAGAAATCACCTGTGTACCTGAATTACACAGCAACGAAGTTATAGAGCTGGGAGTCAGTGTCAGGTCACAGGTGTGCTGCGTGAATGCTAGTTTGGAGAGTCTGGGGACATGGGATGGAATAGTAGAAAGCAAGTGAGTTGTAGAATCAGAGAGACACAGCTTCAAAAACCTGCTCAACTGCAGGATGGCCTTCACTTTCCTTACCTAGAAAATGTCCACAGTGTTTATATCACACATTGTCGGGAGAATTATATGAGAGCCTCCTGTCCAACTGACTCAACAAATGCTGCTTTTCTTCCTCCAAACTTATATGCTTAGTGAAGATGAGAATTTTTATCACAAAGAATTACTCAGATATTACTGTA
Organism: Globicephala melas; assembly: GCF_963455315.2. Lineage (NCBI taxonomy): Eukaryota > Metazoa > Chordata > Mammalia > Artiodactyla > Delphinidae > Globicephala > Globicephala melas. The sequence goes on along the minus strand of NC_083334.1, from coordinate 8,964,223 downwards.
TTTTAGGAACTGGAAACTTCCAAGGCCAAAAATTCCCATTGCTATAAGCATCAGACGTCCTTGCTATTTTATATAATGCTCCCAGCTTGTTCCTTTAAATACTTTCTGGGGCAAGACTCATCTGCAGCAACAGTTTTATTAAACTCTGGGGTTAGAAATGTGCTCCATTTTCTGGGGTGGGAAAATATGCCACCTGCTTTAGTTCATGTAATCTTTATTTAAAAAAGAAAATCCTGGTGAATTAGGTATCAATCTGTCCTTTGAGAGATAAAAGTTGTTTTCTTTGCAGAAAGCTGAAGGGTCTTGACACAGTTAATAATGATGGAGCCAGGGTTCACATGTCCCCATCCCGTCCTGTCGGACTGAGAAACGAGGGCTCTCGAGTCTGATCCAGCCCAACAGCCTCAAAGTTCTATGGACGGTGTGCACATTCAGGGACTGAGAATCCAATTGCTGCGGATTCTCAGCGCTCACGGCTGCTTCAGCTGAACCCAGCAAGTGCTGTCCTATCAAAATGTCTTCTGATGTAATTTCTATTTCTGTAGGCATTTAAAAGTGAGCAACTTTGCCGAGACTTTCCAGTGAAGGAGGCAAACGTCTCCCCGGCTGGCGCTCAGGGTCTCGGGAGCTCACAGGCAGCCCAGTGTGGTCAGGGCTGCAGTCAGTGACCTTGTCTCAGTTTGGACCTGCGTGAGGGTCTCTCATCTCCCCCTCCGGCCTAGGCCACTATACGTATAGTTTTAAAAGCCCCGGTAGGTTAAGCATTTTGTACCTTTTCCTCTTTGCCTAAGTCTACTCAGCTCCAGGACAGGTTCCGAGTGAGGCTGCGAGCCTGGAATCAGGATCCGCATGGCCCTCACCTCTGACCTCCAGGAAAGGGGCCTCCGCTTTCCTCTTCCCAGTGGCTCGTCATCTTTATCCCCTCCGTTCCACCCTTCACCCTACAGCCCACGTCATGCTCTGCACATCCCAGTTGGCTTCCAAGCCTATACTAGTCGCTGTTATGGACTGAACTGCTTTCCCTCAAAATCCATATGTTGAAGCCTCCGCCCCCACATGTGAGCGTGTGGGGAGAGGACCCTTTAAGGAGCTGATGAAGGTTAACTGGGGTCAGAGGGGTGGAGCCCAAATCTGATAGGACCACAGGGTCCCTATAAGGAGAGGGAGGAACGTCTGAGGCGTGAGTGCACAGAGAGCGTGGCAGGCGGACGCGGGTCGGGGCAGCTGTCTGTCTACACACCGAGGAGGAGCAAGGCGTCGGGGAAGCCAGCCCTGCCGGACCCCTTGGTCGCGGACGTCCAGCCTCCAGAACCGTGAGGAAATATTTTCCTGCGTTTAAGCTCGTATTTTGTGATCCTTTGTTTTGGCTGCCGAGCTAACACAGCCCCCGTTGGGTTTTATCACTGGGGTGAAACGCCACCCTCCTTCCCACAAAGGAACTTTCTAGTTACAGTTTGCAAGGCTGTCCCCACCCTAGGGGCTGATTCTGTGTCCTCTCGGGTGCCTTTCTGTCCTGTGAGTGAGCCGAGACCCCTGAAACCTTTGTGGGCGCAGTTTCCGTGCTGTCTGTCCTGCTTCTGCTCCCCGTCTCAGCCCCCCGGGTGGTCATGAGGCCTTCGCAGGTTTTCCTCATCAGGATGCTGGAGCCCCCACCCCCAGCCACGGGGGCCCCCAGGTGCATCCACAATGACCGCCCTTAAAAAGCCCCTCCCTCAATTAGAGTCATGTGTCTCCAAGACGCCAGGAGCTAGCTCCTTGAGGCCCAGGTGTACGTTCCAGCGACATGTGTTTCCCATACTCCTGCCAGGGTCTGCTCAATAATAAATGCTCAAGAGGAGTCTGTTGAATTGACGGGCACAATTTTCCATCATTATGAAGATTTCCCAAGTAGATTAAATTTACCAACCAGTAAAATACCTGGTTTCTTTGCAAATTGGATCTGTAACAATGTCCCTTTTATTAAAAGTAGAAGTGTATCCTTAGGGATTGTGATATTCTAGTTCTCAAAATGCTCCAAAAGAAAGCAGGACCCATATATCCATCAATAAGCTGTAAAAGTAGATTATCAAATTACCTAATTCGCCCTGAAACCAGGCCACACAAAATGCAACAACGACTTAGTGACTCAAAGAATGTGTGTAATTTTGGTGCCTTTGAGCTCTCACCTGATGCGCATAAAATAGTTGATAGCGCGTAATGGGGCTTTGCTCGTTAGAAGCGGTATCCAATCCCTTTTCAGACTTTCAGTTGTGTGCACTTATGGTCTAAATGTGCATTTTTTGATATTGAGGCTAAGAGTGTATGATCTAATGGGAACATTCTAGAATATGCTATTTTAGCAAAAACCTAATATTTTTAATAGCATAAAACTTGGCAGGTTATCTTTGTTTTAAAACCTTTGAAATTAAGGACAATGACTGTCTATAAAGTCAACATTTAAGAAACCTCTCGTAAATTCATCATTCAACTGAATTTTTGTGGTTTGTTGTTTATTTTGGTGGTGGTTTCTAAACCTGTCTTGAAGAAACCTGCAACCTTCACGCCGGTCTTCATTTTATTCTCGAGACCTTGATATTTGTCTTGAATTGTTAGAAGCCAGACTTCTAACTTGCAGAATCCAATACACTGGTGATCAGCAGATAAAACGTACAGTTGGGCTATTAAGTTCCTTCTAAAATTGTTTTATGGGATTACATTAAGTATGACAATTCTATGGGTTTATAAGAACTTTTTATCCTAAGAGAGAGAACTTTCAAGAAGAATGCACTTAATGGCATTGAGTTTTTAAATATAAAACTAAATGGTGTAGATATGCTTTTCATTACATGATAGAAATAATGTGTTGAATATTGAAATATGCATTTACGAACATAGGCCTTATTTCTAGAATAATCTTTCTCAGCTGCGTTTAGAAGTGCTATTCATTTCACTTGCAAAGTTCTGCTTGCTGAAGTGTAGGCTGGAACGTGATGCAGTGCTCCAGCCAGCACTAGCGTCCCGGCCTCTTTCTCTCTCAGCGCACAATGAGATTAATACGCTACAGGATAGAGCACTTGACCTTGCTTGTATCACAAAGATCTCGTTAGACTATGCAGCTGGGCCATTATTAGCTCGGTTTTCTCCAGCTGGGCACTTGATACAGCAAGAGTTATGGCAAGGTCACAAGGGGGAGTGAGCAAAGCGCTGCGTGTGTTACTTGAAATCGCTGATAATCTCCTAAATGACGCTCCTTTTTAATTATGCATTTTGCACATGAACTTTGCATTAAGGTAAAAACAAAAAGTGTCCCTATGGAATGAATCGAGCTTGTCTAGCAAGCTTGTTTGACAGTTCACCCAATTGAGTAATCACCGTCCTTTGAATTTGGATGTGAATCCTTGCCTAGAAGACCACGTTGCCAGGGTTCCACTAACAAGGACTTTGCGCTCAGGTGTATGTAGCTGATGGTCACATCTTACTTAAATTACTCTAAGTGAATCTTTAGGCTTTGAAGTTGTCAGGTCAGGTGTGATCAAATTTTTACAAGATATTTTATACAACTAATGTAGTTTATCCATGTTACCCCATTTAGATAAGACCATTTGTTTCTAATTACATGATATCACGGAATAATAACTGTACCCTATTTTCCAATTTCTTCTGTGCTCTCAATTTCCCTGCCAGAAGTTAGGCTTCTTTGATAATCAGATGATAATTCTAACAAGCACCTTTTAAAAGAGTACATCCTGTCATTAAAAGCACTATTTTCATAATTACAATTTTTGCCAGGTGGGCTCTCTTTATCTCACTCACCCACATAGGAGCACAGAGGTAGACCTTATCTTTCTAATCCCTTCTTTGCACATAAGAGTCTGAGGCACATAGAAGCAAAATGCCTTTCCGAGTAGCACAGGGACATCAGTCTGCTGACATGAGACGAGAACCCCAGTCTCCCGATGCCCAGATCAAAACTGTTTCTTCCAATCTAGTCTGTACATGTCTGTTACAAAGGTATGGCATCTTAAGTGTGGGTCTAGAACAGTGTTCTTGACTCCATATTCATGTTAGAATGACCTGGAGAGCTTCAAAGAAATTCCTTTGCCCTGTCCTACAGAGATGCTGATTTGATTGGTTTAGGAGAGAGTCTGGGCATCATTGCTGGTAAAACACCACCTGGTGATTCTGATGTGTAGGCGTGGAGGAGAACCACAGGTTAGAACAAAAGTCATTCCAGTTCTGTGCGTGCCTTACCTAACCGGCATGTAAGTTGCAGACAAAGTAGACGGTATCATGTCCTTGGACACATCCAGAAGGGATATTTGCCTTGTCTTCTGCGTTTATCTGTAAACGCTCTCAGGAAAGGATCACCTGGCAGTGAAAGGAGGGTGCTCTGTGGTCTCCCAGGGGTCTCTATCCTCACTCTGCAGCTGAAGGACAGTGGTCCCCAGAGCCAGCTCTTCCTTACTGATGACACCCCTTTAGGAGCTGGAACACTTTGAGTGGCTGGAAGGCTCTCTGCAGGTGCCATCGATTTCACCAATTCAGCACGGTTTTGGTAAATGCTCCACTTCAAATTAAGATGCTCGGCCTGAGTGGAATCGTGCCTTAAAGTCAGGAGAGGATTTGTGTAGTGTAGAGGTGGAAAGGTTCCTAAGGTCATTGTGTTCCAGAATGTTCCCTGCCTCCCTGAGGAGGAGTACATTGGTGAATGTATTCTTCTTTGGCTTGATCTGCTGAAGAGCATTTCAGTGCCTCCAGAGTTGGGTGGAATGCTGAGAAGGGGCGTGTGGCCCTGATCACTGGCTGTGTTTATGCTTCGCAGGGAGTCGGTACACCTTGCTGGTAGCTACTGAGGGCAGGAAGTGTGGAACCGGAACTGGGCTCACATCTCAATGCCACTGTCCCTGTTTGCCTGATCTTGGCGATCTCTCTTTACCTTTCTAAATCTCGGCCTCCTCTGCAGAATAAGGATGGGGATGCTTACCTCCCTGGCACCAGATGAGGGGTTTAGCAAGTGTGCTACATAGTTCTTAACAGTAGCAATGATTAGAAGAAACATCTCCAGCGTCAGGAAACTACAGCCTGTGAGCCAGACCCGACCCCACTAGTTTTTGTAAACTGGTTTTACTGGATCGCAGGTGGACTCAGTTGTGAATGTGCCACCCACGGCTGCTTCCACGTGTCAACAGCAGAGCTGAGTCGTTGACAGGCAGTAGGACCCCCCAAACCTAACATATTTACTATCTGGCCCCGTAAAGAAAAGGTTTGTTGAATAGATGATACTCTAAATCACTGCTATCACATTATTTAGTGGCAAAGAAATAACTGATCATGAAAGTTAGTGTTTTAAAAAAAATCATCTTGATTTAGCCCTGTTGTGAGTTCAGTAGCTTAAGTTATAATTATTGAATACTGATTGATAGAGAAGCAACAGGCCTCATTCCGAGCAAATTGTTCCAAAAAGACTTTGGCCGGGTCAGAAATAATTTTATTCTGTGGTTTATTGCAGAAAACCAGCTTTTAGCCATAAATAAGCGTTATTTCAGTTTGTGTTATGGGGATGTCTGGTGTGTACATGCAAATTTGTGAACTCACATGTATTTATGAATTTGGGAAAGAAGGGACAAGGAAGGATAGAGAACAGAAAACAAAGGAAAATATAATTAGTAGGTGGATTGAATGACAATGGAACAGCTGTTCATCGTAGCAAATTCAGATGCTGGATAACGGTCTACGCAATTACATTCGTAGGTAGAGTAACAACCCTTCCCTCATCTGATGAGAGAGCAGGCTAGGTAGAGAGAGTTTTCAGGAATTTTCGTCTTTGAGAACAGTAGAAATTTGCACTTCAGCTTTGTTCAAATAATTTACAGCATCCTGTGATCAGATATTGTCCCTATAATGATTCCACTGGCAGCTTCAAACTTTTATACTTTCATTTAACAATATAAATGTCACTAAGTGTGCCGATAAATATTGACAAACCCCCAAAAAAGGTCAGATTGATTCTATGACTCACACACCTGTCCGATTCTAATGGCTTTTCAGGATTTTCTGTGAACACCGTAAACAGTCTCCCTAAGGAATTTTCCATTTTTCCTGCCTGTGAGTACCCCTTGGTACAACTCAGTACTTGTGTTAGCTGTGTGCAAGAAGCTATTTGCTTTAGGAACATGATAGAATCATGGAAGCCACACACATCTCTTAGCTTTCCGTAGGATGTTTTAAGGTTGTGTTTTGTTTATATAAACAAAACACATGGAGGCTTTATGGGCATTTGTTATATAGTCTTTCTGAACAACTCTAATCCATTATCTGTCTTCCTAAAGATGCTGGTCCTACCATTAACATCTGTTCCCACCACCCTCACTGGAAACCCAGTTTTCTTCTTTTCTCCCGGTGCACCCTTTGCAGGCATTTTCAGAAACTCGGATCCTGGCATGTCACACAGCCGGCCCTTTGCCGTCCACTCAGTGTGGGCTCTTCATTCCCTTTCTGTTGTGGTCCAGCTGCCCGAGGGGTAACTTCCTGGTTCCCTCTCATCCTTCTCTGTGGCCACTCTCCACAACCAGAGTGAGAACCCCACGTGACAGCTCTGATCACATGGCCCGTTTGCTCCAGTGCCTTCAGCCACCCCCCTTGTCTAGCTCTACGAGGGTCCAGTCCTGGCTTCGAGCCCTCCTACACCTGGTTTGCTCTTTCCTAGGCCGACTGTTCAATTATCTTTATGAAAAGGATACCAGGCCCAATCAGAGCTAGCTTCTGATAATATCAAGATAGTTCTGCCGTATTTTCTCCCTTCTCACAGCATCGTCCCCATTTTTGAGGTCCTAACTCAGTTTTTCAAACACACAACCTCCTCTTGGGTGCTCAACTTCCTAAGATGAAGCGGCATTTTCTCCAAACTGTAGTGGCATTTATCACACTGCACTGTAATTGCCCACCTTCTTGCCTGTACCATCCATTAGGATGGTACAATACAATTTCTGTATCGTTCCCCTCTGTATTCTCAGTGTCCAAGCGGTATGTGGCACATACTGGATGTCCAGTAACTTTTTGACTGAATGCCAGGATTCTTGGAACGGCGAGGATTCTCCTCCACAGAGACCATTCACTTCACTACCCTACCTGCATGTGGGGCCTGCCACTCAGCCTCAGGTGTTCAGGGACACCTTCTATTTACATCTCCAACACGTTCTCGTTTAGGTTAACTAGTACTGGACCACAGATGCAAAGTTTTGATTGCTCTTTTTTTATACCTGACTCCACGAAATTCTCATAGAAGCAAAACAGTGTTCTCAAGATCAGTTTTCCTTGGTTATAAATATAACTTGAGTAGGAGACATTTTCATATCTAAGCATCCTACAATTAGTAATGAGGTGGTCATCGAAAACCTATCATACACACACCTTCAGAAGGCACTTAGCAGATTTTTATGTAGCAAGTTTCTTGGCCTTGGCATTTTAATATATACAATTGAGGACCAGGTAGAGGACTTGGTCTACACAGAAGCTCAAAATAATGTCAGTGGAACAGGAATTATTTACCTAAAGGTTTTATAGAAGTTAAAGCCAAACATAGACATTCTCCCAGGTGAGTTAGTATGTAAATTGTAATTTAAATAAGGAAGAGTATACACAGCGTGCAGGTCAACGTTAAAAGAACACTTCTATTTAACCGAGTCAGAACAAGTTGTCTTTTTGTGCTCTGTGAGCCCGGAGTCCTAGAAGCAAGTGTATCAGGGAATCATGAATTACTAGGGCTGGGACGTGTGGGAGAGGAGAGGCAGCCAAATGTGAGTCCATGCCAGTGTGTGAGCCTCCTTAGTGCTGATAATTTTTGGTTTTGTTCTCTGGGTCCTTTCATGTCCCTTGAGCCCAAGACCTCTAACAGAAAATGCCAGTTGAGGCAGCAGTGATGTGTCTCTAACAGTTCTACAGGGAAAGGCTTTATTACTGTCTTTGTTGACGCAGGTTTACATAATGCAGGTATCCTCTTTTATGTAACAGATACAAATGGTGATGTTACATGGTAAATAGAAGGGAGTTTGGAGTCATCAGAGGGTTGTAGAAGGAAAATAGAGGGCTTGTTCAGTAAAGGTACCTGTTCAAAATTTTAAGCCACCTGAGTTTATTGTTCCATAAATATTTTCTTAGAAATATGAAAGCGGCAAGAACATTAAATTGACTTCGGATTTCTTTCATTTTGCTATTCAGTTTTATGGGAAAATAAACGCTTTGAAAACGTCATGTAGAAACTAATGTTCTCTGGCATGAGAGCTAAAATATTTAGTAAATTCTGACCTTTCGATGGGACTATTTCCCTATGCTGTATTTGTAAAATATAAATGCATATGTACATGTTTGTATATACATATGTTTAAATATATTTATAATTTACAATAAATATATTAATATATTTATATAGAGGCAATTAGTTTCCTCTTTTCTGATCTAATTGTTAAAATTTATGTCCTCTGAGCAGTGCTTATAAAAGGAATTGTGTAACCTCATTTAAAAACTACTACATCCATGTAGATTTACAATAGGTTTCAATCAATCATTTCCAAACCATAAAAGAGATCAACCATGCCATGATACACGGTACTTTATTGATAAATGTTTGTGTCAATAAATGATTCACAATAAATCCTCAATGGTTTGGGGTCTTTCTGGAGACTGTTCCTTGAAGGCATTGGTTCAGTGCACTGTGGTGATTAAAAAGCATATGAATCCTCAGGATTCAATTAGAACAGTAGTGGAAGTGATTATACATATAAATTTATAGAAATCACATATATACACATATAGAAACTGTGTGTGTATATATGTATATACACATACACACCCACACACACACCTCATATAAAACTTGTGTATTAGTACCTGGGATAGCTCAAGTTTTTCAACTTGTCAAATGTTTAGGACACTGAATCTTGGGTTATTCATTCGGTGCTCACAAAAACCTAAGAGGTAGGAAATTATTTTTCCATTTTTAATGAGAAAAACTAGAGCAGTTACAAAAATCGCTCAGACGCCTGTCTAGTAAACTGCATTTCCTGGATCTGAACCCAGCAGTCTGCCTCTGAGGGCTGAGCTTTTAACAGTGCTACAATGTTAGATTGAATTCTTTATCTATCTTAAGAATCTAGAGGATTTCTTATAGAAAAGACATATCAGTGATTCTAGGATGTTTTCAGGCTTCTGATCAGTTAGCCAAATAAAATACGCATACAAAAATGTGTACATGCTGCATGCTTAGCGGGCAAAATTTTCACGAACTTAAAAATCTATGGAACTTCAGTTCCGGGTCAAGTTACAGAACATTTCCCCCAGGAGACCCTCATGAGCTCTTCTTTGAATCTTAAATCCCAACTCAGGAGTAACCATTCTCTTGCCTTCTAACAGCATTGGTTAATTTTGCTTATCTTGGCATATTATATAAATGGTGAAACATAGATTTTGTGTCTTCATCTCTGGCTTCTTTCACTGAAGGTTGTGTCGGTGACATTCATCCAGGTGTTGTATACACTTGTGTTCATCGTCATTGCAGTAGGGTGTTCTATTTTGTGAATATGGCGTAATTTATGTGCCTCTTCTGACGGGCATTTATGTAATTTCTAGCTTATGGTTACGAATTGTGTCGTTCTGAACATTCTAGTACATGTCTCAGGTGAAGACATGGATGCGTATCCATTGGACACAGGCCAGGGAATGGTGTTGAGTCAGTACGAATGTAGTGAGGGCCGTCCAGGTGCTCCACGAACTAACCAGTGTTTGGTTGTGTCCTATCTTTTTCATTTAAGTCATTCTGGTCCAGCTATAGTGGTATCTCATTATGGAGGCTTCACTTGCATTTTTTTGATACATGAAGTTGATCACCTTTTCATATTTGTTGGACTGGCTCTTTTAACATCTTTCTCTGAGAAGTGTCAGTTTAAGCTTATGGCCGATTTTCTCACCTGTGTGTTTGTTGTCTTTTGCTTTTTGAGAGCTTTCTTTACATGTTCTGTGAGCCAATCTTTAATAAAATGATGGTCATCTTTTCTCACTCTGGATAGTGGTGTCTTGATGAATAGAATTTCTCAAATTTAATGACCCAGCCTATTGCTTTTTTCTTTTACTGTTAATACCTTTGATGTTTGCAAAACCTTTGGCTACTCAGAGGTCATGAAGATGTCCCCTGGTGTGTGACTCTAGAAAATTTCTTTTTACTTTTAGATCTGCAGTCTTTCTGGAATTGTAAACGGTCTCTAGCTGCATCTGTCCTTGAACCAGTCAGTCACACTCACGTTTTAAATACTTCATCACCATAACGGTCTTGATAGCTGGTAGTATAAGGCCTCGAGCTCTGCTCTTCTTCAGAATTGCTCTTTATATACTCAGCCTTCCGTATTTCTCTGTAAATTTTAGAATTGGCCTGTCAATTTGTGCCAGCAAAGAAATTCTGTTGGTTTTGGGTTAAGATTGGATTAAACCTATTCATTGGAGAGAATTGCTAGGTTCATAGTATTGTGTCATTCTGTACATGAACATGGTGTATATCTGCATTTCTTTAGGTCTTTTTAAAAATTCATTTTTGGCTGTGTTGGGTCTCTGCTGCGTGTGGGCTTTCTCTAGTTGTGGCATGCGGGGGCTGCCCTTCGTTGCTGCGTGTGGGCTTCTCATTGTGGTGGCTTCTCTTGTGGCATGTGGGCTCCAGCCATGTGGGCTTCAGTAGTTGTGGCACGTGGGCTCAGTAGTTGCAGCTCACGGGCTCTAGAGCGCAGGGTCAGTAGTTGTGGCGCATGGGCTTAGTTGCTCCGCAGCATGTAGGATCTATCCGGACCAGGGCTCGAACCCATGTCCCCTGCATTGGCAGGCAGATTCTTAACCACTCTGCCCTGGGGGAAACCCTCTTTAGGTCTTTAATTTCACTTAGTAACATTCTAACAAGTCACTCCTTAAATTTACTCATAGAGATTTCACATTATGCTGAGGTACATGGCATCTTTAAAATTTTTTTCCATTTTTCTGTTGCTAGTATTTAAGAATACAGTTGACTTTTCTGTTTATTGGCATTGTATCCAATGTGAATACTTGCTAAATAATATGGCATTTGAATTTAATGAGACAAAAAGGACTGGGAAAGTTTGTTAGAAATATAGAGATGCACAAACACACACCAGTCATTAGATTATCCTGAAGAATTATTGTACTTACAACCAGCCATCTAAAGGAAAATGTTTTTCCTGGGAATTAATTTTAGGATAATACTTGTATAACTTCAGGAAATACTGTTTTCCCACTTATATTGGTATCTGGAGCTGAGGATTTGTGAATCAAATCTTTGTGTGCAAAGATTTCTTCCTCCTAAGGTTAAGAAGTACACGTGCTCTAGACTTAAAAGGGGAGATCTCAAAATACAGTATTTGTTGGGAAGATAACTGGCTATATATAGTCCTACTCAGAAGTATTGAATGAAATCACCTTGTATAGCTTGGCAAAATCAAGTTTCATCTATAACTATAAGGAAATTCAGCTAAATAGTGAAATAGCTGGGAAATTTAGATAGAAAAAATGCTCATACTGCAAACCAGAACTGCTTTGATCATATGGTACTTATATAGGAATTGGGAATATTTTCACTCAAATAACATTTAATAAAGAACTAAGACTTGGTATTCTGGGAAGAGTTTGAAAGCTGTAACCTAGTATCTTTACGTACGGCAAGAGAATTTGAGTTCTAATGCATGCTAAGAGAAGGTAATTCATAAAGAATTGCACTTAAAATTACATTGTTTCCCCTGACTGCTCCTCTTGGCTATTCTTCCAGTTTCCTCTGTACCTTGATAGAATGTATTAGAAGTCATAGTTGAAACGTATGGCAGTAAATGAATTCAAGTGATAGGCTTGTTAGGTTAGGAACTCTATTTAGAAACATCTTTTATATTCTTTCAGGTATCCCACTTTACAGTAGTCAGTGACTTTAGTATAGAAGCCAACCTTCGCATCCATCTTTAATAAAATTCTATTTCACTGCACAAATATATTAAGTCCTACCATGTACCAAGCACTATGTCATTGATAGGATATAAAGGTAAATAGACCAGTGACTGCCATAAGATTCTCACCCACACCCACACCTCTAACAAAATAAACTGTAACTATCTGAATCTGAAAGCAGGGTTAATTCAGGGTAAAATGTACTCTATTCCACATGCAACATTTATTTTTTTGTAGTGTAGGAATTGGCCTTTCATATTTTCCTGTAGTCCATGAGATCTCTAGAAATATTGGATCTCTACACAAAGTTTGTGCTTTATCACCTGTGAAACCAGTGAATGGAAGCAAATACAGTTCTAATGCCTGTGTGATTTTTAGAGGGATATCAACAGAGAATGACAAAATAGACCAGCGATGGGGGAGCGAAAACCTCACCTAACCTGCCCTGTCACATTTCCACACAGTCAGAGTTTTACCTGGGAAATTGCCCTCAGCGCCACAGTGATCGGTTTCTTCCGCACGTATGGGCTTTTGCTACAATGGACGGATGCTTTATATGTGGAGATTATCCTTAGTGTATCCTAACAAGTCTGAAAATTTTATCTCGATTTAGATTTGACGACAGAGTATTTCTGACATACTGATAAAATATATACAGTATACATGTAACACGTGTGCATAGGTGTATACATGTGTTTTTCCATGCAAAGAAAATTATTTATTTGTAAGCAATAAATCATGACCTGTAACACCTCTATCAAGAACCCAACTAAATGCTGAGATATTCAGGAATCAGAAAGATGGTATCCTTATGCCTGGAGAGCTATCAAAGGTAGCATTCTAGAAAAATAATGGAGTACAGCATACAACCTATCAGGGGTAGGCACAAGGTATTCCAACATTATACTAATCAAGCAGTTTTATTGAAGGGCCTGAATCATGATTTTTAAAAGCATGGGTTAAGTTACTTTCCTTTAGATCCTCTCTCTCTGATTTAATACCCTTCTGATACCGGTGAAGAATTAAGCTCAGACAACTTAGCATCCTATGTGTTCTGGCCACACGTGATTAAAATATGAAAACGGGAATCTGTGATAGTGAATATAGTTACCGAGTCAGCTGAGAGTCGGGAAGGGAGGTGATGACATAAACCACACGCTCCCTTCCACAGTGCCTTCACACAGCACGGGACATAATAACTCAGACACATTGAATTTGGGTCTTTTAAAGGTTTTGCTCAATAGAGATTATAGATATTTATAGATAGCGCTATTTGAAGGAATTCACACATTGATTACCTGTTTTCCTGTTGATAAAATTGCCTGCTCCATTGTTTTTTAATAAACCAACGTAAAACAAAACTAAATAAGCTCACGTTTTACGTAGCTAATATTTACATTTCTATTCATCTTTCTAAAGTGCAGGTAAAACCGACATTATTATCGCTGCCGTACTGAAATAGTTACCATTTGCGGAGATACCTATAGAAGCGTGCAGGGTTTTCTGTGTATCCAACGGAGAAGATACTCATGCAGGAAAGTTTGAAAACATAGTGTGTAGTACACTGCACACCTTGGGAGGGATCAAGCTCCACTTGCACCCCCATTCCTGGCAACTGTGGATAAACTAAAAAATTATTATCTCCCTTTCACACTCCCTGGTATTTGTTTTATGTTTGAACTATCCAATCTGGAGTTATCTGTTTGAATCTCCCAAGCAAAGAATGTCCAGGGACAAAGGGATTGTGAGTTGTGAGGGGAGAGAAGAGGTTAGGCAAGACATGACAATGCATGCTTGGTACACGACCATCCAGCATGAATTATTCATTATTGTGTCCATCTAATAGTCATCTTTGATAGTTTATCGTCTGCATTCAGCTGAATTTGAAGACTTTGAGCTCTAATGTAGTTTAAGCTTTAGATCCTGTCCAGGGTCTACAATGTCATTTTCTTATAATATTTTCGTTATGAATAATTTGTGTTCATTGTTTCTCGGCAAAATTGAAATTCTTTCTATGACTACACACTCTCCATGACAGTGTTTTTGCTTACTTTAACATTTTCAATATAAGTCTCAGACTGAGTTATTAATAGTCAGACTTGTTAAATCTTTGCATCACTAGATATGAAAATTATAGAAAATGTACAAGCCACGTACTTGGAGCCCTAGTCAAGAGACAAACAGAAGCTCCAATCTGAGAAGCACATGAACTAGAGCAGATGCTCTGAATTCTGGTCCCAGATGTAAGAGTGTAACCCTGAGGAACTCACATCTCTGAACTTTACCTAAAACTGGGGACTGTTGAGGCTGGAGGTCATCTCTAAGCAAAGCTCTCTCTTGTCTACCCCAGTTTTCACAGATGAAAAGAGACATAGGTCAGGTCTCCTGGATTGAGATAACCCACCTTTAATACCATCCCCTTTGATACTTATAACTGGGATGTGGCTTGGGTCGGCAGCCATGACAGGCCTCTTCTCACCCCATCTCTGACACAGCTGGACACCCACAGGACTCTCCACATACGGCAGGACCATTTGTCCGTGCAGTAAAGGGAACAGCAGAGCATCCACTCCCCATAGGCAGGCATATCCTAAAGCGAGGGGAAAGAGGTGTGGAGGCCGCACCCAGTTCCTATGTTCAAATGTCCCTTTTTCTCCCGTGGGGAACAGGGAGGAAGGGATGGAGTGAGGTGGGATTAACTAGCTCCCTTCATGTGGGAACTGGGCTCCATGAGGCTGAAGGCCTCTTCAAAGACCCTAAGACTTTGTGGCTAGGAGAGGAAGAGATGCTATTTTAATTAACATCAAATAAAAATGCTCACATTTCACATAAAAATGTGCTCTTGGTTAAGACTCATGAGTTATGAACTATTATGCTTCTAGTAATTCCTGATGTAACAAGCATACTTAAAATGTATTGCCTCTTTTTGAAATTAGTATTTTTCTAGGAATAAACAAAAGGGTGAATCTTCGCCTATAAATTATATAAATGTTTATATACTCCATAAATTCTGTTAGAGCCCTCCAACAAGACACAGTAATAGAGAGCGCTGTCTTCAAGCCTCTAAGTGCAAAATATCTTATCACCGAAAAATGTAATGGATGCCGTAGGACAATGATAAACACAAAAACTAATAGAGCAGGCATTTCATTTTGGGCTTTGAAATATGTATCACCTTTTCCCATACTACTTCAGAAAATTCAAAGGCAATAAAGGAGTACCTGAATGGATTTGATTTAAAACAAGTGTGGCTTCTGCGATGTGAGATCAGGGGTTTGAAAGGAGGCTCCCTCTTCGCTTCAAATACCTACAGCCCTCGTGAACAAAACTTCTGCCACTGGTTTCCCAGTGGTTAGCTGCTTATTTTCTTAGAACTATTAAATACTCAAGGCATGAAGTAAAGGTATAGAAAATACCTATATAAGTAAAGAGCAAAATAGAAAATTAAAATGCAAGATCAATGGAATAAAATTTTAAAAAGTCTAGAATTGGAACTGTAGTTGGGAGTAACTGTATAAGGCATAGAGCCCTTCACACTTTTCTTTTTTGGTACGCGGGCCTCTCACTGCCGTGGCGTCTCCCGTTGCGGAGCACAGGCTCCGGACGCGCAGGCTCAGCGGCCATGGCTCACGGGCCCACCCGCTCTGCGGCATGTGGGATCTTCCCGTACCGGGGCACGAACCCGCGTCCCCTGCATCGGCAGGCGGACTCTCAACCGCTGCGCCACCAGGGAAGCCCCGCCCTTCACACTTTTATCACCAGAGCACACGTTTGCTTCTGAGTTTCATGGTCATCCACTCACAGAGAGAAACATGCCTGTTCACCTCATCACCCCAACAGTGCTGGACCGTGCTTTAACAGTCCCTACAGACAACACTCTCTGAGCCCCCCGAGGACCCTCCTGCCATCTCCCTGGGTTTCTACAGCCCTTTCGTGAAACCCTTTTGAGGAAGCATCTCTAGTTGTTGTCTTCACTTCCTTAGTTCCCGTTCTCTCCTCAGCCCACCCCACTGCCCTCGGCTGGAACTCCTGTCGCCGATCCCCATGTGTCAGCTCCTGTGGCTGAACCCCTGTCCTCCGGGTCTTGCTGCTCAGAATCAGGCTCATCCCTCCTCAGACACCCTCTGAAACACACCTCTCCTACGTGGGCTGCTCCTCCCGTGCTCTAGCTTCCGGTGAGCCTCGGAGCTCAGCTCCCTGCACCCTGCTCTGTCTCCCTCCCTCCTGATGGCCTTGTCCAGTCCCGGAACGCCAGAGACCTTCCATCTTCAGAGGACGGCAGCCGTCATCCGGGGCCCTTCACCCAGTATGAGAGCAAATCCACTGAGCCCTGAAGCCTAAATGTAGACAGACAGCCTCTCTTTCTCCAGAGCTGTGCTCTGAATCCAGACTGTGGGGACCCTTGGAGAAGCCTCTGCTGCTCCCTCGGCCACGGCCCCTGCCCCGGCGTCAGCCAGCAGCTTAGCTTCCAAGGTCCTTACTGTGGTCCTGAAGTCGCCACAGGATTTTGTCCCTGTTAACTTTCCTGTTCTCATCACTCTGCTTTTCACATGGTTCAGGTTCATATCAGACTTAATGGCTCTGCATTAGATCCTCGCATTGCAGGCTCTGGAGCCAGCTCTTCTCCTGCTGCTTCTCACGGCAGAAGCTCTCAGCTTAAAGGTCACCTCCCTGTGTGCTCTTCTCGAAGTCCCATCGAAATCACTGGTTGCCACTGTCTCTGTCACCTTACCCCATTCCCCTTTCTTAATGGCTTCATTCATTCTCTGAAATGATCCCTTGCTTTTTTTTTTTTTTGCGGTACGCGGGCCTCTCACTGCTGAGGCCTCTCCCGTTGCGGAGCACAGGCTCCGGACGCACAGGCTCAGCGGCCATGGCTCACGGGCCCAGCCGCTCCGCGGCATGTGGGATCTTCCCAAACCGGGGCACAAACCCATGTCTCCTGCAGGCGGACTCTCAACCACTGCGTCGCCAGGGAAGCCCGATCCCTTTGAGTTGTTTCCTTGTTTATTGTCGGCATCCTCACCTAAATCTGTCCTTCACAAAAACAGCCATGTTGTTCTCACCTCTACCACCAGTGACCGTGCCTGGCGCTGAGCGGGAGCTCAGTAACATTTGTTGTGTGAAGGAATGGCAGGGCATTTGTTATCCACAGGGAGAAACACGGTTCTTTTGGCAACCTGATCTTTCTGAGCCAAGCTGAAAATAAAGTGCATAAGTGGGAATTAATATACTGAACGATGTTTCTAACAACATCCCCGGAGCAGATGCTGTGAACACTTCATAAGGTGCTGCTTTTGCCTTTTCAGTGAAGGCTGGGAGCACATGCTCCAGTGCAGCCTCGTACAGGTCAGTGAAGGCAGGGAGAACGTACTCCAGTGCAGCTTCGTGCAGAAAACCTACAGGAGACAGACCGGGCAGTAGAGTTTGAGCTCTCTGGTGTCTGATGTCTCTGCCTGATGCACTGATAACACCTACAGGGGCTGTAGGAACTTGTGGAAGGTGTGTCTTCAAACAGTTCCCCGTAAGTATGATTTCTCCAAACTGCTTTTGATATGAGTTGGGCAGCTTGTCGCAACATCGTATAGGACTTACTCCCTGGCCCACATCGAGGTCTGGGGCACAGGGACCATGAATATTGTAGCTCTACAATGAGCACACTCACCTTCCCTTTCGAAATTGCAGGGCAGGGAGGGTGCATCTCTAAATGGCAGACTCCTAAATGGCAGAGATGTGGGAAAATGTGATATTTTTGGATTTATAAGAAATACATATTTGGTCATTCATATGACCCAAATAGATTTCTCATATGTATTTGATCTTCTTTCAGGGTTCTTGGTTTCTGGCTCACAGCAACCAAAACACTTGGCATTTCCTAAGTGATGAGAGCAACAAAATTGTCTTTGTTATGTTAATGAAGTGACTTTTGGATCCCCAGCAAAGGTTGGGTTGGTTACCATGGGAACCAACCATGTGATTAAGGGGTTGAAACTTTCAGTCCTATCCCTGACCTCTGGGGAAGTGGGGAGAGGGGCTAGAGGTTAGCTCAATCACCAATGGCCAGTGATTTAACTAATCATGCCTAGGTGTGGAAGTCTCCATAAAAACCCCAAAGGATGGTTTGGAGAGCTTCTGGGTTTGTGAGCAGGTGGAGGGTTTGGAGAGACTGGTGCACCTGGAGAGGGCGTCAAAGCTCTGTGCCCTTTCCCCATGCCTCTCCCCATGCATCTCTTCCATCCGGCTGTTTGAGTTATATCCTTACATGATAAACCACTGATCTTGCAAGGAAAATGTTCCTCTGGTGTCTGATGCAGGGATAGAGTGCATAGAGTGAGCCACTCTAGCAAATTAATTGAAACTCTAATTTATAACCAGTGGGTCAGACATACAGGAGACAACCGGGATTTGAAGCAGAGGGTAGGCTTGTAGGACTGAGCCTGTGTAATCTGATGCTGTCTCTGTGTAGACAGTGTCAGAATTGAGTTAAGGTGTAGGAAACGCAGCTGTTGTTTGGAGAATCACTCAGTGGTGTGTGAAACCCACGCCCCCAACATACACTCACACATTTGAATTAGGTCACGGACCCTTACAGAGAGCTGTGTAGATGCCAAACCAAGAGACCCGCTTCAGCCACGCAGTACGTCACAACGCACCTAACAGACCAACACGGTCCCCGAGAGCACAGCTCTTCTCTTGCCAGAATCCAAACTCGGATCTATTTGTTTCCAAGATTGGTCACACGCACACACCCACACACCCGTTAGCCAGTCTGGCTTCAGTGAACTTCTGTCTTCCTAATGTTAGGGACCTACAAGGTAGATGCCAGCTCTGATGGACTGCAAGCCCTAGAAGGTCACTCGACAACCACTATTTATACATTCCTTTCTCTCATCTCTTAATCACCCTGCTCCCCACACTGGGGGCCAGTCTGATTGATACTGTCTTATATTTTTCTATATCCATAATGCTGAGAATAAGTCCTTATATATAGTAAGAGAAGCTGAATGAATGAAGGGCTGGAGGAATAAACATTCAAGTAAATGAAGAGCCAATGAATAGATGTAGGAAATTGAATTATGAAATGAATGCTTTTCCACCGGAGCCCATCAGAAAATTCTGAAATAGCAAACGTCGATTCTTAAAAGCCATCATCTAAGTGACCTGGCAGAGTATTACCTAGTTAAGGCACCAAAGAAACACATTTTCCCTCTTTTCCCATAGCTTTTTCATTTGCAAAATGGGTTTGGAATAATGCTTGTTAAGTAGGCAATTCGGGGAAGGGTGTGATGAATAGAGTAGGGATAACTGAAGCATAAACATCTTGCCAACACAGCGTCTGGCTTCCCGCCGGAGGGAACGCCGGGAGAATTGAAAATGAACACAGAGCAGTTACTGAATGACCTGAGACACAGCACATTCAGCTCCCAGCTAGCCTCTTTCACCAAAAAGAAAAAAAAAAAAGGGCAGAATAAAGTACGTGATCTCAGAATGACATTAACCATTCTAATTTAGCTGAGCATCCTCCATGGGTTGAAACAGCATGAAATGAGGAAAGGAATAGATAAAAAAGAAAAGACAAAAGCAGAGTTACCTTTAGCAGGTTTTCCTCTAAAATACCAATATAATTTATTCCACGGTAACGTACTGACCACCCCAGTGACTGCATCCACATCTTACAGAACATAGCCCAGGTGTGTGGATAGAAGAGGGCAAAACTTAGGCTGTGTTTTTCAGAAATTGGAACGTGGCAGTTGGTTTTCTTTACTGCAAAATGGGTTGCTCCTTTCTTTGAGATGGAAGTTTATGGCTCAGTCACCTGTAAAATAATCATAAGCTTCACACTTCACATCAACAACACATGCTTAATCTCTGTGCCATCTACATTGCACCAAATGTCTTAGATATTAAAGAGTAGGCTTTGGAAGCAGTAACATAAAAGACAATTTTGCCCACATGAAAATGACCTTTATATGGAAAGGATGCAAAGTTAAGAGGCAAATGATAAAAAGTGAGAAAATATTTGCTTTATAAAATATGAATCTGAAGATTGATTCTCCTGATATGTAAAGAGCTTCTGCAAATCAATAATCATCTATGAGACTAAGAAAAAATCAGGTACTCCCAGCAAGGGAGTTATAAATGGTTAAACATAATAAAGGACATTCAATTCAACCTCACTAGTAATCTAGGGAAATACAACCTAAGAGAATGGTGAGACATGTTTTTTGACTACTTCAGAGAAAGGAGTCATGTTTATATCAACTGAAAGTCATGTTTTTCAAATACCACTAGGAGGAGTTTAAATTGGTGCAGGTATTTTGGAAGGTAATTTGTTATTGAATGCTAAAGTATTTGTCTCCTATTATCAATTTAGTTCCTTGGTATTCTGGCAAAATAGTTGTCCATTTGCATTGAAGGCAAATATAAGGATGCTCAGTGAAGCATCATTTGTTATAAAAAAAAATTTGGAACATTCTAAGTGTCTATCAATAGGACAATTAAATAAGCCTTAATATATACATATGAAATACTATACATTAGTGTAAAGAAAATATATATTTATATGGATTAAATAGAAAAATTTGTTATGTTCAATAAGAAGTTGTTTAAAAATGCACAGCAATCATTTACATTTTAAAGATCTATATAAAGCATTATCCATGCATTAAAGAATGCTAGAAAACAATGAGCTCTGTGGAGGAAGCAGCATTGGAATAAGGGGAGTAAAATAAGTTTGATAATGTGTTTTTCTTTCATGTTTTACAATACAAATGCAACCCTACATTGCTTGAATCATTTAAATTAATATGTAAATAATTACATGGTCAGGGGCTTCCCTGGTGGTGCAGTGGTTAAGAATCCGCCTGCCAGTGCTGGGGACACAGGTTCAAGTCCTGGTCCCGGAAGATCCCACGTGCTGCAGAGCAACTAAGCCTGTGCGCCACAACTACTGAGCCCACGTGCCATAACTACTGAAGCCCACCCGCCTAGAGCCTGTGCTCTGCAACAAGAGAAGCCTCCGTCTGCAATGAGAAGCCTGTGCACTGCAACGAAGAGTAGCCCCCACTTGCTGCAACTAGAGAAAGCCTGCGTGCAGCAACGAAGACCCAACGCACCCCCAAAAAAAAAAAATGACATGGTCAAAGATTCAGAATAGGATATTAGCTGAGAAGGAAATACAGATGATTTACAGGTTAAATAATGGTTAACCTCTTGCTAATGTTCAGGTGATAAAAAATAAACATAGTTTTAATGAGTTTATATTAAACTCATTAAAATTTTAATATTTAAAAATTTTAAAAGATTTCTCATTTTTAATGAGAAATAGTATCTATTTTCAAACTTTAACTTTGTTTTAGTTAATTTATTTTAATTTATACACACATGCACATCTATAAGTTACATAGAAATTTTGGAATACATTTCAAGAAACATACAAGGTGGTGAAAAATTGACATGGATTTTCTAGAGGGTCATCTGGCAGTGCCTGTGAAAATACAAATTTCCCTTACGTATCAACCTGTGAATTACAACTCTAAGAATTTATTTTATAAAAATACTTGTAAACATGCAAAGATATGTACATGAATGTTCTCTAGGGTGTTGGGTGCACAGTTGGGGAATAAAGAGGCATCCACAAGGGAAAGATTATTCTGTCTCCAAGCGACAGATCACCACGGAGCCAATAAGAAAATTGA
Source organism: Globicephala melas (assembly GCF_963455315.2). Lineage (NCBI taxonomy): Eukaryota > Metazoa > Chordata > Mammalia > Artiodactyla > Delphinidae > Globicephala > Globicephala melas. Next base: position 8,942,561 of record NC_083334.1, on the reverse strand, counting down.
GGATTTATAAACACAGACGAATAATCAGTTCATGAAATTTTAGCGCAGTGGGTAAGAGAGAGATGTATATGACAGATTTTTCCTGACCTTCTGGAAAAGAGTCTTTAACCAAGATTCAAACTGTGAAAAAATGAGTATAGTCTTACATTATGATAGACCTATTTATAAACTATATATTGTTTGGAAGGACAACAACTGTTAAAAGTCAGTGTATCTGGGGATTATGCCTATAGTTGAGTGAAGAGACTTCCCTGATCTGGCCGTGGGTGACAGGGACATGAAAGATATGCAGTCCCAAATCCAGAGTGGAGTTGGGGGCATGTGACCTGAGAATTGTGGGTTTCCTGCAGTGACATCAACAGCAATAAAGGGCATGAAAAGATTGGGTCTAAGAGTCTCCAGGTAGAAAGTGATGCTGATGCAGTGAGTTTTGGGGATTAGGTCAGGGGAGATGGGCCAGTGGTCTGACTTTCAATTCCGAATGGAAGCCTGGACTCTGGGGGGTGACAACCCTGTTAAACCTATAGAGGCTTTTTCCTAGCTCTTGGTGGAGGAAGGCTCATTGTTCCTTTGTCTGTATTGGCAACTAGTATTAGTAATAACTGTGTGAGGTAAATGCAGTACATGCTCCAGGTTTCTGTAAAGATTAATCAAGTTAATGTACATAAAGGACTTTGTGTCTCAGGTACCTAAATATCTCCTTAGAGGTACCGCACCAGCCTTATGTTCTCTTGGACACTTGAGAACGTACATATTCTATTCTGCCATCTTCAGAAGGCCATTGGTATACTTGTTTTGTTTTGTTTGCGGTATGCGGGCCTCTCATTGTTGTGGCCTCTCCCGTTGCGGAGCACAGGCTCCGGACGCGCAGGCTCAGCGGCCATGGCTCATGGGCCCAGCCGCTCCGCGGCATGTGGGATCTTCCCGGACCGGGGCACGAACCCGTGTCCCCTGCATCAGCAGGCAGACTCTCAACCACTGCGCCATCAGGGAAGCCCCACTGGTATCCTTTGATTAGTTATTTAACCTACAGCCCAGGAAGATGCACAGGTAAACCACTCCTGAATAAGAACCTTGAAAAGAGAGGAATGGAGGGAACTTGAGTTGTCCAATTCACTAGAAGAAATGTCCAGTCCAGGCTCTAAGGCTACCTACTCTCTGTAGTGTTAGGAGATTGATATATACATTCGAGTTTTGGAGCTTTTAACTACATGGTCTTGGTTCTCAAGTTATTAATTTGTTCATTAATTATTTCACTCTTTCATCCATTGGCAAGACAGAAGACCAACCAGCTATCCTATCCATCCCACTATTCGATAAAAAGAACATAGCAACAAAGAGAACTTTAAAAGAATGAAATCAAAATGGTTGAAATAATTTACTAGAAAAAAATCATTGGTAAAATGAAAATTAAATAGCAGTTCTACAAATGTATTGATCCACTCAGTTGAAAAGGCTGGCTGACTCACAACTGCAGTGTTTCCAAACCTCCACGCAGGCATATGCCAGCATCATAACATTGCCACATGTTTCGTGAGAGCAAGTTTTTACAGCAGAATTTAGAATTAGAGTCTTCCCAAATAATGCTGGTAGCCTGGAACTTTTAATTCATCAACACCAAATCGGAGGAGCTGCTTAAAGCTTAAGCAATCCATTACCAGCAGGTAAACATTCCTAAAATGAAAGAAACAAAATCCTTCTGCACTTGGAGACATAACAGGAGCAAAGAATCTTCACCTTGGATAAGTTTGCAGCCATCGGGTGCCAGGGGGGCGGGGATCCCTTTGGCTTAATGGTGCCAAGGGCCATCGTTACAAAATAGCTTTAAGAAGAACTATTTCCATGTAGCTCCTGCAAGTTTATTCTCCCGAGTCCTTTCCAAATACTGACTTCGGTGTCAGGAGATGGAAAGCAGAGACTGCGTGGTTTTTTCAATGGCTCGTGTCCTCCCCAGAACTAAAGGACTCCTTTAAAGCCTGGAAGAACACTCATTAGCAAGCGCTGCCGTGGTACAGCACGCACCCGGAAGAAACCCGTAACACGCTAACATCACGCACACGCAATTTAAACAAGTCCGTTAACTAAAATTAACCCCTCTGTTTACTAAAGAACCATACCAACTGAGCAACGTAAAGTGAAATACACGTTGTGATTTCTGTATTCCATTGAAAGAATAGAATGTCAGTCCTCAGGGCTCAGCCAGCCTTTTTCGACAGTTCCCTTTTAAAATGTATTCATCAAAAAGGTTGTTTACAGGTAATTGCAGATGATGTTCAGAAACTGGCTAAAGGTTTGAATTAGGAATAATGGCTTACTCATTTAGGCTTAAATAGCCATGCAGTCGGGAAGTGAAGTCTTGATGTAATAGCTTCCGTGTCTTCATAAACATTCATCTATGCAATAATGTAATCCTTATTTAGCAGAACGCTCATGAATTGAATTTTTAAAGTGTCGTCTTGTTTATCAAAAGTATTACTATGTGATTTGGGGGAGATTTGTCTCACGAATATGGCTACAGATAATTCTAAAATTCCTCTCAGTTTTTATCATTTTAATTACATTTCCAGATATGAGAGAAACATGAGGTGGTGATGCAGCTTGTAAATATTTTTACAGTTTGATTTTACTGCACCATGGGTTTCTAGTTCACATTTACCAACAATAAAAGGGTAGTAATACAAAAATTTAAGAATGGAGACTTGTTTTCAGGAAATAGGAGGGGGACCTAGTTAACAGCATCAATCCATCCGCATGTGAGCTCCATGAATGGAGATCTTGTCTTTTCTATTTCCATAGAACCTAGAACAGTGCCTGGTACATAATAGGCACTCACTGTCTTTTGTTAATGATGCCAAGAAATGAATGAAGAAGTGAAACATCGTGACCTTGCCAATGAGTGGCACCTAAACTCTTTTACCATTTTCCGTTCCGCCCCCCCTCATTTTCTATCCTTTTCTCCACTCCATCCCTCTCTTGCCTCTATTGTCCCTCTTTTCTACTTTCCCATATCTTCTCTAAGATCTGTTAGCAGCATCTATGATTCTGCATCTTAGCCCGGCTCACAGGCAGAGTTGCACACGGTATCTAGTGACTTGACAAGACCGTCTGCATTGGTTTCATCTGTGCACCCAGTTTTAGCCCAGCAAAAGCACTTCAGAGCTCACTGATTAAAAATTGTGCTTGTATGTTACTTTTAACCACCACCCTGTGAAATATGCCTGGTAGGAGTTACTTATTACCTCGTTTTATGGATGAGGCAACGGAGGACCAGAGATAATGGTGCCTCTTGTCGTTCCTCAAGATGGTAAATAGCACAGGTGCCCCTAGACCCCAAAGGTTCTGCATCTCAGCCTGAAAATCTGGATGAATGGCTGGAACATGGGGTTAGAAGTATCACATCAATTATATTCACCAAGATAATATGCTTTGAATGTGTTGAAAAATAGAACCAGAGCACAGCTTCCTCTGCAAATTAGAAAAACAGCACCTCCATGAACCAAAGTGAATGATGCTGTGCGTGCAAACTGTGCTGTCAAAACTGGAGAGAAAGCTGCTTGTTCAATCTGAACAAAAGCCCAAAAGCTGGCGTGATAGTTTCCTCCTTTTACTAAATATTAGAAGTCAGCAATTTCTTCAGTTTTAGCCTGACCGACTAGCATGATTCTAGTAAAACTTCTGCATCACACGCAACTTTGTGGACTTAGAAGAGCTGTAATAGCATCCACCTAACCACAGGTGGCCATGCTTTTCTCTATCAGGAGGGGAGGTGAGGCCGAATTACGGTCATGATTCTATCCCAACAAGATGACACCTTCAACTAAAAGTCTTTCTCTTTCCTCTGTTCTTCCATCCTTCTGGTACTTTGCTTCTCACTTTATCTCTCCTACCTTCCTCTCTTGTACTTTTTCCAAAGGATATTTATGTATTTCTTTTGGAAAAATTAGCCCCCTTCTAAAGTTATTAATGCATTGTTTTTGTCTGACCCCAACACCCCTCTCAGAACTCAACAAGTATTTGCTGAATTATCAGATTATGATTCCCACAAAATTTTAACAGAGCAAATTATGATGAGTTCTTGTGGACAAGGAATCTGAGTCATCATTTTTACCATTTAGCACACTTCTTGAAATATACAAGGGATCCATAAATACTGGTCAAATAAAAAAAATCAAGAGCTTTAAAAATGAGGTGAAAATGGCATGTGTTTAGCTGAAAAAAAAACCATTTCACATTTCCTTTCACTGAGTAACTTCTGAGATTTTCAAACCTTTTTGTTCTTTCTTTCATGCCATATGAATTTACTACCTGCTTAGAATGTAGCTTCAGAAAAATAAAAACCTCAGCCTCTGGGGCTTCCCTGGTGGCACAGTGGTTGAGAATCTGCCTGCTAATGCAGGGGGACACGGGTTCAAGCCCTGGTCTGGGAGGATCTCGCATGCCGTGGAGCAACTAGGCCCGTGAGCCACAACTACTGAGCCTGTGCATCTGGAGCCTCTGCTCTGCAGCAAGAGAGGCTGCGATAGTGAGAGGCCCGCGCACCACGATGAAGAGTGGCCCCTGCTTGCCACAACTAGAGAGAGCCCTCGCACAGAAACGAAGACCCAACACAGCCAAAAATAAATAAATAAATTACTAAACTCCTACCCCCAACATCTTCTAAAAAAAAAAAAAAAAAGATGGAGTTATTTAAAACCACCTGGCCTCAACTGGTAGCTATTAGCAGTTAAAAAAAAACCCACCTCAACCTCTGGAGATCATTTTTGTATCAAGTTCTAAAGAGTGCATGTCAGTTTCACAATCATTATATTAATCTCTCAAACTAAAAGCCATGGGGAAAATTAAACCTTTTTTGCTGATGGGTTGAATTGCTGCTTTATGTTTTTTCAAATTTGAATACTCTGCATTAAAAAAAATAGATTATGGGAATTTTAAGTGGGGAAACTAGTAGGAAATTATCTTCTGGGTAGATGTTAACATTTTAGATGAAAGACTTATTAATCGGCGACTACACACGAGTAGTATTGAGTTATTCAGCATATAGGAGGGTGTGTGTATTAGTGCACGTGTGGTTTGCGGTGCTGAAACGTAAAATATATTCACAAGGTATGGCGTCAACCTTAGAGAATATTCTTCCAAAAAAGCATACAGTAATAAAAGCACAAAACTTATGACCAAAATATCTGGGCAAATGCTAATTCTGCTACTAACGTAGGTGATGCTGTTGTGATAAGAAATTAACTTCTCTGGGACTTAATGTCTTCATTTGTGATCATTTGTGATCGGGAAATAATATTCCCTTCTCAATTCCCATTCTCGGTTTTGGAGATCAACATGCATCCCTACATGTGAAAGCATTTTTAATCAAAGCCAATGTATTGGATGATTTGGTTGATCTAACAACTAGAGAGCAGTTGGAAGGCAATACAGAAGCAAATACTTATTCAAGGAAAATATACAGTAAAGACAGGTGCTGAATCTCAGGAGTGGGGTGAATTTTATGGTACCCAGGAGTTGTAAGCTCTGAGAAAGGTGAGCTGTGAGTTCTGGAGAAAGGCTTACATTTGAATTATGAGAAGTGACAGCTATTCCAGGAGAGGATAACAAAAGACACATAAGAGAAATTCGGGAGGAGAAAATGGAAGGGCTGCAGAAAAGGGTAAATCTGGGGAAGCAAAGCGAGGTCCACAGGTGGCAGTCGTTCTGTGAATGAAGCCCTAAGGATATAAATCTGGCCTGAAACATGACAGTAAGTCATCATGGTCTCTTAAGTGGAAGCTGTATATTAGGTGGGTTAAGGCAGTAACGTGGCATCATTTGGAAAAGAGAGAAACCCACTGTGATACAATACAGGTACAAGGCCATGGAGAGCTGGACTTAATTCAAAGCAAGGGGCGTTAAAAAGTTCAAAAATGATAGTACACTTTGACTAATGACACAGATGAGTCTGGGAAAGAAAACCTAGTTGTATCAAGTAGGGGCATGGAAGGGCTGTTGGCTTTAGATGTGCCACAGGATATAAACACAGATCTCAGAAGAGCTATTAACCCACAGTATATAGAGGGGCTTCCCAAAGCCATGACGTCCTGGAAATGCAGGCATGTTGGGTGTTGAAACTTCCATCCTGGATCTGAGCCTCAACTAGACATTTATTTACTTATTTTTTGTTTAAGTCAACAATGTTGTGTTAGCTTCAGGCGTACCGAAAAGTGACTCAGTTACACTATATTTTTCAGGTTCTTTTTCCTTAAAGGTTATTACAAGGTATTGAGTATAGTTCCCTGTGCTATACAGTAGGTCCTTGTTATCTATTTTATATACAGTAGTGTGTATATGTTAATCCCAAACTCCTAATTTATCCCTCCCTACCTTTCCCCTTTGGTAACTGTAAGTTTGTTTTCTATGTCTGTGGGTCTATTTCCGTTTTGTATATAATTTCATTTGTTTTATTTTTTTAGATTCCACATAAGCCATATCACATGATACTTGTCTTTGAGTTACTTCACTTAGTACGATAATCTCTAGGTCCATCCATGTTGCTGCAACTGGCAAAATTCTGTTCTTTTTTATAGCTGAGTAATATTCCACTACTCAGGTAAACATTTAGACACTTGTGGCTTCCTGGATTGTTTGTCATTAGATTCACTTAGATGGATAAGGAGACCAGATACTCAGTGGGGCAGTGGAAGAATCAGGAGATTTCCTTTGGTCAAACACTAGCAGCAGACAGAGGACTATGTCCTGTTCCTCCAAGTAGCAGAAGGGCTGTGGGCATATCCAAGGGGCTGAGGTCCACATAAGTGGACATGAGGTGCTCCGGAGTAGCCACTGCCGTGTAACACCTGCATAGGATTAAAGCTCAGAGTTCTCCTCGGGGGCATGCCCCGACTAAAGGCACGGCCCTCGGAGAAGTCCAAAGCTATCGCTTCCCAACAGGCGCCGATAGGTTCTTCCAGGTGACTGCACTCAGGGCTAGGTACCTGACCTTGTCAACAAATAGGTGAAGAGATGTGAAGGAACCAAGCCCAGTGTGGTCAAGGGCAGCGGCCTGCATAGGAGAGAAAGGCACTGCCTCTTTTATGGCGTCCTTGAGCTCGGTGTTCTAATGATACTGTAAAAGGAAGAAAACATACGAAGAGGACCAATTACTACTTGGAAAATTCAAACACCTGTCATGCCTTTCAGGATTTGCCTTAAATTAACAAAATCTCATTTTGTACAGACTGAATCAAATAAAAACATTTTTTAAAGTCCTTACGGAGTAGATTGCTGGCGCTAACCTAAATTTATAGTAAACTTTGTCACCTCCATGATTGGATCCTTAAGGGATGCGTAATTATGAATCAGGTAACTGAGTGTTAGGTATTTCAGGGTGAGACGGGCCTGCGCTCTCCATCACACTGACCTGGGTTCACACTTGGATGTTGCTGTTACAGGGTGCTGCAATTAGTCCAGCTTAGTTTACTGATCCTAACTTCACTCCCTTTTGTAGGAAGTAATAACTACTTTACAGAATTGTGATTACAATTCGAGGAATATAAAAACAGTTTATTTCATCCTCAACAGCATGACTTTCACACTGTTCGACTTTCACACTGTTAACAACATATATGAAAAAAATGTGTGCTGTCTGATATTGGTAAGTCCAGGTCACCAGTGTCTTATGTCCAAGGTACTTGTGTGAAAGAATTTCAAATATCGTCTGTTTTTCTTTAAGACCTACATTCAAACTGTGAATGTTTTATTGCTATAGTGAAATATAGCCATTGACTCAATTGGGACAGATTGAGATTCTTTTCATATCATAGTACAAAAATTGTTTTAAACTACATTATACTTGCTGTAGGGCAGTTTTTAAAGACCTTGTGTTTCTTGATATTGCTCCGGAGGGTAGAGTTCTCAGAATAGATAATTGACATTAAATGGTATGGCAGGCAGCTGGGGCCATGTCCTGATACTGTTACTGCTTTGTGAGATCTTAGCTGAATCACTCAACCTGCCAAGTGAGAGTTCCAACATGTATTAAATTCTAAGATTCAAATGGGATCAATGGGAAAGTTATGCTTTAAAATCTCATCTATCACCCAGGGTTAACCAAACTGCGACACCCAAGGGCACAAGTCCTCCATGAGACCCCCGCACCTCTGACCCCATTTGCAGGGGTTGTGGGTGTTCTCTCAACCACACTCAGGTTTGACAATTCACTGTAAGAACTTACAGAACTCAGTAAACAATCATTTTAGTCTTTTAAATGATTTGTGCATGATTGTAACATACAAAGTAATATTGAAAATGTGGTGTAACTTATGAACTATTCTATTTACGGTATAGCAAACAAACCCCTTCTAAGACTATAAAGACAGCACTGAATGCATAGGAAAAGGTAATTTTTAAAACAGCCACGGGCATTTTGCAGAAGTTAAGAGTACGCTTTAATATAGTACATCTATGTATCATTAACACCTCACTACATGAACTTTTATTCATAATTAAGTAGGCCTTAATTTCTACCAATGGTTAGAATTATGTAAAGATTTATATTCTGCTGAAATTAACCCCAAGGTCAACCTGATGAGGAAGGTAGTTGATAATATAGGGTACATTTTAAATTACTGTTGTAAAATTGAGGTCAAGCACAGAATAGTTTAAGCGTTTTCCTAAAAAGAAGAACCCTTGAAGTTTTTATTCATGTTAATAAAATCCAGAGGGTTTGATAAAGTCCAACCTGATTCTGTAGATATAAGAGAAAAACCCTGCTTAACTTTTAGTTTGAATTATGGTTTTAGGGAATGGAGATATTTAGGGTGTTTAAAAAAGATCACTCTAGGGGCTTCCCTAGTGGCACAGTGGTTGAGAGTCCGCCTGCCGTTGCAGGGGACGCAGGTTCGTGCCCCGGTCCGGGAAGATCCCACATGCCGTGGAGCGGCTGGGCCCGTGAGCCATGGCCGCTGAGCCTGCGCGTCCGGAGCCTGTGCTCCGCAACGGGAGAGGCCACAACAGTGAGAGGCCCACGTACTGCAAAAAAATAAAAATAAAAAAGATCACTCCACTGGCAAAAACCTGTTTCTATCTCTAATGAAAGAAAGTTAGCTAAGATGGAAGTGATTTGACTGTTACAATCTATGACTGTCAAATTAAATTGTAATATCTTCACAGAGGCAAGTATATTCTTTATATCATATATATCAAAATATAACTACACATCTCTGCAAGAACACAAATGCAGAACAATTTCATTCAGATAACACATTTTAAAATGTAATTTAGGCTTTAATTGATTGGAGCCAAAGGCTGCCCAGTTTTAAAGATTGAAGAAATCTGTTTTATACCAGATAACCTTTCATTCATTGAATGTGACTAGACAGCTTATCAAAGAATATGCTTTTTTCTCCTGAGTTCTAATTTTGACTTTGGACCAATGCTGAATTAGTTTCCTCCTACCATTTCTCTCAACATTTTTGTCCTTAGAATCTATGTTGAAAACTGTCTTTGTAAGTCCATCGCCACACAAGGTACTTACAGATTATGATGGATCTAAGGAACGTATTAAAGTTCTGTTCAGGCTTGTCACTATCCGGTTGCACTGTTCCATGTTATCTTTGCCCATCTCCACCATGAAGCTCGCCTGTGCACCGGACAGGGGAGCAGATGGTCAGGTGTAAATTGTGTGTCTGCCATTTCCCAGTGGTATAAGCTTGAAAGTTGCATGCCTCCTCTGGATGTGGGAATCCTTATGTACAGAAGTGGGATATTTGATTCAGGTCCTCTGAGGTCCTTACCAGCTCTGCTGACTTGGCATCATGCCTTTCTGGACTGGCTATTCCAAATACTTAGCCAATCTGTTTAAAACCTATGAGCTTATGCTTATTTTCTTTTGTTTAAATTGCCATGCCCTTCTCACCTCCCTGATTAGAGCGGTCCTCCTGATGTTGAAGGCCCAGTTTCATCATCACTGTGTGTGTGAATGTTTCCTCTTTCTTACTCGGCCACCCAGGTTGAATCAGTTAGTCACTATTTTGGCACTGTGTTCATGAAGCTTATATAATGATCCCATCATTTGACACTTAGTAGAAAACCTTGAGGCAGGAACTGTATCTGTCATTTAAACTTTTTCCTGCATGAAGGGAACGCAGGAAGCTCTCAATATACTTTTCTCATCCTTGCCACGACTTTGCAATAAACTTCTCTCCATGCAAAATAAAAATTTTCCAAATACCATCTGATTCTTCATAAAGGTCAGGATAGCTGGGGGATGCTGCAGTAACAAAGAGCCTCTGTGTCTCAGTAGCTACAAGGGTTTCTCCCTTGATGTGTGTCTACGTGTGTCAGCGGGGACTCTGTTTCCTGTCCCTCTGTCTTCACTCTGGGCCTCACCCAGTGGTGCAGCCTGTATCTGGGATGTGTTTGGTGTCCAGGTGGAGGGAAAGGAGACATGGCAAACCAAAACCTTGGTGCTTAAAGACTTTGCTGGGAAATGACACTTTCTACCCACGTTTCATTACTCTACAGGCGTTCCTGAGTTTATCAGTGCACAAATGTTGACCCTGCTGTGGGAAGGGGCTTCACAGGCAGGGACTGGAATATATGGAAAATTAGAATATGATCTACCACACTCACAGCCCAATACTACACACTCTGGGTGGTCTCTGAATGTGCGGTGGTGAAAGTACATTTGGTCTTGACGTGGTTCTCAAGACTGTTAGGGAAGCATGTTAATAGGATGATGGGAATGATGTAAATGTTTGGAGAAGGTTGAGATAGCAGAGAAAATAGAAAAGATTAGATTGATATACACTGGTATTATGAAACTACTAAATAAAAAGATATGTTTTATAGTATCACTATTTAGGTAACCTGTACAGATTTGGCAGTGAAGATAAGAAAGCAAGCAAACCGGACAGCATTTCCCAAGTGCAATAATAAATGCAGTTGAACTCTAAGAAAATGGATTCTCCATAAAGCCCCACTAGGAAGAATTCTACAGAGAGCACAACTGTACTCAATTCGGTAGACTAGAAGTTAATACTGCATGAGCCATTAAGACGAAACTTCGTGAGAAGAAAATGGTTACATTATTATATGGTGCATAACAGTTATGACTAATGAAATCAGGAAAATTAAATCCATGTTTCAAGCAGTAAACTGTCGTAAGAACTGGCATACTCAGTCATCTGGCATTGTACCAACTAGAACTCATTAATCGATATTTGTGTTAAGCTCATTAAAGCCTGCAGAGGCAAAATGGCAATTCAAAAATAAATTTTTCAACATGTGAGACTAACACTCCATAAGTAGTGCATAGCTCTGTGAAAACATAATTCCTGAGATTTAAATGTTTATCCTTCATACTGGTATGCCTTTGTTTTGTTTTTTTTTTTTTTGCAGTACGCAGGCCTCTCTCACCGTGTGGCCTCTCCCGTTGCGGAGCAGAGGCTCTCGATGCACGGGCTGAACGGCCATGGCTTGCTCACGGGCCCAGCCGCTCCGCGGCATGTGGGATCTTCCCGGACCAGGGTACGAACCCGTGTTCCCTGCATTGGCAGGCGGACTCTCAACCACTGCGCTACCAGGAAAGCCCATGCCTTTGTTTCTTGTTTTGCTTTTCATACCAGCAAGTAAAGGGTTGGAATAGGACTCTTTCTTCTGTTGGTGGCGGGGCAGGGAGTGTGTGTGTGTGTAAATGTATATGGATACGTATTTTTAAATACCTGGACTTTAACTGGCAAATAAGGATTTTCGTCTATAACATGACAAAATGTTTCTTCTTTTATAAAGGATTTTGCTATGTCCATTAGATCTTTTTAAAATAAATATTTTGCCTTAATGAGAATAATTCATTAGCAGAATTTTGAAAATAGAGATTATATTTTTAAAACATAGCTTCAATGGTAGGAGATAGCTACTCTATTTGGGACAGTTCCATTTCCCTCTCTCCCTGTGTATGTATATGTTTGTTTCCTTATAAATATGTAGGTGTATGTATGACTATGTTTTGTAGGTATGTATGCTATCATAAATACTTACTGAATATCACATTGTCACATAAACATCCACTGAATATCATACTAAAAAAGATTTCCACGTTAGAAATATTTTGTAAGTAAACTATAATATCTGTACAATTTCTCATCTTAAAATGGATCAGCATTTATTCAGCAACTCCATATTTTCATTATTTAAAATAATATAATGAACAGCGCTGACTTGAACTTTGATCTCCATCATGACACCCCTTCTCAACAGCTCCTCCCCTTTCTGGAACCTCGCTCTTACTCTTCAGTCCTCTCCCCCATCCCGATACTTCTCTCTCCGCGTCTCTTGGCCTCGCTCCCTGCCTTCCGGCTCCCTCTCTCCCTCTTCCTCTCTTCTCCTCTGTACAGATCCTAAATCTCGAAGTCGGAGGATCCAGCTGACAAACTTAGAGGAGGGACTGTAGTCGAGGGAGGTCGAAGAGCTCAGTGCAAAGGCGAAACTGCCAATAAAACTGTGCAGCTAAATGACTGATGCCTGATCTGTATCTCAAAATTCGGGAATTTATAAAATGTACCAAATACCTTTGAAGTTTTATTGTGTGGCTAATCTTCAGCATGAGCGTGAAAAACCCCTGGAAATGTGAGACATTTTAATCCATTAGCTGCAGTTTCAAGGCAAATTGAGATATTCAAAAGGAAAAACGTTTATCTCAAAGAAAATTACAGAAAAGATGCAATGCATCCTACTAAAATTTTATTATAAAAGGATTATTGATTTAATGATTTGAAGTTTATCATATGATTTGAAAGTTTTAAGTGTTCCCAAGTATTAGCATTGCCTTCATTTTTAATTTGTTTTTTCTAATTAAAATAATTTCATTGTTTTTACTTACACTTATTAATTAAAAAAATAGTTGATATCTGACAGGGAAAATATCAAGGAAGACGTACACATGAGGAAGATAAGGGTTTTCTTGGAAAATAAGTAAGTGCGTAAGACGTAAGCAAGCAAATTCAATGTACTCTGCTGATGTAACCAAATTATTTGCTCATTGAGTGAGACTGAATCACTGCAGTTGGTATAGACAAAGGCACTGCAGAAAACAATGTCGATTTCTTTCCATTGTTAAGCAACATGCTGCCTTTTCTTAGCTTTTCCAAAAATACAAAATTATATAGTTGGTAGAACCAATAGAATGTGGTAAAGTTTTGGAAAGAGATACTTATCAAGGTTTCTGAGGCTCATCCAACTGCCTGGTTTGTAATCTACCAGGTCGGGAGAAGACAGCCTAGAATGCCAAAGAATGTTACTCATGGTGGACCCACATCTCCTCCCTTTTGACAAGTGTCTTCTCCTTATCTCATTTTTCCTCCTTCCTTCCATAAATATTTTTTTCAAGTTCTATTTTATTGGATGTGCATTGTTTTTCATTTTATTTTTTAATTTTTGAAGTACAGTTGATGTACAATGTTGTGTTAATTTCTGCTGTACAGCAAAGTGACTCAGTTATACACATATATATTCTTTTTTATATTTTTTTCATTATGGTTTATCCCAGGATATTGAATATAGTTCCCTGTGCTATACAGTAGGACCTTGTTTATCCATCCTATATATGCTAATTTGCATCTGCTTATCCCAAACTCCCAGTCCTTCCCTCCCCCACCCCCTCTCCCCCTTGGCAACAAGTCTGCTCTGTATGTCTGTGAGTGTGTTTTGTAGAAACGCTCATGTGTGTCATATTTTAGATTCCACATATAAGTGGAATCATGGTATTTGTCTTTATCCATTCCTCTCTTGATGGACATTCAGGTTGCTTTCACATCTTGGCTATTGTGACTAGTGCTGCTATGAACATAGGGGGTGCACGTATATTTTTGAATTACAGTTTTGTCTGGATATATGCCCAGGAGTGGGATTGCTCCTTCCATAAATATTGATTGTGCATCCTTTTACCAGGCACAGATATCGATGCTTGAGAGACATCAGTGAACAAAATAGACCAAGATCTTCACCATCATGGGGCTTACATTTTCCAGGGAGAAGACAGGAAATAAGTAATTAATCTTAAGTAAATTACATGTCATGTTACAAAGTAATAGGTGTGAGGTAAGAATTAGTATTAAGCAGGGCAGAAGAGATCAAGGAAAAGAGCCATGTCTTATTCTTGAGCTTCAGGACTGAGTTCTTAAAAGGAAGAAGTAGCAAGAAGACTGAAAAAGTGAAAGCACTATAAAAGAAGGAAGCAAGCAGAGGGATGCCCTTGAAGTTGAGTGCTGAGGGCACAACCGTGGATAGCAAACACCCCGGGAGATCAAGAATGAAGAGGTCACAGATGAGCGTTGGGTTGAACAGCGTAGAGATGGTTGATGATGAGGAGGACAGTTTTAGTTGAAGAGTGGGTGTGAATGCCTGGCGGGCGGATGTAAAAGCACTCGGGAGGAGATGGCGCACATAGAACACGCTTTGGAGAGTTTTGCTCTAAAGGCGTGTAAAGAGATGGGGCAACATCTAGCAAGGGGAAATGGGGTCGAGAGAGATTCTTAAATGAGAGAAATAAGAGCCTGCTTGGATGCTCAAGGCGGGGAACCATCCAGGTGAGAAGCAAACACTGGTGGCTTAGAGAGAGCAGAACAACGGCTAAAGCAGTGTACCTGGAGGAGACGGAGTTGATTGCACACAGTGATAACCACCGCTTCACATCTCCGTGACTCGTGGCTTCACCACCACTGTCTGTCATAAATTCACCTGGACTAACCTCATATTCCTTATTGCTGTCCAGTCACCTTCCTTAAGCAGGGGGACTCTGCTCTGTTGTACTCCCACCCTCCTGATGCTCTGTGTACCCTTCATTCTGTCCCCCTGCCCTCACCCTTCTTCAATCGCTGGGACTGTCTACTGTCTTTTCAGGAATCCTTTGTCGGTTGTCAACAGCATCTTCTATACCCCCTGTAGCCTCCCATAGTCCGAGCGCTCCTATCCCTCGCTGCTTGGCCTCTGGGGACCTGCCACCTCCAGCCCTCTCAGAGTCGTGGTGGTACTTCGTTTACTCTCACTCGCCTCTACCACAGTAGCAGTGGGACAGGTGTCCTCCTTGCTCTGCATTACTGACCTCAGACTACTCTCCCTCCCAAACAACCCTCATCTCGGCTTCTCAGGCCACCAGCTTACAGCATCCACTGACTGCAGTGTCCTTGCCACCTGCCGACCCCTGACCCGCTCCACCTCATTCTCAGTGACTTGATCCTGGTGTACAGCCACACTCTCCACACTTCTGCTCAATTCTTGGTGACTTCAGTATCTGTGTACATGACGTTCCCAACAGTCACAATGCTCAGCTTCTTGAACTCCTTTTCTATGATGGTCCCCTCCAGTTGGCCTTAGCCATCCTCACCGTTGTACCAGAGGACTTGTCTTTGCCAATGGCTGCCATCCCTACATCGTCTAAATTTGATGAATTCTTCTCTTTGCCCTCTTTCCAGCTCACTTCTTCCTACCTGCTGATCCCTCAAAATTTTTACCGCACTAGTATCTAATCCTTGGACCCAACTAGCTGTTCACTTTTCACTCTTTCAGTGTCCCCACCTTCGTTATGCCCTCACTCTCATGCTTATGCTTAATATTATTCTTATGCAGTATGATTGCTTTCTCATTTCCTTTACTTTTATTGCCCTCTTCTTCACTTCCCTACTTTTAAATCTTTTTTCTTCCCATTTTCCTTTGTTTCTCCACTATCACATAAAGCTTAATTTGCCATAGGTGTCTTGTTGGTCCAGTGCAAGTAGTGAGGAGTAGCATGGCCGTGTTCCCCTTCCTTGACCTATAATTAGTGACTGCTACTCACAGCCCAAAGTATTACCTTTTTAGGGACCAACTAACAAGACATACCAAAGTGGCCCGTAACCAGTTCTTTTTTTGTTTTCCATTTTTTCCCTTGAGATAATGTGTCATTTAGAGTGTAAAACTCAGCATTTGAGAAATCAAGTGCATTTCACATGTTGATTCAAAAAGAAATAACCATATATAGCTAAATGGCGGTGTTTTTTGGTAGTTGAGGCATAAATGTGGAATTTTCTACTGATATCTGTGCTATCAGTAAAAAAAGGCCAGCCCTTAAAGAGATTTCAGGGCCATGATACACACCATTGTTGAGAAACAGAATTGTCATTTCATATGCTCTCCCTTGTAAAATAATGGCCGGGTTCATTTTATGGAAATTAATATCATAATACATCTTGTCATAACCTAGTCCCTCAGAAATCTTATAGTAAATGGAAAACTAGTCATCTTTAATGAAATCTGTAATCGTACCTAAATATTTAAAAAGTCTTCCCGTGTTAATTTCTACAAATCATAGTTAACATATTAACACCAACGCAGCAAGATTCATTGATACTTAAGTTGATATGTATTGCTTTTACTGTACTCATTTATGTGAGAATGAATGACTTGAAATAAGTAATTCCTTATTCTTTTAGATACTTTATACTCTATTTCCTTTGAAAACAGTAAAAATATAAAATAATATATTTTTTCAAGTCTGTAGAGTATCTTTGACATCAATTTCTTGATGAGTGTTTAGCCTTTAAGTTTTGAGGTCTGTTTTATTTGGTTGGTTTTTTACAAACTATTAAATCACACTCTTAGGATGTATATGAACATGGATTTTAAACAGTCAACAGCAATGACAATGTTTAGAGGAAGGGAGAAATACAGATTGTGGTCAACATCCTGGGACAAACACGAGAGAGTAAGACATATGGAAAAATAGTTATTCAAACCAAAATGGAGTGCATTGAATATAAAACTGATTGTATCCTGAGACTTACCTATTATTCTTTAATTCTTGTATTTAGAACCTTTGTGAAGAAAAGTGTAAATGTCCACATAATTTACCTACAGAGCAGACCCTTGAAATTCATGACCTGAGAATGCAAGAATCACCAATACATTGATACTTTTATGGGATAGAATCTCTTTCATTAAATTATGTCTCTAAAAATTACTGTCCTTCATAAATATTTTTACAAGAGTTTCAGAAAGCTTGCTTCTAAGTCCTGTGTTTCCCATCCAGGGCCTCCTGTCACCAATCCACACCCTCAGTAAAGCTGATCTCTCTCCAGGACTTTGCTTGTAAGTCAGGTTGACTGCCTGCAGACTGTCTCAGGGATCACTTTTCTTTTTCCATACAGAGCATTAAATGAACTTATTTGCATCAGAGAAAGGAATGTCTGCCCAAACCATCATTCTAACCTTTGAGTTGTGCCTTTACTTGTTTTATGGATTACAATTTAGATGTGAGTAAACCACCGGTTACCATGACCAGCATGGTTGTGTTCTAGTCTTTAACAAGGGCTCTGCCTCTTGCACTTCCTTTTTTTGATGTCTGAGTTGATGGTCTGCTACATTCTACAGCTTTCCACTTTACCTACCACCATCTTTACAGAGCCTTCATGCCCAGTTGGCATCCGCTCTTCTTTGTGTCCACACTCTTTCATCTATATTCCTGTTCCCATGCTTCTGTTTTGTTATTGTTCTTTTCTTTTTCTCATTGACCATTCTTAGACTGATTCTTCCTTCAAACTAATCTATTTTCTCATCTTTTAAGAGAAACCTCTTTATTAATCTAGGCTTTTCTGACCCTTGCTTAGCCTTCAGTTCTGTTGTACGTTTAGCTGGTAAACTTGTTTCTCTATGTTGAGAGCTAAGACTACATGCCACCAAGTTTATCTTAAGGGATTAGGTGACAGGAGAGCTGAAGTCCATTATCATAAATTGGCTAGGACTGCTGCTTCCTGTCGAAATGAAGATACAGAGGACTACCATCACAAACCAGGATGCCAAATCCTGTTCTCACAAAGAATGGGGAACAGGGCAATAGAAATTCAAATTGAAAACACAAAAACGTAGCATATAAAGTAGGCACAAGGTCTAGCAGGAGTGGGGGGAAACTCCAAGCTGAAGTGGAAGTGCCTAGAATTAGTTTCATTCAAGGCAGATTTTAAATTGCAATATACAAAAAAAGCCCAACTTAGAGGCGTAAAGAGAGAACGATAATTGCATTCGGCTGAAAATATCTGTGAGATGCACTTAGGGGGTCTTGTTATTTGCCAGGTTAATGACGCTTCTGAGTCTCATGAAAAACCCAAAGAGCAAATTCCAAAAGCAGTGAAATGAAATGGCAAAATATTACTCCTTTGTTTTTAAGTCAGATTTCATGATGATGAATAGGTGGCCCAGAGTAAATCAAATGGGGAAAAATGACAAGAGAAGCTTTCAATTCTTAACCTTCTAAGAAACAAATAAGTCCTGAAATATGTCCTGCAGAGACCATCACACTGTCCTCTGTGTTCTGCTGTCCTGAACAGAGAACTTTCTGAAGAACTCTGGCCTCTGGCAACGGAGTCAGGTGATTCTGCATTTCACTGGAGCCGTAGGGGACCCAGAAAGACCTTAGCTTTGCTGTAGTTACGTAACCATGATCCATGTTCAGAATTACTGATACGCTCATAAGAAACTCAACTAAATGTGAGTCACTTAATACTGTTTTCTGCTTTTGAACAATTTCAGCTATTTCCATTTCTGCCTTATCAAAATTTTAGTAAAAAAGATTTTGGTTGAACTATGTATTAGGAATTAGTCTTCAAAAATTACAGCATGTGTTACGTTTAAAGCACACAAATGCAAATAAGTTCAAAAATGCAGGTAGTTCGTTCTGTCCTATCTTTAATATTTTAGGTATAAACAAAGTTTAATTAATTGCCATTTTCTTATGCAAACATTGTTTTGATCAAATTACTGAAAGTCAAATGTCAGTGACCTCATTTTTCCTACTAATGATTCTGGTCACCAATTCCAGTATGTGGGGACCCTCCCGCCCACATCCAAACGATTCTCCAGCACCAGCTGGATGTCCTACAGTTCAACCCAATTCTGACACTGTCTACCCAGAGACGGCATCAGATCCGACAGGTTAAGGGCTCAGTCCTCCAAGACTCTCCCCCATCCTTCTGGACACACCAATAGCAAGTCCAGGCTGTCACCTGTGCTTCCGATTGGTTATAGATCAGAGGTCCCCATGGCCCCCTCCTTGGGTTTGATTAATTTGCCCATAGAACTCAAAATTTACTTACTGGTTTACCAGTTTATTATAAAAGAATATAATTTGGCAACAGCCAGATGAAAGAGATGTAAAGGGCAGGGTATGGGGAAAGGATGGGGAGCTTCCATGGCCTCTCTGGGGGCCACTCTCTCAGTACCTCCACATGTTCACCAACAAGGAGCCTCTCTGGACCCTGTCCTCTTGAGTTTTCACAGAGGCTTCATTACATAAGTGTGATTGATTTAGTCATTGACCATTGACTCAACCTCCAGCCCTCTCCACTCCCCAGGTCAGGGGGTGGGACTGAAAGTTCCAAGCCTCTAATCACGTGGTTGGTTCTCCTGGCAACCAGCCCCCAACCTTAGGTGTGTTCCAAAACCCACCTCATTAACATAACAAAAGCCATCTTTGTTGCTCTCATTATGTAGACAAAATATATATTTCTTACTATGAATCACACAATGTCACACCTATTTACATAGGCATAATATTTTCACTTTTTCTGGAAGGATACAAAACTTATATAACACATGATAACCAGGTATATATCATAAGGGATATCATTTCAGATTTTTTGTTTGGATTTTGATTGTTTTTAGAATCTTGCTAATTACTTAGCAAAATCTTGTATTGAAAGTTAGATGTGCGCTCAAAGTACATTAAGTTTACTATTTAATACTTTCTAATTTAGGTTACACTACTTGTAACATAAAGGTTCTGGGATCTTAAGGTACCTGCCTCTCCTCTCTCTCTTTTCTTTTTTCTCCTAGTATCTATAAGAGAATCTCATGTACGACAAACTCCGTAGCTGAACCAATTCTACACAACAGTGCTTTCTCCATGTTTCTCTTAAAATCGAATTCATCAGTTAAGCTGTTGATTGAATCTGTTATATTTTCTTGATAGTCTGGCATCCATTTGCTTTGATTCTTCATACTTCAGTCTTCTAACTCGGGGGTCCCCAGGCCGCGGACCGGTACCGGTTGGCGGCCTGTTAGGAACCAGGCCATGCAGCAGGAGGTGAGCACAGGCCAGCGAGCAAAGCTTCATCTGCCGCTCCCCGTCACTTGCATCACCGCATGAAGCATCCTCCTCGCACACACCCGTCTGTGGAAGAATTGTCTTCCATGAAACTGGTCCCTGGTGCCAAAAAGGTTAGGGACCCCTGTCCTAACTGGAACTCTCCTTCCTGTGCTTAGACTTCCCTGCATACACAGTATATTTTTGCAATAGTATGTGTGCTGTTTGTCACTCTTCCATGTTTCTGGGCTCCCAAAAAGAAAATAATACATATTTTTTTAAGATTTTATTTTAAAAAGTACCACCTTTTTGGTAAAATTACTACTACTAATTTACACTGGTAAGTATTTGATAACTATAATTAGACACATAGCTCAGAAGCACCTAATATACCATTTTACTTTCAGATAGCAAGACAGAATTTTCAAGTAGCATAACGTGAACTGAAATTAAAACACCTGCTTTAAAATTAAATCCCATCTATTATTTGCACTTTAAAATGAGGGAAGTTGAGCATTACAAAACAATTCAAAGTGCGTATCTACAAGGAATAGTACACAAAGGTAAAGTAAAGTAGTGAACAAATTAAGTAACTCCTGGCTTTTGCTATAAAATGAGAGTTCTGTAATTTCAGATCACTTAATTGAAAAAAACAACTCAGTACTTGTTAGAAATTAAAATGGCTCCTAAATGCAGAAAAAAATCAACTGTATGTCTAAACAACATAGAAAAAGCATGAGCCTTTTTCTAGGTATTTTGTGGCATCATAGTTGTTGCTTTTGTTTTGTCCTCCTGATTCTGGGAGCTCTGTAGAAGCAGCAGAGCTGAATGAGCTCCCTTCTCGGGGGCAGGTGTTGGGGCATGTAAGGTCTCACCTGAAACGTTCTGGGTTTCTTTGACATTGGTTTTCGACAGAAAAAATTCTCAATTTGTTATCAACCCCAAACAGTAATCGCAGCAAAAAGAAATTCAGGATAATACACTAAATAAATACGCGTGTATATCTATCTATAGAGAATTTGGGTGGGGGGAATCACTGGGATGGCTTAAAAACATGAAAAAAAATAACGCAGGCAGAGATGATCCAAGGTACGTGGAACACTGGGAAAAGTATATTTGGTAATTTCAAACACAAGGATTACTCTTACTCAAAAAGGATGGATTAGAAAAACATGGCTGAAGTTGAAAAGTGAAAGTGGCACATGAAACATGTGAGAATAAGACATCTGAATTAGCCACTGTTCTGTGCTCCCTGAAGCTGATATGCAAATATCAGACCCCAACTGCGTATCATGATCACTTGTGATGGAAAAGAAAATATGGATCTAAGCTGTATCCTCAGGGTTAGGCTTGATTTAAGGAGGCGTTCTGTGTGACAGATCACCGTGACCTCGGCAGCTTCCGTGGGTCAGGAGGCTGGGCAAGGCTTCGCTGGGTCCCACAGGGCCCCATGATGCGGCAGTCCCGCCATCGGTGGCTCTGTGATCTTATCTGAAGCTCTAGGTTCTCCTCAAAACTCTATTGCTGGCAGATCTCAGTTCCTTGTGTATCCTTTAGTCCTTCTGGTTGGACCCAAACCCTCAACTACCTAACAGCTGCCTGTGGCCCCATGCCACGTGGGCCTCCCCACCACAAGGCAGTGTGCTTTCTCAGTCACCAGGACGGCACCTCTGCTGCTGCTTTCTGTGACCAAGACTCAGCGGAGAGGTCGGGCTGCCCAGAATTAACTCCTGGTGAATAACCTCAAGTCAACTAATTAGGAACCTTTATTGCACGTGCAAAACCTCTTTCCCTTTGCCGGTAACATGGCATCATCATGGGAGTGACATCAGCATGGCTGGTTAGAAGTGGGCTATGCGTCCTGCCCATACTCAAGGGAAGGGGATTCTAGGAGGCATGGGGGTCATGGTGGAAGGTCTGGCTACCAACGTGTTCCAACAAGGCTTCTAAACTTGAGACTATAGCACTAGGAGAAATCACGTGATCTTTGTGGAGATGAGAAGATTGGGTTTAAAGAATAAGTTCTTTGATTGCCTGGGGACGAGAGGAGTAGCTAGAGAGATTATAAAAGAGAGCAAGGAAGGTTTTAGGGGTGGTGGGTATATTCATTATCTTGATTGAAGTGGTTTCATGGATCTACACATGTGTCAAATTTTTTTGTCTCCTTTCACTCACCATAATTATTTGGAGATTCATGTGTGAGCTTTAATAATTCATTCCTTTTTTATTGCTGAGTAATAGTCCATTGTATGGATCTACAGTAATTTATCCATTCACCTGTTGATACACACCTAAGTTGTTTCCAGCTTTTGGCTATTACAAATAAAGCTCCTAGCTATGTTTTAAAAAAAGTTCTTTGGCTAAGATATTTTGTCCTTCTGCAGAAACAGGGTGAGTTAATAATAGCAGCTAACATTTGTGAATATCTATCCTAAACATCAAGTTGATGTAAAGTTGAATGCTTAATGTACACTGACTCAATTAATCCACCCAATCCTATAGAATAGATTTTACTGTTATCCTAGTTTTACACATGAAGAAACAGAGGAAAGAAGCTTAAGAGCTTGTCTGAGTCATCCAGTTGGTCAGTTGATGCTAATCAAGACATACATATATTTAGTTCACAGGTACTTTTTCCTAACTGTACATGATATATTATTTTTAGAAATTCTCCTGGCTTCAAATCAATGTCTATAGATTTGCCTTATACTTGACACTTCTTTTCAAATACACCTATGCATTCTAAATATGAAAGTGGATTCACAAGAGGCCTTCGTTAAGTTGCACTATAAAATTAGACACTGAACTTTTACTTCTTTTAGTTTTAAACTTTGTATCTTCATGCTACTTATTTAAAATAACTGAACATCAGAATCTCAATTTTTAAATGCATAGAGAAGTGTTGATGAGAATTTCAGGAAGAGTTACCATTTCAACCAGCTTTAACCTTGAAGAGACTTTTTTCCCTTCCAAAAAAAAAAAAAAATCGTCTGATTATTCCAGGAGACAGAGGATATTTCACTTACCCATTGCTAAGGTCACACAACCTCACTGACCATGAAAATCTGTATTTCTGTCTATTGGAAATAAAACTAGTAAGGCTTCAATTCCTGACAATGATGAATTCAAACACTGAGTTCCCAGATGCTTGCTCAGAGGAATCCGTCCATCTGCAGAGATGAGGTCTCCGCATGTGCCGTTTTAAATGACATCGGTCTCTAGTTATTACTTTCTTAAAAATCCAATTTTTTCCCTGTGACAATTCTGCTAAAATACGATAAAGTTAGTTAGTGACGTGACCAAACAGATTGCACTCCCAAAGTACATAAATCAACTCTCTAGCGCTCCCACCACAGATCAGAGTTGAGTCCTAAAAATCATTCTTTTTTAATAATTTGCTTGGAAAGTGAGGTATGCATATATATACCCAATGGAGCTTCTGGGGCTTCTTGCAAGTATTTCATTCCCTTCCACTAAGTACTTGAGTTGATCCGCCAAAGTCATTGTTAATTTTTCTTGCTTCATTGCGGATCACCCGTTCACTAGTGACCACAGCAGCCTTCCCTGATATCTGAATCACCAGCCAGGCCTACTCCGTGCACCTACTTCTTCAAGAGGAGAAATAAAAATAGACTTTTCCTAAATTAAAATCGATTTTGTTTTATTCCTAAAGGACTATTCTTTTATATACATAATAATAAAGGTGTGGGAGGGCAAGTTTAGATGGCCTTGTGAAGAATGAGATGGGAATTTAATTGTGTTACAATCATGCCACTGTAATAACTAAATCTCTGGAGTGCTGGATGCCAGGCTGAGCACTTTGAGTCCATTTTCTTGGTTCATCTTCATGCTTCTCTCATAACCTCGCTGGGATGCAGTGGAAAGTTCTGCTCAGTCAGTGTAAATTAAATTACTCTAATTTTTACTTACAGTGTGTGCCCTCTTTATAGTTTTCAAGGGCACATTCTTTTTTTTTTTAATTTAATTAATTTATTTTTGGCTGCGTTGGGTCTTCGTTGCTGCACGCGGGCTTTCTCTAGTTGCGGCGAGTGGGGGTACTCTAAATTGTGTGCGGGCTTCTCATTGCAGTGGCTTCTCGTTGTGGAGCATGGGCTCTAGGCACGTGGGCTTCAGTAGTTGTGGCACGCGGGCTCAGTAGTTGTGGCTTGTGGGCTCTAGAGAGCACAGGCTCAGTAGTTGTGGCGCACGGGCTTAGTTGCCCCGTGGCATGTGGGATCTTCCTGGACCAGGGTTCCAACCCGTGTCCCCTGCATTGGCAGGCGGGTTCTTGACCACTGCGCCACCAGGGAAGCCCGAAGGGCACATTCTGAAACAATGCTCCAAAGTGAGTATTACTGTCATTTCCGTTTTGCAGACAGTGGATTGGAGACTCATATAGACGAAGGTACTTCCCAGAGATCAAGCACCTCATAATAGAGTGCAGACTGCACCCTCGTTCTGCCCACTGGGGGCCTCTTTTCTATAACTTTGCTATCTGCCATTTTTGTTTACAGTGCATGCCATGATATCCTATTATAGGTTATTTTATTTTTTTTACTATTCAGATATTTGGTTTCCACCTAGATGTGTTGACACAGAAGTCTTTGTAATTTATAGTTCTGCTTTTTATTCAAAGCTAATAAACCAATTAGTAATTTAAATTGATAGGAATAATCATGTACCAGTTTTTAATTTTTCATATATTTCCCTACTTTTGTCTGTTAGGTTCCATGTGCACAGGGTCTGGGTAGAACTCGCTGTTTTTATCCTTGGGTGGCCGTTATCTTGAATTACTCTGAATGGAGAAACACTGGCTTTAAATTTCTTTATCTTTGCTTACAGTTGCACATAGTAGGCACTCACGAAATACTAAAACAATGTCCTCAAAGGATTTCTCTCCTATTGAGGAAAAGTAGTATAAAAAGAGAGAGTTTTTAACAAGTCACAAAAGTATTGTCAGAGCAGACTATTTTGTGTTAATTGCAAAAAATGGGAAAACAAGACTTCCAAGGAAAGTAGAAATTTACAAGCCACCAGAGTGAATAATGGAGAGTTGATTCCATTAAAAAATGGCAGCTTAATCACTTATTTAACTTTTGTGATTAAAAAAATGCTGAAATGGGGGCTTCCCTGTTGGCGCAGTGGTTGAGAGTCCGCCTGCCAATGCAGGGGACCCGGGTTTGTGCCCCGGTCCGGGAAGATTCCACATGCCGCGGAGCGGCTGGGCCCGTGAGCCATGGCCGCTGAGCCTGTGCATCCAGAGCCTGTGCTCCGCAACGGGAGAGGCCACAACAGTGAGAGGCCCACGTACCGCAAAAAAAAAAAAAAAATGCTGGAATGAAAAATCACTATGACATTCATCTGTAAAATGTAACAGTGATCCTTGTGGCCAAGGGGTCTTTTGAAAGCTAATTGATTGAATAAACTAATGTTGACTATTGGTAGTTTCTTCCAATTCTTGGAATGTTTTTGGTGCATTTAGGAAATTTTATGTTTTCACTTTTCACATCAAGTTTGTGAAACAAACACTATTCATATTATATTCCCATTTATGATAATAGCCATCTGGTACTGTATTTTTGAGAACTGGTTCATCTTACTACTTTTAAAAAGATAATTTTAAAACCAAGTATTTAGCTAACTTTTTACTGTTTTCTCAATCTGAATCTTAACACTTTTTTTTTTTTTTTTTGCTCATTTCTCGTTAGCATGGTTTTGATTTCAAATTCTCTCTTAAATTGAATGTAATTTTATGGGTGTTCTAGGTAGTAGTAGCTATAGTCATCAACATCCTCTTTCTTTATGTTCCATGCAGGCAGGAGACGTGTGTGTTACTTTTACTACTGTCTCTAGGATCTACAACAATCTCTGACAGAGACGCAAGATTAGAACCTGGTTCTTCCTAGAACTGAAGTTAAAAAATAGTCGATATTGGCAATGCACAATGAGGGAGAGAGAGTTTAACATCTGCTTAAAATTGAGTGATCAGGATGATAGTAACACCAACCAATCATAGGGATTTTTTTTTTCATTTAAGTGTTAACTAGTAGTAATACTGACATGGTTATCCAAAGTCGAACTTAGGGTGGGTATACTGATAGAATGTTCTAGAATGAGTAGTGGACAATCTCATTGGAAGACTTGAAATTAGTTTTGAATCTCTAATGGAGACATTGACAAGCTAGATGATCCTCCAACAGAGGCTTGAATAATGGTGATACTTAGAATCATGCCATCAAGAAAAGTTTAAAAGAAGTTGTTCAACAA
Organism: Globicephala melas; assembly: GCF_963455315.2. NCBI lineage: Eukaryota > Metazoa > Chordata > Mammalia > Artiodactyla > Delphinidae > Globicephala > Globicephala melas. The sequence continues at coordinate 8,916,202 of NC_083334.1, read as the reverse complement.
GTAGAAGATTTCAGTTGAATAGGGCAGTGTTAGGTGAAAAAGTTGGGGATAAATAGTCTGTGAATATTCCAGTTATATTCTGTGTTTCAAATGTAAGAAGTAGGACAAACTATGCAAGTTAGAGGGAGAGATTTTTTAGCTCAATATAAAGATTAACAATGCACTCTGTATGACAGACTTTAGGTCCATCCACCTCACTACAGATAACTCAATTTCGTTTCTTTTCATGGCTGAGTAATATTCCGTTGTATATACGTGCCACATCTTCTTTATCCATTCATCCGATGATGAACACTTAGGTTGCTTCCATGTCCTGGCTGCAATGAACATTTTGGTACATGACTCTTTTTGAATTATGGTTTTCTCAGGGTATATGCCCAGTAGTGGGATTGCTGGGTCATATGGTAGTTCTATTTGTAGTTTTCTAAGGAACCTCCATACTGTTCTCCATAGTGGTTGTATCAATTTACATTCCCACCAGCAGTGCAAGAGTGTTCCCTTTTCTCCACACCCTCTCCAGCATTTATTGTTTCTAGATTTTTTGATGATGGCCATTCTGAGTCTGTCATACAGAGTGAAGTAAGTCAGAAAGAGAAAAACAAATACCGTATGCTAACACATATATATGGAATCTAAGAAAAAAAAAAAGTCATGAAGAACCTAGGGGTAAGACGGGAATAAAGACACAGACCTAGGGCTTCCCTGGTGGTGCAGTAGTTGAGAGTCCGCCTGCCAATGCAGGGGACGTGGGTGCGTGCCTCGGTTTGGGAAGATCCCACATGCCGCGGAGCGGCTGGGCCCGTGAGCCATGGCCACTGAGCCTGCACGTCCGGAGCCTGTGCTCCACAACGGGAGAGGCCACAACAGTGAGAGGCCTGTGTAAAAAAAGACACAGACCTAGTAGAGAATGGACTTGAGGATGTGGGGAGGGGGAAGGGTAAGCTGTGACAAAGTGAGAGAGTGGCATGGACATATATACACTACCAAACGTAAAATAGATAGCTACTGGGAAGCAGCCGCATAGCACAGGGAGATCAGCTTGGTGCTTTGTGACCACCTAGAGGGGTGGGATAGGGAGGGTGGGAGGGAGGGAGATGCAAGAGGGAAGAGATATGGGAACATGTGTATATGTATAACTGATTCACTTTGTTATAAAGCATGAAACTAACACACCATTGTAAAGCAATTATACTCCAATAATGATGTTAAAAAAAGATTAATAATGCAAACTAAAGTAAAGGATGATTTGGGGGGAATAATGGCTTTCCCCCTACTTTTGGAGTATAAGCTGAGACAGGATGGAGGCTCTTGTGCAAAAGGCATAGCTGTAGCCAGAGCTGCTAATCCAAGGGCCAGGACCCTGTGAAATGCTGCTAGATGTGCACAAGGTCGTAGCACATCACAGGGCTTCAGACACAGACCATGCACTGAGTTGTACATATTTGCAAATTTTGAATGTTATATACATGTTATTAATACAACTTGTTTAAAGCTCAAAGTAAATTTGTGTAGTTTGGCATTATATATTTTAATCAGTGGATATCTAAATTAGAATTATGATTGTGGGTTAAAACAAACAAAGAAACAAAAAAAACCTCTAAAAGTGTCAGCCCTAAAAAATTGGAAACCAACTCTAATACCCCTTCTAATGCTAAAATTTGGTGACTTTTGTGACCAGCAATTTAACTGATGTATGAACTATGTGAAAGTTTACAAGAGTGTAGAAACCACCGCGAAACACAGAAGAATAATGAAAAAGTAATGGGTAAATACAGAATTCGGTCTTTACTATGAAAGAATGTCAAAGGTTTGAGTTTGTTTGTGTTTTGTTTTTCTTCCCATATACTTAATCAAAAATGTAGGCTTTCGGTTGGGAGCCAAAGAGCGGAAGTCTGGTTAAATCAGTCAGAACGTACATTCGATGATGCTTTGATTTGCTGGCTGACGTGTTTTTAAGTTAATATTGAGGATAGTTCAAGGTCAAGTTCATGAGATATTTAAAACTATGCAGTATAAAACTTTTCCAAGCAAAAAGCTTATTGAAATTCTATTGTATTTCCATTATGTAGATAAAAACCCAATTTAAGCCATTCTGTCGATACATTCTCTCATTAGAGTGATGAACAGTAACAGGTAGCCCAGCGAAGTTCCTTTTTAATACCTGGTTTCACATCAACTATTAACAGTTAGCATTTGTCTTGGAATGTCACCCTAACTCTCATGAACTAAAGAATTGGGGTCACCATTTAGTAAATACACACACACACACACACACTTTATCCTGAAATAATGAGGCACATTTGCATTTTGATTGAGTGATAAAGCATACATCTCCACTTTTTGCATGTATGTAATTTTTTTCATTCAATCAGTAATTTGTTGAATGCCTACTGTGTTCAGGAAAATAGGCATTCTTGTTAGGACAGAAACATAAAATACAAGTTTATGTTGCTTATTCATAAACTATTATTCTCTCTCAAAATATTTGTGCACGACAGTTTTCAAGGATATTTCTGTTAAAGGGACAGTAAGATGCTGTTTGGCATTTTAATCACCTCCTTGAGCACTGCCATTCTGGAACATCTGTCTCACCATTTGGCTAATAGATCCTGTGTCTTCCCCCCTCCAAGATTCAAAGTGACAGAAGCATTTAGTTCCTTCATGAAGCCTCTTTGAGGGCTTAGGCATGTTGAGAAAATATTAAGGAGGGCAAGCTGTTCATAATAGGTCTTTTTTAATAGTGAAGAAAGTGTTCATAAAAATGGATTTAGAGCTATAATATCAAAGAAACACAGGGTCCCTGGGAGCACAGCTTTGAATGAGCCTGAAATGCATCTCTTTCAGTGTCTCACCCCATGTTTCCATCTCCAAGGACCCATGGCAGACCACCATCACTGTGTTTGTACTTGTAAACTCTACTGTGGCTCTTAGTACCTTGAAAGGCTCATCTGATCCTTAGAAATTTCTTCCCATAAATGAGTCAAAAATGTCCCTTTCCTTTTACTCCTTGGACTGCAATTTCACCACCAGACCCTCTTGGGACAAATCTAAACTTCCATACAAATGGCAGCACGCATGTGTTTAAAAGCAAGCAAAGGGCTTTACGGTCACCGTAATTTCATTCCTTATAATAATTTCCAAATAAAGGCAAGTAAGAGATTTACAAACAGAGCTATAGTAGTTCTAGAAAGCAAACCAATAGGCAGTGATCTCATGGTGTGAGACTAGATACAATGTTGAAATTAAGCTGTGTGCTTCAATAACTTTACATTGGTATCTCTATCTGATGTTGAATTTTAAAAAATGCATTTATTTGGTAATTTCTGTGCCATTTAACTTTTTAAGCAGGGATGTAATGGTGACATTCTAGTTCTCATGGAGATTTGGTTTTAAGGGGAGATAAAACAGATATGGTAATAGAAGTGAGCAGGGATGCTAGGGTTATGGGGGAGCTCGTATAAATAGGGATGATCTCTGGGGTGATGTGCTTGAGTTGTAGCCTGTCAAGAAGTCATCCCCAAATAACCTGGGAGCACAGAACTGTCCTCAGAGGGAGCAGCTGTTGCAGAGGTCCTGAGGGAGAGCTGAGCGAGTGACTCAAAATCACACACACCCACAAAGACACACACACTACTGTAATGTGTGTGGGGTATGAATAGTTCAGGACTGGAGGAAGTGGTAGGAGGAAAATGCGGAGATACAAGTGAAGCTCAGAGCACATATTTCTAGAAAACTCTCCTGGATCCCTCATCTGATAGAGAAACAATACCCCAGAAAGGGTAAGGAAATCATGTGAGGTCACAAATCTAAGCAGTGGAGCATTCATGAGATGATTTCACTAATGGAATTTCTCCCACTCGAAGCAGGTTGTTTCTACTCTAACCTGCTTCATGATGTATCTTCAGGTATTAGCTCAGAGTCTTGGTTAGTAGGGTTCAACATGTATTTTTTAAGTAAGTGAATGGATGAATAAATAATGCCTATTTAAACTTTTAGTTTTAAAAGTATTTGACAACCACTCATCTCTGTTTCTCTGAATTTGGCATTCTCAGATTACAGGTAGTGGGATTATAGTACTTGTGTATTTCTGTCCGATTTATTTCACTTAGCATGATGCCCTCAGGACCCACCCATGTTGTCGGAGATGATGGGATTCCCTTCTTTTGTATGGCTGAGTATAGATGGGTAATTGCCAGAGATGGAGGTTGGGGGGTGGGAGAAACAGCTGAAAGTGGTCCCAAAGTACAAACTTCCAGTTGTAACATACAGAAGTTCTGATTTATAATTTTCTGTTAATTTCTTGACAGCAAAGTGACTCAGTTATACATATATATATTCTTTTTCATATTCTTTTCCATTATGGTTTGCAACAGAAAATTGAATATAGTTCCTTGTGCTATACAGTAGGACTTGTTTATCCATCCTATGTGTACTAGTTTGTATCTGCTAATCCCAAACTCCCAATCCATCCCTCCCCACCTCCTCTCCCCCTTGGCAACCACAAGTCTGTTCACTATATCTGTGAGCCTGTTTTTGGTTTGTAGATTTGTCTTGTATTTTAGACTCCACATGTAAGTGATATTATATGGTATATGTCTTTCTCTTTCTGGCTTCCTTCGCTTAGTATGATAAACTCTAGGTCCATCATATGGCTACACATGGCATTATTTCATTCATTTTAATGGTTGAGTCATATTCCATTGTATATATGTACCACATATTCTTTATCCATTCACCTGTTGATGGACATTTAGGTTGTTTCCATGTCTTGGCTATTGTAAATAGTGCTGCTGTGAACACAGGGGTGCATGTATCTTTTTGAATTGTAGTGTTGTCTGGATATATGCCCAGGAGTGGGATTGCTGGATCATATGGCAACTCTATCTTTAGTTTTTTGAGGAACCTCCATACTGTTTTCCATAGTGGCCACACCAATTTACATTCCCAACTGGTGTCCTTTTAAGAGAAGGAGATTAGGACACAGACACACACAGAGGGAAGACCATGAGAAGATACAGGAAGACAAATCAAGGAGAGAATCCTCTGGAGATACTGACTTTGCTGGCATCTTAATCTCTGTTTTCTAGAACTCCAAGGAAATAAATTCCTGTTGTTCTAGCCATCCAGCTCTTTGTTATGGCAGCCCTAGCAAACTAATACACATTACAATAAAAACTATGCTATGAAGACTCCATAGAGCTCTAACCACCATTATTAGTGATATTAATAACAAGAGTATCACACTCAATTCTAGGGATGTCGGGCATGGTGTCAGTTTGGAATACATAAGGCTTATTCTTCATTTCACGATGTTGTCATTTATTCGAGAGCATGATTGTACTGTGTTTATTTTCTTTTTTCATTCCCAATGCCTAACAACTGCCCCAGAACACGGCAGACTATTAACTTACAAACTTTTTTTTTCATAATGAGTGGAAACTTGTCTCTGATTGAAATCACATCAGGAATCCCAAATATTAAAACAAATAATAATAAAAGCTGGTCTGTTTGAAGCAAGGGTGATGTAAAACCTGTGTTGTATTAGGATTCTCTTGGGAAAGAGCCAACAAGATTCATGTATGTATATAGAAAAAGTTGGAGGAATTGGCTTCCATGATTTTGGAGGCTTGGTAAGTCCAGATTTGCAGAATAGGCCAGCTGTCTGGAGACCCAGGGCAGAGATACTTTTTGAGGAGGTGGAAGGAAAAGGCCTAAGGCAGTAACTATTGATATCAACGCTCAAAGTATCACTAATAAATATGCAATAGCCCTGGTATGGTATATAAATACGAATAACTGTATATCCATCTGTGTACTTTCCAAGTGGCAGAAAAACCAACACCTGGTTACACAGGTTAGGGTAAAGCTTGTGGGAACAGAACTCCTTATACCAACAGAGAAGGAAGCTGTGGTTTCTTGGCCTGGGAAGGATACAGTCTGAGAGGGTGAAGACACAGCTAATAAGCAGGAGAAAGCCACCCAGGACTTTGCAGGAGACACACACCTCGCTCTTCCAGCTCAAGAACAGGCATCCCTGTGTCTACTTACGGTAGTATTTTCTCACAACCCACAGAGAAGCCCACAAACCCTAGAATATTAAGACTTTTAAACTGTCTAGCCAATCATTTCAAACATCAGTTTTTGTTATCTTGGGGGTCTACTCTGTTTTTTAAATTTTTTCTGTGTCCTCAGGGCCTCAAGTCATGTCTCTGCCATTCATCCTGAGACCCCAGGGGTGCATCTCTGCATACTTAGAAAGGCTTGCCCGTCAGGGCAGAGACAGTCATTAACCATCAACATTCCTGCTACTTCAATGTCTCAGACCCTCCAGTGACTTAATATAGCATCCAGCCTGGGGCTCGGATGCAGACATGAGCTGGTTGCAATCTCATTTTCTTCTGCCATTGAAAAGATTCATCTATATGATGAAAGAATACTTCTAAGGGTTGAATAAGTTTTGTGTCTGTGTACATCTATCCTGGAATAATTGGCCAATGTTTTCCTTCACCATAGCCCATGAAACTGATGTGAGGAGATTCTTTCTCTTGATGACTCTACCTTCAATATATGTATTTAATACAGAATGGGAGTCTGCTAAATGCTGACTCCATGTTTTAAAAAAAAAAAAAAAAAAAAAGCCCATGGATATAAATTCACCCATCCTGGTCTCCAAGAAGGGAATAACTTCATTTAAAGTAACTGATGAAGGACTTGTTATTGGTTACATTTTCCCTCATAGAACTTTATTTGTGCCAACATTAGTAGATTGGGACTTAAGCAAGGTGATATCTCATGAAAGAAAAACTTAAAGCACTGCTTTAGTCAACTTGTTAATATTTACATTTTAACTATTTTATATTTTAAAGTTTGCTTATGAGACTGTTTAAGCAACCCAGTAAACTGTGCAAACTTTACTACTGGGCTGTGAGAAGAAGTTCAGTATTTCTGGGTTGTGAGACTGTATGACTTTAATTGAGAAGATGCTGTGATGTATTAGTGACAATAGCATCACCCATGAGTGAACAGATCCTGAATTGTCATGCGTGGCACTGTCCGAGAACAGTATTTTGAACCCTATTTCTCTTTCAATAGCAAACGCATTAGCATTCTAAACATATCCCGTGCCAGTCGAGATTTTAATTTGTCAGAGACTCGTTTCAAAGGAAACCCATAAGCAGCGCAGTGAAAATGATACAAAAATAAAGACATTTGAATTTTCCATTTCTGTAGTGAGCACAGAGGAAGATTAAAATTAAACATTTTCCTTCTGTCTGTTCCCTAAAAGTAATTTTTAAGCATCTACATTGTGTGTTTTGGCGCCTTAATTAGATATTGACAAGGAATCCCCTGGATCTTTCCATATGGAATTCTAATGTGGTTCTGGTCACTGTTGGGGCAATTCCGAGAATCATTTGTCTGGATCAGGAAGACAAGTTTGCAACTGCTGTTAGTAATTCCAGAAGGAGACAGACGGCGCCTCCCAGAACGAACATGGCTCCACACTCCAAGGTCAGCTCGCCCGAGGAGCATAAGTAACTAACGTCACTCAAAACTTCTTTTTTATTGTTTTTTTTGCGGTATGCGGGCCTCTCACTGCTGTGGCCTCTCCCGTTGCGGAGCACAGGCTCCCGACGCGCAGACTCAGCGGCCATGGCTCACAGGCCCAGCCGCTCCGCGGCATGTGGGATCTTCCCGGACCGGGGCACGAACCCGCGTCGCCTCCATCGGCAGGCGGACTCTCAACCACTGCGCCACCAGGGAAGCCCAAAACTTCTTTTTAATTTAACTTTTCATATGCTTTTGTGAAAACCTGTCACTCATCACTGTGCAGTCTCCAGAGAAACTGGTTTTCTTAATTGTGAAAGCATTCGAGAAATAATATTTAATTTTTCATTCTCAGTGCTCTTAGTCATTCGATATTTGGCTTTCTTCTTGATCGTCCCTCACCCAGGTCTTGATCACCTACCAAGCTCACTCAGAGCCAACGGGCAAGAAGAGGCTGCTGTGTGCATCTTTGCTTCAACCCTGTATTGTCAATTTTATAACATTTCTTATCATTTGACCATAAGCCATCCATGGTCCACTTTATTACTAGGCTAGATGGAAGTGAACCTCTTAAAACATGGGATCAGATGAAAGCACAGACATTATTCTCTCTCATGTTAAAATCGAGGAAATGGGCACAGATAATTAAAGTGGTTTGTTGAAAGTCAAATAGTTATTAGCAGAATTAGACTTGGAATCCAATTGTCTTGGTGAAAAAGAAAAGAAAAGAAAAAACATGAACAAAACTTTTATTTTTCCTTGCACAGATTTTTTTCTTTAAGGGGAAAAGCCTTCAGGTTCTCAGTAGGTTTGTGTAAGTAGATGTGCACACATTAGCGTCTTTTAAATTGGTTAAACTTCGTAGGTTAGTCAGAGCTGCTCCTTATAAAGAAATTATTCCCTGGTAAACTAAGTTTGGGAAACCACTTATTCAGCATTCCTCTCTTGGAGATGTAATATGGCATAATTACATTACATTCAAATTTCTGACAAATGCTACAGAAAGAGCTGATTTTTTTTATCCTAATGTTTATTGAGCCTATTTGATACCACCTTATGTATTTCATGGAATACCTTTAGTTCTTCATTCTACACATACTTATTAAGCATGTTTTATGTGTGAGTCACTAATCTGAACACCTGAGGTTACAGCAAGGAAATACTGATAATCCCTAACTTCACATAATCCTATTTTAAGGCAGGCTGGGAATATACAAGACAGACAAACAAGGACAGCAGGATGGAGACAAGGTTTCTGCAGAGAACCCGGATTCCTGGATGAGACAGAGGTTGACCTGTCTCAACCTGGCTATTAGATCGACGGCCATGCAAGGCCTCTCTGAAGGGATGACATTTAGACTAAGTTCTGAGTAACAAGAAGGACCTGGTTATGCAAAGATCATTGCAGACAGAGGAAATTCTAGAATATAAACTCTAAGGAGAGGGGCTTGCCCATGTGAGAAACAGAAAACCAGTGTAGCTAAATAATGGGTGAGGTCATGGCTGCCACTGTGGACAAGGGGGGTCAGTGATGTGAATGGGGTCAGAGACAAGGCAAGATCTCATAGGGTTTTATAATCAAGAGCAAATAATTTGGTTTTAACCCGAGGAAGCTGTGTGTGTGTGCTCAGGACGAAAGTGACATGATCTCATTTGTGTTAAACAAGGTCTTTCTGGCGAATATGGAGAAATGGTTGCAGGATAATGAGAAATGTAGGGAGCCCAGTAAGAAATACCTGCACACAGGTCCACAGTGAGATGATGGTGGCTTGAACTAGGGCTGGGATGGAAGAGAGGAAAGTGGGAGGATGCTTTCTAGAAAGAGTAAGACTTGTTATCTAAGACATGGGAGGTTGGAGAAGAGGAGAAAGCAAAGATAACTAGGGTTTGAGAAAAGCTGATAAAGATCATATTTGCTGTGTTCATGTGGGATTTATTTATTTAGAAAGTATATTTGAGTTACAATATTAGTTTCAGGTATACAGCATAGCGATTCAGTATTTTGGGGGATTATACTCCATTAAGTTATTAGAAGATAATGGCTGTAATTCCCTGTGTTGTACAATATATCCTTGTTGCTTATCTTTTATACATAGTAGCTGGTATTTCTTAATCCCATACCCCTAATTTGCCCCTTTCCCTTCCCTCTCCCCTTTGGTAACCCCTAGTTTATTTTCTGTGAGTCTGTTTATGTTCTGCACATACATTCACTTGTATTATTTTTTAGATTCTACATATAAGTGGTGTCACACGGTATTTCCTTTCTCTGATTTATTTCACTAAGCATGATATTCTGTAGGTCCATCCATTTGCTGCAGAATTTCATTCTTGTCATGGCTCAGTATTGCTAAGCATTAGTGAAATGCAAATCAGAACAATGAGGTATCACCTCACACCTGTCAGATGGCCATCATCAAAAAGTCTACAAATAACCAATGTCGGTGAGGATGTGGAGAAAAGGGAAGCCTCCTCACTGTTGGTGGGGATGTAAATTGGGGCAGCCGCTGTGGAGAACAGTATGGAGGTTCCTCAGACTAAAACTAGAGCTACCATATGATCCAGCAATCCCACTCCTGGGTGTATATATGGAAAAAATGAAAACACTAATCTGAAAAGATACATGCACCCCGATGTTCATAGCAGCACTGTTTACAACAGCCTACATATGGAAGCAACCCAAATGCCCATCACCAGGTGAACAAATAAGGAAGATGTGGTATATATACCTAATATGATTTATTTGGTTTTTATTATTTTTTAAATTCCTTGTCAGAGGCTGTTGGAATATGACAATATGTTAACACAATTTTCTCAAAACTCACTATTCTATGCAAATCTAACAGATTCTTAATCACAGATGCGTTATAATTGTGAAGGCTGTGACAGGTGTTCAAAATCAAACAGAAGCACATTGAGAAGAGCCATGAGAACTTACACAGCATTACAATTTATTTCTCCAGAAGGCAAGTGTGTCTTTTCTAGCCAGGAACGTCAGGATGGTATCCTGGTTAAACTTGGGTTGTCTTTGTAAATGTTAAGTGAGTTTCAATTAGGGCATTCCCAGGTACTGGCACATGGGCTGGTAGTACGCTGTACAGGATATAAATAAGCACTTTGTGGCATCACTTTTTGCCCGTTGATGTGCAGTACGTCACCCACAAATTCAGAGTTGTAGTCTTGCCAAGCATGAGGGTGTTCCTCTGTATACTAGAATTCTAATTTGCATAGCAATGTCAAGACAGATTCTTTATTTTCTGTTTTAAATTGTACCTCCTGTATTGTTCACTCTGAGACCTCCTGGGGATAGAACTTCATGAGAACTGCTGTTCTGTACCAGGCACGTAGGTAATTAGCGGGCCAGCTTTTACAGCTGTACGTTTGTATAGCTGGTGACAATTTATAGAGCAGCCTTCCCCCACTCGGCTATTCATTATTGTATATTGGAGCAGTGCAAGTATGTTGACAGAATTCACAACCAAGTTGATAAATTGGGTTTATCTGCTTTTCAAAAACGATGCTTTTATTTGAAGAGGTTTTTATAGAAAGCTGAGTTCCATATGAATAGTTCATTTCATCGATGTAATTGAAATTTTATCTTGAGCTTTGATCTAGCAAAGAACATTTCAGGAAGATGACAGTACCTTGGGGAAATCTGGAAGTCACAGAGGAATTACAAGTTAAAAATCACATCCTGAAAGACATGTTTTGAACTGCAAAAATAATAGTTTAATGTGTTTTTTTTCAACCAGATACATATGATCTCTAAATACAGGTGCTACTGAAACAGGTTGCCTTTTAAATTAATGTCTTTAATTATTCATGATTAATTATTTCTATTTACACAGAGCCTTTGATTCCAATCACCTGTGGTTCAAATATAACTTTGCAAGGGTATGTGCAGTTCATTTTGGCTCTTGACAGAAAATTCAGGTCTCTCTTGGTCTGTTCAGGCTGCTATAACAAAGCACCAACAACTGGGTGGCTTATAAACAACAGGGGTTTATTTCTCATAGTGCCAGAGGCTGAAGTCAAAGATCAGGGAGCCAGTGGGGGATCTGGGGGTTGGGGGGGGTCTTCCTGGTTGAAGATGGTTGACTTCTCCCTGTGTCCTCACTTGAAGGAGTGAAGGAACTCTCTGGGGTCTCTTTTCTAAGGGCACTAATCCCATTCATGGGGGCCCCACTCATGACCTAATCACCTCCCAAAGGCTCCACCTCTTAATACCATCACCTTGAGGATTAGAATTCCCATATATGAATATGGGGGGAACACAGACATTCAGGCCATAGCAAAAACAAAAGGCAAGTTTGTACCTACTTTCTGAAAAGGTAATACTTCAGGAACATAAGAGCAGGATTACATTAAGGATCAAAACTATGCCAGCAGATGTAGGCTTTCTTTTATAATTGGCACATCTAATGTAGAGAAGATAATGTTAAAAATAGTTACATTCATGATTCGGTTCTCCTAATATTAAGCCCTAACTTCTAAAAATTCTTAATAAATTTATTGATTGATTGATTGCTGTGTTAGGTCTTCGTTACTGCATGCGGGCTTTCTCTAGTTGCAGCAAGCTGGGGCTACTGTTCCTTGTGGTGTGCAGGCTTCTCATTGTGGTGGCTTCTGTTGTTGTGGAGCATGGGCTCTAGGCATGTGGGCTCTAGAGTACAGGCTCAGTAGTTATGGTGCACAGGCTTAGTTGCTCCATGGTATGCGGGATCTTCCCAGACCAGGGCTCAAACCTGTGTCCCCTGCAGGCAGATTCTTAACCACTGTACCACCAGGGAGGTGCCAAGCCCTAACTTACTTCTAAAAATAAATTATGGAGTGTTCTAATTTCATTCTTTTACATGTAGCTGTCCAGTTTTCCCAGCACCACTTATTGAAGAGGCTGTCTTTTCTCCACTGTACATTCTTGCCTCCTTTATCAAAGATAAGGTGACCATATGTGAGTGGGTTTACCTCTGGACTTTCTATCCTGTTCCATGATACATATTTCTGTTTTTGTGCCAGTACCATACTGTCTTGATTACTGTAGCTTTGTAGTATAGTCTGAAGTCAGGGAGCCTTATTCCTCCAGCTCCATTTTTCTTTCTCAAGATTGCTTTGGCTATTCAGGGTCTCTTGTGTTTCCATACAAATTAGAACACTCCCTAACACCATACACAAAAATAAACTCAAAATGGATTAAAGACCTAAACGTAAGGCCAGACACTATCAAACTCTTAGAGGAAAACATAGGCAGAACACTCTATGACATAAATCACAGCAAGATCCTTTTTGACCCACCTCCTAGAGAAATGGAAATAAAAACAAAAATAAACAAATGGACCTAATGAAACTTCAGAGCCTTTTGCACAGCAACAGAAACCATAAACAAGATGAGAAGACAACCCTCAGAATGGGAGAAAATATTTGCAAATGAAGCAACTGACAAAGGATTAATCTCCAAAATTTATAAGCAGCTCGATATCAAAAAAACAAACAACCCAATCCAAAAATGGGCAGAAGACCTAAATAGACATTTCTCCAAAGAAGATATACAGATTGCCAACAAACACGTGAAAGAATGCTCAACATCATTAATCATTAGAGAAATGCATATGAAAACTACGATCAGATATCATCTCACACTGGTCAGAATGGCCATCATCAAAAAATCTACAAACAATAATTTGCTGGAGAGGGTGTGGAGAAAAGGGAGCCCTCCTGCACTGTTGGTGGGAATGTAAATTGATACAACCGCTATGGAGAACAGTATGAAGGTTCCTTAAAAAACTAAAAATAGAACTACCATATGACCCAGCAATCCCACTCCTGGACATATACCCTGAGAAAACCATAAGTCAGAAAGTCATGTACCAATGTTCATTGCAGCTCTGTTTACAGTAGCCAGGACATGGAAGCAACCTAAGTGTCCATCAACAGATGAATGAATAAAGAAGATGTGGCACACATATATAATGGAATATTACTCAGCCATAAAAAGAAACAAAATTAAGTTATTTGTAGTGAGGTGGATGGACCTAGAGTCTGTCATACAGAGTGAAGTAAGTCAGAGAGAGAAAAATACCGTATGCTAGCACATATATATGGAATCTAAAAAAAAAAAAAAAATCATGAAGAACCTAGGGGCAAGACGGGAATAAAGACACAGACCTACTAGAGAATGGACTTGAGCATATGGGGAGGGGGAAGGGTAAGCTGGGACAAAGTGAGAGAGTGGCATGGACATATATACACTACCAAATGTAAAATAGATAGCTAGTGGGAAGCAGCCGCACAGCACAGGGAGATCAGCTTGGTGCTTTGTGACCACCTACAGGGGTGGGATAGGGTGGGAGGGAGACGCAAGAGAAAGGAGATATGGGGATATATGTATACGTATAGCTGATTCACTTTGTTATAAAGCAGAAACTAACACACCTTTGTAAAGCAGTTTTACTCCAATAAAGATGTTTAATAAATAAATAAATTATGGAGGGCCAAGTCCGAGATCGTTCGCCAGAATCCAGGTGTGAGCTGTAGTGAGAAACAGGACTCAGATGTAAGATCCAAAGAAGGGAAACAATGGAAAAAGTGTGACTGAGCCAGAAGCAGAACTTAAGCCCCTGGAGTGGGGGCAGGTTCTAGTCAGCCCAGAGGATGTACTGTAAGGCCCACATTAAAAACCTGGGAGACAAAACATCTGAAATGCTGGGTCTGAAAAAGCTTTATGGTCCCCTGACCATAAAGACTTGAAAGGACTGAGCAAAACAGAGCCACAAATGAGGAAGGGGTATATTCTCCTCTTAAATAGTATCTGGTTGCTGTGTTCTTTAATCAGCAATGCGTTTCCTTGAGAACCTCCTCAGAAGAAGGAACAATTCTTGTAACTCATTTCAAGCCCCCAATTCATACAATCTCCACCTCCTCCATGACCTAGGGTATAACTGTCTTTGTATGATCCTTGTTTGGCTGACTACAGAGTACATCATTTCTTCAGAAACCATGTCCAGCTCTACCCGCCTACAAAGGGCTTTAAGCGAAGTCCTTCTTCATCACACTGATGTGTTGATTCTCAGTACAAGTTCCTGATGACTCCAGACTTACAGGTGTCTAGCTTGCATGTTACAAGAGGTCTCTGTGGGTCTACAGTTGAAAGACAAAATGTTGGCCTTTGGAGAAAGATTAAAGAATGTTATAATGCTGAAGGTCTAGCTAAAATGATGGATTTAATCTTCCTCAGAATCCATCAAAATGAATTCTTGTGAGTCTGATTTTGTCACTTGGTCTTAATTTCTGATCTTGCCTTACTGAACAATGAGTCTATAATTATGGAACCCTATTTCATATCCAAATTGTGGATATGGGTTTAAATCCATCAAATTCTATACAATCTGGGTTAAGCCTGAAAATGGTGACTATTTCAACAGTTTGTGGCGCTCCAACTGCCTCCTCTGCTTCAGAGGTTATTTTCCATAACTAGCTTTTGTATCTTTGAGGGAGCGCTTGATTCTCTACGTAGCAGACTCGCTCCTCAGAAGCTTTGAGGACTTTGTGATTTAAGTTCCAAGTATAAACCGTGCACTCCCCCCTCATCCAGGTAACAAGGTCGCATCGTCAACCCCGCAGCCATCCCTGCCACGGCATCCCTCCGGGGACTTCTCAGATGCTCCCCATGTGACTTTGTATTCATTCAGTGACTAAACACTCTTTAAAATCAGACCCACAGGTCCTGGTAAAGAGAATTAGGTACCTCCCATCCCATGTAATTTCTTCCAAAATACCTTCCTCAGAACCGCCTGGCCTAGAGGAATAAAATATACCCATGGGCCCCCATCACAATGGCTCCTCACAAAAGATGAAAGAAGACTGGTATTTTTAGTACCACGTTCATAGTTCTGAAACCTAAAGAAAAAATTCCATCAGTATTAAATAATAGGGACAAAAAATCAGACCCATCATGGTGGTGGCTTTTCTAGTACCAGGCTACCAGCACCAGACTCTTCAGAATTCTTATTTGCTTAAAACCTGTGTCCCACGGCACCAGTGATTCAGTTGGCTGGTCCATCAGTTTAGACCTGAGAGTGACGCTGTCCAGTACAGATGCTGTCCAGTACATTGTGAGCTGCATTCATCATTTAAATTTTCCCAGTGGCCAAATTAAAGGGCGTGAAAAGAAACAGGTGAAATTAACTTCAATGGAAAATTTATTAACCCAGTGTATATGAAATATTTAACATGTGATCCATATAAAAAAACAGTGCTGAAATATTTTACATTCTTCCTACTAGTTCATCGAAATCCATTCTGTGTTTCTACAAAACATCACATCTCCAGCGTTAACGGCCCTGTGTGGCTCACAGCTGCCCCACTGAGCACTGCAGCTCTAGGGAGGAAGAAGAACGCCCATAGGATTATACTGTCTATTTACATTTCCTACTGGAAGTTTTACGGCTCTGAGCTTTGCTTGCTGCCACTTGAAAAACACTGTCCAGAGTACCTGGAAATCTCTCAGCATTCGTGGGCTTTTGTTGTGCCCATTTGCTTAAAACATAATTCAGGGAAGGCGTCGGCAGGGGTATTTTTAGAATTCCTCTTTCAGATAAATCAACTCTGTCAGACTAAATTAGGCACAGTCTCCCACGCTACAGATATTTCAATTGGAATATTCTGCTGGTGAAGGAGCTATTTCTTCAGAAATACAGCACGTGAGAAGACTGGTGTCACAGTCACACTTTTATCCCCACAAACTGTCCAACCCCAAAATGAAGGCAAAACAAAAGGGCCCTCTGGAGGAGTGAGTTCAGTGGCCTTTCTTAGGCGCACGGGAATTAATGGACTTAAAAAATTAGGTCATTTGAAGTGTTCGTATAAAGTTGGTAGAAATTAAAAGGTGGGTATAAAAAAAAATATTTTCCACATCAATAAAACTGAGGATTGCAATGGTAAACTAAATTAAATAAATTTAAAATTTTAAAGAGTTAAAATCTCTGATCAAAATCATTTTTAATAAGTTTATGTTTAATTGATCAAGATTGACAAAGAATTTTAAAGAAATAAACATAAGTATATATTATATATTATATAAATAAGTTCAAAAATGAGTTAAGTGGTTCAAAAATATATTAATTGCATAAGAGGTGTAAAGGTACTATACTTCCTTTTTGAAATGTCTGCATAAGAAATATCACCCTTCTTCCTGAAATCTGATATTTAACTTCCCATTAATTAATGCATTAGTTAATGCAACCAGGATTAAAAATTAGAGCACTGGATTTCTATTACACATACAAAACAAGGTTTTCAGGAGAAAGATTCTGGACATTTTCTGGCAAAACTGAAACATTTTGAAGTTCTGGACTACTTTATTTAATTCCTTACCTAAACCAGTAACTCGTAACAGTATTGTGAACTGTGATTGCCCTTATGCAGCAAAGATAAATCAAAGGCTATTCAATCACAGGCTCCAGCTTACATCTTTGCGATAACTGTCACTTGCATGAGAGGCTCATGAGATCACAGGTAATTTACTCCTCTTGAAAGCTCTTCCATGACCGTGGAGATCATAGAATATTGATGCTGAATTATTTCTTCAGCTGACTCAGACTTCATAACCAAAGGGAGCCTAAGACAGCATAACAAGAAAGTTGGGCAGGTAATGGAGTATCAACAAGTGTTTGCTAGCCCTCTGCAGTGAGTAACTCTAGTTCAAATTCAGGTATCTTAAATCTAAAACACCACAGGCATAACTTATTTTTATGAGATTAATCTACGATAAACCCACAGTCCTATTTTGTGAGTAAATCTTTTGTTCTTTGTTCTGTACAAGCCCGTGCTCAAGGTTTGGTACCATTACTGCATCTGAAGGGTTTTAAGATGCCACTTGCCCGGAAGGAAGTTGTGGAGTAAAGGTGAGAAGACAAAAATGTCGATGCAACTTAGTAAAGCAGGGAAGGGCAGTGGTTGAAGGAAGGTGAGAGCCCAGAGGACGCAGAATCTAATTAAGCTGTGTGAGTTGATTGGGGGGTGGTAGAGTTACCCACTGGGAGAAGGCCAGAGGTGGGAGAACACCAATTCATGTTTATGGGTACCTAGCAGCTCTTTTCTGAAATGTGTATTCTATAATTACACTTAGGAAGACCTATATCATTTTTGAATTCGTTCTTTTCTAGATACTCAAAACAATTCAAGAATTCATATCCTTCCCACTTCCTCCTAACTGCGATCAACCTGATTATTTCCAATAGGTTTGGTGTTAAGATTTCAAAGGTGTTTAAGACAAGTGTGCTTCCCTGTAGAAGTGCATCTTTAAAGGTACATTACACATAATCAGTGCAGGTAACAGGTAAATAGTAGAGGCAGCTACGTGGCACGGTGTCTATTCAAGGAATGAAGTGATGCACTGTGTTTAATTCAAAGAATGTTTCAGAAAGAAGAAATTTTGAGCTTATCCCTTAAAGGACAAAAATGGTACAAGAAAAACCATGGGGACCATATAAGATGTTTCAGGCAGAGTTAACAGCATGAGGCAAGGTGCAGGGGTGTGAAGCAGCACATGTAAATGCTCTGGTTGTATATGACTAGAGAGGAGAGTGAGGGACCAGTGAGAGATGAATCTGGATGGAGAGGAAAAGCATCTGTGTGTTATCTCCACCCATAGCTCGAGGCTTCCTGTTTTTTTAGAGCCCCTTTCATGGCTTCTGGCTGCTTGGTGTACATTTTCGATCTCCCTTGTCATGGCGAACTCCTACTCTTTCTTTAGTACTCAGGTCAAATACTGTCTACGCTAGGAGCTCCTGTGGACGAGTATTTTGTCTTCTGAGCTCACATAACACACCACACATTTCTACCTTCCCATGCGCCACACTGTCTGGCAGTTGTGTCTGTGTGTCTCTTTCCTGACATTAACCCATAAGGTCCTTGAAGTCAGGGGCCATCATTAATGGGTTATCCATCCTAATACTGGAAGCACCCAGGACTTTGCAGAACGTATTGAAAGGCATTCAGATTGAACTGATGAGCGTTGGTCAAAAGCGAGGTATCATGCTACAGCTGACCCTCGAACAACACGGGTTTGAACTGCATGGGTCCACTTACATGTGGATGTTTTCTAGTATTGAATACTACAGCACTGCGTGGTCCATGGGTGATCGAACCCACAGAGGTGGATGAGTGTGTATGTAGGAGCCACTTGTAAGGAGGGCCAGCTCTACGTTACATGTGGATTTTCCACTGCATGTGGAGGGTTGGTGCCCCTAAGCCCACTCCACCCTTGCCCAATATTGTTCAAGGGTCAACGGTATGTTCTAAGCAGTGTGGCTTTTTCTGAAGAAAATGAGGAACCACTGGGAGTCCTGAGTAGAGAAGTGGTCCCAATCAGCTTTTTATGTTTGCGAAGGATGACTCTGATGCCCAGGTGGAAGAGATTGTGAATCCGGAGACAGGGATCAAGGAAATGTAATACTTAATTTTCCAAGAGAAAGGTGATGCCGTGTCAACTCTAGTCAATTCTGCCTCTGTGATAGAACTCTGGATTTGCGTGTTTGTTTCTTGTTGAACCTTTCAGTATGCTTTGGAGAGCAGAAAGAGCAGGGATACCGAAAATGAAATTTTAGGTTCAAACTTCCTCTACCATGTTAGATAAATATCTGCTTAAACTTCAGTTTCTTCAGCAAAACAAAGAGGGTGGCTACAATGACAGAGTGGGGTAACACGAGGAGTGTAGCTATCACTCCGTGGTCGCTTAATAAATACTAGTGACTTTTTCAAAACAGGTTTATTAAGGTATAATTAATAAATAGGAAACTGCATATATTTAACTTGTAGAATGAATGATGAGTTTTACATATGCATGTGCCCATGATACCATCTCTACAACAAGGTATAGATGCATTCACTGCTCCCCAACATCCCCCCGTGTCCCCGTCTATGTGTTCGTGGTAAGAGCACCAGATATGAGGTCTGTGCTCAGCAGACATTTAAGTGCAGGGTGCAGTACTGTTAACTACAGGTGTAGTGTCCTGCAGAAAATGGCTAGAATACGTTCATCTTTCATAATGGAAATTTTTCCCAGCAGAGCAACAGCTCTCCATTTCTCCACCCAGCAGCCCCTGGAAACCACCGTTCTACTCTGCTTCTATAAGCTGACTCTTGTAGAGACTTTGTATAAAGAGAATCATAAAGCATTTGTTCTTCTGTAACTGGCTTTTCACTTAGAGGAGGTTCGCCAGGTTCATTCATGTTGTCACAAAGGGCAGTATTTCCTTCTTATTTTAAGGCTGGATAGTATTCCATTTCACGCATGCACCACATTTCTTTGCCCATTCATTCATCAGTGGCTATTTGGGTTGTTTCCATTCCTTGGCTACTGTAAATAATGCTGTAATGAACACCGGAGTGTACACGTCTCTTTGGGATCCTGATTTTGTTGACTTTGGATGTATACCCAGGAGTAGGATTGCTGGGTCAAATGCTAGTTCTATTTTTTTTTGCGGTACGCGGGCCTCTCACTGTTGTGGCCTCTCCCGTTGCGGAGCACAGGCTCCGGACGCGCAGGCTCAGCGGCCATGCTCACGGGCCCAGCCGCTCCGCGGCATGTGGGATCTTCCCGGACCGGGACACGAACCCGTGTCCCGTGCATCGGCAGGCGGACTCTCACTGCGCCACCAGGGAAGCCCGCTAGTTCTATTTTTAATTTTTTGAAGAACCTCCATACTGATTTTCATAAAGACTGCAGCATTTTACATTCCCACCAGCAGTGCACGAGGGTTCCACTTCGTGTACATCCTCACCCACACTTCCCTTTTTTTAAAAAAATAGCCATTGTAACAGTTGTGATGTGATATCTCTTTGTGGTTTTGATTGGCATTTTCCAGACTAGTGATGTTGAACATCTCTTCACGGACCTTTTGACCACTTGTATGTCTTCTATGAGAAATTCCTATTCAAGTCCTTTGCCCAGTTTTCAGTTGGGTTATTTTTCTTACATTTTTGCTATTGAGTCGTAGGAGTTCCTTATATATTTTGGGTTTTCATCTCTTAGCAGATATATGGTTAAAAACGATTTTCTTCCATTCTGTAAGTTGCTTTTCCACTGTGGATTGCCTCCTTCGCTGTGCAGAAGCTTTTTAGTGGCATGTAGTCCCCGCTGTCTAATTTTACTTTTGTTACTTGTGCTTTTGGTTCTTATCCAGGAAATTATCACTAAGCCCAATGGCATGAAGGTTTTCTCCTACGTTTTATTCTAGAAGCTTTACAGTTTCAGTTTAAAGTCTTTAATCCACTTTGATTTTCGTTTATGGTGTAAGATAAAGGGTCCAGTTTCATTCTTTTTTCATTTCATGTGGATATCCAGTTTTCCCAACACCATTTATCCTTTCCCCATTGAGTGTTTTTGGCACCCTTGTCAAAGATCAGTTGACTGTATTTGTGTGGGTTTATTTCTGGGCGCTCTGTTCTGTTCCTTTAGTCTAAATGTCTGTCTTTATGCCAGTACCAGACAGTTTTAAATAATACAGCATTTACTTTGAGAGAAGGTAAGTTCCTCATAATTAAAACTTTAGAGCCAAAGTGCTTGCCTCCACAACAAAAGGAGACTGTACATGAAATTAGCGTCAAAAACATTGGGGTTGCTGCCAGCTGGATGATGTCTGACCGATGCTGGTCCCTTCCCGTCTCTTACACCCACACCCCCCTCCAACCTCTTGCCTTCTCTTCCCTCTGCCTTTTCCTAGGGCGTTAATCCCGAGTCTTTTCCCTACAACCAGGGTTACTCTCAACTGTGATATCAAAATAGGAGTGATAAAGCAGCCTTACTGTCAACTTTCTGTCCCTCTTCTAAATTTGTAAACTGTCGAATACTAATCAGAAGGGTGTGTGTGCAGTGCTTATACTGTCTTCACATTTACAGAAAGTGTAAGCAAGAGTGTTACCTCATGCAAGGACCTTGCCTTTGGTGACAGTCACATGGGTGACTTAAAGGGTGAGAGAGACAGAGGTGGAGGGCTTGGGATCATGCAGGTCTTTTAATGCCTGTGTCTCTCCTGACACGATCCCTCCATTTCATTCGTCATCTTACCTGCTGTACTGAAGGTCACATCTATTGGAGGGCCATCCCTATTCTCATCAGATGAGGCGAGGTCCCCTACGGTGTGGTCCCTGGCACCCCGATTCCCCTCTTAAAAAAGATGTACTTTTGTAATATCTCCACACCCTGCAGGTCTGTCCGCTTTCTGTCCGCTCCTTACGGGTAAAGCTCAGGACGGTCTAATTTGCTGTTGTTCCTCTACTGCCTAAGAAAGTACTTGGCATATATAATGAGCTTAATTAATAGGGGATATATGAGTTAATAATAGGGTTGTTTTTTCTGAAACTATGCCTTCTAAGGGTAGACATTTGGAAGTTTCGTTAGGAAAGGGCTTTAGTGCTTTCACGCGAACTGTGTGAATGAATCTCAGCTCTACTGCATCTTGTGACTCTGAGTCGAGAGGGTGGGGTATCTTTGGTGCCCGGATCCCGGGGAGGCTGCGTCGACAGTGGGCTACACAGTTTCCCAGAGGAGCAGGCCTGGGGAGGGTGGTGGTTGGGATAGTGTGAGATTCAGAGGAAATAATCACCCCTAACTAGAACTCCGGTTTTTAAACTAGGCAACCATGCGTCCTAAGGTTCCACTGATTTGCCTCAGGGAATAAGATGGGGCCAGACTGCCAAGGCCTGGACCTGCATCCCTGCTTCGCACGGATTGGATCAAGAGATGTACTTGGGCTTCCCTGGACAATTCTGAAATAACTTTTTTTCTTTAAACATAAGTAACAATACAGACCACACCAGAAAAATCCACTTATCTAATACCAGCTCCTGGTCTTACAGTCAACAGGAAGGACTAATGACTAAGAAGTTAGCTGGGAGGTAAATGTTCAGTATGTATATTGAAACCTGGGCTTGGCACGGACAGATGAATGTGTTTATTAAATAGTCTGAACTCTTTCTACCGTTTTCCTGGAAGGTTTTTCCACCTAATCCTTTATTCTGAAACTCAGGATACTTTCCAAGAGTAGATAAGATGTTCACACTAGTCTTTCACATGGAAGTGCTTTCCTAAAATGCCAGACGGTCTCCCCTCCCGTATTTGGGGACTCTGGATACAGATGATTTGACGGCTTTGGTCCATGACCCAGTGGGCTAAACATCTCTCCGTCACCCAGAGCTCGCCCTAAGGTCAGCCAATCTCGGTAGAACCTCCTCCATCATCCTGCTTCTCCTTTTCCTCTTGTAATTTTCCACTCTTTTCCTGCACAGCACTTTGAATGGTTTGAATTTCGTTGCGTGTCTATTTGTTGGTTTATCTTTTTCTTGGGTCATGGCCAGAAGGAGGAGGGTCATGCAGAGATTAGACAAGAGATGGGGAAAGTGAAATAGGGCTTAATTTAGGGGAAATAAATTGACAATAAGCAGGGTCAAGTCTATTATCTCCCCTACGTAAAGAGCTGTGATTCTTCCTGATTCAGATATGAAAGAGGAAGATTGTTTAAATTGTGTGTTCTTAGAGTTTGAGCCTGGGTTTTTTATGTTAAACAAAAACCTAGAGATGGATTCAACTGCAAAATGGGAGCATTCTTGATACACAAAGAGTAGTTCTGTAGGATCACAGCCTGCCCTTGACACAGTTATATTAAGTACTTAACCAGGCATTGTATAGAAAGGGTCCTAGGATATACATTTGTTAATTGATTTCTTTAAACAATTATTATTTGGCAATATAAATATTGATAATTTGCTGCTTATTATATTAATATGCTCTTTTTTTCATTTTGGAGAATAGAACCTAAGCATCTATTCTAGTTCACCACTATTTAAAACTTGGGGAGAGGAAGATTCCTGACAAGTCCTCTGTAACTATGTCGGCTGGTTATGCCACTTCTGGAATACAGACCTAGGTGATAATTGCTGTTATTTAAATTTAGCTCAAAGGCAGGGTGGGAAACATAGAACATGCAAGTTTATCAGGAAGGCAAGAAGTCTCCTGAAGAGAGATGACCCAGTGAGACCTAATAATGCAGACAATATCTTCCTGAACTTTTTAAGTTTGATTCTATAATGCTTTTATCAAGCAAACCTATTGGAGGAATAAGTGGAATTTCTAGCCCAATGAATTATTTCTCCGTTTCCTCTTTCCATTTACTTTTGATGATAAATTAGTTTAATAAGTGCGGAGTAAAGCTGGATTTAATTTCACTGCCACGTGCTGGGATTCAAAGGGTAGAATTCCACCTCTTGAGACACAGTCCACTGACTTGCTGCTATAGATCAAAGGAACAATGGGCTTTTATGACCTTCCACAATCTGTGTTTGAGAATCTTTCAGTTCAAAGAACCAGAGGCAGTGTTAAATGAATCCAGAATATGGAAAAGCCACCGTCAGTGATAAGAGGCTGAAAGCCTATATCTAGGTTGTTATTTTGTTAACACATGATTTCTAAATTGATTATTGGCTCTAGACCTTTTAGAATCATTAATTCTTATATAATTTCAAAGCACTGTTAGTTTTTCCAAAAACATAGATTTTTTTCTTTCTTTTGCTATAACGTTTAAACATGACTATACACTTATTTTAGATTTACCTTTCATATTTACCCAGAATTCCAAGGGACTGGCAAGATATCTGTCAATGTCAATTGTACGTACTATAAACATAATTCATATGAATTTTAAATTTACCATTGTGTAAGTTTTAATGGCCTTTTCTGACCCCTGGTGGGTACACAAAATGAATGACTCCTTCTAAGAGTGGATGAATTAGGGAACTTCATTATCCTTTCTCCAGTTTTCAGGTATAATCATATAGCTTCAGACATTTCCCCCAGATTTTACAGTTTTCTGTGTTCCTATAAAACTGAATAGGAGAGTCATAGGAGGAACTATGTTAAATAAAACAACAGAAACATAAGAGCCACCGGCTGTCACATCTGGGGGAAATACTACGAAAAACATCCCCTGCTTTGAATCATTTTCTAGAAAATGTCTTGCTCAAATAGGAGGGGACGTTTCCTCAAAGTATCTTTGCATTTTCCACTATTGCTTAGTCTGGCAAAGATATTGTGTAACCACTTTTATTATTATTTTTTTTTACCATTGTGTTTTTTCAAAGACTGTTTTTATTTGATGACTGGCTTCAGAAGTCATGAAAGCTTCATTTTCGTTTTTGTTTTCTATAATTTTGAATACTTAACACAAGTGCCTAGTAATAGATGCTTCTTGAAAGTGTTGGAGTTGGTGTGAAATAATCACATAATTACAAAAGTATAGAAAAGAGTGGCGAGTAGTAAACCGCCAAGTGCCAGTTGTAGGTTCACGTGTAAGATAAAATGACCTCCCAGGTCCCCAAGAACCTTAGGGCAACAGGGTTTCCCAGTCTTGGTACCACTGACATTAGGGGTTGGATAATTCTTTGTTTCTGGGGGCACTCCTATGTCTTGTATGGTGTTTATCTGCATCTTTGGCCTCCTCCACCAAATTCCAGTGGCATCCACCCACATACAACCCCAGACCCTCTCTGGACAAGTGGACCCCGAGGGGGGAGGGCTCGCCAAAGCACCCACAGCTGGAAACCAGCCAAGGAAGCGAGCAGAGTGTACAGTCACTGCTTCCTGCCGATCCTGTCACTCTGCAATTTGAAAAGTGTTTATTACATCAAAGTTGCGTCTCTCACATGGTGTGCAGAAGGAAGAACTATCTCTGGAGTTGAAGGTGTCCTTGATCAGATAACGGGTTCTGCTTTGCAGGAACAGGGCAGAAAGGTCCGATGACTCAGGGTTCACATGCAGAATTTCAGCACTAAGCCTTAGCAAAACCTCATTTCTATTCAGAACGCAAATGAGAGGTCGATGTCGTGCTGCTTCCGTGTTGCCAGCAACGCTGGCAGTAACTGAATCTCGGGGCCGAGATGGTGGCTATCGACAAACATCGTTCTGACGTGTAGTCATTTGTTAGCGCATCTGCAAACACATTTTACAGGATAATAATTCTCACTTCTATTTTATAGCTACTTTTCTTCTGTTGTACAAATCTGTTAACCTGCTGTCATTTTTACTTAGGTAAAGATCCCATGTGTCAAATTTTCAAGGGATTTGTCACAAAGGGCTTCAAGAGCAGAGACTTAGAGCAGCAAGAAAGGGGAGTGATCACTTTTTCCTCTTCTTTTAAGTTATCTGATTGAAAACATAAATTTCCAAGCTTTTAGAGAAGAGAAATATGCTTCAAGTGTAGTCAGTAATGGGAGGCGTTAGTAGAGTGATGTCATTTTCTCTTGCCTGCCTCTCTGTCCCCTTCCCCCCTCTCAAAAATGGACCACTTTGGGCTTCCCTGGTGGTGCAGTGGTTGAGATTGAGAGTCTGCCTGCCGATGCAGGGGACACGGGTTCGTGCCCTGGTCCAGGAAGATCCCACATGCCGCGGAGCGGCTGGGCCCGTGAGCCATGGCCGCTGAGCCTGCGCGTCCGGAGCCTGTGCTCTGCAACGGGAGGGGCCACAGCAGTGAGAGGCCCGCGTACCGCAAAAAAAAAAAAAAAAAAAAAAAAATGGACCACTTATTAAAGAACAAATAATTGAATATTGGCAAGCACAGGACTTTTAAACCATTTGGAAAGCTTTTAAAGTAATATGCCATCTTTCCTGTAGGACACAAGCAGTTAGAAGAATTATGTCTGAAAACTATCTTGAAATTGTTAAATTGAGTTCTAGACATTGTTTTATTATACTGGGGGTGTTTTCTCAACCTAATGCACTGACTGATACTCATTAAGGTAGGGGACCCATCTTCCCATTCATACTGGCCCCTCTGAATTCATACAAAATTCCAAAGCACATGAGGTGACTGAACACAGTCCTCCTAGAATAAATTTACATAATTCCTATATGGGACTCTAAGGAAAATACAGCCTCCTTTAATGGCTCAGATCATGTATTTACTTCAAAACATTTGCATAACCAAACCCAGCTGCGGTATAGTTACCTGATCCTAGTTGTCTTACCACATACCTTAAACTCTTGTGCCATTAAAAGTATTTTCACCCTTTCAGATACTTACAATTTGATATGCTGTACTAATGATGACACCACAGTTTCTCCCCTCTCCTTTTTTTAGTTAGTAAGGACATTAAACTGAATTTAAAATGTCATGAAGTCCCGAGATGTATTGTGTTAGAATTTTAGTGGGAACACATTTGAAAGTGTCTAGTCAATAAAATAAAGCTAGGTTAAAATAGGATTTTATTTCGGTACCAGCCTTTGTGCAACACACGATTGTTGAATGGTGTCCCCATACTCCCTTAAGTAACCTAAGAGTTAATTCTGTATTTCCTCCGAAGAAATTGCACTGCCTCTTCTCTTTACCATGACAGATACCTGACATTATCAAAGGACAAAAACATTATCATGGCCACAGAAGAACCTGCATGTCATTATGTTGGTCCTCGTTGGCTAATTTGGGAACTGATTGAATGAATGCTTCAGAAGTCTTTGCAACCTCAAAGGAAAGACAGTTAATTCAGTGGCTACTATTGACTGACCCTGGGTTAATTAAAACAGGCAAGAATGTGGAGGGGTGGTGTTTCCTGGGGTCCACGGGGATAATCATCGCATGTCCTTTGCAGTCTCCGTTGTCTCTTCCCTTCTTGCCCTTCCACTCTAGCTTAGTACACTTAGCAAATGCATTTTCCATTCAGGCCCTATATAGCGTAAATATTTATTCCCTCATGAGCTGAAATTCAGCTGTACTTGAAATCTTGCTTAACTTTTGAACTGTTGGCCACATATTGGTGTTTCAGTGATCTGAACACCCCTGAGCTGTGATGAAAATGTGTCTCACTGTAATCCAGTCACATCATTGTGAAGCACTGTCGTTTAGTGAATATTTAAGTGTGACAACTTCTTAGTTTTTCCTTTAAGTATCGCACCATCCAGCATGCACACTGGGTTCAGAAAATAAACTGACACCCACGGTGCTCACTGTGGGCAAAGCTCAGAAATTCACCCTGTGACATTATTGTCCCCCGAAAGACAACATGAAATTATCATTTCATTTCTTCTGTGAACTTCCTTTACCTGTATTTTCTGTGTAGAAGATAAAAACTATGTGTATGTTTTCTCTTTGTATCAAAACAATCCGCTACTTAAATTTACATAAATGTCAAATGACTATGCACATAAACGTAAGTGTTCTGGTAAGTGGATCTGTTGTATTTTTTTAAAGAAATTATATCAGGGTTCACTAATTGAACCCAGTGACTGAAAAAACCTTGAAATGTTTCATGGAAGCTTTTTGCCCACTAAGCATAAGAACCTACCAAAACGATGTCAGTCAGTGACTTAAGGCAAAGGTCCAAGCACCTCAAACTCGAAGAGAGCATATTCCTTGACTCTTATCAGAAGGTCTTTTGTTAACGCTGTTTAGGTTTCAAATGACCAAAAGCTTCCCCCAGGGCTTCCCTGGTGGCGCAGTGGTTGAGAGTCTGCCTGCTGATGTGGGGGACGTGGTTGCCCCGGTCCCGGAGGATCCCACATGCCGCGGAGTGGCTGGGCCCGTGAGCCATGGCCGCTGAGTCTGCGCGTCCGGAGCCTGTGCTCCGCAACGGGAGAGGCCACAACGGTGAGAGGCCTGTGTGCCGCAAAAAAAAAAAAAAGCTTCCCCCAAACTGGATTAAGTATAAAACTTAAAAATGTGTGGGATGGTGTAACAGAAAAACGTAGGAGAAGGGAAACTCTTGGGTGTTTATCATTGCTCAAGCAGTGTTGCCCCAGCTTTGTTTCTCCATCTTTTCGCTCAGCTTTTGTTCAAAAGGCTCCTCTCCTCGGCATGCAGTGGCAAACATAGTATTTGCTCTTTCGAATACAGCAAGAAAAAGTCCACCATTTTCCTAAGAAAACAAACATCTGGTATTGATTTCTTGGTGCCAGTGACGGCAGTGAATGGTCTTGCTTGGGTCCCGTGACCCATCTCACAGCCAGGAACGTGTGGCAGTGTTGTCTCACCTTAGCCTGGACCTGGAGTGCTGCCTGGAGGGAAAAGAATGTGTTCTCGGAGGAAAGTCAGAGAACTGCTTACCAGAGCATCGTCAGACACTTGCCAGGGGGATAAACATGTCCTCTCTAGGTAAAACCACACACCCCCTACAGATGAGTCCAAAGGGAAGTGAACTGTTCTCTAAGATGTTCTTTGGATCTGAACAAGCAAGAATCACAGATCCAGGTGGAATCTGAAAGCCTTAATCATCTGCAGGTAAGTTACAGTAGGCTGGCAGTTTTCAAAGGTCATAAACCTATCTGGTGATCTCTCCCTGTGCTTCATAATTAACTCCAGGGTTTTGTACTCACGTGCTTCCCTTCTTCCTTAAAAGTACTTGGGATATGGGATGGACTCCAAGCTCACAGTTCTGTCACAGATTTAACAACATATGGTAGTTATATACATATACTGACACAGAAGGGTTACCTGAGAACACGCTTCTGTCACAAACTCAACAAAGCAAAGCAAAGCAGCTCTTTAAAATGTAAGGTTCATCCCCTGTCAGTACGGTGGAGCCATCCTATGGATGTAACCACAGGACTTCATAGCTTCACAGCACTTTCAGCTGTATCAACAGAGTCCAAAGGTGCATATCCACGTTTCACAGAAAAACAAAGGGCGGGAAGGCTGCACATCTTCCCAACACCTCTGGGTAAGAATAACTTCTGCTTAAAGCTGAAAGGACGCAGGAGATCATTACCCCACCTCCTGATTCTGCAGTTGAGAAAAGTGAGCAAGCCAGGAAGAGAAATAAGGTTTCCTGATAATGAATTCAGCGTTCTTTCTTCATAGATGAGTTTCCCTTGTTCCATCACAGAGAAGATGCTGCCACAAACTATTGATAAACGAAAGCCTCCAGCCCTCCATCGCCACTGGGTCTGTGCCAGGGATGTGCTCTAACCCTTACATAATCACACCTTTCCTGGAAGGCACCTTCATCCTCACCCCTTCAGTCACAAACCGAAGACCCCGAAGGACCCTTCTCTCCTGCCCATTGTTCTGAACAAAGCAACACTTTTCCTCACTTTCTCTGCCTGAGTTGTGATATTGTCCAAATCCCATTTTGATTTTCACGAATGAGAATCAATTTCTTTATCGATGCTTCCAGATTTTGGCTTCCCTCCCACCT
The DNA here is from genome assembly GCF_963455315.2 of Globicephala melas. Classification (NCBI taxonomy): domain Eukaryota; kingdom Metazoa; phylum Chordata; class Mammalia; order Artiodactyla; family Delphinidae; genus Globicephala; species Globicephala melas. The sequence continues at coordinate 8,886,484 of NC_083334.1, read as the reverse complement.
AAGAAATACCACGTACATATGAAAGCACCAGAATTCCTCTTGGTATCTTGATGAAAACTTGACTACATTGTCAAAGACAATGACTTCCTGACTCATCTGACGTCTGTTAAGCACTGACTATATTCCTGGCCCTGTAATTGTCACTTGGAGATACTGTTATTGTCATAAAAAACCAGGGGAGAAAGGCAACCAGACAGATATTTAAATATCACAAACATGATAATGAAAATACGGAGGTGATGACACAGAAGGAACAATTAATTTTGCACGGGGAAAACAGCTGGTGTAAATATAGTCCTATATCAAATATGTGGGATGGTCCCTGCATAGATAAAAATTGGATGGACTCGAGTATATTATGATGGGGTTAGGAGAGAAATGCAAACAGCACAGTAACGGCGACATCACAGACTTGGTCAGGTTGTTTTTTTTTTTTTTAAATATATGCGGTACGCGGGCCTCTCACTGTTGTGGCCTCTCCCGTTGCGGAGCAACAGGCTCTGGACGCACAGGCTCAGTGGCCATGGCTCACGGGCACAGCCGCTCCGTGGCATGTGGGATCTTCCCGGGCTGGGGCACGAACCCGCGTCCCCTGCAACGGCAAGCGGACTCTCAGCCACTGCGCCACCAGGGAAGCCCCTTCGTCAGTTTTTACAGAAGCCAGCGAGCTTGCCTTTCTCAGCCTCATCCAGCACCTTGGAGTCCCAAGCCTTTTCCTATTGTCTCAGTGCGTCTCTTATAAAGCCCTGCCCTGCGTACAGACTCACGGACTTACGATGGTGGTTCTCCAAGTGTGGTCCCCAGACCAGCAGCATCAGAATCACCAGCAGACATGTTAGAATTTGGGGGTGCTATCTGAGGCTGACAGAATCAGCCACTTTGGCCCCAGCAGTACATGGCTTAGCCAGCAGGGATTCTAATACAGGCAGAAGTTTGAGAACCACTCATTTCTGGGATGATGTCATTGACAAAGACCTTACAGACCTTATGTAGGCTTATACAGACTTATATATAGACCACATAGCCCAACACTGTGATTTTCCAAATAAAGAGCCAAGGAGTTTGTACTAATCATTTTCTGTGTAGAGTTGGACAAACAGTCATCCTCCCTGATTCACTAAAAGCATCTAGTGAGCAAGAGAGAGGTCAGTAATTACACAAATATTAGTAACAATTCTGAATACGAGCCCTGACCAGTGTGTGTGCATTGCACACGTGCCACATGTACGTGCAGGAACCACGGTACTGGAGGGGATTTACTGCCATGTTTGTGGAATCGAAGAGGTTGATACCCTGAACCTTTTGGGCAGCAGGTGTGGCCTGAAACAGCCCTGCTTTCCTTGTCCACAGCGTCAGAGAGGCTCATTGGTTTATTGCAGCGTGCTGGACAGTTGCTACTTCACTTCGTGTGCTATGACGTGAGGGAAATTTTGGAAAGCCCTGCTCTGGAGCAGACACAGACCAAACCTTGGTTTGCGCTTCTTCGTAGCGTGGATGAGTAAACCGAGATGCAAAGAGTTTCCATGAATTGCATACGGCAGCCTCTGACTAGCATAAAGGAAGACTCAACCCCGGGTCAGTACTTCCAAGGTTGGACTCTTTTACTACTACTGCTTCCTTTAGTGCAGAGAGAGCCTCATGGCTAAGCCATCCTGGACCCAGAGAGGAGAGGATGGCAGGTTTTATATTTCTTTATCACTTTCAGTAGTCACATGGCCACTACATATACACACCACCACACTGTGCTTCATCCCTCTCAAGTTAGAAGAGACCCTCACACGCCTTACATAGGCCCTGAAGACTCTCCTTGACCTTTCACAGCATACCTGTACAGTGGGATCTCCAACTATTTATACGATGTTTCCGGGTCTACAGCATGGGAGCAGCTGATATGATGATACCTTGATCAGTGGACCCTTTTCTGATTATTTACTTCTGTTACCCAGAAATCTCCACAGCACATAGAAACGGAATCAAGCAAAGATATAGTGAGTCCAGCTTACTAACTAAAGGACACAGCACGGAGGCAGGTTATCATATGTCACACAAGCTGTCTGAATCTTCAGGGGCTGTTTGAAGGCAGAGCACATCCCGTTGTCCTTCCCAGACCTTCTGATCATCTAATCCTTACCTGTTTAATCACTGAATCATCTATTCTTGCAAGTAAACATCCTCCATAGGATGACCTATTCCATAGCACTGGCATGGAAGTTTGCCCAAGAGAGCTGGAAGTCTGTAATCCCCGCTGTTAACTTCAGAATTCTCATCAGGGTAAGGCCTGGATCCTTTTTATTTGGAAATAAGTAGCCTCGCTCTACTGGAACCTGACCCTCCCACAGATTTCCTGTTCTGAGATAACGTATAAATTACAGAAACCAGCTCTCAAGTTCTTGCCATCAAATTCTTGGACACTAAGAGAGTTGAGCATTTAAACAAAAGAGGAAGTGCTAAATACCAGAAACATTCTTTAAACAGATCTAAATCTCCTTAGTTTCAGAATTATCTCTGATGCAATAGAATTTAATAAGAGAATAGTGAGAGGGTGGTATAAGTATTGCCAATCACGAGGTTCCTGCCTGTGCCACAAATTGAGATGTACCCAGTGTGTGAATTAACCAGTGTTGCATATTATTAACCCTCGTCCATATGGACAAACTTATCACTGTCAACTTTTTAAGGGAGAAACAGATTTTTGAAGAGTCATTCCAGTAAGTTTTTGTTGAATAGATAAAAGTTGCTTTTGATAATAGTTTTGTATATCAGTCAACCCTCCGATTACACCCAAAGTCCACAGACCCCCAAATTTGTCTTAAGAGAGGTTTCAAATAATATAAGAATTTAAAAAAAAAGAAAATGTTCTTATTTCTCTTAGTGTGACCATAAAAGAAAACCTTTAATTGTGTATCATGTGTCTCTTGGTATACTTCATGGTGAAGGTGTCTTGAAAAAACAACTTTTTTCTTTTTTTTTTTTTTTTTTGCGGTACGCGGGCCTCTCACTGTTGTGGCCTCTCCCGTTGCGGAGCACAGGCTCCGGACGCGCAGGCTCAGCGGCCATGGCTCACGGGCCCAGCCGCTCCGCGGTACGCGGGATCCTCCCAGACCAGGGCACGAACCCACGTCCCCTGCATCGGCAGGCGGACTCTCAACCACTGTGCCACCAGGGAAGCCCCAAAAAACAACTTTTATAGGTCACTTTTTTTTTTTTTTTTAACTTTTGAAGAGAATTTAGATGATTTCAGGAAGACACATTCCTAAGTGACATGGCTGAAGGCTAACAGGTCTTCTATAATCAAACCATTTTTTCCAACAACTGCTGTAACTTCTGTAGAAAAGGCAATTTAAAAATAGAACTTGAGTTCGGGTTGACAGGAAAGCATTTTAAATGACACGGGAATAGGGCTGCATATCTTGTTGGACAAGTTATGCAAGCCATACAGCCTCCAAGAATTATAATTTATTTTTTTCTGTGTGATTACTTGGCAAGACGGGGATTGCTTTTGGACTTTGCTATGTCCCAGAGAGGGGACAGTAATTCCATTTGTAAATGGACCAGCATCCCAGCCAGGGTCTGTCCACCTTTCTGAAAGCCTGAATGACAACCTAGCTGTCTCAGAGAGAGGACTAAAAATAGATTACTGAAGATGATTCCTGTTTAATAAAGACATTAGGATCAATTATAACTCGGGGAGAAAAAGCCAAAACTTAATTACATAGAGATGTGTAGGTGAATGAAAGCATTCCCGTGTTTACTGAAAACAAAACTGACACACAATTATGTTATTTAAACATAAAGAAATTGCGGCTTTGTAACTATGTTATTAAAATGTGCGATTAACCAATTAACATATCGTTAGTATCGATGCACTGGTAACACTGCGTTTGTGTTTCAAAGCTAACTTGATATTTCTGCTCTAATCTTTGCCTTTCATTACACACATGAAAAAAAATAGAAAACATCCTAGGCTGAACACGGTGTTGAATTTCTCTAAAGGGCTTGGTGATATTGCGAGCTTAATCACTTTCTATTACTTTTTGTCAGGTACAAATCTGAAATTTTATTTTGCTAGCATGCTGGTTACATTGCTTAAGTTTCTGTTGACCGAAGAAGGAAAATGACTAGGTATTGAAATGTGGGTTTATCAGTGTCCTAGCTTTTTCATGAAAATTTCTAGTGCAGAATGTCACAGGAGAAAATTACAGGTTGTGAATAAAGGTTAAGCCCTCCCTTAGGGACTATACCCTGTTCTCCTCGATTTAACCTTTTCCCAGAGCATGAACAAGGAGTGGTGATCAGGCTCCTGGGCTCTGGAGTCAGACTGCTTGGGTGACAACCTTCCTAGTTCTCTTGGATGTTGTATCTGGTCTCTAGCAGGTACATTAAGTCACTGGATTAGATAGTTAGATTATTATGCTATCTGGTAACTAGAGTATCTCACTACTGCTGGATTAAGTTAGGCTATGTAACAGCTATTAATCTGCTACTAGATTAAGATGTTTCTAGTAGATTATGTAGTTAGATAACTTTCTAAGATGTTTTATCTAGTGTTTAGAAGTTAAGGGTCAGTTTTAAGCTAACATTTTGCTAGGTACTTAATTTCAACTAAGCTTCAATTTCCCCACCTCTAAAATGGGAATAATAACATTGCCTATCTTGTTGAATTGTCCTGAAGATTAAATAAGTTTATTAAAGTGCTTAGACTACTGATGCATGTGAAGCTGAATCGAGTTTAATTACTAGGATTGGTATTGCTTTTACCGCTGTTATGAGGAGCTCTGCACACGTGTACATTTCTCTGAGGTGTGTGTGTGTGTGAACACAGCACATGAGGCCCTATCTTGGTTTCCTTGGGGCAGCCAGCGTGGGAGCTGATATCTTTAAATCAGTCACTGTGACGCCGTGGCTTTATTCGGTTGTTGTGCAGTTTCACACAAGGTTTTGGTGTCCCATGGTCTTAGGGGGGCATATGATTCAGCATTTTTGTTTGCAAACTTGGCTACAGAAAAACTACTCCCCAAGGAACTAAACTGAGTGGTGAGTCAAAGAGGATGGAAACTGGACCCTCTGACCCTCGGTTAAAACAACCTGTATTTACTCCGGGATCTGAGGGAAAAAGAATACAAAGCAGTCTGTTGTGGCACGTAAGCCCAAGTCTTCTCCGGTAATTGAATATATCAGGTTGTGTTGTGTTGTTTTAGTGCCTTCATAAATAAGTATTTAGAACCAAAAGGGACATTGGAAACCACCAAACCACCTGGTGATTTTTTTTTTTCCCCCAATTCAAGTTAACATCTGTTGAGCCAATTTGTGTGCAATAAAGATGCTCCACGCCTACCCCCACCTGCCTGAGCAAGAGTCCTGCCCAGGAGCCAAGGATGGAGAGAGTAGATGTTTCTGCAGCAGACCTCCAGGTCCTGGCTGTGGAACAAGCCCACCTGCAGGGACCAGACGAGTGACCCAGGAAACTGAGGCAGGGAGAAATTCGGGCAGAAAGGAAGCTGAACAAGCTTAAATGCTACCCCTAACATGGGTAACTGAGACCACCTGCAGGTCCTGAGTAGAGGGGTTCAGGCAGTAGCACAAGCAAATGAGATTCTTAAATTTTAAACAAAGAAGCAAATGTAACGATGCTGTGGTACAAATACACGACTTCCGTTCATCCCACTAAACCCCAAGATGGTTGCCTTGCAAACGACGCCACTTTTAGCTAAGAAATGGATTCAGAAAGGTTTCACCTGTTTCTTAAAAGCAACAAAACAAAACAAAAACCTTACTCTGCAGAAGGGAGTGTGTTCTGAGGCTCAGAATTATCTCACAAATTTATGGGGAGCTGTGGTAGAGGCCAGACAGGGAAGGATGTAGATAGCACAGCTCCACTCAGGGCTGCCAGGAAGGGGCTGCTGCCTCCCTTGTGATGATGGGGTCTCGGGGGAAATTGTAGCTTTTTGCCTTGTGATGATGGTGTCCTAGGGAAAACGGTAGTTGCTTCCCTTCAGCTGGTGATGTTCTGGGGGAAACTGGCCACTAGCCCTGTGATAACTATGTCCTAAGGGAGATGGTGTCTCTTTCCCTCGTGATGATGGTGTTCTGGGGGCAGTTGTGGTGTCTTCCTTTGAGGTGCTGGCACCTTAGGGGAAATTGGGCAATTCCAGCCCGCTTTCCACCCATCATAGCCACAGTGCTGTATCCACAATATCCATCATTCAAATGCTCTCTGCCAAAGTGCTGCTGGCCACACTGTGAGCATAAGCCAGCCCTTCAAGGCTAGGACCTGTGGGCAGAAGGATTGTACAGGCACACCTCGTTTCGTTGTGCTTCGCTTTACTGCTACTTGCAGTTGTTGCTTATCTTTTTCAGATCGAAGGTTTGCAGCAACACTGCAGTGGGGCAAGTCTGTCGGTGCCATTTTTCCAACAGCATTTGCTTCATGTGTCTGTGTCACATTTTGGTAATGCTCACAACATTTCAAGCTTTTTCATTATTATGATGGTATCCATTTTGGTGATCTGGGATCTTTGTTATTACTACTGTGACTTGCGGAAGGCTCAGAAGATGGTTAGCACTTTTTAGCAATGAAGTTTTTCTTTTTTGTTTTTTTGCGGTACGCGGGTCTCTCACTGTTGTGGCCTCTCACGTTGCGGAGCACAGGCTCTGGATGCGCAGGCTCAGCGGCCATGGCTCACGGGCCCAGCCACTCTGCGGCATGTGGGATCTTCCCGGACCGGGGCACGAACCCGTGTCCCCTGCATCGGCAGGCGGACTCTCAACCACTGCACCACCAGGGAAGCCTGCTACTGGCCTACTTCTAAACTCATCTGGTTCCAGGCTGACATCCTCTAAATCCACTTCGTTTTCCTTTGTGAACGATGTAAGCCTTCCCCATGTAGGGCTCCTTGCCAGCCCGTCCTCTGCCAGCCCTGAGTGTTCTGTGCTCTCTGCCCTCTCCTCGTTCACCTTCTCGGGTGATGGTTTTGGGTTTCAGCCTGTCTCCTGTGAGTGGTCTCCTTGACTACACCCTCTGCACTGGCTACCCCTTCACTGTCCAGCTGAGATTCCATTATCACCTTAGCCTTGAACTCTTTTTTTTCCATCCTGCTATGGGTATCTCTACGGAACATTGTAAACTATGAGCTTTAGTCAATAAAGTCCCGGAACTCCACTGTACGCTGCATACTTAGAACAGAAATGGGCACACAGGCACTCAAAACTGAATTCTGAAAGAACAGGTGATTGTACATCGCCTTAGGCATGAGTGCATCCTAAGTATTTACAATGAACTTTTTCTATAAGGAGGCAGCATTTTGGAATGAATATTGTATTGTGATAGGGATGGATTCAAATGCTGCTACTACCATTTTCTTAATCTTAAACGTTCTTTTTAAAATTTTTATGGATTTAATTTTTACATCATTACAAAAAGAAATGATACAAACTTCACACTAGAAGATTATCCTCGATATTTTTTTTTTTCCTGTTTTCAAGTCTTTGGTAGGCCTTTCCAAAAACGCCTGTTTTCTCTGGTCATATCAAACTATTCTTTTTAAAGACTACATCATATAATTGCCACTGTGGATCTCAGAAGTGCACTTCATTTGATCGAGAAGGGAAAAGAACACATCTTTAGTTGTAGCAAAGGGAACAGAGCTTTAAACTTTGAAGCATTTGTATTGCCCCCTTGGGATGTCTTTTAATTAAAATAAATTAAAGGCAGTTTTTGAGAGCAGGATTTGAAGTTTTGAAGTATCATGGTTAAACTAGTAAAATGACAAATTCATGATTGCTTTATTACTAAGGGCTTAAAATTATGTAAATAGTTGGTGACTACGTGCTGCAATGAGTATATATTTCACTCTTTAAACAGGTAGCAGACTTATTCTGCTAAATATATTGCCCACTGGGCCTAGCAAGTGACCTCACATCAATTTCACATGAATAATGTAGATGCTTGTGCATAGGCGGTCAATTTTAATAGGAAAAAACATCTAAAATATAATAATATGAAGATTTTCTTAAACACAACATTAAATATTTTTAATATATCTACATATGCGTGTGTGCACACACACACACACAGATATATAACATAATGGGAACTATTATAAAAAAATGGTACTAGTTTTTTAAAGTGGAAAAACATGTTAGAAATCTTGTTATATAAATTTCCCAAGCTTATTTTATGTCTCCACAATATATCTTTAAGGATCAACAAGGTGTATCATGAGGTTAGCATAAGTCAACCTTTAATGCCTTTCTCAATTATGATAGTAACAGTTTTTGACTGCTGCAGCACTGAAGAATATTTTGTTTGCCTTTTTAAAACAGATTTATTGAGATATAATTTACATATCTTAAATTTTGTCTGACTAAAGTATGCAAATCAATGGACTTTCATATATTTAGAGCATTATACACCCATTACCATAATCTAATTTTAGAATATTTTCATCACCCCACAAAGAAATCTGTTCCTATGATCACTCTTTTTTTCTGTGTGTGGTACGCAGGCCTCTCACTGCTGTGGCCTCTCCTGTTGCGGAGCACAGGCTCCCGACGCGCAGGCTCAGCGGCCATGGCTCACGGGTCCAGCTACTCCGCGGCATGTGGGAGCCTCCCGGACCGGGGCACGAACCCGCGTCCCCTGCATCGGCAGGCGGACTCTCAACCATTGCGCCACCAGGGAAGCCCTATCACTCTTTTTATTTGCCCCTCCCCCTGCACTAAGCATTATTAATAGATGGAATCATACAGTGTGTGGTCTTTTGTCCCTGGCTTCTTTCGCTCAGCATAATGATTTTGAGGTCTGTTGATATTCTAGCCTATATCTGTATGCTTTTCCTTTTAACCAATGAATAATATTCCATTGAATGTATATGACACATTGTGTTTACCCAGCCATCAGCTGGCAGACATTTGAATTGTTTTACATTTTGAGTATTATGAATAACGCTGCAATGAATGTAAGTGTGTACTAGTTTTTGTGTGTATATATGTTTCCAGTTCTCTTGAGTATAAAACCTAGGGGTGAAATTGCTGGATCATGTGGTAACACTTTTTTTTTTAACAACTTGAGGAACTGCAAAAATACTTTCCGAAACCTCCGTACCATTTTACGTTCCCGTGAGCAACGTATGAGGGTTCTGATTTCTCCATATCCTTGCAAAACACCTGTTCTCTCTCTGCCTATAGCCCTCACTGTGGGGGGAAAGTGCTATCTCGTTGTGGTTTTTAAATTCTTTTCCCTAATGATATTGAGCATATTTTCATATGATTATTGTCCATTTGTATATCTTCTTTGGAAAAGTGTCTGTTTTTATCCTTTGCCCAGTTTTTGTGTTCTATTGTGGTTGAGTTGTAAGCATTCTTTATATTCTGGACGTTAGACACTTATTAGATTTATCAACTGCAAATATTTTCTTCTGTTCTGTGCTTTGTCTTTTCACTATCTTGATAGTGCTGTATCATTTGCAGAAAAAAAAAGTTTTCAATTTTCATGAAACCCAACGTTTAGTCCCCTTTTATTGCTTGTGCTTTTGGTGTCATATCTAAGAAATCATAGCCTACCTTAAGGTCGCAAAGATTTACTTCTGTGTTTTCTTCCAAGATTCTATAATTTTAGCTGTTACATTTAGGTCTATGGTCTATTGAGGTAATTTTTGTGTTTGTCATGAGCTAGAACTCCAAATTCATTTCTTATATATGGATAGCCAGCTTTCACAGCACTGTTTAGTAGAATGAGAATTCTGAGTGCTTATTATATATCAATAATTGTGTTAAATTGCTTACGTAGGATGTCATTTGTTTCTCAGAACAGCTCTAGAACATTGATATTTTGATGTATTATGAAGTTGAGGTCAAGTAATTTGTTCAACATTTATTTTTTATTGTGGTATAATTGACATATAACACTATATTTGTATATATTGCAATATGATCACTAAAATAAGTTAACGCCCATCACAATACTGTTTTTTTAATAAGGACTTCTAAGATCTACTCTCATAGAAATATTATTAACTGTACTCAGCATGCTGTACATTACATCACTTATCTATTTTATAATGAAAATCTGTACCTTTGAACCCCCTTCATGCATTGCCCCCATACCTTGCTTCTGGCAACCACCAGCCTCTTCTCTGTATCTAGGAGTCTAGCTTCTTGTCGTCGTTGATTGAAATTTCTCATATAAGTGAGATCATATGGGTGGGTGTGGGTGTGTATGTGCGTTGGTGTGACTACTTCTTTATCCATTTATTCATCAGTGGACGAAGAGGTTGCTTCCATTTCCTGGCTGTTAAAACATTAACTCAAAAAGATATCTGGGGCTTCCCTGGTGGTGCAGTGCTTGGGAGTCCGCCTGCCGATGCAGGAGACGCAGGTTCGTGCCCCGGTCTGGGAGGATCCCACGTGCTGCGGAGCGGCTGGGCCCGTGAGCCATGGCTGCTGAGCCTGCGCGTCCAGAGCCTGTGCTCCGCAATGGGAGAGGCCACAACAGTGAGAGGCCCGTGTACCGCAAAAAAAAAAAAAAAAAAAAAAAAGATATATGCACCCCAGGTTCACTGCAGCATTATTTTTAATTTTCTTTACATAAATACACAGAAATGGGACTACTGGATCATATGGTAATTCTAGTTTTAATTTTTTAAGGAACATTTATACTGTTTTTCAGTGGCTGCATCAACTTACATTCCCACCAACAAGGCGCAAGAATTCCCTTTTCTCCACATCTTTGCCAGCACTTACCGCTTGTTTTCTCATACCTGTTACAATGGCTATTATGAGGTGATATCTCACTGTGGTTTGGTTTGCCTTCCCCTGATGATTAGGGATGCTGAGACTCTTTTCATGGACTTGTTGGCCATGTGTATGTCTTCTTTGGAAAAATGTCTATTGAGATCCCCTGACCACTTTTTATTCAGAATGTTTGGTTTTTCTTGCTATTGAGTTTTATGTGTTCTTTATATATTTTGGATATTGATCCCTCCTCAGATATATGTTTGGCAGATATTTTCTCCCATTCAGTAGGTTGTCTTTTCATTTTGTTGATAATTACTTTAGCTGTATAGAAGTTTTTTAGTTTGATGTAGTCCGACTTGTTTGTTTTGGCTTTTGTTTGCTTTTTAAGTCAGATCCAGAAACCTCCTCAAGACCAATGCCAAGGAGCTTACCACCTGTTTTCTTCTAAGAGTTTTATGGTTTCAGGTCTTATTATACATTCAAGTCTTTAATCCATTTTGAGTTAGTTTTTGTGTGTGGTGTAAGATAAGAGTCTAGTTTCCATCTTTTGCATGTGGCTGTCCTGTTTTCCCAACAACCATTGATTGAGAGACTGTCCTTTCCCCATTTTATAGCCTTGGCTTCTTTGTCCTAAATTAACTGACTATATTTGTGTGGGTTTATTGCTCAGCTTCCTGTTATCTTTCATTGATTCATGTGCCTGTTTTAACGCCAACCATACTGTTTTGATTACTATAGCTTTGTAATACAGTTTGAAATCCAGGAGTGTGAGCTTCTAGGTCTTCTTTCTTAAGATTTACAATATTAATTTCCTACAGTCCATGATCATGGAAATCTTCTATTTGTGTTATCTTCAGTTACTTAAATCTTTGTTCTGTAGTTTTCATTGTACAGGTATTTCACCTCCTTGGATAAATTTATTACTGATTATTTTATTTTTGATATATTCATAAATGAAACTTTTCTTAATTCTCTTACAGTTTATTATTAGAGTATAGAAATGCAACAGATTTTTGTATATTGATCCTACAACTTTACAGAATTCACTTATTATCTAACAGTTTTTTGGTGGAGTCTTCAGGTTTTCCATGTCATCTGCAAATAGTGACAGTTTTACTTTTTCCTTTCCAATTGGGATGCCTTTTATATATTCTTCTTACTTATTGCTGTGGCTGTGACTTCCAATACTGTGTTGAATAAAAACGTGAGAATGGGCATTCTTGTCTTGTCCCTGGTCTTAGAGGAAAAGCTTTCAGCTTTTCACAGTTGAGTGTAATGTTAGCTGTGGGGTTGTCACGTAGGGCCTTTATGATGTTTAGGTACATTTCTGCTATACTCATGTTGTTGAGAGTTTTTATCATAAATGAATGTTGAATTATGTCAAATGCTTAATTGCATCTATTGAGATAATATCATTTTAATCCTTCATTTTGTTAAAATGTTCTATTACGTTGATTGATCTGCAAATGTTGAACTATCTTTGCATTCCTGAGATAATTCCCACTTGATCATGGTGTATGATCCTCTAATGCATTGCTGAATTTGGTTTCTTAGTATTTTGTTGAGGATATTTTCTATCTATGCTTATCAAGTATATTGGCCTGTAATTTTTTATTTTTTCTTGTGATGCCTTTGCTTTTGGTATCAGTGTAATGCTGGCATCATAAAATGAGTTTCGAAGTTCTCTTCTATATTTTGGAGGAGTTTGAGAAGGACTGGTATTAATTCATCTTTGAAAGTTTGGTAGAAATCGCTAGTGAAGCCATGTGGTTCTGGACTTTTATTTGTTGGGAGGTTATTGATTCAATCTCCTTACTAGTAATTGGCCTATTCAGATTTTCTATTTCCTCATGATTCAGTCTTGGAAGGTTGTACGTTTCTTGGAATTTATCCATTTCTTCTAGGTTGTCAACTGTGTTGCAGTATAATTATTTATAGTAATCTGTTATGATCTGTGGCCTTCCTATGGTATCAGTTGTAATATCTTTTTAATTTTTGAATTTATTTGGGCTCGCTCTCTTTTTTTTTTTTTTTTTTGGTGAGTCTAGCTAAATATCTGTCTCCTTTGTCTTTTCAAAGAATCAGCTTTGGATTTTTTTGTTATTTTCTATTATATTCTTAGTGTCTCTTTTATTTAGTTCTCTCTTATTTCCTTTCTACTAACTGGGTTTCATTAATTCTTTTTTCTAGGTCCTTGAGTTGTAAAGTTAGGTTGTTTATTTTAGATTTTTCTTATTTCTTGAGATAGTCATTTATTGCCTGAGTTTACCTCTCAGAACAGTGTTTGCTGCATCCCATATTTTTTTTTAAATATACTTATTGGAGTATAATTACTTTACAATGGTGTGTTAGTTTCTCCTTTATAACAAAGTGCATGAGTTATACATATACATATGTCCCCATATCTCTTCCCTCTTGCATCTCCCTCCCTCCTACCCTCCCTATCCCACCCCTTTAGATGGTCACAAAGCATTGAGATGATCTCCCTGTGCTATGTGGCTGCTTCCCGCTAGCTATCTATTTTACATTTGGTAGTGTATATATGTCCATTCCACTCTCTCACTTTGTCCCAGCTTACCCTTCCCCTCCCTGTATCCTCAAGTCCATTCTCTAGTAGGTCTGTGTCTTTATTTTCCTCTCTTGCCTCTAGGTTCTTCATGACCTTTTTTTTTTTCTTTTTTTTTTAGATTCCATATATATGTGTTAGCATATGGTATTTGTTTTCCTCTTTCTGACTTCACTCTGTATAACAGACTCTAGGTCCTTCCACCTCACTACAAATAACTCAATTTCGTTTGTTTTAATGGCTGAGTAATACTCTGTTGTATATGTGTGCAACATCTTCTCTATCCATCTGCTGATGGACACTTAGGCTGCTTCCATGTCCTGGCTATTGTAAATAGAGCTGCAATGAACGTTTTGGTACATGACTCTTTTTGAATTATGGTTTTCTCAGGGTATATGCCCAGTAGTGGGATTTCTGGGTCGTATGGTAGTTCTATTTTTAGTTTTAAGGAACCTCCATACTGTTCTCCATAGTGGCTGTATCCATTTACATTCCCACCAACAGTGCAAGAGGGTTCCCTTTTCTCCACACCCTATCCAGCATTTACTGTTTGTAGATTTTTTGATGATGGCCATTCTGACTGGTGTGAGATGATACCTCATTGTAGTTTGGATTTGCATTTCTCTAATGATTAATGATGTTGAGCATTCTTTCTTTCATGTGTTTGCTGGCAATCTGTATATCTTCTTTGGAGAAATATCTGTTTAGGTCTTCTGCCCATTTTTGGATTAGATGGTTTTGTTTTTTTGATATTCAGCTGCATGAGCTGCTTGTAGATTTTGGAGATTAATCCGTTGCTTCATTTGCAAATAGTTTCTCCCATTCTGAGGGTTGTCTTCTCATATTGTTTATGGTTTCCTTTGCTGTGCAAAAGCTTTTAAGTTTCATTAGGTCCCATTTGTTTATTTTTGTTTTTATTTCCATTTGTCTAGGAGGTGGGTCAAAAAGGATCTTGCTGTGATTTATGCCATAGAGTGTTCTGCCTATGTTTCCCTAAGAGTTTGATAGTGTCTGGCCTTACATTTAGGTCTTTAATCCATTTTGAGTTTATTTTTGTGTATGGTGTTAGGGAGTGTTTTAATTAATTCTTTTACATGTAGCTGTCCAGTTTTCCCATCACCACTTATTGAAGAGACTGTCTCTCCTCCATTGTATATCCTTGCCTCCTTTGTCATGGATTAGTTGACCATAGGTGTGTGGGTTTATCTCTGGGCTTTCTAACCTGTTCCATTGATCTATATTTCTGTTTTTGTGCCAGTACCATACTGTCTTGTTTACTGTAGCTTTGTAGTGTAGTGTGAAGTCAGGGAGACTGATTCCTCCAGCTCCGTTTTTCTTTCTCAAGATTGCTTTGGCTATTCGGGGTCTTTTGTGTTTCCATACAAATTGTGAATTTTTTTGTTCTAGTTCTGTGAAAAATGCCATTGGTAGTTTGATAGGGATTGTGTTGAATCTGTAGATTGCTTTGGGTAGTAGAGTCATTTTCACAATGTTGATTCTTCCAATTCAAGAACATGGTATATCTCTCCATCTATTTGTATCTTCTTTAATTTCTTTCATCAGTGTCTTATAATTTTCTGCATACAGGTCTTTTGTCTCCTTAGGTAGGTTTATTCCTAGATATTTTATTCTCTTTGTTGCAATAGTAAATGGGAGTGTTTTCTTAGTTTCTCTGTCAGATTTTTCATCATTTAGTGTATAGGAATGCAGATTATAGTTGAAAACATCCCTAATATGGGAAAGGAAATAGTCAATCAAGTCCAGGAAGCACAGAGAGTCCCATACAGGATAAATTCAAGGAGAAACACGCCAAGACAGATATTCATCAAACTATCAAAAATTAAATACAAAGAAAAATATTAAAAGCAGCAAGGGAAAAACAACAAATAACACACAAGGGAATCCCCATATGGTTAACAGCTGATCTTCCAGCATAAACTCTGCAAGCCAGAAGGGAGTGGCAGGACATATTTAAAGTGATGAAGGAGAAAAACCTACATCTAAGATTACTCTACCCAGCAAGGATCTCATTCAGATTTGATAGAGCAGTTAAAACCTTTACACGCAAGCAAAAGCTAAGAGAATTCAGCACCACCAAACCAGCTTTACAACAAATGCTAAAGGAACTTCTCTAGGCAGGAAACACAAGAGAAGGAAAAGACCTACAATAACAAACCCCAAACAATTAAGAGAATGGTAATAGGAACATACATATCAATAATTACCTTAAATGTAAATGGATTAAATGCTCCAACCAAAAGACACAGACTGGCTGAATGGATACAAGAACAAGACCCGTATATATGCTGTCTGCAAGAGACCCACCTCAGATCTAGGGACACATACAGACTGAAAGTGAGGGGATGGAAAAAGATATTCCATGCAAATAGAAATCAAAAGAAGCTTGAGTAGCAACTCTCATATCAGACAAAATAGACTTTAAAACAAAGATTATTACAAGAGACAAAGAAGGAAACTACATAATGATCAAGGGATCAATCCAAGAAGAAGATGTAACAATTGGAAATATTTATGCACCCAGCATAGGAGCACCTCAATACATAAGGCAAATACAGCCATAAAAGAGGAAATTGACAGGAGCACAATCATAGTAGGGGACTTTAACACCCCACTTTCACCAATGGACAGCTCATCCAAAATGAAAATAAATTTGGAAACACAAGCTTTAAATGATACATTAAACAAGATGGACTTAATTGATATTTATAGGACACTCCATCCAAAACCTACAGAATACATATTCTTCTCAAGTGCTCATGGAACATTCTCCAGGATAGATCATATCTTGGGTCACAAATCAAGCCTCGGTAAATTTAAGAAAATTGAAATTGTATCGAGTGTCTTTTCTGACCACAATGCTATGAGACTAGATATCAATTACAGGAAAAGATCTGTAAAAAATACAAACACATGGAGGGTAAACAATGCACTACTTAATAACCAAGAGATCACTGAAGAAATCAAAGAGGAAATCAAAAAATACCTAGAAACAGATGACAATGAAAACAGGACAACCCAAAACCTATGGCATGCAACAAAAGCAGTTCTAAGAGGGAAATTTATAGCAATACAATCCTACCTTAAGAAACAAGAAACATCTCAAACAACCTAACCTTACACCTAAAGCAATTAGAGAAAGAAGAACAAAACACCCCCGAAGTTAGCAGAAGGAAAGAAATCATAAAGATCAGATCAGAAATAAATGAAAAAGAAATGAAGGAAACGATAGCAAAGATCAGTATAACTAAAAGCTGGTTCTTTGAGAAGACAGACAAAATTGATAAACCATTAGCCAGACTCATCAAGAAGAAAAGGGAGAAGACTCAAATCAATAGAATTAGAAATGAAAAGGGAGACATAACATGTGACACTGCAGAAATATGAAGGATCATGAGAGATTACTACAAGCAACTATATGCCAATAAAATGAACAACCTGGAAGAAATAGACAAATTCTTAGAAGAGCACAACCTTCCAAGACTGAACCAGGAAGAAACAGAAAATATAAACAGACCAATCAGAAGCACTGAAATTGAGACTATGATTAAACATCTTCCCACAAACAAAAGCCCAGGAGCTGATGGCTTCACAGGTGAATTGTATCAAATTCAAAATAGGTGTTAGAAGGGCTAACACTGATCCTTGTCAAACTCTTCCAAAATACAGCAGAGTGAGGAACACTCCCAAACTCATTCTGTGAGGCCCCCATCACCCTGATACCAAAACCAGACAGAGATGTCACAAAAAAAGAAAACTACAGGCCAATATCACTGATGAACAAAGATGCAAAAATCCTTAACAAAATACTAGTAAACAGAATCCAACAGCACATTATAAGGCTCATACACCATGATCAAGTGGGGTTTATCCCAGGAATGCAAGGATTCTTCAATATATGCAAATCAATCAATGTGATACACCATATTAACAAATTGAAGGAGAAAAACCATATGATCATCTCAGTAGATTCAGCAAAAGCTTTCGACAAAATTCAACACCCATTTATAATAAAAACTCTCCAGAAAGTAGGCATAGAGGGAACTTTCCTCAACATAATAAGGGCCATATGTGACAAACCCACAGCCAACATTGTCCTCAATGGTGAAAAACTGAAACCATTTCCACTAAGATCAGGAACAAGACAAGGTTGCCCACTCTCACCACTATTATTCAACATAGTTTTGGAAGTCTTAGCCACAGCAATCAGAGAAGGAAAAAAATAAAAAATCCAAATCAGAAAAGAAGAAGTAAAGCTGTTACTGTTTGTAGATGACATGATACTATACACAGAGAATCCTAAAGATGCTACCAGAAAACTACTAGAGCTAATCAATGAATTTCGTAAAGTAGCAGGATAGAAAATTAATGCTGCATCTCATAAGTTTTGATGTTGTATTTCCATTTTCATTTTCTCAAGGTACTTTTAAATTTCTCTTTTGATTTCTTCATTGACCTATTGTTCAGTAGCATGTTGTTTAATCTGTACATGTTTGAACTTTTCTGTACAATTCTTGTCATTGATTAGAGTTTATTACCTATAGTGAGAAAAGATTGATATGAATTCAGTTTTCGTAAGTGTGTTAAGACTTGTTTTGTGGTCTAACATGTGCTCTGTCCTAGAGAATGCTCCATGTGCACTTGAGAAGAATGCATATTGCTTTTATTTTTATTCATTTAGCTATTTTTAACATCTTTATTGCAGTATAGTTGCTTTACAATGTTGTGTTAGTTTCTGCTGTATAACAAAGTGAATCAGCTGTGTGTATACATATATCCCCATATCCCTTCACTCGTGCATCTCCCTCCCACCCTCCCTATCCCACCCCTCTAGGTGGTCACAAAGCAGTGAACTGATCTTCCTGTGCTATGCAGCAGCTTCCCAGTAGCTATTTTACATTTGGTAGTATATATAAGTCCATGCCACTCTCTCACTTCGTCCCAGCTTACCCTTCCTCCCTCCCCATGTCCTCAAGTCCATTCTCTATGTCGGCATCTTTATGGACTGTTCTGTACTATCTGTTAATACTGTCTAATTTAATGTGTCACTTAAGACCAGTATTTCCTTATTATTGTGTCTGGATGATCTGTCCATTGATGTAAGTGGGGCATTAATGTCCCTGACAATTATTGTGTTACTGTCTGTTTCTCCCTTTAGGTTTTGAAATATTTGCAGTATGTATTTATGTGCTCCTATACAGGGTACATATTTACACATATTATATCTTCATTTGGACTGACTCCTTTATCATTATGTAGCAGTCTTCTTTGTTTCTTATTACAGTCTTTGTCTTAAAGTCTATTTTGTTTGATATAAGTACAGATTCTCCAACTTTCTTTTGGTTTCTGTTTGCATGGAATATCTTTTTCTGTCCCTTCACTTTCAGTCTGGGTGTATCCTTGCATCTGACGTGAGTCTATTGTAGGCAGCATATAGATGGGTCTTGGTTTTTTATTCATTCAACCACTCTGTGTCTTTTGATTGGCAGATTTAGTCCATTTACATTTAAAGTAATTATTGATAGGTATGTACTTACTGTTATTTTGATAATTGTTTTTTGGTTGCTTTGTAGTTTCTCTGTTCCTTTTTTCTTCTTTTGTTTTCTATCTTTGTGGCCTGATGACTTTCTGTAAGGGTATGCATGGTTTCCTTTCTCATTATATTTTGTGTATCTACTACTGGTTTTGGCTTGGTATTTACCATTAGGCTTACACATAACAACCTACATTTATAGTAGACTATTTTAAGTAGATAATGACTTAATTTGAACACATTCTAGAGCTCTACATTTTTACTCCACCCTCCCCACACTGTTTTTGATATAATATTTTACATCTTTTTATCTTGAATATCTGTTAAGTAATTATTAGTTATACTTTTTTCCTTCACACTAGCTTTGTAAGTGTTTAATCCACTGCCTTTACTTTATATTTACCTTTCCCAGTGAGCTTTATACTTTCATATGTTCTCTTGTTACTAATTAGTGCCCTTTCTTTGCAGATTAAGGAAGTCCTTTACATATATATTGTAAGGTCAGTTCAGTGGTGATGAACTCTTCTACTTTGGCTGTCTGGAAAACTCTATTTCTCCTTCAATTCTGAATAATATCTTGGCCAAGTAGATTATTATGGGTTGGAAGTTGTTTGTTTTGTTTTTGTTTTTCCTTGTAGCACTTTGAATATATCATGCTACTCCCTTTTGGCCTGCAGATTTTCTACTGAAAATCTGCTGACAGTCTTATGGGGGTTAACTTGTATGCAACATTTTATTTTTCTCTTGCTGCTTTTAAGATTAATTCTTTAACTTTAGCATCTTAATTATAATACACCTTGGTTCATGTCTCTTGGGGTTCATCTTCTTTGGAACTCTGTAGGCTCCCTGGATCTGTATGTCTGTTTCCTTTCCCAGGTTAGAAATTTTCAGTCCTTATTTCTTTAAATAAGTTTTCTGCTACTTTCACCCTTTTTCTCCATTTGGGATTCCTAACTGTGACTATTAGTTTGCTTGATATTATACCATAAGTCCCTTAAGCTATGAACACTTTTTAAACTTATTTTTTTCTTTTGGTTGTTCTATTTGGGTCAGTTCCACTGCACTGTCTTCCAGATCACTGACCCTTTCTTTTGCTTCATTTAGTCTGCTGTTGAACCCCTCTTATGTATTTTTCAGTTTAGTTACTGTATTCTTCAGTGCTGTGTCTTCTATTTGGTACTTTCTGATATTTTATCTCTTTGTTAAAGTTTACACTGAGTTCATCAATTCTTCTGTGAAGTTCAGTGATCATGTTTATGACCATTATTCTGAGCTTTATAAGGTAACTTAATTATATTTAAAGGTTTTTTCTGATTTTTTAGCTTGTTCTTTCATTTGGAACATATTCCTTAACATACATATTCCTTAAACATACTTTATAACCTAGGAATCCCACTCTTTGCTGTTTCCCCGTGTGTAGTGAAAATATATGTCCACACAACATTTTGTACAAGAATATTCATTTCAGACTTGTTCATATAGCCCCAAACTGAAACAACCCAAATGTCCTTCAGTGGAAAAATGGACAAGCACATGTTGACATATTCATACAAGAGAATACTACCCAACAATAAAAATGAGTTACTGACACACTCAACAACATTAATGAATCTTTCAAACATTTTATGGAGAGACAGAAGCCAGACATAAGAGATGTATGTATGATTCCATTTACATGAAGATAAAGGCCAGATGAAGTCAACTTATGGTAACAGAAGTCAGAAAAGTTGCCTATGGAGGGGGAGGGGTTGAGAATTGAATATAAGGTGCAAAAAGAAACTTTATGGGATATGGAAATGGTATATGCCTTCATACATGGCATTGGCTACACTTGTAGGCATGAATCATTAGTCAAAAATCATTGAATCATACAACTAAGTTATGTGCATTTTACTGTGAGAATATTCTACCTCAATTTTAAAAATAACTACTTTATAGCACCTTGGGCTCTGAAAGTGGAAAGGAGGAGTTCATGGGACATTTCAGGTTGAATTGTCTTTGGATTTCAACTGTTATATTTGGCTGTATTTGGCTGGTTTTTATTTGTATGTTTTATTAACTATTCACTCCAATTTTATTTCAAATTGTCCCTTATTAAAGTAGAAGGCTACCTTAAAAAGGGACAAATTGCCCCACAAAATGTGCTAATTCATAACAATTGTTTATAGATTTATAATGTTATTAATTCAGTATTAGCTTGAATGAGCAACATTTTTAGCTGTAGGAAATTTACAGTTCACCTTCTTTACGTTTTCACCAAAATAAAATCTTCATTTTCAGTTTCTGAAATTGAAATATGTACTCATTTGAACCTTGGAGAACTGCCAGTTTTGTAGGTAGAAATCAATGGAACGTTGTGAAAGTCGTAGGGTTCAACCTGATGTGTTTCACTGATACCATGAAGGTGAGTGGAAAGAGATTTCAAAACTACGATGGACATAAAGTTTCATATGGTTGTAACTACCCTATTACAAGGTTTCATTTCTTGTAGAAGATGAAGGAGGAAGAGAAGAGGTAGGAGGCTATTATAAATAGTAAGTCAGCGATGCTTGGTAAATGGACTCAGGATATCTGGGGAAGAAAAGCTGGGTCGAAAAAGATTAAGAAAAGAATGGGAGCCCTTAATAATTTCACCTTCAGAATTAATGTTTACTGACAAGTTGGTTATCTCTGTAGAGATTTATTACCTTGATTTGGGGGTGACCATCTGGACCCGTAGGGTACAACCATCAGATGTCGGAGGGAGGGGTGTTGCCTAGCTTTATATCCAGGCAGTAAGCCTTTCCTTCTAGGAGAAATAACTGAAATAATCATGCAAACACACTCATTTCGCAAATGAAAAAAAAAAAGGATTTACTATGTATATCAAGATAAATAAATGCAAGTCCTTTGAAAACAGGGAAGGAGTATTGATTACTTATTGTAATCCCATAATACACAATATGATATGATGCAGAGTAGCTGATGAAAAGCTATTTGTTGATTTAATGGTTACAGGTCCTGATCCAGTGCTCAGTACAGATAACATGGTTATAGACTACCAGGTGACTCAGAAAACTACCTGGGTGAAATTTCAAGATCAAGAAGAATTTAATATAGTCGACATATACTTACTCAGTTTAACATTTGACTGGGCACAATGGTTTAAGTCACTGCGATTCAGGATATGAAAGGAAACAGCTGCAGGCTATGATCACGCCAGTTACACAGGACAGGATTTTCTAGGAGAAGAAAATCACTCCCTTTAAACCAGTGATTTTCAAGCTTTAATGTGCAGAAAATTATCTGGTGGGGATCATGTGAAAAGACCAGCACCAGTTCCCTAGGCGTGATGTGGGCCTGGGATTCTGCATTGTTAACAGGCCTCCAGGTGAAGCTGATGCTGCTCGAGCAGCGCCCCCTGTGTGAGCAGGGAGTCTTGAGACCATCCCTGCCTGGGACTAGCAGGGAGTCAGAAGGACGGAGGGAGAGCCTTTACCTATGGTCCCGTTAATCCAGATCCGGGGGGGAAGAGCAGGAGGCTAACAACTCTTCCAAAGCCCAGACAATTTGCATTGGAAAGTGGTCCATCCCTGTCATTACTGATGGAGTGATTCCTGTGTGCAGACCCTGACATTTGTTGCCCTAGGGATAACAGAGGAGGCAAAAGTCATGGTGTCTGTCCTCAAGTTCTTGCTCTATTTCCAGAGAGATGATCTGACAAAAATAAAAAATATACAAGGACACCAATTAAAAAAATAAATAAATAAACATATTAAGTTGCCCTGAGTCATGAATCACGAATGGTTTACAAATGCTGAGAGATCACCAGAGCAGTTGAGGTGGATGCGTCCCAGTGACATTTGAGAAGGCTTAATATGAGAGTTGCATTTTAAATAGCTGGGAAGTAGCTGATAAGCCTTAAAGAAGGGGGTATCATGTGTGAACGTCCAGAAGAGGAAGCAAAGGAATGAAACCAGAAGAGACGTGAACCCCTGGCTTGTGTGAAGGTGCAGCGGGGTGGGCATGATTAGAAGTGAAAGTTATTATAGAGACAGTGGCAACGTTCTTGAAAGTGGATAAGAAAGGTATGGGTTTCTGAACAGAAAAAGAAAATGACATGATTTAAATGTCAGTCATGGACGCTGGAGCTGGATGAAACAGATTGGAATGAAAAGTCTAAAAATAGAAGAACAGCCTGAGAGGCTGCTGCAGTCACCTGAGACTGATGATGGCCTGGCATGGGGCTCGGACGACAGAGGCTCAGAGAAATATGGCTAAACGGGAGAGGCTGAAGTCCCCTGGGCCCTAGACAAAGGGGTGGGTTACCAGGGTCGTTTCAAGTGTCCCTTTCCCCACTCTCCTGGGATGCTTTTTTCCATCCTCAGCACTCCCATCTTCAAGGCTTCAGTCAAAGAGTGAAATGATGACCCACACGTGATGTAGGATAGATGGTCTTAAGGCCTCTTCAGAGTAGTATTGGGTTGGCCAAAAGTTCGTTCAGGTTTCCCGTAACACACAGGAAAGCACCAGTGGGATGACATTCAGTAGTAAAGGCTCAGATACTTTAGGAGTTCTCCAGGGAAATATTTGAGATTTGGAATTTCATTCCATCCTACAGATCAAATACATATGGGAATTGTTTCCTTCTGTTTACCAAAATGTGTCTTAAATTCTGAGAGGTAGCATGAAAAAGCACTGACTTAGAAGTCCAAAAATGTGCATTCTGCCCATATCTTCTCCATCACTTAGCTGAGTCAATTTTCAAAAAGGTTGAGTGATTGCAGGTGTCAGTTTTCTGTAAAGTGACAATTGATAACTAACCTATTGGCCTTTGTGTTTGCTATGAAAGTCATTTGAAAGGTAGACTAGAGATAACAGAAGCAGAGTCTTTTCTAAAGTTACTAGTCTGAAAAAAGATCAATCGTGATGCAGTTGACAATAAGCAGAAGATTGCAAAAATGCTCAGCTTTTTAAGGAAAATGTAAAGCCTTCTGTTCTAACCTTGTGCAGTTGTGCGTTTGTTAAGACACCAGGCAGGCAGGGACCACTTTAATGTTCATTAATGATAGATGTGGATTCAGGAATTATCCATGTTGGGTGTTAATTAATCTTATAGGATCACGGTATCTGGTTAAGAAGACATTCACTTTTTTTCTTTGAATGATTTTATTTTTTAAAAGCAGCTTGGAGTTCACAGGCAAAATTGAGGGGAAGGTGCAGAGACTTCCCATATACGCCTCCCCGCCACGTACGTGCATAGCTTTCCCTGTTACGCACACACCCCACCAGGTGGTACATTTGTTACAACTGATGAACCTATACGGACACATCATCACCACCCAAATTCCATGCTTTACCTTAGCGTTCACTCTGGGTGATGTACATCCTATGGGTTTGGACAAATGTATAATGACGTGTATGGATTGTTGTATGATACGGAGTAGTTTCACTGCCCTAAAAATCCTCTGTGCTCCACCTGTTTTCCCTCCCCTCCCCAGGAAGTCATTCTGGAAGAAATCAGAGAGCTTGGGTTAAATTTGAATGATGTGCAAGCTAGTCAACTTTTAGTAAAGCAGAAGTAAACAGAGGACTGAGAAATCAGAGAAGAACAAGAAAGTGATGCTATGTCTGAGAGCTAATGAGCTGAAAAGGATTTTGAGAAGTTCATTTTAAAATTCTTCATTCCTATTTTAGGAAAGTTTTTAGGTTAGTTAAAAATGTGCGCATAACGAATGCCTGCTAAAAACCAGCACAGAGCAGAGAGGCTACAGGAAACACCCAGAGAAATGAAAACGAAGTCCACACTCATGGACCTTTCCACAGATTTTCTGTCCCAGATTTAGTTTTTCACACGTTAGTGGACATTCTCCAATGAAATTTCACTCTACCTAAATTCAAGTATCGATACATAAATTCATGCTCACTAATTAAAGCTACTTTATAGTACAGAGGTTGGAGAAAATTAGAGACCTAGTAAGTCTTTTTTGTTTTACTTTCCAAATACATTTAAATGTTTCTAAAATATAAGAAATAATTCAGAAGAATACATTTGCCATTAACCCCACATTTCAGAGTTACAGTGTTGGCCATCAAACAGAGTTTATGAAATTAATTTCTAAGTAGTGATAAATCATATTGGAAGCACTCCTGCTTTCACTGGAGCCTTTATAACCTGAAGGCATTGCACTCCTTTTGTCTGTAATTGAAGGATATTTTTGACCATCTATCCTGTGAGCTAAAATGACAGGTGTTACCTGTTGCTCTCATTACCTGACAGTTTTGACACATCTATTCATTAGAGACACATTTCTGCCTCAAGAAGTAGCTGCCTGGAAGGGTATCTGTTTTAAGATTCCCCCACATCTTTTCATGGCTTGATAGCTCATTTCTTTTTAGTGATGAATAATATTCCATTGTCTGGATACACTATAGTTTGTCAATTCACCAACTGAAGGACATCTTTGTTGCTTCCAAGTTTTGGCAGTTATGAATAAAGCTGCCATTAACAGTTACGTGCAGGGTTTGTGTAGACATAAAATTATTTGTATAATATTTATCATTATAATTTATTTATGTCCAGAATTATTTTAAGTAAGAATATACTAATATTAACTATATTTACTTATATATAAAGCCTCATAGTCTCTAAGTTTCCTAATTACAGAGATTAAATTCCCCCTCAGGGACCTGCATAGGTTAAAACCATTCAATATCCAATCGTGTATGAAATATCGAATGTGAATATTAATATCATTAGATGACTAAGAAACTGGTTAATACATACACACCTAGATATGCAAATCTGCCACATTCATTAGTTGATGGTAATCAGTGTGTGTGTGTGTGTGTGTGGGTGTTTTAAGAGTCGTCATAAGGATAAAAAAAAGCAGGGATAATAACTTGTTTTGCCTTAATTTCCCAGTATGGGGTGAAGAGGGGTTCTGGGAGAGTTATAAGCTTTGGTGGAGTGGACGGGGAAAAAAGCCCTACACAGAAGAAAGCCCACAGCCTGTCATGAGATAGAACAGGGGAATATGAAAAAATAATAGTGTAGATATTCATTATCTACTGAGGCAAAATTGTGAAACTCCAGTTCCTATGAACCCATGTTACTAATGAGAATGAATTTTATTTCCCCCCGTCTTCTGATACCTTTCCTTAGAAACTGGGCAGTTACTCAGAATATTAGAGGTTTCCAGATGAAAGCTTTCTGAGAGAACAGACATTGACCTTTCACACAGAGGTAGTAATATTCGCAGCTGTTCCCTGTATCCCTGCCCCCAGTAGGCGATGAGCTCTGTGCTTCACACATACTGTCCCTTGTGGTACTAACAGCAGCCCTAAGAAATCCTGCTGGATTCATGAGGACATGAAATTACAAGAGGTAAAGGGAGGATGTAAGTGGTGGAGTCGGGATTGAAAGCCAGGCTGAGCAGGTACAGAGCTGAGGCACTTCCACACTCCAGGACACTGCGGTCCCCACAGGGCTCCTTATATTATAACAAGGGACACTTACGTACTACCACCAATATTGCGGAAAAAGCCTTAAATGATACACATTAAGAGAGAAACAGACTAATTAGTGATTAGTGTTTTGTTAGAGCAACAGCTTTGTTTTAACTGCAGAAGACTTTGGAATGACTTAATGTGTTGTTTGGTTTTCTTTAAAATAATAAAAGGTGTGCCTTCTTGAATCAACAGAAAGTTAGGGGGAGCTGAGGTAAGATAGGACACCAAGGCAAAAATAACCAGACCAAGGTTAAATGCTGAGAAATCAAATCAAAACACAGGAAAGCCAATAATCCTCAAGAAGAGGGCAAAGCCACTTGGTTTGTTAGGCAGCCTCGAAGACAGACATCAGCGATCCCTGCTTCCTGGTATTCACTTCCCTTGCAATCTTCTCCCTTTGGGTATGGACTGGACTTGCTAACTCCCGAAGAGTAGAGTACAGTAGAAAATGATGGGACATCACTTCTGAGATACTAGGTTACAAAAGACCAGTTTCCATTGTGCACATGCTATCTCTTTCTCTCCTTGTCTCCCTTTCTTGGACCACTCACTCTGAGAGGAGCCCGTCGCCATGCTGTGAGGAAGCCCTGTGCAGAGGGCCCAGGTGAGAGAGCTTGGGAGTAAATCCTCACCTAGTCCAGCCTTGGGAAGACCTCAGCTCCTGCGGACACGTTACTGCAGCAGCCCTGTGGCAGAGCCTGAGGCAAAAATCACCAGATTAGCCGCTTCTAGGTTACTGACCCTCAGAAACGCTGAGGTAATAAATGTGTGTGTTTCAAGCTGCTACACTGGGGGGAATTTTGTTAATGGATAAGTAATACAATTGGGAAAGTTGATTCAACTTTTGCTGCAGTGACCAAAGAGGTCAAGTTACAGAGCAAAGTACCTGTGCATTTGTGCATTCTATACTATTCTATTTTAGTCAAAAAACAAACAATCCAATACTAGGTATATATACAAAATATTTGAGTATATGATAAGGGAATTCATATTTAAACTCTCCATTTGGGCTTGGAATATGGCTCAAGAGAGGATATTCAACACGGTGGAGGCCAAGGCACTGCAGGATATTTAGGAGTCTTTATTGATTGATTTTCATTTAAATTTTATTTATTTTTAAAATACATAGTATCTATACAACCGACAGAATTTCAAAGGCATAGCATTTGCACATACTGTGAGAGCTTTCTCTCCCACCTCTGACCTCTATCACCCAGTTTCCCTCTCCATGAAACCAGTGATCTGCGTGTATTTTGTGTGTGTGTATTCCATAGGGAGGATGTTTGTGTCTTTTTCCTCAATCATATTCTATGTATGCAAGCCTTTAAACACCAATTACATATTGGATATATTTCCTTTTATGCTTTAACACTAAAACTGCAACCCCTGTTCCCTTGCCCAATGAATGCTTCCTATCTTCCCTCTCGCTATATAATTCTCATTGGCACTTATAATGTATGCATTTTGCTTATATTATTTTCTGTTTCCTTGATAGAATGAAGCTCTATGAGGGTAGAGAGTCTTTCTTCGCGTTGTTTATTATTATATACCGAGTATAGTGTCTGGTATAAATATTTGCTGAGTGAATAAACAGTATACTTGATCATATTGATTATATTTTATATTAGTGTTTTTTACTTACTAAAGGCAGGTTATTTTTCTTCTGGTTTAGTATTTTGATGCATATTCTAACATGGTGATTTCCAAATAATTTGGTTAATTATTTACAGCATTTGATTTTCCATAATGTAAATTATTAGAATTAGCTGACCTGTAGTTGTAAGTGAAACACATTGAAGAAAAAAATATGAATGCAATTAAGGTCAGTATAAATTAACATCTTTTAAAGTACTTTATTTTTGCTTTGCTTTATTTTTATAAGAGAGAATTCAGCATTGGCTATTTTGTTTCAGTTTTTAAATTGAGAGCAGTAGAAATCATTATGAATAAAAGATAAGGTTGTTGTAACATTGTGAAGCTATAATTCATTAGAGCCTTCGTTTCCGTCAACCTCTCATAGTTTAAAGCTGATTCTTCTTTATACTAGTCCAATAAGTGCAAAGAAATGGGAGGGGGTAAGTTAATACTTACTAAAATGTCACAGCAAGCAAATCGTCCTGGCCATATTTAAGACAAAATAATCCAAATATTCTATGGCAAGGGAAAGGGCGTTGCTGTATAATCAGTATTTTTTTTTTTTTTACCTTTAACCAGAAAACTCTCATTTAATCTTGTAGAATCAGAACACCAAGAATAATATCAAAACTGTCAAATATTTTAAGTTTAAATTTAAAGATTAAAAACTCACCATCACTTATCAGAAAGAAAATCAGTCTTAAAACCATACTTAAAAACAGACTTAAAAACATATTAGATGTTAGATGTTAAAAACATATTAGATGTGATATTTGTTTTATATTTATGAGTGTGAATAACATTGTATGTGCCTGTGTATATGTGTGTCTGTAAATCTAGTTAGCAATTATCATGTTTTTAAATGATGGGAAGTGTGGTCGACAACAAAAAAGTTTACAAAATAATTCCATAGGTAGAATACTTCTTTATTATGATATTTAAAGTTTAACTTTAGAACGTCTTTAAAATCTGTCAGTTCTGCCATACCGTCCACTGATTTTTTTAGTTTAACGTAACTTTTAAAAATCCAATGATCAGATTTTTCAAAATTAAAATTCTCCTTTTTGATTGAACAATTATAGCATCCAGTTTTTCTTCAACTTGCCTAGTTCATTTGTGGTTAGAAAAGTATAACAGGAACACAGAAAAAGGTAAATAAAGTATCTATAGGATTTAATTGCAAATCATAAGTTATATTTTAGTCAAGCTACTGAGAAAAGAATATGGAAACAATGTTAATATAGTAAAATGGAAAAGAAAATCAAGGTAGTAGATACAAATAGGACAGCCTGGTATCACACATGCTATGATGCAGATGCCACCGTGATTTCCCTGGACTTTTAATATTTTGTCTCTTAATGCTCTGGGTTCTTTACCCATGCAAAGTGTAGGAAAAAGTGTGTAGGTGGCTGTAGGCATCTGCAGAAGCAGTCCTAAGTTTTCAAAAACCAAGAACTGCTGAATTAATTCCAACCTTTCGTTAAAACCAAGTATAATATGGAGCAGGATTCTATTATTCACCTGCATTTAAATGTGTTCCTGGCTCGTTCACAGGCACAGACTCTGCGAAGCTCTCTCTTCAGTTTTGTCATCCACCAATATAAGCAGATGATATTGAAGTAAGGAGGAAAGGAAATAACAAGGTTAAAAATAGTAATAAAGGTGTGTTGCAAGAAGCTATATATATATATATTTTAAAGTTCTTTGGCTTTTTGTTGTTTTTATTAAAGTGGAATCTTTTCTAAAAGGCCTTGGAACAGGGCATGACCTCATTTGCCTGCCACTCCTATAAAAGCGGCTTTTCAGTACACAATAAAGTATTGTTAACTGTCATCGCAGTCCTGACCAGTACATCTCCAGAACTTACTCATTTGCTTAGTTGACTCTGGGTACCTTGATAAGATACGTTCTCTTTAATAAAAGAGGTATTTGTCTGTGTACAAATACAGACAGAATGGCTGTTACCCTCTAAAATTCTCTATCGAGAGAACAAATGTTAACATAGAAATCATCATCTAAGTAGAAAATGTATGTGTGCCGGTGTGTGTGTGCATGTGTGTATTTGGAAAAGTCTTTTTTGCAATACATGATTTTAGTTTCATGCGTACAATATAATGATTCAATATTTATATACGCTGTGAAATGACCACCACAGTAAGTTAACATCCATCACCATTTGTAATTAAATAATTTTTTTCATGTGATGGGACTTCTAAGATCTACTTTTACTGATTTTCAATTATACAATATAGCAGTAATAACTATAGTTACCATCGTGTATATTATATCCCCATGACTTACTTGTAACTGGAAGTTTGGACCTTTTGACTCCCTTCACCCATTTTCCCTACCCCTTGTCTCTGGCAACCACCAGTTCTCTGTGTTTAAGATTCCACATATAAGTGGTATTATATGGTATTTGTCTTTCTCTGTCTGATTTATTTCACTTAGAGTAATGCTGTCCAGTGCCGTAATGTTGTTGCAAATGGCAAGATTCCTTTCTTTTTCATGGCTGAGTAATATTCCAGTGTGTGTGTGTGTGTGTGTGTGTGTGTGTGTATGTGTATCTCACACCTTTAGCCATTCATGCGTTGATGGACATTTAGGTTGTTTCCATATCTTGGCTATGGTAAATAATGCTGTGATGAACATGAGGGTGCATATATCTTTTTGAGTTAGTCTTTTTGTTTTTTCTTCAGATAAATACCCAGAAGTGGAATTGCTGGATCCATATGATAACTCCATTTTTATTTTTTGAGGAACCTCCATACTATTTTCCATAGTGGCTGCACCAATTTATATTCTCACCAACAGGGCACAAAGGATGTCTTTTCTCCACATCCTCAACAGTACTTTTTTTACTTCTTGCCTTTTTGACAACCAGTGTCCCAGGTGTGGGGTGATTTCTCATTGTGGTTTTGGTTTGCATTTCCCTAATGATTAGCGATGTTGAGCATCTTTTCATGTACTTGTTGGGTATCTGTATGCCTTCTTTGGGAAAATGTTTATTTAGATCCTGTATTTTTTAATTGGATTGTTTGTTTTCCTGCTATTGAGCTGTATGAGTTATTTATATATTTTAGATATTAACCCCTATCAGCTATATGATTTGCAAATATTTTCCCCATTCAGTACGTTGCCTATTTTGTTGATGGTTTCCTTTTCTGTCCAGAAGCATTTCTTTATAGTTTGATGTAGTCCCACTTGATCATTTTTGCTTTTGCCGCCTTTGCTTTTGGTGTCAGATCCAAGAAATCATCCCTGTAACCAATGTCAAGGAGCCAACCACCTATGTTTTCTTCTAGTAGTTTTACAGTTTCAAGTTTTACACAAGTGTTTAATCCATTTTTGAGTTAATTTTTGTGTATGGTGTAAGATGGAGTCTAGTTTCATTCTTCGCCTGTGGCTATCCTGTTTTCCCAACACCATTTATTGAAGAGGCTATTCTTTCCTCCCTGTATATTCTTGGCTTCTCTGTCATAAATTAATTGACCATATATGCAGGGGTTTATTTCTGGGCTGTCTACTTTTTGTTCCATTGATCTAGGTGTCTGTTTTGACTACTATAGCTTTGTAATATAGTTTGAAATCAGGGAGCATGGGGCTTCCAGCTTTGTTGTTCTTTTTCAAGACTGCTGTCGCTATTTGGGGGTCTTTTGTGATTGCATACAATTTTAGAATGGTTTGTTCTATTTCTGTGAAAAGCACCATTGAAATTTTGATAGGGATTGCATTGAATCTGTAGATTGCTTTGGGCTGTGTGGACATTTTAACAATACTGATTCTTCCAATACATGAGCATGGAATATCTCCATTAATTTGTGTCAGCTGAGTGGTAGTCTGCTGAGAACTCTCTCTCTGATTCTTAAGTTCCGTGAGTCCCAGGAACTAAGCCCCCCTAGCCTCCAGAGCCATGCAAACAAGGGGTGTCCCTTGGGTCATAGCCACAAAAATCAGGTCACCAGACATAAAAACAGGTGCACTATACATGTGTAGAAGCTCTCTTCTGGGAGATACTGGTGTGCAGGAGTGCAGCAGAGGTGGCTACAAAGAGGGCACTGCCACACAAAAAAAGAAAAAAAGAAAAAGAAAAAAAAGAAGATGCTGGATTTCAGCAAGACACAGGTAGAGCAGGAAGATGGTGCCCTTCAGCTGCTCTCACTGGAGATAGCCCATCAGGTCCCTGCCCCGCAGACCAATGCTTTAAAATTAACAACTGAGTTTCTTTCACCTAAAGTCTGGGTGCTTTTCAAAGGGTTGCTTCTGTACTGGGCACTGGGTGGGTGAATCTGCATGTGAGCCCTTTAAGAGCCATTTCTCAGTTCATCACAGCCCCCGGGTCTTGTGGGCAGGAGCCCCGTTGGTCTTCAAAGCCAGATGTCTCAGGACTCATCTCTCTGCTGCCAGTCTTAAAAGTTGGGGTGCCCGATGTGGGCAATGAACGCTTTGCTTCAGGGAGCAGCTCCAGGTTCTGAGTTCCCTCCTGATTGTGCGTTGCCGAGCTGGAGGTGGGATCTATGCTGAGATTTTGTCTTGGGTTTCCGTTTTTGCTTCCATGTATTTCTGTCCTTATCTGCCTGGTGTGAGGGGGTTACTTTGCCAGTGTTTAGGTTTTTGCCGGAGAAAATTGTTGCATATGTAGCTGTCCGTTTGGTGTGTGCGTTGGAGGAGGTGACTTCAGGATCTTCCTATATAACCGCCTTAAACTGCAAACTCAGAAAAGTCTTAAGAATCTCCGTGGCCAGGTCTGACATTTCAGCTTCCCCCTGTGAGAAGCATATCCTGGAGGTGAAGGGTGCAGAGAAAAGATCAACTATAGGTATTTTTCCTGAGCAGAACCCTGCAAACCAAGTGTCAAAACTCAAAGTTAATGTCACTTGACAGGGACTGGGCTGTCTGTCTGTTAAGATGCGTTGGTTTCATACAGTAAGATGGAAAACAAAAGTGTGTTATTTTGTCTTTAAAAGGAAAAGTATCTTATTTGAACACTTTGTGTAAATAAAAAATATAATTTCCCTATTAAAGTGTATTTCGTTCAATGTTTATTTTTTATAGTTAGCGCAAAGTTTTCTTCTTACGTTGGTTTGTGGGAAGTCATCTCTGAGAAAGGATTTGTGTTGTTTGGGGTTGGTTCCCTCCCTGGGGGAGTCCTGTAGATACTAAAAATATTTATGAAAGCAGTCCCGGAGCATTAAAAATCACTGCTATCGTGGTGAGGATAAGTTATACATGCCCTGTGAAATGAAGATTCTGGAGAAAGGGCCAAGATTTCATATAAATTTGTACTTTAAAAAAAAGAGAAGCAGTATGTATTTTAAGGTTTAACCTATGTTTACAACCTAATGAAATTCAGAGGAAAATAAGTTTAAATGCGTACAAGTAACCTGATTCACTTCCTTACAATATTACTCATAGGTGTTAATTAACTATAGTGTTAATTACCAAGGGGAAAATCTTATCTGTTATGTGAGTTCTGGAATCAAGTTTTCCTACTTGTCACCTCTCCTTAGACATATCATGAAAGCCTAGGAACTTAAAGGTTTACCACTAATTTTACCTAAACACCTTCGTCCCTTTCAAAGCGTCACCCACTCATGTTTATTTAAGAAGACACTAACAGAGTTGAGGGTTTCATATAAATTTTAGTAGGCTCTGGCTACAGTTTGTATTTTCGGTTTTAAATACACGGTTTTCTTAAATGTCAAAGGTTTTAAAAAGTAGGAATAAACAGGGGACAAGCCCCCCTCCCATCTCTCTGGCTCTTACCTAAATGTCAGACTTACCATTTTACTCATTCCAGATAGGCTGCAAAAGGGTTTGTTTAAATACACGGTTTTTAAACCTGACAACTCATTAGATCGTGGCCCTTTTAGAAATTATGGATGCCCATGCTCAAGTCCATTCTTACTGAGCTAGAATTAACTTGTTTAATAAACCTGTTTTGGAGGAAGAACGGTCCTGCCATTAGTTGGCTTTTACCCACTGTCCCAAGTGTAAGAAACAGCTCCTGAAAAGGTGCTACAGGATGTCTTTGTACCTTGTATATCCGATTATTTTTTTCTTTAAGAACTGCAGCATGAAAGGGTGATGCATTAGAAAGCTTTCATCTGGATCCACACGGAGAGAACAGGTAGGTAAGGAGAGGCTCTGAGGTCAGTCAATAATCTTCAATAGACAACAGGAAGTTCTGACTCAAGCAGGAGGCTGCGTTATCTTTAATGCGATCTTTTCTCTCCCTTTGCATTCCTTTTCAGTGCAAAGGAAGATATGGTTTTGGCTTTCAAAGATCTTAGGAAAAGGAAAATGGGAAAAAGAAAACCATAGCTGTAGAATTTAAAAAAGTTTTTAAGAGGTTGAAATGAAGGAGGTCTAGATGTAGAGGTGGGATGAGAACACGACACAATCACATTGCCACAGCCCTAATCTCATGAGAGTGAACTTCACTGTCAGTAGGTCTATTTGAATACTCAAATCCAGAATAACATTTTTGAAATAAGGTAATCTTACGGCTGGTGTACTGAGGACAATACTAGAGTGAGTCTCAGATACAGACAGCTGTTGACATTTTTAGCTGCAGCTTGGTCTTGTTTTGTAGCAAAGGCTCAAAAACAGGACAGAAAAATTTGCACGAAGGAAGAGCATCTCTGGAATTCTCAAGTTCTGTTGCTCAGTTAGACATGCGCACATCAGATCTACTGATGCACCTTTCCGGGTCGTTTTACCACTAGAGGAACAAACGTAGACACGTGGGTGTCCTACTCTGCCCCCCGGTGCTGATATTTCTAAGGGTATTTGGTTTGTTTCTCAGAACGCAGCTTAATCTGCGTAAGAAGACCTTGATCTGTAGGGTTTTAATCCTAAGTCTAGGGACAGTGGCAGATGTTTACCTTATTAAATCAATCAAGCCTCACAATTAAAGTTCAGCTTATTGCAGTTTAATTAGCACTGTGGCTAGTTAAGAGCCTACAAACAAGATCGTATTCCACCAAACATTTATACTGACATTCTGTACATTGTTAAAGAATCTTCAAAAAGCCTGTCCAGTAAACTGAGAAGAACATTACTCATTTCTGGTGGACTTTAATGTTAATTGCTTACAATGAACTAATAATAGTTATAAAGGTTGTAGATGCTGAATTGTAACTTCCAGTGCAGACATAATTTATTTCATGTTTTCTGCACTATTACCGGAATTCACTACTTTGTGAAATTGAAAAATGCTTTTGAATTTCCTGTTCCAATGAGAACACACCTCTAACGAGTAAGAAAAATGAAAATCTTAAAAAAGTACATGCATTTTTCACTTTCTGCTAATATCCTGAAAAACGGTGTAAATATTCTGTATGCATAGAATAGGAGAAATACTTTATTTAAAAAATTTGTGATAAAGTGTCTTGTTAGAAGGAAGAGAAAAACAGCGTTATTTTCCTCCAGGTTATCAGAGTCATACATCTGGATTTTCACATAGTATAATAATGAATTTGTCCAAAAGTCACCTGTATGGTAAAACCTCAGTAATCGGCTTCGTCTGCTCTTGGAACAGAAACAGAGATGAAACAAGATTTAGTGTATGTTATACTAAATAACACAATGTAAACTAACGTAACATTACTGTAAAAATACTTTGCTTTATTTAAAAATGTATTTGCAAACTGAAGGTATTACTAAATCACTTGAAACCATTTTCAACTACATTTTCGTTTAGTTCTCACTAAATATGTAAATACGTAATGTATCAGCGTGACTGTGGTAGGGAGAGAGAGAAGTGTTTCTAGCTGCACCTGTGCTTGCCCTGTCCGCCCCGCCCAGTCCCACCACTAACTTTTTTGAGGGAAAATAGTTCTGGAGCCCTTTGAGAACAGAAGAGACGAGAGAGTCCGGTACAGCATATGATACTTCGGGAAATATATTGGTACGTACAGTGTTGCTATTGGCAAGAGACTGGTATTTCCCATACTCGGGAGATTCTGACAAAAAGTTAATTACTTCTGAAAATGTTTGGCATCCAATTTATGTTTCTTTTGTACACATTAGAATGCTGAACAAGTCCTAAAGTAAGGAAAAAGGTCAAATTCATTCAAGTTTTATACTTTTTCTCATATTAATTTTTATAATTTAGGTCTTGTACTTAGAGCCAGTTAGTCCAAAATGGATATGCTGCTGTGTCCTGACCCAATTTGTCTCCTTCAAGAAAGCTTTATTCATCACCTTTGCTAGGCCACCTGGTGTGTGCAGTGAAAACTTCAAAGAAAAATGAGGTGTGGTCCAGGTGTACAGAACTCAGGCAGCTGGAGGAAAATACCACAGCCCATGAAGCCGCAAAGAACAGAGGCCTTCCTTGCTCTCTGCACAGTCTAAACAGATGCTGTGTCCAAAACTACGTTTACTTTCTGTGAGCATTTTTGAAAAGTCCATATTTAAAATGATTACAGACTTTACAATGAAGATGGCCTTGGAACACTCCAGACACAATCAACCAGACTCCTGGCTAAACTAGGATCTTAATCGTATTAGAATCCAAGCTAATCAGTGAAGGTGAGCTGATTGATAAGCCTACTTGGAATAATCAATCAGCTGCTCTTCACGATTTAACGTGCACCCAAGTGCCTAGAAGTGGGACTGCACAATGTCTACAAGAGTTAACATACAAATAAAGATGAAGAGATGTATATTTAATCCTGCACTAATTTTCATGTGTCCACTAATCACTAATGGACAGAGCAGTCACTGAGAGGAAACTTCTACCATTTTCAAAATGAGTATCGTTTCTCTCAAATGGTTTTAAAATTGAAGGGAAGCTGATGACGCCAGGCTAGATCAGTGATACCTTCATCGCAAGCTTATTCCACCCCGGGGTTGTGCCAGCCCGGAGCTGTGTGAACTTCCAGACTTGGTATTGATGGATGACTCCAGGGTGGTACGTTTGTTTGGGTTTTCCAAGAAGAACGATATTATTAGGAGAGTGAAAGACGGATGGAAGTGTAGTATTTACTAAACATTTACCAGGCGTTCAGATCTAAGCTCAGGGATGCATCAGGTCAAGTGGAATCCAGACTTAAACTCCAAAACTGAGCCTCATTCATGTTTTTATTGCACTGACTTACTTAATAATTATAGTCTGCTTATAGCCAACATTTAAAATAACAGAAATGCATTTTCTATGTCAGAATTAAGAAGTTAAGAATATAACCTTATTTTTCTCTAAATTCTAACGTAACATTTCTCGTTTCTTCTATTAGAGATACTAAGGGAAAACAGAGTAATTAGTTATTACATGGAAGGTCCTCAGGTACTATATTCCAGCACATTCCAGATGAGCACAGAACTTGAGTTACATTAGTAGTTACTCTCGGTTATTTAATGTGATAGATTTTCATATGTACTAAGAACTGCAGGACTTCCCTGGTGGTGTGGGGGTTAAGAATCTGCCTGCCAGTGCAGGGGACACGGGTTCGAGCCCTGGTCCGGGAAGATCCCACATGCTGCGGAGCAACTAAGCCCGTGCACCACAACTACTGAGCCCAGACATCTAGAGCCCGTGCTCTGCAACAAGAGAAGCCACCGCAGTGAGAAGCCTGCGCACCGCAACAAACAGTAGCCCCTGCTCGCCACAACTAGAGAAAGCCCGTGCAGCAACGAAGACCCAACGCAGACAAAATAAATTTATTAAAAAAAAAACTGCAGACGTTTTTCCCTATATTCACTCTTTTTTCTTTATTAAAACATCATGTAAGATACGACTAATGAGATGTGATTTATTCTTGTACAGCGGGAGACTCTCGTAGAATATTACCTGAATTCTAACTTGCACAGGAAACTTCATGCTCCATGGTTTAAAGCGCTGGGAAACTTCAGTTAATACCAGTTCTGGTCACTCTTCATATACTAACTTAGAGTCACCTTGGTATATATCACGTTGTCCCAATTTTAAAACTGCCAACTGTAAAACCCAGTCTCTAATTATAAAACAGTTGATCAAAAGCCTTCTCTAATGAACTCCCAAATGTATTCTGAGCATTCCATAAGATCTCACATGTAAATTTTTTAAAAGCGTGAAGCATACGAAATGTTCAGTGAGAATGAGTATTAATTCCCGGTAACCCTGAGTTAGTAAAAGTAAGGCTCCGAACCCGCCTTCCACGTCAGTGCAAAACAGTTCAGCCATCCAGTCAATGAACTCATGTTTACAGAGCTTCACTGTGTGGGAAAATTATAATTACAGAGCATCTAACTTTCCTTCCTGGCTCAAGAGAAAACAAACTGGCAAGCTAAAGTTCCTTAAATCACTGATGTTCGGGGGGAATAAAGCACACAAGTTTATATAAAGGTTTATACAAAGCAATGCAGTCGAAACAGAGTATGTGGAATGTGGCTGGCAGGAGGGTGTTTCAATTTAAGCTGTGAAACTGTGAAGGAGCTTAAAGACCTCGTGGCCTGGCCGGAGGTGAGAATAAGCAAATTGAGTGCAGGGGCCTAAGAGGGTTTGTTGGCAGAAATGGAGGGGGTCTGCTGAGGAATAACCAGGGACGACCGGTGCTACTGACCTGTCTCCTTTCCTTGGGTCATTAACTGGAAATCAGTGTGGGCCAGGGGCTGGGACACCAGCCAGGACACCAGCGCTGGGGTGAGCTTGTTGTCACTGTGGGTTTCTTTGCAGGCTGCTTCCCTTAACTATTTGGAATGGCTGGAGCTGAGGAGGTCGCCTTCAGAGTCCAAAGCACAACTGGAGACTCAAATGTGCGTTACTGTTCCCATCTCAACAATCTACGTGGAATACAGCGTTAGAACGGAGGGCCTTTGGTATCAACACGAGGCTTCAGGTAAACGCAAGTATTTTCATTAGTCACAGAGTTACCTAATATATCTTTGTTTTTACACAAAGTAAAATTCCTCACGAGAGACGTGAATCATTCAGTGTGACAACTGTGTATCTACATATTCAACATTCTACCATTCTCTAACACATTAATACTTTTTTGCTTCATAAAAATAATATTCTTGGCCAGGGGGTATGAGGGTATAGACTAACCTAGAATGGAATTTTCCATAAATGATGAAAATGATTTTTATTCTGATGTAGTAAATATTGAACCAACATTCTGACGGAATACGTTAATCTCCTAAGATGCATAAGTTGTTGAGAGCTTATTGAGTCACTGGGAAATAGTTGTTATCATTTGGAGAATAAACCAATGCAATATAGTTTGTGAGTGACAGATGGTACACAGGAACCCCACACAAAAGCACTGTTTTGACTGAAGTAGTTTTGCCTTGAAAAAAGACTCTTAAATCTTTGTTTCAAAGAAAAAACTAGAGACGTGTAGATGTATAAGTAACATACAAGTGCAGATAAGCTGTACCTGGTTTGCTTTATAAAATATTACTTTACGAGTCATTTTAAATTTTCTATTACGTTTTAAACATGAAAGAGTTCTACCACCCATCATTTAAGTAAGCAGACAATAAAATGAAGAGAATTATATATATAGAAAAAAAGACTAGAAAACAGACTCTGAAATATTAATGGTAGACATTTCAGGATAAAGATATATATATATATATATATATATATAATTTGAACATTTTTGAAAATCTTTTTTCTTTCATTGTGAGCAATTATGTTAGCAATTATGTAAGAAAAAAACTATTTTGAAAAATCATACTGAAAAAGATAATGAAAAGAAAATGTAATACATGGCTAAGAGAGATTAAACACATTTTATTTTTTTATTTTTACAATTTCTAAGATATAATTTTATTAATATGGAAAAACAGTCATGATATATTATGTAAAGCATACATAATTTAGACAGGGAACAGTCTAAAAAATACCGCAAAATATTTATAATTGTAACCACTGGGTAGTAGGATTTGGGGTGGTATTTTTCTTTTTGCTTATCTGTTTTCCTAATTTTTCAACCCTGGTTATATTACTTGCATACTGAAAGTGAGAGATAGTTGAGGTGCTTACATTACTTTAATAACCTATCAAATTCTGTATGAAAAACCAGAGCCTGCTTTACCTCATTAACTTAAAACATAAGGAATAAACAGAAGCTTTGACACAATGTAAGGAGAGCAGTGAATAGAAACATGTATCTAGGTAAGAAAAAATTAGATCTTGCAAAAAGTTTACAAAATAACTGAGATTATTGAATAACAGATTACTCAACTAGAGAGAAATTACTATTTACCAATTGTATAAAAGATGAACACATATAATTTATGATGACCAGCTGTTCTCCATCTCTATGGAAGACTGAACTGAAAGAAAGCGAAACAAAAAAGCAAGCAGAATATCCAGTATATTCGGTAAGATTTACATTTTGTGCCCATGTGTGTAGTGTGTTGGGAGGTGAGGAAGACAGAGGGTGATGTCTATGTGTGCATATATGTATGAAATGGAAAACAAAAACACAGGACACAATACTGCCAATCAAGGTATAAATTTAATTCTCCGTGTTTTCTGTTGTTTCAAGGAATCTCTAATGTTACTTTTATAATAAAAATGTCATATTAACATGTATTTTAAAGCATTATATAGTTTAAACACTGAACATGAGTCTGTCTTGCTG
This sequence comes from Globicephala melas, assembly GCF_963455315.2. Taxonomy (NCBI): domain Eukaryota; kingdom Metazoa; phylum Chordata; class Mammalia; order Artiodactyla; family Delphinidae; genus Globicephala; species Globicephala melas. Next base: position 8,845,932 of record NC_083334.1, on the reverse strand, counting down.
AATTTACTAAATCCTAAAATTCTTTTAATCAGATGCAATGGAAATGTCCTGTCATCTATAATCTTCTTCCATATTGTTTAATGAATATTGATAACTGTTTTCAAGTAAGTTTATGACTTCTCAAAAGTTTAAAACTTCTAAATATTTCTGTCCAAAGTGTAAAAATTGCTTGATTTTCCTATCAAATGCACAGTTGAGGTGTCTGATGGAAAGGAGTTCTGATTTAAATGTACATGATTTTAACGTGTTTTCTCTCCAACAGTGGGCATCCATGGACATTTTTATTAACTACCAAATTCTGTTAATAAAAAGTATCTTGGCAATTCATGAAGAAAAGACAAAAAAAAAACTTAGACCCTTGAACAGCTAACATGAAGATTTCAATTAGCATTTCATGAGATTTTTTCCAAATATTGTTTCTTATGGCATAGCTAAATCTTTCATACAGCAGTACACAATTCTGATTCAAAACTCATAAGGAGGAAGTCTTATAAACAAGGAGAAGGGTAAATTTAACCCCTTCCTTTAACCAAAGCATTTTTTTCAGGACGCGGTACTGTAAATGCAAAGACCAACAGCTGCTGCTGATAGAACGGTGCCAGATAACCTCGGCAACCTCAGACACGTTGTCTTATTGTTCCCACAATTCTTCCAAGCAATGCATTCAAGTTGTTTAATGAGACACATAAAAGCCAGCGTAAAGTCATCCATGATTTAGAGGAATAGAGGAACTGATTACATTTGTCATCCTCTAGCCTCTCAAAGCTATGACTTTGCTGAGGACCAAAATAAAACTAGAATTTAGATGTAGCCTTAGTAAAATACCAGTGAAACTACCATAGTATATTGACTTCAGCGTGTCATTGACAAAAGATGAGAATGTACCATAATATCTTGATTTGGTTTTATTAAACAACCACATCCATTTGTGTGATGTTATTTTACTATAGCTGAATGATTGCCCTCATCGTCACATATTCCCAAAATGTGTCTCAAATCTCAGTGTTTAAACAATAAATACCGGACGTCAGATAGGTACTGGCATTTAGAATATGCGTTACTAAGACCTTAAGAATTAAAGGGGGATTTGCAAGTTATACAGTGGAAAAAGTTAAATTGAGGCTAATCAGTGAGTAGGATAGTGAGACGAATGTTGTATCAACATTTGGGGTAACGAGCAACCCGCCTCACCATCTGATGGATTGGACTGGCACACTAAACCTACATTCACCGTGTGTCTCAAGGTTAAAGGTTATGGTCCCTAATAGTCCATTTCTAGCCAGGGCATCTGTATTCACATAGTGAAAGCTGACCAACTGAACCACTTGAGGAATTGAGTATATTTTTAATATGCTGTTTATCTTTGAGCTGTAGTTTTTAACTTTAACAAGGAATTTATATCTATATTCTGTATTTTAGCAAAAATGTTTCTGTTGTCTACAGGGAGTCATGAGTCTCTTGTCTTGGCCACCATCTTCCATCTGTCCCTACGTGTCTGGCCTCCAATAGACCTGCTCCATTTGGATTCTGCGTAAGAATGCATATTAAAACATTGATGCTAAAGGCATAAAAACAAGGCTTAAAAACTACCAATTTTTTTACTTGGTTTTAATCTTTGCACTAAAATTAAACTGGAGCATTTTAGTACTTGCTACTGCTTTATCATATAAAGTATATGGAAGACAATTTATTTTTTTTCTGATAACTGCAGAACTACAAGTAGATAGAGTACTCTGGGATTCGATAAATTCCATTTTTCAGAAGAAGTCAGATACTTGTCTAAGTTTATGAGAAGTTCCCCAATAATGGTTTCTGGCAAAATTATCAGTGGGTGCTAATAAAGTTGTAGGTGACAGTATTATGGGAAATGAAATATTTATATAGACTCAATGAATATTTATATAGACTCAATGAATGTCTCAACAAAGTACTTATTAGTTATGAAGAAAAAAAAAAGTGGCTTTTCAGTTGAAATGTTTGGCAGACACCACTTAACCTAAATTCAAAGTTAATATCACAGGTGATGGGACAAACCCACAGCATGTGCTTCATGCAGTGATGGACCGAGCAGGACGTGATGCCAGTTCTGAGCGTTTCTGCCCCCCCCCCCGCCCCAATCAGCTAAATCTAATCATGAGGACATCATTAGACAAACCCAAATTGAGGAACAGTCTATAAAATAATTGGCCTTTACTCTTCAAAAGTTATCAAGGATATGAAAGATACAGAAAGACTTTCCTGTTAAGGGAGATGAAAGACATGGAAACTAACTAAATGTATGAGGTTGAACTGAATTCTGGAGAAAAAGGAATGACGTCCGTGAGATGGTTGGCAAAGTTTGAATTAGGTCTGTAAATTAGGTAATGAAATTGAATCAATGTTAATATGCTGATTTAAATAATTAGACGGTGATTATGAAAGATGAATCCTTGTTTTCGCTCTCTTAACAGGTCAGGAAAATAGAACAAATGATGAGGTAAATTTGATAAAATATTACTTGGTTAATCTCGGTGAAGAAAACATGGACATAGGCAACACTAAGCCTGGAATAATTTCAAAATGAAAAGTTTGCATCAAATTGTTCTATTATCATTATTGTTGCTCTTATTTTGCTGTCAGAGAGAGGGCATGGGGAAAAATCAATCTGTGCCCTGGATAATTAACTTTTGTAGAATGCCGTATTTATTGAAGCATGATTTCTGTAACAGGATTAGATGCACTCCTATTTATGCCTGAGGACTGACAACTGAGTGAGGGATCTGTTTTGTATTTAACTGATGCAAAGCCTGTCTGTTTTTTGAGATGTTCCCCCCCCTCCGTAACTTTTGATGTTGTCAGATCACTCTATATTAGGCAGAATCTGAATTTTAATCAGAACACATATATTGAAGCAAATGAAAACTTGCTACAGATTTTGAAACATTTTGTGTGTGAATTCCCACATATGTCAACAAATTCGCGGACAGATTTTTCCTATAAAATTGGTGGGTTTTTGAGGGGGTGGAAAATAAATCTGTGTTAAAGATGCCTTAGGGCATTTGTCTATGGTTAAAAATAATCTCAAATATTTTCTTACGAATTCTGAGATGTTCTTCTGTTTGTTGTTGCTTTCTCCACGCCCCCCCAAAAATTCACAGAAAACAACTTGGTCTCCAAATTGGTCATATCTTTGACACAGCTTCGGTTTTCTAGTTTGTTCCTCATAGCCAGTTTTCCCCCTACCCTGATTCTTTCTTATTTTTCGACATTGTAATGCTAACAAGCATAATTCCTGGTGTCACGTTTACCTACAAATCAAATATAAAGGGTTAGATTTCCAGGAGGTTTAAAAGCTCCACAATCCCTCATTACCAAATGTCTAATTTGAGACTCAGAAAACATGAAGCAGATTGTCCAAAGTAATTAAACTAAGTGTTTACAAATGATAGCCAATTTGAAGAAAAATCTTCACTAATTTGTCTATGATAAAAGACCAAATGGTGACTATCTGCTTTAGAAAATTGCTTTTATTGATAAAAGATTAATGTAACCAGAAAGATAACTTCTGTATCATATGGGTAAATTGAAATGATCCCTAGCTTCCTAAGAAATTACATTTAAAAACAGTATATTCATGGTAATGTTCACAAATCCATACAGTATAAATTAAAGGCACTTTTTTTTTTGCAGAAATGATATATTATGAATGACTTCAATAGTCTAAGGGCTAAATGTTTTCAATTATTTTCACAGTCTATATCTTCTATGCATTTTCTGTATTTCAAACTTTAATAATGGTGAAAGCCACCGATTGAGAGAACTTTGAGAGATAGGACAAGTTAAAAAACACCTCTTCAAAGAATTAAAAATGAATATCACCATTAGGCAAACTAATATACCAGTTAATCCACCATATTAAGTAGGCTCAATATATTATTTTAGTTAGGTGAAATGACTAGAAGCCCTGTTTCGCATCAGCATTTCCTGCTAATTTCCTGTCCTTGGGGTACTAAGGGATGAAGAAACAAGAAATGTTCTGGAACAGGAGATCCACAAGTGGATGAGAAGCAGTTTTCATCTTCACCAGCCAACATCCATGTGAAGTAGTATAAAAGGTAAATACTGCTTTTAGTCAATAACTGTTTCAGAAATACTGCTGTTAGGCATAAAAATGTCCACACAAGTTGTGACTCCTACTACAGCTATGATTATAATTTTTACTAATAACTCAAATGTATTGAAAGGCCACTGTGTTCCAGACCCTTTTCAAAGCACTTTACAGCAATTATGCTCATAAAACGCTATGATGTAGGTATTCCTTTCACCTTTATTTCAGTACTAATGCAAACACTAATTGTGCTCTGTAGAGGGCTCTGGAGCTTGTACTCAGGAAGCGCTCACATGCACATTATCTCAATAGAACTCTCTGAAATAGGACTATTACAGAGAGTAAATGAGAGAGGTTTAGCAATTTTTCTAAATTCATCTGGTTGGTTGCAAGTCGTGGCGATGGTGCGTCTTGACCTTGGGCAGTGTCCACGGTAAAGAGCACAGTTGAAGAGTCTCATCCCTTCGGTGTGGATGCTGAAAGGATTCTCTTTTCCTTATTGAATTACCTCATAGTTTTGTCAAACATCATTTCACCATCTATGTGTTGGCCCATCTCTGGACTTCCTCTTCCGTTCCACTGCACTATTTGTCTATCCTTTCACCAATTGCACACCACTTTGTTCTTCCTTTTAAAAATAACTTCAGCTATTCTAGACCCTCTGCCATTTCACATCAATTTTAGAATCAGTACATCAATTTCTACCTATGTCAAAAAAAAAAAAAGAAAAAAAGGAAGAAAGTCAAAAAATGAAAGCCAGTCAGCCTGTTGGGCTCGTGATTGAAACTGTGTTCACTCAACAGACTTTCTATAGGTGAGTAAATTTACACCTTAAACATTCTGTCTTCTGATCCATGACCTCATCTCTTCACCCCCTTCCAGTTAGGTGTTTATCATTTCTCTCAGCTATGTTTTATAGTTTCAGCACACAGTCTTGCACATATTTTGTTAAATTTATTCTTAAGTATTTCACATTTTTATGCTATTGTAAATAGGACAGTTTTTAAATTTTCATATTCCAATCATTCATTGCTGATATTGATTTAAATTGTGGCCTTGTATCAGGCAACATCTTTACCGTATTACTGGTTCTACTAGCTTTGCGCATCACAGTGGTGATGACATCATATAAAGACACTTTTACTTCTTTATTTCTAATTTCTATTTATTTTTTCCGTGTCTCATAGCCCTGGCTAGGAATTTGAATAGAAGTTGTAAAAGTAGGCTTTTTGGCCTTGCTCCTGATCTTATGAGGAATCCATTCAGTCTTTCATCAGTAAGTAAGAATTTAGCTATGAATCTTCTGTAGATGCCCTTTACTGGGTTGAAGAAGTTTCCTTTAGTATCTAGTTAGCTGAGAGTTTGTACCATAAATGGGTGTTGAATTTTTGTCAAAAGCCGATCTACATCTATTGATAGGATCATGCATTGGTTTTCATTTTTAGTCTGTTAATATTGTGAATTACGTTGATTTTCAAATGTTAAACAAGTCTTGTTCTCCTGGGATGGACCCCATTTGGTCATGATATACTATCATTTTTATGCATTGCTGGATTTGATTTGCCAAAATTTTGTAAAGTGTTTCCATTTTCGCTGAGTGCAGAATGTTTTCTTAGGTGCCTTGTGATATAACTACTTTGACCCATGGGTTATTTAAAAGCTTCTTGTTTAATTTCCAAATACTTGGGGATTTTCTATATAGGCTTTTACCGCTTTCTAGTCTAATTCTGTCATGATCAGGTAATATATTTCTTATGATTTCAAACATTTTTAATTTTTTGTTTTTCAGTAACCCGGAATATTCTCTATCTTGGTTGAATGTTCAGTGTGCACTTCAAATGAATGTGTTTTCTGTTGTCCTTGGGAGGTGTGTTTTAAAAACAGCAATTAAGTCATGTTAGTTAATAGGACTGATTACATTTCCATTTCCTTATTAATTTATGGCTATTAGTTTTACAAATTATGGAGAGAGGACTGATGAAATTAATTGCAGATTTATCTGTTTCATTTTTCAAATCTTTCAGTTTTTGCTTCATTTATCTTGCAGCTCCATTAAGTACACATGCATTGAGGACTGTTACATCCTTTTGATGAATTGACTCCTTTTTCGTTATGTATTGTCCACCTATATTTATAAAATATTTCTTGTTCTAAAATCGTTTTTGTCTGATATTCATATAACTGCTCCAGCCTTCTTTGGTTAGCCTTTGAATTATGTATCCTTTTCTGTCTTTTTAGTTCTACCTCTCCTGTGTCTTTATATTAATGTAGATTTCTGAATAGAGTGTATATAGTTAGGCTTTCTTACTAATAATGGTTTTCCTTTTCAGTTGGGGATTTTTGGCCATTTAATCTTAATAGATGTATTAATACAGTTAGGTTTCAACAGACCAGCTTGTTTCCAATTTTTCCTCTATGTTCATTTTTGTTTTCCTTTTTGTCACCTTCTTATGGGTTAATGCATTTAAAAAAATCCCACTCCATTATTCAGTTATTACCTAAATCTTACACTTCTAATGCTACTATATTTTATTGGTTGCTCTTGAGTTATCATATACACTTTTTATCTTACTAGACCCTCCCTTCAAATTACGTCTGGTGTACAATGTGAGAACCGCACAAGGTATATTTCCCCTTTTCTTAGCATATTGTGTGTTGCTATTGTCATGTGCTTTGTGGTGCATATGTCATAAACAGTAAAATACATTGTTTTTATTTTTGCTTTAAACAATTATTTTGTAGTCAATTATCTGTTAAAGGGCTTAAAAGGAGAAAGTATATTCATAATGCGGTCACATACCATTTCAAGAGCTCTCTCTTCCTTCTTGTAAGTTTATATTGCATTCGGTATTCTTGTATTGCCTGGACAACTTTAATATTTCTTACACTGTGTATCTGCTGGCTATGAATCTTAATTTTATTATACCCAGTGAAAATATCTTTCCAGAATGTTGACAGCTGTTCCTTCCCCTTCCTGAAGATCTGGCTCTATTGTCCTCTGGATTGTACAGCTCATCTTCTGAGAACAGGTTTCATTTTTTATGTTTGTTCCTCTGTACACACTGTGTTTTTTCTCTGGATGCTTTTACAATTTTGATTCTATACCTGGTTTTCAGATGTGGCTGCAGAATGACTTTGTGGTTTTCTTTATGTTTATTCAGGTTGGTGTTGGGTTTGTTTCTTGGATCTGTAGGTTTACATTCTGCATCAAATATCTGAATATCGGTTGAAACTTTTTCATATTTTTTTCTGTGTCCTCCAACATTAGATCACTTGATTTTGTCCCACAAGTCAACAAATGCTGGAATATCAATCCGTTGTGGTTTTGTTTTTCCTCTTCTCTGTGCTTCATGACCAGGATAGTAAGAAATGTGGTGATAACTTCTGGGGAAGTGGCAAAATTATTATGGACAGTAGAACTGTGGGAGAGAGTAGCCTAATCATGACAACTAAAACGTGTCCCAGGTGTGAACTAAGCAACTAAGACTAAATGGAAAAGAGGAGGGAAGCCAGAGGTGGGAAAGCAAAGCATAGAACAGAATAACCTAACAGTTCTTTAGAGCCTGCAGGGGTCCATCCGTGAAAGGTGATCTGATCTGCACAGTGCCCTTTAGAAACAAGAATAATGATTATGGCTTCCTCGTAGGACTGTATTAGGCTTACCGAGTTGATACATGTACAGGGCTTAAAAGCTTCTGACACACAGTAGGTTCTATATATATTTTTTTTGCTAAAAAGTGAAAATAAGGCATATGTAGTCTGCATTTTAACAGCTGTTGTGGGGTTGGAATTGAGGAGCGCTAGTAAAGGGCTGAGGAATGGACTTAGTGAACAGCTCCCCTGTGGAGAGACAGCGATCAAGGGCCCGGGCAGTAAGGCAGAGATGTCAGGTTCTGCTGTACATTTTGAAGGGAATCAATCCCTCTTGCTCAGGAAAGGGGGATTTTCTCAAACATTTTTATTGCTTTGTAATTATACTTGGATGCTGGACAGAGATTTGTAAATGTAATCCTGCTTCGGGAAACAGCTCTGACTTATTGGTTTCATGCATTTATTGCTGAATACTTTAAAAAAAGCACAATGTTGCTATAGAAAGGACTGATCGGTTCTATCTTATCAACTTATCATGAAGAAAACAATGATCTATGATAGTTTTAATTAGGTGGAACGTGTGTGTATCTCATCAACACAACTTGTACCATCAAACCTGAGTTTTAGTATCCAGTTGTCAATTTCATGAGACCGTTCTTCTTGCATGGAACGCTCCAATTTTCCATGTTTTCATTGTTAAGAAATGAACAAAGAAAGGAATTTCTTTAGAGAACTGACTGGTATAAAAGCAATAGCAGGATAATTGATGAGGGAGTATGGGAAAATGTTTATCAATCACTAGGGTGAGAAATTGTTTAATTAAAATTAAATGTGAAATAGAATTTCCTAATTTGTAAAATGAGTTTACCAGTACTGGTTTTTAAATTATTACATCAGGTCTATAGATGCTCTTAAAATTTAGAGAAGAGGATAAATATTAAGCATCAATATTACACAAATTGAAAAGGTTAATATTACTCTGTTACAAAGAGAAAAGCTTCCACTAGTGAGCTGGTTCACTATTTTGGGTTCCCTGGTGCCGAGAACTTGATTTAAGAATGTGAGGGTTGGGGGGTGGGCTTGTCAGGTCGTTTCAGGCACAAGGTAGGGAGGAAAAGCTACCCTGAGACCGTTTGAGGGTCTCTGCTCTAGGCACTGGGGCTTGATTCCATTGGGATTTCTGAGAAGTGTCCGAAATGACCACCCAGATTATGCCCCCAGCAGATGGAAAGCTGAGGCATTTCTTCATCGACTGGCTGAGGGTTTCCCTGGGGGCATAACCTCCCTCACCCACCCCCTCCGTAGAGGCCTCATGAGCTACTGGGACAGGATGTGAAAAAGACACATGGTTTGGCCTCAGGTGGGATGCTGGCAGAGGGGGGTGACCTGCTCCCATCGCCAGGGTCCTGGGAGATGTCTTGGGGGCGCTGGGTACGGCTGCTGGGAAATGGAAAGGAAGCCTCATCCGTCCGTACCTCTAATAGTAATCAGAACCCTGGTATTGACCCTTCATTTATATGTAAGCCTGCTTATCGGACAGAGGACAACTCTAGAAGGTCTTCAAGGTCAGAACAAAACAAACACTATGAGGTCACCCATGGTGCAAAGAACTAAGCTGATGAATTTGTTTATAGCTTGATATTTAATCAACAATGATAAAGCTAAAAGAATTGATTCCCAACTCTACGGTTTCCAATTAGAAAACCCACCTGGCTTTAGCTAGTCTGTGCAAAGGCTGAGAATTCCAGCCAAGAACAGAAAACTCTCCAGTAGAGATCCAAGCTGCCTTCAAGGTAAGAAGCAAAGAGGGCAGTTTTCTCTCTCTGAGGAGTCACTGATGTGGCTGCCAGCATCTAAACAAAGCCTGTGCCCTCAGATCTGTGCTCTCTCAGCATGACAGGCTGCAGTACAAGTATGTCTCTTGCCTGTAGCAATATTGCATGAAATATTGAACCACCATTAGGTTGCAGCTCTGTAGGGAAACGTCTGATCTTTTCCTCTGTCATGGTTAATGTTTCTCTACCACTTTAATAATGCATTATTGAGTACTCCATTCCTTCCTCTGTATGTAATTAACATTTTCAATCTTTTTAGTTTTTACTCCTCACTAACAATATCCAGTAGAGATTCTGTCATCAATCATAACAGGTTTAATAATAATAAACTATGATGCTAAATGGAATATTCCTTTAAAACGATTAATTTTCATATTACTCTTTCAGAAAAAACAATAAAACTGAGGCAATCTAATATTCACAGTAGATGCTGAACAAAGAAAACCCAATGGTTTCTTTTTTTTGAATCATAGAACAATCACAGCAAGAGCATTAGTCACTGAAGCCTTAGTTTTGACCTGTCGTGAGATGTCTTTAATACTTGCAATTTCATATTTTTAAATCGAAGTGTATTTTTAAATCTATAGGAAGAAGGGAAAGTCTCAAAGTTGTTTGTCTTAAGAACTGACAGAACTGTTAAGCTGAAATCCTATTTGGTGTGTGGCTGGCAGGGAGTGACACAGTGGTTTCAGTTCTAAAGTGGACTGTGAATGGACTGGATCTCCTCCTGGCTCTTTCCCCAGTCCTTGAATGGCGAGCTTTCTTCTGAAGTACCAGCTGGTGTCATATGCACAGAGGAAGAGCACAATGCATACATCTTAATGAATGAGATGGATAGGGGTTGGTTAATGGCAACTTAAGTCTATGTAGAATGCTGCCCTTTCCTCCACTTGTGGGATTTTAACCACTGGCACAGCAAGGCCTGGACTTGAGCCCTAGACTAAGCATCTAAAAATGATAAATTATCTGGGACCAAAGATAGGAATAATCATGCAAAACATCCAGGGTGATGCAACTACTCTGAGACAGTCGAGGACATGTTTGAGGGGAATGTGTGTGTATATGGATATGTATACAATAGGGTGGCTGCACAGGCTTGTGGCTCCTCACCAGCGCCCAGATTTCTTGGAGGGCAGAAGGCCACCAAAGAGAAAGGAAGGGACGTGTTTCCTGCTCTCTGCCCCAGGATTCTGGCAAGAGATCCCTATTCAAGGACCCCCACCCCAGTGGCCTGCGGGCACATGCAGATCCCCAAGTGCTAAGCACACACCTCCCCTTCTCTGCCATGAGTCCTTTCTGTTTTGTTACAGGCCTCTCCCAACCTTAGCTGGGAGTCAGCATTGGTAAGAGAAACCCAAAACTTGTGCTATCCTGACACCTTCTGGGAAACAAACAAAAGGCTTCTAGTTAGTTAGCCATCTGTTGAACAAAGTCTAATCTAACTAGAAACGGACGGGCTTCTTCAAATGAAGTAGCAGATGAACAACTCAGCAAACACCATGGAAAATCATGGCCGTATGGTATAATAGAAAGAAAATGACAATTCTCCAGCAACTGACTTCAAAGATTCAGACTATTATCCTCTAACAGATAAAGAATTCAAAACAGCTGTTCCAAAGAAATTCCGTGAGCTACTAGAAAACTCAAAGGCAATGCAATGATCTCAGGAATAGGAATAGAAATGAACAGAAGTACTTTATCAAAGAAATTTACATTCTAAAACAGAACCAAACAAATTCTATACCTGAAGAACTCGAAATGAAGACTGTGTGAAAGTGTTGGACATAGGGCAGATAAGATGGAAGAGAGAATAAGTGATCTAGAAGATAGGGATTTAGAAATGGTTCAGGTGGAAAAGGAGAGACTTCTAGAAAGTGAAGAAACTCTGTGAGAGTTATCAGATTCTATTTAGAAAAGCAAGAATAATGGGTAGGTATCCCTGAAGGAAGGGGATGGGACAGAAAGTTTACTTAAATAATAGCTGAGAACTTCCAAAAAGTGGAGTAAGAACTGGACATAGACATCAACAATACACCTTATCTCAAATTATAATGAAATTCTGGAAAGTCAGTGATAAAGAATTTTAAAGTCAGCCAGGAAAAAAAGAGAGAAAGTAACTTACAAGGAACCTCCCCTCTCCCCCACCAGGCTCACAGCAGAAAATGTAGAAGCCAGGAAAGAGTCAAATAACATATTCAAAGTATTGAAAGATAACACTTGCCAGCTAAGAATACTCCACCTGGCAAAGTCATCCTCTAGATATGGAGAAGTAAAGGCTTTCCCAAACAAAAGCTGAGGGAGGTCACTCCCACTAGACCTGCCGTACAAGGAAGCTTGAAAGGATCACTTCAAGCTGAACAAAAAGTCAAAAGTACACAAAAATTTGAATAAGGTGGGAGAAGTAGTCAGAATTTTTGAATAGTGTTAAATAATTATAGTATAAACATCAAAGGGAAAGAGCATTAAAAATATCTATACTATAATGGGGTAACAGATAATTTGTGACATTAAAAATATGAACATTAGACAAAGGTCATTATACAGTGATAACAGGGTCAGTACATCAAGAAGATATAACACACACATATATATATTCCCAACACCAGAACATGGAAATATATCAAGCAAATAATAGTAGATCAAGGGAGAATTTAACAATACAGTAACAGGAGACTTCAATACCTCACTATCAAAAATGAATAGACTGTCCAGACAGAAAATCAATATGGAAATGATGAACTATACCTTAGAACAAAACCAGTTAACAGACATATTATAGAATATTCCACCCAACAGCAACAGAATATACATTGAGTGCACACACAACATTCTCCAGGATCATATGAAAGGACAGAAGACAAATCTGTCCTTTCTCAAATTCAAGAAAATTGAAATCATTCCAACTATTTTTTCTGACCACAATGGTATGAAACTAGAAATCAACAAGAGGAAAGTGAGTACAAATACGTGTAAACTAAACAAACAACACACTTCTAAACAACCAGTAGGTCAAAGAATAAATCAAATAGGGAAATATCAAATCTTCCAGGATGCAGCAAAACTAGTTTGGAAAGTTCATAGTAATAAACACATGAATTACAAATCAGAAGGATCTCAAACAACCTAACTTCACACCTCAAGGAAATACAAAAAGAACAACTTAAGAGCTTCCCTGGTGGCGCAGTGGTTGAGAGTCCGCCTGCCGATGCAGGGGACACAGGTTCAGGCCCCGGGCCGGGAAGATCCCACATGCCGTGGAGCAGCTAGGCCTATGAGCCATGTCTGCTGAGCCTGCGTGTCCGGAGCCTGTGCTCCGCAACGGGAGAGGCCACAACAGTGAGAGGCCCGTGTACCGCAAAAAAAGAAATAAATGAAAGCATCAACAAAATTCTTCAAGAAGATAAAATTGACAAACCTTTAGCTAACTAAAAAGAGAAGACTCAGAAACAAAAGAATACAATTGATACTAAAAAAAATACATCCAATGATATGATTGTATATACAGAAAAATCCCAAAGAGTCAATCAAAGTGTTGGAACTAATCCACAATTTCAGTTAAACTGCAGGATACAAAATCAACATATATAAAGAAGTTGCCTTACTTTGATGAAACGTTTGAAAAATAAATTATGAAAACTATCCCATTCATAATAGTATCAAAAACAATATTTAAGAATGAATTTAAGCAAGGAAGTGAAAAATCTATACAATGAAAACTTCAAGACTTTGCCTAAAGAAATCAAAAGACACACAACAAATGAAAAGACATACCATGTTCATGGATTGAAAGATTTACTATTGTTAAAACATCCATAGCATGCAAAGTCATCTATAGATACCACTCAATCCCCCTCAAAATACCAAAAAGCGTTCTTCACAGAAATAGAAGAACCAATTCTAAAATTCACGTGGAACCACAAAAGAATAACCAAGGCCATCCTGAGAAAAAAGAACAAAGGTATCAGCTTCCTGATTGCAAACTATACTACAAATCCATGAGAGTAAAAAACAGACACATAGAACAATGGAACAGAATAGAAACCCTAGAATTAAATCCAGGCATATATGGTCAACTATTACTTGACAAGGGAGCCAAGAAAATCCAGTGGGGGAAAGGATATTCCCTTCAACAACATAGTAGTGGAAAAACTGAAGAAACGCATGCAGAACAATGAAATTGGACCTCTATATCATGCTACTCACAAAAAATTACCTCAAAGGCTTAAACATAAAATGATATGATAAAATGTCTAGAAGAAGTCATGGAGAAGAGGTTCCTTGACATTGGTCTTGGCAAGGAGTTTTTGGACATGACACCAAAAACACAAATTGGACTACATCAAACTCAAGAGCTGCTGCACAGCAAAATAAACAGTTTAAAAAAAATGAAGACAGCCTACAGAAGGGAAGAAATTTTTTGCAAACCATGTATTATTACTAACCCTCACATATAAGGGTTAATATCCAAAATGTATTTTGAACTCCTACAACTTAAAAAAAATAATTTGATTAAAAAGTGGGCAGAACTAAATACACATTTCTTTCAGAGGACATCCAAGTGGCCAGCTTTGGCATGGGAAAAGATGCCCAACATCACAAATTATCAGAAAATGCAAATGAGAATCATGAAATATCATCACCTCACACCTGTTAGAATGTCTTTCCTCAAGAGGGTGAAACAACAGGTGCTGGTGAGGATGTGGTGAAAAGGCTGGACCAGTTTATATTCCCACCAACAGGGTATAAGGGTTCTTTTGCTTTGGAAAACAATATAGAGCTTCTTCAGAAAATTAAAAACAGACCTACCATACAATCCAGAAATTCCACTTCTGAGGTATGTACCCAAAGGAAATAAAAACGGGTTTTCAAAGAGATATCTGCCCTCCCATGTTCACTGCAGCATTCTTCACAGCTGCTAAGATAGGTAAACAACCTAAATGCCCCCAAACAAATGAATGGGTACAAAAATATGGGGTATATATACACAATGGACTATTTTTCAGACACAAGGAGGATATCTTTCCTTTTGCAACAACATGGATGAACCTTGAGCACATTATGCTTAAGTGAGATGTCAGAGAAACAATTACTTTATGATATCATATATGGTATTTAAAAATGTCAAACATAAAAAAAACAGAGGGTCAAATGATGGTTACCAGGGAATGGAGAGAGTGTGGGGATAAGACTGAAGTTGTTTAAGCTTACAAACTTAATTAGTAACTAAGCTGTAGAGATCTATTCACTATACTGTGCATTAAAGACAACAATATTGTATTATGATAATGCAATGGGAATATTGTATTATGATAATGCAATGTGATAAATATCACTGTCATGGCAATCATAATAGAATATATAAATGTATCAAAGTAACATGTTGTTCTACGCAGTGTTAAATATATTCAATGAAAAAAAACAAAATTTAAAGAAAAGGCAATTAAGAGAATGATGCATGAATAAGTAGGGAATATCGATAAAAAATATAAAAAGAAACCAGTAGAAAATCTGGACCTGAAAAATATAATAGCTGACATGAAAAACTCTGGAAGAGTCCAACAACAGATTTGAGCAGGCAGAAGAAAAATCAGCAAACTTGATTATAGGGCAATTGAAACTATCAACTCTGAGTAGCCGAAAAAAATAAGGAACAAAGGAAAATGAGCAGAACCTAAGGGACATATGGGGCACCATTAAGGGTATCAACATATGCATTATGGAAGTCACAGAATAAGGAGAGAATGAAAGAAACAGAAAAAATGAACTAATGGACAAAACTTCCCAAATGTGGTGAAAAACATATCCATCCAAGAAGCTCAATGAATTCCAGGGAAGGTAAATTCAAAGGGATGTGCACTAAGACCCACTGTATTCATGGTGTAAAAAGACAGAGGATCAGCTTGTCTCAAACAAGGAATCTTCAATAACATTAACAGAAATCATGGAACCCAGAAGGCAGTAGGATGATAAAGTGCAAAAAGAAGAGAAAAAACAAAGCAAAACAAACAGCTACCAAAAATGAATTCTATATCTGGTAAAACTGACCTTCCAAAATGAAGGAGAAATTGAGACATTTGCAGATAAAAAAAAGCTGGGGAATTTCATTACTAAAGAGAAATGCTAAAGAAAGTCCTACACTTTGAAACCGAACGACTCCTGATATTAACATAAAGCAACATGAAAAAGTGAAGATCTCTGGTCACGATACCTACTATAGGTAAATTAAAAAGCTAGATTTATTGTAGCTTTATTTTGAAACTCCCCTTTTTTTGTTTTCCATATGATTTTAAAATGTAAATGCATAAAACATGAATTATAAATCAATGTCAATGGCACAAAAACATTAAGATTCAATTTGTAATCATAACCACGTAAAGGAGGGGGATGAAGCTGTAAAAGTGCAGAGTTAATATATTTTATTGAAGCTAATTTGGTATTAAACGAGGTTGGCATAATTTAGAATTTTAATGCAGTTACCACAGTAACCATTAAGAAAGGAACGAAAAATATATACAGGCAAGGAAATTAGGAGGGAATCAAAATGGTGCACTAGAAGAATATCTCACAGGAAAATAAAGCAGTAGTGGAGGAATCGAGGGACACAAAGTAGACAGATAGAAAACAAAGAGCGGAATGGCAGAAGTCCTGCAATATTAGTAACACTTTCCATGTAAGTGGACTTAATTCACCAAGTGAAAGAACATGGCAGAATGGGAAAAGTTTATCTAATGACATGCTGTTTTCAAGAGATTCACTTAAGACCTAAAGACAGCAATGGAATGACAGTAAACGTATGGAAAAACAATATATGCCATGCAATAGAAATCAGAAGACTTGCAGTGACTACACTAATAATAGACAAAAGAGATTATTAAGGTAAAAATTGTTGTAAGAAACAAGGGCATTATTTATTGATAAAAGGGTCAATTCATCATAAAATGAAACAATTCCAAACTTATACTAACCAAAAACAGAACACAAAATATATAAAGCAAACTTTGATAGAACTTAAAAGAGAAATACTTCTACAAAAATAGTTCTACTTCAATACTCTTTCAATAATAGACAAAACAGCTAGATGGATAATCACTCAGGAAATAGAGAACTTAAACAACGTTGTAATCTGACTAGGCCTAAAGGACACACTACCCAAAAACAGCAGAATAGACATTCTTCTCAAGTGCACATGGAACATTGAGCTTTTCCATATGTTAGACCTTGAAACAATTATCAACAAACTTTAAAAGATTGAAATCATGAAAGGTATCTCCTATAACCATAATGTAATAAAGTTAACAAATCAGTTAGCAGAAGGAAAACTGGAAGCTAAGCTACCTACTCTTAAATAGCCCAATGGGGCAAAGAAATTGTTAGGGAAATTAGAAAATATTTTGGCACAAACAAAATTAAAAATACAATCTCCCAAAACTTATGGGGTACAGCACAAGCAGTGCTCAGAAGGAAAGTTAAAACCATAAATTACTCCATTCAAATAAATACCTACGTGTACACCTAATGGAACTAGAAAGGGAAGAGAAAACTAATGATCAGGTCAGAGATAAATGTAATAGAATATAGAAAAACAATATAAAGAAACAACAAAATCATGAGCTAATTCTTTGAAAGGATCAACAAATTAAGCCTTTAGCTAGACTTAGGAAAAAAGACACAAATAATAAACATCAGAAAAGTGTGTATATTATCAACCTTACAGAAATTAAAAGGATTATAAGAATTCACTATGAAAACTTGTAGGTGAACATATTAAATAATCTAGAAGAAATAGACAAATCCCTAGAAACATACTAGAAATCACCAAAACTGACTAAAGAAGAAATAGAAAAATTTAACAGTCCTATAAAACAGATGGAATCAGTAACAAAAACATGGCAACAAAGAAAAGTCCAGGACCAGATGATGACATGGGTGAATACTACCAAACATTTTAAGGAGAGTTAACACCAATCATGCTCAAAAAACTTCCAAAATATAGAAGAGGGAATACTTTCTAACATTTTCTATGGGGTCAGCATTTTGTTAATGCAGGAAAATATACCACAAATTGAACCCAACAGCACGTTAAAAGGATTGTACACCAGAACCAAGTGAAGTTTATCCTAGGAAGACATGGGTTATTCATGATAAGAAAGCCAATGAATGTGACACACCACATTAACGAAGGAAAAAACAAAATAAAATTACATGATCATCTCAGTAGAGAAAAGGCATTTAACAAAATTCAACATTGTTTCATTATAAAAGCACCCAGAAAACTAGGAATAAAAGGGAATATGCTTAAATGAAAAACCCACAGCATGAAACTTAATAGTGAAAAATTGAAACCTTTCTCCCTAAAATCAGAAACAAGACAGTTTTGATGCTTACTTTTACCACTGCTATTTGACATTGTACTGGAGGTCCTATCCAGAGTAATTAAGCAAGAAAAAATAATAAAAGGCATCCAAATTATAAGTAAAGTAGTAAACTCTATTTTCAGATGAAATGATTCTATATATAGAAAGTCCCAAAGAATACACACACACACACAAACTACTAGATCTAATACACAGATTCAGCAAAGATGTAGGATGCAAGATCAACATACAAAATCATTTTGTTTTCTAGACACCAGTGATAAGCATCTAAAAAAGGAAGGTTAAAAACCAATTACATTTACAATAGCATCCAAAGGAATCAATATCTACAAATAAATGTAACCAAAGGGATATAAGACCTGGATACTGAAAGCCAGGAAGCACTGCTGAAGGAATGATGACTTAATTAAATGAACAGACATCCCACATTTATGGACTGGAAGACAATATTGTTAAGAAGGCAATCACCCTGAAGCAATCTGGTAGTTCATCCAACAGTGCAACGTGGAATTGCCATATGACCCGGCAATTCCACTCCTAGGTATTTAGTTAACTGGAGTGAAAATGTGTCCACACAGAAGTGTGTCCATGAATGTTCATAGCAGCATTATTCACAATAAGCCAAAAGGTAGATACAGCTCAGGTATCCTTCAAGATACATAAATGATGGCATAGGTACAAGGCCCCATTATTCAAGCATGAAAGAGGGGGATGAATTACAGGCCTGATACATGCTGCAACTTGGGTGAACCTTACAGACATTCTGCTAAGTTAAAGAAGCCAGATCCAAATGGTCACAAATTGTATGACTTCTTTCATTTGAAATATCCAGAATAGACAGAGATAGAAAGCAGATTTGTGACTGCCAAGGGATAGGGTGAGGGGAGGGGGGAGAATGGGAGGAATTATTATAGGGGTGAATGGAGTTTTCTTCTGGGTGATAAAAAAAAAAAAGACACTAGAGAGAGATGGTGATTGCACATTGTGAATGTACTAAATGTCTCTGAACCACACTCAAATGTTTAATTGTATATTATCTGATTATTATTGAATTATATGTTATTGAATTACACCTCAATAGGAGAAAACTGATTTTTAAGCAATAATCATTAAATAAATCAAAATGGAAAACTGTCGTGTATGCAGTGGAAAGAACAACAAAATGCAGCTCAAATCTAATCCAGTCCAACTCAATGAAAGCTGAATTCAGAGAGTAATTTATAGCCTTAAATGACTCAGTAATGGAAAAAAAAGGAAAACCCTTCTTTTAATACCCTATTAAGCAATTAGAGGAAAAAGCAATTTTTAAAATTAGGGAAAAATAATTACCAATGATAGAACTATGATTATTGCAAAGAATATAAAATAATAAAAAGAGAAACTCAAAATCTGTTTCTTTGAAAAAAATCAATATAAAATAATCATGGAACCCCACCAAATAGCATTTATAAAAATAAATTCCAAATCGATTCAAGACTTATGTAAAAACCTATCAATATTTTAAAATAAAAAAAACGATATGACTAATAGAGGCATTAGAAAAATGTTTTCTGCCTCGATTAAAAGATAAAAATTCTAACTACAGAAGAAAATACATCTTATTTGCATAAATACTTTATACATTAAACATATATATAAACATATATAATGCTATATAGATAAAGATGCTCACATGTAATGATTATATGAAATGTTTTTATACAAGAACACCTTTGTGCAGAGAAGAGGCCATGAACACAAGGAGAAATAGGCATATCAGCAGAGTTTCAGGGATCCATGGGGAAGAAGATGGCTTGGTTCTGAGTGCAGTTTTCCAGCTTCAGGCATCTCCTAATATAAGTAACTGGAGTTGCTAAATTAGGCCACAGCTCAAGTGTACAAATGCTGATCTTTCGGGTCTGTGTAAGTGTCGCATGTCACAGCCCAGCAGGTACCTCATCTGAAAGCTGGGGACCAGGCTCATCCTGGGAAGTGATGGTCAAGGGCAGGAAAGGTCACCAGGGCCTAAAGGGATTCTTCCCATCACACCTGGCACCATGTGATGGCCAAGGCTTTTCCAACCCCCCCACCCCCGGACCTTCAGAAACGAATATCCATGACATGTGTTCTTTTCTTCTCTATTTCCATGAACTGAATTTTCTAGATGGTTCCCACAGTGAGGTACTGTTCAGGCCCCAAGGCTTTGCCTGTTGACCACCATCTAGGGAAACACCACACAAGGAAACTTGCACGGTTTGGGTCCCGCCTTAAGGCAGAAGGGGCCAAGGCACCTGTTCCTTCCTTCTCACTGCCAACCTCAGCATCATATGCCCTGGGTGGTCCCTCAGGGAACTGGGTGGATCCACGCCACTTTCCTACTGTTAGCGTGCATCATCTGAACCTCTCCTCCTGGAAGCTTTGTGGGCTCTTGGGAAGAGTGGGGAACTGTTAGTATCCCCTTACCTGTGACCACCTGGTGGGAACACCTTAATGAGCCTCTAGCTGCCACAAAAAGCCCTCAAAGATACCACTAACAAGATCAATTAACACAGATGGAGGCAAGCAGTATAAATACTGAGAACAATTCAGTGTCTCCACAGTGAAGCAAAATTACAGAGAATATCATAAATTAAAACAAAAAGAACATTTACAACCAGGAACAAGAAACACATCCTAATAGTGAGCCAAACATGTAACTAAATATTTATGGGGGAGCACGTGCAAACACACAAAAATGGGATAATGCAACTTAAAGATCTCTCTCTGTAATATATATATACACATAAACATATATAAATTTAGTAGATTGGCAAAAAGTTTTGTGAAACAATCTGACAGTAACTAATAAAAGTGAAACAAACCCACATGGTGAGGTGAGGCAATCCTGGTAGTGGGGTTCTCTCTCCCATGGGGAATGTACACTTATTACAATATTAGTTAAAATGACAAAAAATGGAAACAAAGGGAATTCACTTACACAGAATGGTTGAAAAAATTGTATCTGATATGAAGCCAAAATGAAGAGTTAGAATCACACATTTTGCATCTGTGTGGTAAGAACACTTAACGCGAGATTTATCCTTTTAACAATTTTTAAGTGTGCGGGACAGTGTTATTAACTGTAGGTAAAGTGTTGTACAGCAGCTCTCTAGAGAGTATGCATCTTGCATAAATGAGCCATACCAGTGGAGAGTTACGCTTTTTGAGAGGACAGAGTGACATTTGCCGATTTGGAACACGGTGATAACATAACTCAAGACCAGATCCTGGATTCATACCCTGTGACTCTGAGCAAGTTTCTCTCCATTTCTCTCTCTCTCTCTTTTTTTTTTTTTTTGCAAAAATCAACAGAATCGTATTGCCTGGCTTGTAGAATTGTGGGTAGGATTTGATAATATAAGCAAATCACCACAAAGTGTGCCTGGGAAGGGCAAACATCAAATACATTTATAGTTTTATTTTTGTTGTGAAAAATACAACTCTCATTCTGAGGCTGTTTAGTTTCAGATGAATGAAAAAACCCAAAACCCCAAAATGCACTGAACACACATTAACACAAGATTTTGTTCTTTGCTTTCAAACCTCATGTCAAGCCAGGCAGGAGGAATATTTCAGCACCACACATCTCAATGTTGCCAACCAGGAGATGTGAATTTTAATACTCTCTCCTATTGTTAAACATTGTATAAGAAGTATTTAAATAAAGCCTTTTCCAGAGTGATGGAGATCGCTTAATATTTGAAATTCATTAAGTATTCCATTGAAGGCACAATGAAGGAGACTTCGCTGAACCGAACCAATCAGTCTGAATGAAGCCTTCACACTAGAACCTTGAGCTTGTTAAAACATCCTCTACCTTAATCTGCTGAAATAAAAGCTATAGATTCCCCATCTCATGAGTTCACAGACTTTCTTAAGTTGACGCTTAGGTTCCATTTGAGACACACACACACAAAAAAAGGAAATAAACTTGACTCTTGTCCTACATGTTATTTTCTCTACTTACGTTAACAGACTGTCAGCCAACATCAACCAAATCGATAGAGGATTTGGGGCTTGAACAAAGTGTTTTGACATTACACATGACAATTATGCCACTTCTATTACTCTATTCTGTTCCATAAAAATATCAATAAATACTGTGCAGTCACTCTTCCTGATGATACCAATACAGTGATACACAGGGAGAGAAAATGGGATGGTGGGCATGCCTGAGTAGGGATATCAAAACTCTTTAAGGACTACCAAAGACTAAGAAAACATAGTATCAAAATATGTTCAAACCCACCAAATTGCATATATTACATATGTGAAGTTTTTGTATATAAATTGCATCTCAATCAAGTTACTTTAATCAGAAAATATTAATATATGGAGACCCAGCTAATTAATGACACTTAGAAATAGTGTCCCTGGTTGATTGACTAGAGAAGGTTTTAATATTGTTTAAATGTCCATACTACCCAAAGCAATCTACAAATTCAGTGCAATCCCTATCAAAATTCCAATGGCATTTTTCACAGAAATAGAATAACCCTAACATCTGTATGGAACCACAAGAGATCTCAAATAGCCAAAGTAAGATTGAGAAAGAACAAACTTGGAAGCATCACATGCCTTGATTTCAAAGTATATTACAAAGCTATAGTAATCAAAACAGTATGGTATTGACATAAAAACAGGCACATAGATCAACGGACCAGAATACAGAGCCCAGAAATAAACCCATGCATATACAGTCAATTAATTTACAAGAAAGGAGCCAAAAATACACAATGGGAAAAAGTATCTTCAATAAACGCTGTTAGGAAAACCAGACCAGTATCTCACGTCATGAACAAAAGTTAACTCAGAATAGATTAAAGGCTTGAATGTAAGACCTGACACCATAAAACTCTTAGAAGAAAACATAGGTGGTAATAAGCTCCTTGACATTGGTCTTGGTGATGATTTTTTGGATTGGACACCAAGAGCTAAGTTAACAAAAGCAGAAATAGACAAGTGGGACTACATCAAGCTAAAAAACTTCACAGCAAAGTAAACCATCAAGAAAGTGAAAGGCAATCTACAGAATGGGGGAAAAGCGCTGCAAATCATTTATCTGATAAGGGGCTAATATCCAAAATACATAAAGAACTCCTACAACTCATTAGCAAGAAAAGAATCTAACTGAAAAATGAGCAAAGAATCTGAACAGACGTTTTTCCAGAAAAGACACACAGATGGCCAGTAGAGCCATGAAAAGATCTTCAACATCACTAATCATCAGGGAAATGCAAACCAAAACCACAATGAGAGATCACTTCAAATCTATCGGAATGGGTTTTATGGAAAGAAAAAACAAACAAGAAACAAGTATTGGTAAGGATGTGGAGAACAGGGAACCCCTGTGCACTGTTGTGGGGAGTGTAAGTTTGTGCAACATAGAGATTCCTCCAGAAAAGCACAAATAGAACTAGCATATCACCCAGCAGTCCCACCTCTGGGTATCCAAAGAAAATGAAAACACTAATGTGAAAGGACAGAGCCACCCCCAAAGTTCACTGCAACTTTATTTACAATAGCCAAGATATGGGAACAACCTAAGTGTCCATCACTGGTTGAATGGATAAAAAAAGATGTGGTACACACACACACACACACACGAATATTATTCAGCCATAAAAAATATAAAATTTTGTAACTTGTGACAACATGGATGGACCTTGAGGGCATCATGCTAAGTGAGATAAGTCAACAGAGAAAGACAAATACCACATGATCTCACTTATACATGGAATCTAAAATAGAAAAAAACCAAAACCAACCAAACAAAAAACAAAGCTCACAGATACAGAGGACACATTGCTGGTTTCCAGGGGCAGAGGGTTGGTGGGGAGGGGTAGGTGAAATGCGTGAAGGGGATAAAAAGGTACAAACTTCCAGTTATTAAAAAGAGGAATGTAAGGTGCAACATGGTGACTGCAGTTAATAATATTGTTTTGCATATCTGAAAGTTGCTAAGAGATTAAATCTTAAAAGTTCTCATCACACAAGCCCTGGACTGAAGAACTTTGCACAAATTTGTGGGTATCAGCTATAGTTAAATGTATGTAGCACACACAGCGTCCCAGGCACTGTTCTAAGCAGTTTATATATACTAATTCATTCAGTTCTAAACATACAAAACCATGAAGTCAAGCTATTATTGCCCCCATTTAAAGACGTGGAAACAGTCTCAGAGAGGCTGGTCACTTGTTTTCGTCCCGGCTGGAAGTGATGGAGGTAGAATCTGGTCCTCAGAAGTCTACCTCGAGAGCCTGTACTTTCAACTACCACGTAGCACTGATTTATCTTTTGTTTGTTTGTTTGTTTTGCAGTACGCAGGCCTCTCACTGTTGTGGCCTCTCCCGCTGCGGAGCACAGGCTCCGGACACGCAGGCTCAGTGGCTATGGCTCACGGGCCCAGCCGCTCCGCGGCATGTGGGATCTTCCCGAAGCAGGGCCCAAACCCGTGTCCCCTGCATCAGCAGGCGGACTCTCAACCACTGCGCCACCAGGGAAGCCCTGATTTAACCTTTTGATGGCCTGACTTTCATCATCCTCACAAACTTTTCACACATGCCTAAAGAGAGTATATGAAAAGAAGATACATTGAAACTTACTAAAAACGATGGCTACTTTTCATTTGAGTATGTAAATGTATTGAACACTATGTCATGTACTTTGCATAAATATTTAATTCCAGTGACAAAACTAAGAGGTTATTAATATTTTCATTTTCAGGTAGGGCCACCGAGAATGACGCTACTTGGAATTACAGTGCAATGTGGCACAACCTATATTTGAAATTAGTTCAATGCAACTCCAAGCTTAAGATTTTAACCTTTATAAGAATAGGCTTGGAGGTCACTCCAGCCTTTTTGGAAGGAAGGGAGAATGGTGGTGGTTTCATAGGAATCGGTGCTCCTCAAATTATTATTTCCGCATTGCTAGTAGCATTAAAACTCCCTCTAATATCTAAAAAGAGCTGCGCCTTTTCTCTACGAAGGGGAAACCAGGAGACTGCTTCTGTTTTCGGGGGTCTGGGATAGGAATGAAAGCCAATGCGAGCAACACGTGCATGGGTGGAAAGGAGAATAGTGGGCCCATCTTGGGTGGAAGAGATTACAATGGGGACAAAGTCACTGGTGGGGAACCCCCGTGTGCCTTTGGGAACTCTCTCCTCATATTCCTTATTCCAAACTTCCCGCCACTCCTTTGTCCGCTGTCTATGCCCCTCCACCACCAACCCGTTACATCCCTGCTCTGTTTGTGACAGAGAACAGACCCGACTCCACGTTGGATCTATTCCTTTAGCTCTGACCTCTGTGATCTGTCTCCTGTGCTTAGTCATGCTGGCTCTGCACTTTATAAAGGAACATAGTTACCTATAGCCTGAAATATGCATAATAGCCCTTTCTCAAGGCTTTGCTTCCCAGGCTTGATCTTTAAAGGCAAGATCATTCATTAAAGGCAATTTCTATTCATATAGAGCTACAAAGTTGCAGAACAGAAAATAACATGTATCTTGTTACAGGTTTACAGGAACATTTTGACCAGACCTACACAGACAGCAGCGGGAGCAAAGGATTATCACACCCCCTCCAGGGTCCGGCCAGCACCAAGGAGTCTGCAGCAACCAGCCTCGCCATCTACCTTTCTAATACAGAAGAAGCCTGAAGTCTCACCCTGGTCAGATAGTTCTTTGGGACACTAGTCCGCCCGCCCGCCCGCCGTCTTCTCGGTCTGCTGGCTTTCTGATAAAGTCGCTGTTTCTTGCCCCAACACCGTGTCTCTGGATTTACTGGCCTGTCATTTGGCGGGCAGTACGAGCTCGGACTCAGTAACACACTGAGGAGCTAGAACCTCTTCCACAGGGAGGAGATAGAAAAACGGGGCCAAACAAAGACTGGATGTGTGTCTCACATTCACAGTGGGGACAAAGATACCTTTTTCCCCCGAGACACATCGTTTTTGTCACTCCTTTCATCCCATATGTATGAGTGTCTCCCACATACCAGGCACTGAGGCCGGTGATAGACACACAAAGATATATCACAATTTCAGGGTTGGAGATCAAAACATGTGGACCTTAGGGGTTCTGGGGTTCCAGACAACAAACTAACTTGCCTTTCAGACTCTCGGCAAGCATTTCAGAAAGATTATTTTCTTTTATTCAAATGCTCATGAATCTGAATCGCCGGGTATACACCTGAGAGACCCAGTGAAGAATATGTGTTGAATCTGAATATGTATTTTCCACCCCAAAAAGAACAGCACTATGAGGTTTATGAAGCACAGGGGGAGCTGATGGGGGAGTGGTGGGTTCTACAGCCCTGGCAGGCACACGGGCGGACTCAGGGCGATTGCCAGATGATAATAACTTCTTCCATTTGGCCAGAGGAATACTTCTTAAGGGAGCAAAGTGTCACTCTGTACAGTGTAAAATCTCGAAATAGTTTTGTTTGCTTGTCTTTCTTTTTGCTTCCTTAAACACCTGAGATGAAAACCGTGGAAGACAAAACCGTTTCTGATAGGATGCCATCCTCCAAAGATTGAAAGTATCACATCAATATTGCAACACAAGTGGTGTCAGAAAATGGAGCAGAGTTTGTGCCTGTATACAAGACTTGACACAGTATCGAAATTTTTAGTTACTGTGTTTCTGGAAGGGAAAGGGCAACATGGCAATAACTCTACAAGCAAATTAATGAGCATTCTGTCCCTCTGACAAGCAACTACAATCATTACACGGGAGGAAAGAAACAACCCAACTCAGAAATGCACCTGCAGACTTCCGTTTTTATATTAAGAGATTCTATATTACAGTGTTGGTTGTTGATGAGGAGGTAGCAAAAGCGTTTTTGCTTTTGAAAACTCTTGTCTATTCTTTAAGCTTGCTTCTTGAGCATTAACTTTTTAGTTGTTTCAACTTCCAGAAAACCAGAAAGGAGGCAGAAAAAGAAGCAAAAACCTGGGAAGGAGGTTTAGATTTTTGACGTATCTATTTTGTTTCTGAATTGAATTATCATTAAAATTGTTCCTATTTATCATTAACATTTGTAGAAATGTGTTCTCTGGTTGTAGATTTATTATTCATTTACTTATCAATTCATTTTTTTACCTACTCATTCTTTACCCATTGGCACCCCTGGCTTTGGAATAATTTAAAGGGGGCTTACAAAACACTGTAAAACAAGAATTAGAATAGAGAAAGAAAAAGATGGAGGAAATGGATCAGGACATGCATGAGGGTCAGAAATGAGGCTTTTACACGAGCAAAGATTCTGTATGGTGGATTTAGTGGGTTTCACAAAGCACTCTTATGCCCCACTGCAAGGAGAAAACATGGTTATGATGTTATCTGTGATGCACACCAGGAGGATCAGCAGAGGGAATTTTATAACAGGTAAAGGGTAATTAGATAATGATCACAAAGGCAACAGATATCCACTGAACTTAACAATTCCAATACCCTATCAGTCATTCAGCAGTATCGCTAGAGCTGTGATCTTGGTGTAGGACCCATAAACTCCCTGTGACCCATCATTCTCCACTGTGTCTCTTGCCTTCTTCAATTTGGGGTTGTTTCATCCATGTTTCCCAATCCCTACCTCCTTAGCTCACCTTGTGCTTCTCAAACTCAGCCCTTAATAATATTTTGTCATATACGTCTACTTGTTATGACCTATTGCCCCTTCAAAATTCAAAACTTTAATGTGAAAGTAAGAAAAGATTTACAGTGAATAAAAGATTCACAGTGAATCTTTTAAAAAACTGCTGAAAAGGACATTTCCAATAGTTTTTGTGTCTCTTAATTTGAAAATAATTTTACCTGATGCCCCTGATTACTGAATATTATTTACCACTTATTTAACTTGTTGGGGGGTGGCATGTCTTTACCTATTAGACCACAGTGCTAGTTCCGCAGGTATGTTCCCTTATGCTGTACGCCTGAAGGGAGAACGTTTTGAATCTACAATGGAAACACGTTCACATTTGGGGACATGTTCGGTTTTGTCATGGGAAGAAGTGCAGGAACCTGGTAATATTTTCTGGTTTCTTTACAGACCAAGTGATGCTAAGACAGACTTCCTGTGTTATGATTTATACAGTGTCCACTCTGCCTTTCTTCCTGTCATCATTTGTCCGATGTCTGGGTGTGTCGTGAAGCCCAGTAGTAGCATTTGATCATATTGCACTGGCACAACTGTGAAATAAAACAGGCTCTGTTAATGATAATGGGTTTTTAAAGATATTTAATCCCTTGCAAGGGGCCTTCTGGGCACCTCAGTAAACACATCTATCTCATGGTGATCATCTCATTAAGCAGATGGGCTGGGCTGAGTGGGAAATATACAGGTTGCTCAAAATAGAAATGAAGGAACCACCTTCCTATGACTTACACCTATTTTTTTTTTTTACAGTGTATCTATCACATGTTGCCTTTATTTACGAATTTTCATTTCAGTCATGGAATGTAATAACCAAAAGAAATATTTTTTTCTCTCCTCAGAATCAGGGAACATCAATATACTAAGTGTCATCTAATAAGGGATTTTGCAAATGATATTCTCCAAATCCTTAAAATGTATTAGAGTTTCAAAATATAATGTATACTTTCCCCAATCATTCTATAGCCTAAAACTACTGTGTGTCTAAAATGCCCCAAGCACAAGGTTAGGCATTCACTGTATATAGTAAGGAATAAATTTTCAACATCTGGGGCAGTTTTTAATTGTCTTTAGAGACTTTCATTCCATAAACTACCAAGAAAATTTACAGATGAAGGTTAAGGCATACCATTTAGAAAATTATTTGTAGACTTGAAGGATTTTATTATTGACAAAGCAAAAAAATTGATGGTAAATATTTTCTTAAATATTAATTTAAATATTAATATATTGAAGTATTAAATCAAGAGGCTATGATAAAAGCTCATAGAGAAATCATTTAACTGTTACTGTATTCCATTCATAAAGAGATTTAAAAGAGTGGCTCACACAATTGTGGCGCTGACATGGTTGAAATATGCAGGGCAGACATATTTCAGCCATGGAAAATGGATAACCAACAAGGACCTACTGTATAGCACAGGGAACTCTGCTCAATGTTATGTGGCAGCCTGGATGGGAGGGGAGTTTGGGGGAGAACGGAAACATGTATATGTATAGCTGAGTAGCTTTGCTGTGCACCTGAAACTATCACAACATTGTTAATCGGCTATACTCCAATATAAAATAAAAAGTTACAAAAACAAAAGAATTTCTTCTTCTTTAGGAAACCTCAGCCTTTGGAATGGAGACCTTCAACTGATTGGAGAAGGCCCACCCACATTATCCAGGGTCATCGCCTTTACTTAGAGTCAACTGACTGTAGTTTTTAATCAAGCCTACAAAATACCTTCACAGCAATATCTAGATAAATGATTGATGAAATACCTGAGTGCTAGAGTTAACATATATAAACTTATCTGGCTAACATATAAAACTAATTATCACACACAGTGTAGAATTAACCAATGTAGGCAGATACTATATGAGGGGTTAAGTATCACATCAATAGATTTGAAGCCATAGATGCTGATGTCAGCAAACATCCAGTTGAATATTTCTGCTTCCAGTTCTTAACAATTCTGTTTTTAGTGACAGTAGAACATGCATGGTGATAGGGGGAGGGGCCTGTGCCTGTTTATCCAATGAGCACTGATTATTCATATAGGATTAGGGTTACTTTGTAATCACAACACTGTAATAAAACGAGAGCCATTTATACCAAACGTCTGTCTGAAGCATCTTAAACTCCTCTCTCCTGCCTCAGACCCTCACAGGTGATAAAGGGGTAACACCACCCTTTAGGGTGGTTTGGACAATTCAAATCCTTTCCAAAATATATTAAATTATTTTGAAAAATGTAAATTGTACTATAATTCTCACTTCACACATGAGAATTCAGAATTCAAGCAAAACTGAACAGAAATCTAAAAGCTACAAAAACTCCATGAATGCGTGGATTGCACACTATGTCTCTTCTCACCCACAGGAGAAAATTCCCCATCTTTGTTAATATAACACATCATTCTCTCTGCTTCTCAGCGTAATACTCATCCTCTCAATTAAATCAAAATACTTCTCCAGGTAAATCACTGGAGAAAAATGTTCCCAAGTTATTTAGTCTCCTCAGCATTACAGATTCAGAATATTTCCCCAAACACCAAAATTTCCCAGATATTCATCTTTGACATGATGAAAAATGCCATTTAAAAAGTCTAGCCACAGATTCTTTATTGTAAAGACTCTGGTTTTGCTCTGTAAGAACACTAATCGGTCTACTTTTACCAAAGCATTTTACCAATAAAAATGCTGTGAGATTAATTCACTCTGGCACCATTTCTAATATAAAATCTATTTGTGGTAGTCTCTAAACAGATCAATAATAATAATAATAATTGAAAAAAAGCAAATGTCAGAAAGAAAAGGTAGTGGTGATATTTGTGTGGATACTTCCTACGTAATGTGTCAAGATTTGGCCCCTGGTCTTTCACGGAGGTGTCAATATCAGTGATGATGAATTGGGTTTTTAGTATTTGCTCCTGGAAACAATGTTAAATAAACAAAAGCACCATTATGAGAAGCAGAAATCTTCCTCTTCTGTCTTAAAACAGTGACTTCTTTAGTCATCACTGAACACATGGACTGTGTATTTATTTACTAAAATAATTTCTTTTTTCCTTCTCTGAGACACTTCCAAAGGAAGAGTGGTGCTACTCGGTGCTCATCTCCATAAGGATTCATGTGGTTTTGTTATCTTCATGTTGTGTTCTTGGCGATCCTGGGCAGGTGAGAGGACACTTGAGCTTCCCTTCCCAGAGCTCCCTGGAGTCAGGACCGCCCCTGTGTCCCACCCCTGCCACTGCATCCGGTCCACACACCTGCTCTATTACGTTGGTTGAATGAACACCCAACCTAAATTGGGTTATTTTGCTTCTGTGACGGTTTTCTTCCGTTCAGAGACAGACCTCTCCCTCCAGCTCTGGTCACTGCTAGATCCTTCTGTTGTGAAATCACCACCCACTTTGGACTCAGAAGACTTTTGTTGCAGTATCCACTTTTCAGGGTGGTGACTCCACGTTGGGTCTGAAGTAGCCCAGGGTGTTGGTGACACACACAGTGTCATCCGACAGGCGTGGATTCCAGTTGAAGCTGCATCACCTCTTTGCTGTGTCACGTGGGGTGAGAATATCCATGTCCCTCATGTTCCCTTCCTCTTGTAATACCAAGGGTCCTAATCACACCAGCATCAGTAATAATAGGCTGACCACATAGAGAGATGTGTAGGGATCCTGATTTCACACCGTGAGAGCAAACAGATCGTGACATGGAGACACAGGAATATATCCTCACGCAAGTGAAAGTGAACGGAAATGAATGCAGATGTAAAGGGGTTGGCCTAGAGGAACATGGCAGTGACAGGTGGGGATCAGAGTGGATGGTGGGGATGGTGGTAGGTGGAGTCACGCAAATTCTCTCCTGATCAGAATACAGCCCTTGGGCACTCCAAGTGGCCTGTATCTGCATTACAATAATCCACAATTATTTAAATATCAAGGGCAATCAGTTTTCTTTTACATTTTACCTGCTGCAATAAAAGAGAAACAATTTCCCTTACTTCGTATGTATTACGCTACACGGTCTCTGAAGTCAGCGTTTGTTTTTATCTTTATTTTTTTCCCTAAATATTTTGCTCAGTATTTTGAACACTGTAGTTTTAATCATTATTTAATAAATGAAAGAATGAACACATTAATGAATGGCAAAGCTGCCATATCAGGGGCTCTCATGCAGCTAAGCCAGTTAAATGTGTTTGGAGAAACTGGGGTATTTATTTAGTAATACGTTCATGTCCTGTACCGCATGGTTCTCAATTAGCTTGAAAATAGCTCACAAGTCCCATTGCCCAATTTAAGACAAATAGCTCTTAATTAAAATTGTGCATTGGAAATATCTGGGGTTTAAATTTTAAAATGTAGAATGTTTTCTACTTCAACATATAAAATCCACAATAGTTTAATTTAAACACATTAAAATATGCTGAGTAAACAAAAAATGAGGTTTAAATTTAATAAAACATGGTGAATGGTTTCACTTAAAAATTAAAGCTATATGTGTGTGTAGCTTAACATATATGTTTCTATATATAATTTTGATGTCAAAACAAGTGATATGCATGTAACAATAGTTTATTGTATATATAGCAACCTAAATTAGACTAAAACAGTATTTTTAGTCAATACTGCATAAAACTTGTTTTTAAACAAAATTAAATAGAATCTTAAAATTTTAGTTTAAGAATTGAAGTTCTATGTGTTAATTTATTCCTGGAAGAATTTCTAACTCACTCTAGCCTTCATTTTCTCCCTCTTAAAAGATGTTTGCTGAACTTCAAAGGTGTTTAGTCAAACAGAATGACTTGAGCATTACTAGAATACACAAAGACACTTCACGCTTTGCATAAATTATTGTCATTAATGGCACTGCATGAGGTTGCTTGCTTGAATAATGTTTTTGTCAATAGCAAAAAACTTGCTTTCAGAAGAGAAGTTGTGCTGAAAGCTCACAGAAGAGGGTGACAACTCGTTTTCATCTTAACAAATAAACATTAAAGTTGTTTTTATATTAAAGTTGTTTTTTTAAAGACCATGTAAATCAGAGTAACTTCCTAAATTATACTTTTTGCTAATATTCCCTTTGAGATTTAGAGCTTAGGTACTAACATTCTTCAAGCAAACTGGTGACTTCAGGAGAAATCCCATAGGCACTATACAGTGGGTCTTCCCGGGACTTATGTGAGTATTTGCACAAGCTAATTCACATGCATTGGCTTTAATTCTGATATATTATCCAGAGCAGGTCCCCTGTTCTGACTTAGGCCTCGTTAGCCAGTGGAAAGGGAAGCAAATGCTTTGCCCGTGGTGCTCCAGCTGGGAAAGACAGAAACGGGCACCACCAGGACATAGATGCACTGGAGAAGTCCTCCGGGTTCATTTCCTTACCCATTCAAATCCCAAATGTGACCCTGGAGTTAGCTGCAAGAAAAACACTCTTTACGTTTATTATGTTTAGGATTTCCCTGTATGTTCATCTTAAAACTGACCATAGTTATTAAAGACAGGACATTTTTAGAAATCCGTTTCGAGGTACTTGCAAAACATCCTGGGTCTTTCACAAAACACTAATGTACTCAAACATTTTTTTGTTGAGAATCCCTTAAGCTCACAAATTGAGTCACATGTGGTTCTTTACTAGTAGGGTTTCTACCTTTAAAACAAGTGTGATTATGCCTCATCCATGCCTTGAATCAGTGAAGTAAAATCCTGTTTTACATACAGTCCTCTTCGCTATGTTTGTTCTCAACATGTATCCATGTGACGTCATTGCAGACAATCTATGCCTTCTTTTTTTTTAATATTTATTAAATTGAGATGCTAATTTCTACTTACATACTGTATGATTCCAACTATGTAATGTTCTGGAAAAGACAAAACTACGGAGGCAGTAAAAAGATCAGTGGTTGCCAGGGGTTGGGGGGAGGAATGAATGGGCAGAGCACAGAGGATTTTTCGGGCAGTGAAACTACTCTGTATGACACTATAATGGTGGATACCTGTCATTACACATTTGTCCAAACCCACAAAATGTACAACACCAAGAGTGAACCCTGATGTAGACTGCGTACCCCTATTAGGTAACAATGACGTGTCAATGGAGGTTCACTGATTATAACGAATGTACCCCTATGATGAGGGATGTTGATAGCGGGGAGGCTGAATGTACAGAGGCAGGTGGCACATGGGGAAATCTCTGTATCTTCCTCTCAATTTTGATACCAGCCTAAAACCACTCTAGAAGATTGTCTTTAAAAAAATTGCACTTTTGCTGAGTCACAGAGCCTGAAGGTCATGGAGCAGAAAGCTTTCAATTTCAGGCCTTACGATTAATTACCATTTTTCTAAGAAATAAGTGCTTTTAAGATCTTTTAAGAAGGCATAATTTAGGGAAGAATAAAATGCTAACATGAAGAATGAATTCAATTTTAGACAGAAGCAGGAGATACTAATTAGAGAATTATTCTAGAATAAAAACAATGGAGGTCTAAGTGAGTAATGGGTAGGGGCTAGAAACGTGGCCCTTCTTGAAGACGCTCTTACGCACCTTCCATATATGATCTCAGTTACTAGGATGGCGAAGGAGAAAAGGCCTAAGACACGGCAGTGTGAAATCTGCCAGGCTGTCCGCCCATTGGCTAAATGATTTCCCTTCCGTAGTTAATCAGTATCGTACAGATACAAACAAATACAGGGAAGCGTAAGTGATGAGTGAAGAAGCGAGAAAGCAAGAAAATCTTCCTCTGTCACATTTATAAACATCCAGGTATTGCAACTTTTATACAATTTTGATTTTTTTCATTTCTTCTACTGGTATGCCAGGAGGAATAGAAGACCTAGTTCTAGGGGATAAATAATGGGTTTGGATATTTTTAGGCTTACTTTATCGCTGGTTTCTCTTCTATAAACACTGGCTTGTAGTATTTGGCATGTATGACTCATATTCATTATTTTTTCAATTAGCCTGCAAGGTCCTTGAGGGCAAAGACCACGTGTTGTGTTCCTTGGTATCTACTACCTCAGCTTGCGTGATGTCTGGCAGGCTACAGACATTCACTCGCGCGCGCGCGCACACACACACACACACACAATTGGATTGGTAAGTCTGTCAGTGGATCTCAAGATATTACTTATCTTATACCTGAATCAAGTCTATACAGATAATAATTTAAGCTGTATCATGTCACATGCAACATATTTGACGTATCATCTGTTTTCAATTTGAGTTAAATGCCAGTGAACTGAATTAAGAGGTCGGCGGTACAATAGAAAATGATCCAGAGATAATTTAGGTTCTCCATCCAATTCTAAAGCGGTGAGGATCCGTCTCACACTCTAGTCACCTAGTGAATTGATGAAATATTCTCAAAGGCAGTTTGGGACTGGGTAATCCAGGTATCAGAGCCAGACATGAGAAAGTCATTACACAAAGGAACAAAGGCTACAATTCTTATAAAAGAATAGAAAATAGCTTTGTCTATTTCCATCTTCTTATTCTTTAAAACTTTTACGTTTCCCTTTCCAGCTTCTAGCTTGAGTGTCTGCATTGCTTTGGGCTTTTCCACTCCAGATATTTTTCTCTTCTGACCTCATGCTTTCTGCTTTGCCCCCCTGCACTCCTCTTCTCTTTGTCCCTCTCCTTACATGAGTGGAGATGGCTGTACAGCGCTTCTTTGTGCCCCTGAACTTGGAGATACGGCGTTACTGCCTCGCAGCCCCCAAGGTGGGCTCCTACTCAACCTGCCATTGCCTGATGGTTTGAGTCCCTCATCCCGACTCCTCGTCTGCTCAAAGGAAGGGACAGAAGGAAAGCTGTCAAGATAGATGTGCTGCTGACCTGGATGGAGGATTAAAAAGGAAACAAACGAAGCACATATGAGCTCAGCAAACGTTACCAGCTCAGTCTCTGTGTTTAGGATCTGACAGTTTACAGGAACATGAATTCCTTTTATGGTTGTCACTCGCCTTTCACTCCTCTCTCTGCTTCTAGCCAACAAGTGTGCTTTGTCAGTAGACAAAGGGTTAAACTCCAAAGGGAGGTGAACATGAGAAGTTGACCAAAAGGTGAAGCCAACAGAGATCAGGAAGGAAGAATGGTATTTAGTATTATATGTGAGTTAGCTACCTTTTTATGTGAGTCTAATCTGTTTCGGCATACGTCTTTCGAGGCAAGGAAAGGGACGTATTAGGGAAGGAAAGGAACGTAATAATGAAAGCATCCCCTTTTCTCGACTAAGAATTTGCCAGAACATTCTTTCGTACTTTATTCTATTCCCCAGCTGTAGGTAGTACAGGTATTGGCTGGACAGAGGGCTATGAGCCCTGTGCTTCTGAAGAGGACGCTCACTGTGGAAACCAAATGAGGCTGAGGTTCTCCTTCCTCTGTCGGCAGGCGGACACACCTGTTAGCCAATAGAATGCATTTTTTTCTATAAGGATCTTTATAGTCGAATGTATCTTGCATATAAATCATACTTCGTTAACCAACATACTGCCTAAGGCCATTGTTCAGATGGTAAGAAAGTTTTAACAATTATAGAGACAACAGGTCATTTGCTACGGAAGACGGCTTTCCCTACACAGGACGCAGAATGATGTTTTACTATCCTAACTGCTACCTTCTCTGTGTACGTACTCAGAGAAATAAATGCTTAGTTAGTGTTGGCCATTGTGCTTGCTCTTATCACAAGATCTATGGATACATAGTATTTATGCAGCTTCAACGATGAAAAGAGTGAAGATGGGTGGGAGGATTTGGAATTTTAAGAAAAAAGAAATAGAAAAACACTGATCCAATGGGTGTCCATATTTGGCCATTAATTATATTTGACCACACAGTGTCTTTTCTTTTCAAGTAAGAGTCATATAATTCAGATTTTAAGCAATTTATATTATAAAAATATTATATGTTTTATTTCAAAATTTTCAAGGCCTGAAACCCACCACTCTTCTTTACGCAAAACCTAATGCAGAAATGCAATTTCAAAAAAAAAAGATTGTGCAGCAAACGGAACTATCGACAAAATGAACAGGCAGCCTGTGGAATGTGAGAAAATATTTACAAACCACAGATGCAATAAGGGATTAACAGCCAAATTATACAAGGAACTTATACAACTTAGTAGCAAAAAAAAATAACCCAACGAAAAATGGGCAAAGGTCATGAATAGACATTTTTCTAAATAGACATCCAAATGGCCAAGAGGTATGGACTTGAGGACATGGGGAGTGGGAAGGGTAAGCTGGGACGAAGTGAGAGAGTGGCATGAACTTATATACACTACCAAATGTAAAATAGATGGCTAGTGGGAAGCAGCTGCATAGCACAGGGAGATCAGCTCGGTGCTTTGTGACCACCTAGAGGGGTGGGATAGGGAGGGTGGGAGGGAGACGCAAGAGGGAGGGGATATGGGGATACATGTATACGTATAGCTGATTCACTTTGTTATACAGCAGAAACTAACACAACAATATAAAGCAATTATACTCCAATAAAGATGTTAAAAAAAAAAGTGCTCAACGTCACTAATCATCAGGAAAATGCAAATCAATATGACACTGAGATATCATCTCACACCTGTCAGGATGTCTATTAAAAAAAAACAGGAGATGATAAATACTGGCAAAGATGTGGAAAAAAGGGAAACTTTGTACCCTGTTGGTGGGAATAAAAACTAGCACAGCCACTGTGGAAAACAGTATGAAGCTTACTCAAGAAATTAAAACTACAACTACCATATGATCCAACAGTTCTACTTCTGGGTATGTATTCCAAAGGAAGCAAACTCATTACCCTGAAGAAATATATGCACTCTGATATTCATTGCAGCATTATTCATAATAGGCAAGGTATGGAAACAACAACCTACATGTCCATCGATGGTGAATGGATACAGAAGATGTGAGATACACACACACACACACACAGGAATATTATTCAGCCATAAATAAAGAAAAAAACCCTCTCCATTTGTGACAACATGGATGAACCTAGAGGACATTATGCTAAGGGAAACAGCCAGACAGAGAAAGGCATACTGAATGATATCATTTATATGTGGAATCAAAAAGAAATCTTAAGTAAAACTCATAGAAACAGAGAACAGAATGGTGGTTGCCAGGGGTTTCAGGGGTGGGGGAACTAGGGAGAGGTTGGTAAAAGGGGACAAAGTTTCAGCTACAAGATGAAGACTAATAAGGAATGATGAGCTAATGTATAACATGGTGGCTATAGTTGGTAATACAGTATTATATAATTGGAATTTGCTAGGATAGTAGAAATTAAGTGTTCTCAACAAAAGCCCTGTAAATACATGAGATGAGGAATGTGTTAATTAACACTATAGTGACTCCTGTCATGACATATATGTATATCAAAGTCAAGTGGCACACTTTAAATATATTACAATTTTATTTGTCAATTATACCTCTGTAAGGCTGAAAAAAATAATAGTAAAGGTAAACACAGAGCAGGTCGGGCTGAACTTGGGGAGATGAGGATGGATCTTCCCAGCTGGCTCCACGCCCCGTCACCTGGCCTCCCGTTGCAGCTGCACAGACTGCATGGAATTTAAAATCCATTCACCTAGACTGTAGCTCACGCCTTCGCTTCCACACAACACGACTGGCCGTATTGGTAACCAGTGGTGTGTAAGACCCTAGTCTGTAAGCTCGTGTTTGTTTGAGTTTTAAATCCTTGTAAAAGGGGGTTAATCAGAGGAAATCTCTATACGTGGGGAATGGCAACCATCCCTACTTCACTGTAGTGTTGTAGAGCTTAAATAAGATGGTACACTGAAAGCACGCAGTGCAAAGTGAAAGAAAAGGGAAGAAAAGGGAAAACAGAACACTTACAACGTGTGGTGACTACTGGCACTTACTCCCTAGTTCATGGAAGTACTTAGTGACTGAGAATTATACATAGTTTCCTACTTATCAGGAATACATGTAAGTATATATATACATATATAATAATATAGTTACTATATATAACTTAATAGGAATATATCTGAATATGTATATAAGTATATATATAAAATGATATAATTATATATATAACTTATTGGGTATATATGAATATGTATATGTGTAAGTATATATACATATATAATTATAATTATATATATAACTGAATGGGAATATATAAATAGCTACATATGTAAGTATATATATACACATATATAATGATATGATTATATAACTTATTGGAAATATATATATGAATATGTATATATGTAAGTGTATATATACATATACTGATATAATGATAATTATATATAACTTATTGGGAATATATATGAACATGTATATATTTAACTGTATACATATACATATACAGTGATATAATTATAATTATTTATAACTTATTGGGAACATATACTAACTATATACAAAATTACATATATAATCTGTGTATATAACTGTATATGTGTAGTTTTACACACATATATTTTTACAAATACATAGAACCTGTATGTATATACATATATATACACACACACACACACATATATATATACGGATTTTTATTTGCAGTAAACTATTTTTACTTGGAGTAAAATGGTAGCATTTCTTCCCAGGAAAATTCTCAGGGAACTTCAAACTCTGTCTCCTCCCTAAAAGCATATAAGTGCATTGTATATTGAACATATTTACTAGGGAAGGACTTCGCAAACATAGAAGCAACACAAGAAGCAATCGTTTTTTTCCAAACGATTTTGGAATACTGTTTTTTTTTTTAGACCGTTCTCTTAGTATTTTTTTAAAACTTAAGTCAGCATTATCTTCCAGTGTTAAAGGCCCCCCTCATCTCTGCATTGAACTTAAGGTGTCAATCAATACAAAGGAATGGAACACCCATCCTGAGCCAATTCCATTACGTGTAAATTCGAAATATTTTAATTTTTTATGCTATCTGATGAGTAGATGAGCTCAGATTTAAAATTCTTAAAAGCACGTTTATTGTAACAAGAATTGTTATGTATTAATACTGCAGTTTTCAATAAAGATTGA
Organism: Globicephala melas; assembly: GCF_963455315.2. Classification (NCBI taxonomy): domain Eukaryota; kingdom Metazoa; phylum Chordata; class Mammalia; order Artiodactyla; family Delphinidae; genus Globicephala; species Globicephala melas. Next base: position 8,806,368 of record NC_083334.1, on the reverse strand, counting down.
CTTGTGTTGCAAAAAAAAAAAAAAAAAAAGAAGAAAATTGTAAAAGAAGAGAATCACTTTCTTGCTTCCAGACACATTCTGCTCCCTCAGTCCACGATGTTCTGACTATCCTCTCCTAGGGGGACCTTTCTATGCTCTGGAACGAGTACCAAGGAGTGTGGCACATGACCTACTTCATCATGGGTCGAAGCAGCTTGGGAAACACAAATCAGCAAAACAAGCTGAGACCTCTCTGACTTCAATTTGCACAAAGCAGTCACAACAGTCAGCATGATGATGGTCTAGGCAATGGAAAACTAAATCCTAGGTTTCTGTAACGTCCCCTTTTGACATCCAGAGGGAAAAAGGTTAAAACTGGCTTCGAAACAGTCATGGCCATCTCGTATTTCACAGCCCAGGAGCCATGACAAAGAGGGCAGAAGAGCATTTTTATGACGACGAATTCTGAACTTCAGTAAAGAAAAAGGCAACCTCAAAAAGAGCGGGTACCAGCATTCTAGCAGTGGAAGCATGCACGGGGGGGCCTTCAGGAGGAGCAGCAGCTGCCCGCGAAATGCATGTGAGTCCTGCTGGTCATGTCCCAGCCCCTCCCAGTATAATGCAGAGGTGCCAACAATCACTGCCTCTGTGGCAGTCAGGAAAGAAACATCCTAACAAAACTCTGTGTGCAAGGTCAACGGAGACTAAGGAAAGCCCTGCTCCTGAGGAATGTAGCAAAACTCTTTAATTCCAAGTTAATTCCAGATTGCTGGATTGGGTGAGCTTTAGGAAGAAACCACATCTGAAATGAGGAGCTGGAGGGATACCAAGAAACTCTGTCCCTGAAAATTTGTTTCCCAAACATTTTCCTTTAAAGCTGTAGAGCTCCTATTCCAGAGATCATTTTTTTCAGCGAAGTGCTTTTCCCCTAGTCAGGTCCTATTTTATTTTATTTTATTTATTTATTTATTTTTGCAGTACGTGGGCCTCTCACTGCTGTGGCCTCTCCCATTGCGGAGCACAGGCTCCAGACGCGCAGGCTCAGCGGCCATGGCTCACGGGCCCAGCCGCTCCGCGGCATGTGGGATCTTCCCGGACCGGGGCACGAACCCCTATCCCCTGCATCGGCAGGCGGACTCTCAACCACTGCGCCACCAGGGAAGCCCTCAGGTCCTATTTTAAAACAGAAATGCCACCATGAAAGGAGTGAACGCCCCCAGGGAAAGAATTTCTCAGAAGCTCTCTCTGTGCTAGAATGAGCATCTCTGGGAAGCTTGTGATTCTTCCCCAGGTGGAAGGAGTAAAGGGAGAAGCTCTGAGATGAGGACACAGGTAGAGACCAGCTGGCGGCCAAAGCAGGGCCAACCAGACCTTGACCTTAAGCAGATGGTAGTGAGTGAACACAACTGCAGCCCTTTCTTAGCTTGAACAACACCGACGTACTCTGTCTGCACATGCAGTGGTTTTGCAGCCCTGAGCTAGTCTAAGGGTGTCCTAACATCTGTCTCAGACGCTGGGGTAGATGTCACCACCCGCCCCAACCAAGTGCACAGAGGGCTGACACGGCCCATCCTGGGTCTCCAGGACAGGAAGATGACGGGCAGCCACAAACACAGCTTTGCACTCTCACCCCGGGCAGAAGCAACTCCTAACCCTCCCGCTAATTCATTCACTGTATCCCTTAAAGAACGACTTAAATACTTTCAATAATGTCCTTTAATTAAGTCTCTGCTAATTTTAAAATGGGATGTGTGATGATGTTTTCTCATCTTAAATCTCCTTGAAGTTTCTTAAAGGCCAGGAGTCAGCCTCACATTTCATTTGCTTTGCCTGCAAGTAACATCCACTGCAAATAACACATGCTTAGTGTCCAAGGTTTTCACTCCAGAATAGGAATCTATAATCTGATGCAGGTGAACTTTACTATTCTAGAAGTACAGCCATCTCTCCTCCTTGATGTTGCTTGTGGCTGTGCATCCTAAAGCATTCCTAACCTCAGAATATATTTTCTTTGAAAAACTCAGATAAGGGGGGTGACAACTGCTTGTCTCTGCCTCCAGTACAAAGTCACATCTCAGACGTCTTTCCCTCTTGTATCCTCAGGACGCGTGTCAGGACCAGGTCCACAGGGCAGGACCCTCATCCTCCCAGTGCTGCCAGAGCTGGAGGGACGGTGCTGTAGCTCAGAACCCACAGTGGACCCACAGGTAACCGGATGCTTGAAGAGCATGAGAACACGTCAGCCTCGTAGCCACGTCGGAACACAGGTGGTGGAAGGACTGAAACTTTGTTCCAACCTAACTTGGTCTAAAATTAAATCACGATTTAAGTGACGGCTACATTTTAAAAGTCTGAATGTTTTTGGTATGACGACGTGAATGGGTATTATTGATATATCAAATGATGATTTTGACAATAAAATAACCATCTGAACTTGGTGTGAAAGAATCATACGTACTGTCATTTTAATTCATGGAAGATGAGAAAGGGGGATGTTTGAATGAAATGTTCATCAACGAGAGAACTTCTGGGAAGTTGTCAGACTAGAATGCAGAGCGTGAGGTAATTTTTAAAAAGCAGCTCATTTTATTCAAACAATCTCACCTGGCATTTTGTCACTCAGGAAAAGGTGTTAGTCAACATGGGATTGAGTTATTTGACAAAAATGCCATTTCCCATTTACTGTATTATTCCTATCGAGTTACTCAACCAGTAAGTAGCCTGTGTTAGACGCAGCTCTGAAATTAAAGACGTGTTTACAGGGGAGGTCTTGAAATTTTCAAACATGTTCGAAAATAATGACCTTTTTTGTGACAGGCAGTGGTCAAATAGGAAGTTGTCAGGTTGTGTGGGTTTTCTCTTACAGAATCACTGCTTGCCCAGAGCACCTGCTAACTTAATCAAGTAGGAAGCCCAGCAGAGTGAAGTGGGTCCTGAACCCTGAAATCTGCTTTGTAAGCACAGATGCACTGCAGCGAAGACAGCAGCCCAGCCCAGGAGAAGATGTCGCTAGTAGCTCATCTGTGACTGAGCAGGAGACTGGAGTCCTGGGTGATGAAGCAGTTCCGGGTCTGCCTGCCACAAGGATGTGGCCATGAGAATCCTCAGGTCTGTGCTTATTGAAGAAGCAGCCGCAAGAAAATTCACCATCGTTGACACTATGGACTCCAGAAATACAATCAAGGACCCTGAGGCCAGATTTTCATGTTTCGCAATTGAAATGCTGCTGTGGACCCAACCAAACTCTAAGCAAAAAAAAGGGAGGAAGGAAAACTTCCAGGGAAATTGTCAAGGAAATGCTGGTCCGTTAGCATCAAGTGGACCCTCTACAGGCTTCAGCTTCTCAATTAGCTTTGAAACGTCCAATAAAACAGGTATTTGTATGTCGCTGTGGTCTGGGCCCAGTTGTGGGAGCTGGCTTTCGGTGGCAGTGAACTGTGTCATCAAAGTATCTCTGAAATCACAAAATGGTAAATACTCTGTTTATGCTGCTTTCAGTCCCACTGGATTTCCTGTCCACGTTCAGCGAGCTGCCGAGCCTTCAGTGTTCAGGACTCTGCTTGTGCTTTTTTCTCTCTTCAAGTTGTGATTTATATTCGCCTCAGCTCCACCAGGCTCTCCTAGTTTCCACAGGCTGCAGCTGCCAGTTCAGATGTGTTCTGTTTCTAGTAACATTCTGAAAATACAAATGATGACTGTGCCCATTGATTCTGCATAAGATCTTTCTCAGGAATTTTTTTTTTTTTTTTTTGCTCTCTTTATATGCTTTGGGATTTGACGCTTCAAATTACACGTTTAGAACTTTAGATAACCTATTTAGTAAACCAGAACTCCCAAGCTTAGGACTGGATTTTAAATACGAGGCAATCAAATGCAATGAAATATTTTTAAAGAAATAATACCACCATTTTGTGTGGTATTTTTGACTTTTAGGGTAATTTTACTTCTGTTTCTTTGTGTAAACCTCTAGATAATCTTGTTTTATTTTAAAAATAAGAAAAGAGAGGCCGAGAGAAGTGAAAGGGATTAATGCCATGCTCTCACTTTGGAGGTCAATTCTCGTGACTAAATTATTGTATTTTCAACATGCTACCAAAATAAAGACATTTTCTTATATTCAATAAGGGAAATCATCAAAGTAGAGAGTAGAATTCAACATGGAATTATTTCTCCGACTGGAGCAGGAATTATTTGAACTTCCAGCACTCGTGTATTCACTGCCTAAATTCCCGTAGATGTGATTTTTTTTAACATTTCCTTGAAGAAAAAATAATCAATTAAATCATATCGACCTGTTTTTCTTGTTTGTTTGTTGTGTGTTTGTTTACAGTACTGGTTACATAAGCTTCCAGCACAACCCAACTTCAGAATTCCAATTTTTTAATACTGTCACTTCTTTCTAAAATTTCACTTACTATTTGCTGAAGTAAAAAGTAAAGTCAGTTGTGTGATTAAGTGACTCAGTGAAATCTCAGATCTTTGTAACCAGTTCGCCTGGATCCTTCTGTCTTTCCTCCCCGGAATGGGTTTTTGCCTCTGCCATTCCTTAGGAAGAAATACGGTTCCGAAAGGAAGTGTGATCACACGTTGCCACAGGGCTCTCTTGCATTACTCTTATTGATCAGACATTTATTTTTAATGTATTAATAAGCCATGTATTTAAGGCAGTTCACATTTGATTATAAAAATAGCAATTGATTATAACCAGGGTTAGCAGGGATTTTTCCAGCAGGTTCTTTTAAACACTTCTGGTGGGAATAAACACAGTGTCAGTTAAAATCAAGACACATATATATATTAAATGTCTTGGCAAGTTTTCAGAATCTATCTCATGGAAAAAACTGGCTATTCACACATACATGTTGACATTTATTTCATTGTTACGTGATATAGCAAAGGAAAAAAAAATCCTGCCAAAATATGAAGTAGGAAAACCAGCTAAATGACCAAACTAAAGAACTAGTGGGAAAAAAACAGATAAAAAATAAAACTATTCCCAATGATTAAGTGGAAAAAGCCGGTTAACAATGTTATTGACCATATGATTAACTGTTTATTTTTCTCTTCTTACAGCATATTCTAATGAGATCACAGATAAGAGTTATTTGATGACAAATCTTCTGTTTGCTTTACAGCAGTTAATTCTTTCTTGCAAGCATACTGTATTGGCAGGTGAAACATATGGAAATAAAATTCTAATCAATCCCTGTATTTTGCCTGAAAATATGCAAATTATTACTTTTAATGAAGGTTTCTGGATCCAACCGTGGCTTATGCAGAGCTGTTCATGGAGCGTGGAGTGAGGGCCCAGCCTGTGTCCTGAACTTGCTTAGAAATTTCTCTCCTGCACCCGGATTTGCATGTCCTTCCAAAGGCCACACTCTGCTTGGTGCTAGAGAGACTGTTTTCAAAAGAATACTTAACTTTTACATATTTACCTATTTTTGTGACCTGTCATACTCTACTACTGAAGCATATGCATAATATTAAGATTATCTGAAAATATGTGACAATATTCCTGAAGTTGTTTATTTTTCAAAAATAGTATGCATCCCAAATCATTCTTGTATAAGTAGAAATACACTACTGAAAACTACAAAACTCTCTCGTTTTTCTATAATTTAGAAGAAAAAAAAGTAAAACTGAAAAGGAGAACATTGTATCACTACAGTATTTCTTGATTTTTTTTATTCTTTGATTTCTTGGAAATAAAAATGTGATAGGAAGTGTTCTATCATTTCCCGGGGATAGTGACTATTCTATTGATAAACTCATATAAATCAATGAATTTGCCATAATTTGAGATTTAGTAGCTAGTTCCCAGAAATCAGCAATGGTTTTGTACAGACACACACACAACTTTTTGTATGTGTGTCTGTGTATACACAAGCATGAATACATACATTTATTAGCTGAAAGTCCAAAGTCAGAAAATCTTCCATTAATAACTTTTTTTTTTTAAATTATAAATGCCTTAGATAATTATTTTCCCTGAGTTTTAATTTAGGAGCCAATCATGCTTTGGGTGTTTCATTTCTCTTCCCCTTCAAGCATTCTCTGGTGAGTTGAAAGACACTGAATCAAATATACAGATTTCTTAAGTGGGGGAATTAAATACGTACTTTATTTTTATTTGGGCCAGAGAGTCAAAAGAGTATTGCAAATAACAGCATGTAACCACCTATTAAAATGTGGTAATTTTTTTTTTAAGTTTGGGCAATAAAAAAGAAAATGTTTTACAGTATTTATAGATTTAGTCCTTTCAAAATATTTAAATATTTACTTTCATAACTCTTGACAATCCTATTTCTTTTCATAATAATAATAACCCTTGCTCATGATAAACTTTCAGTAACGGGTGAAAAAGCAGTTTAAACTGCTTATAAAACAGGGTGTGTCTTTAAATGTGTTGGCAATTCAGTCATTCATGAACAACTAGGTATAGAATATATAATAAGATAATCAACATATGTTGCCAGATTTAAAGTAAAATCAGCCTGATACCCTGTTAGTTTAAATTCTTTAAAATAATATATCAGATTGATCAGCTATTATAATAAAATTATCTTGATTAGATGGAACAAATCTCAACCAACATCTGTTAAGAACCCAGAATTTTCTTTACCTAAAATGTTGATGCTGGACTAATCTGTAGTGTTTAAAAGGAGATATGTATTTTCAACTATTTTAAATCTTATTTAGCAAATACATAGCTTCCCACTGAAGTTTATTTCATAACCTTAAAAAAACTACTTTTAATGATTTGAAAATTATGATACATATTTATAGGCAACATTATGTGATTGGCTTACTGCCAAATTGTGTCATGATTAAACATGTAAACTTATAAAGTAGTTTCCATAATTGCTGGGAGTAACTTATTGATGAATATAAATGAGTTTGATTAACAGGAGATAACCAAAATCAGAATAACAAAAAGCCCATAAATAATTAATTAAATAAAGACTTTTTCCTCCCAAAGGGTATTTTCAAGTTCTAACGAGGGGCATGCATACTTCAAATTTGCTCACGACAGTATTATGGCACAGTGGCAAGAATCTTGGTCTCCAAGAAGGGGGATGATCTACACACTTTTGACAATCTAGCATTTTATTTAACATCTTTAGCCAAGATTTTTAATTGTAGAATAATGACTGTCTCAGAGTTTTCATGAAGATTCAATATATTTTATATATTTATTATAATAGACATAGAATGTGCTTTACAAGATGACTATGATGATTAAATATTGAGGCTTCTGTCATGATGGGCAGGTGAAATTAACCAACCCAGAAGCTGATAACTAACAACAACTTTTCTGAGAAATCTGTCTTAGTCTCTACATTCAAATCCTGTCCAACAGTTTGCCTTTCTTCCTTCAAAAACTAAACATTACCCAGATGTCTTTCTGGTTGTGGCCATGCAGCGATGCCCCAAAACTAGCCCCTGCATCCAGCAAAATCACTCTGCTGAACTCCTACGTGTCTGCTAAACACTCAGCTTCTAGCAGCGGTTTTGTTTACATATGACTAAATACTTCGTCTAAGCCATTCATTCCTTTGCTATTTATTAATTAGATAGAAACAACTATGTGAGAGAAAGGATTGTTGCAAATTTATTTTGTTTTCCCCTTTGTTATACAGTATGATTTGGGAACTTCAACTGGAAAATGTTTGTAGACATCAGTGATGCTCTATGCCTTTTAGTGATATGAGCTAAATCGGACATTTCCTTTTCTAACCATTAGATGGAACCCATTCACTCCCCCTATAAAAATTCAGTTAAAAACACTTACTAAATCACAGGGGAATGACTGTCAGGGCAGGAGGGAGGAGGGAGGCTCTTCAGCCACAGGCTGCTGCTGTGATGTCTTCTCCCGTGTCAGGAGGGTGGCCCGTCCTTTACCTGAAAGAGGCTGCACACCTCATGTGACTTAGGAAAAAGGGTTCCCGGGAATAAAACTCCTGTGGCTTCACAGCAGTGCTTAATAGCACTGATTCAGGAAATGTCCAGGAGATGACTGATTTAAAGGCCATGGTTGGCACCCACTTCATAATATGCAAACTAAAAAAAGAGGGAAAATCGTGGCCACACAGTCAGAAGTATTCCCTGATAACGTACTTCCGAAAACTGCTTGTCTATTTTTATTTTTACCTAAAGCCATATTGTTCATATATAAGTTCTAGTTATTGAAGCCCCTTGTTATTTAAATAATAAAACAATACTGTGTTTTCCTTAGCTGCAATATTAATGGAAATGAACCAGCTTCACAGATAGTTGCAGCGTGTTTTACCAATCATTAACATGAAAAATAATGAGAATGAAAATGGGAGAATTATTGAATATGTACTGATAGAAATCTACACTTCACGTGCTAGACATTTTTGCCTGAAACTAGTAAGAACCTAATAGAGAAAACATTAACTATAGGGTAGAAATTCTATAGCAAAGATGCCAACCCACCGTCTTAAATAAGAAATGACTCGTGCTTATTTTCAGTCACTTATGTGCCAGTTTCATGAATACTTTAAACATGATTTTTTGTTATTAAAAATTTATCTTTTTAGGTTACTCTTACCTGTCAGAGTAAATTCATGAATTTTTCTCATATGGTCAATGCTTCTTTAATTACTAAACCAGAAAAGTAAATATTACCAGGCTGGTAAAGATGCTTACGTTACTTTCAAGTTGTATATTATTTATTAGCATGAAACACATCAGGGCAAGGTTTTCTACCCTTTTATTTATTAATGCATCTGTTTCTAAGGTCTAGAAAAGCGACTAACACATGAGAAGTTAATACATATTTGTTGAATAAAGTCAAATTATACTACTAAAAGCTCCTACTGATCTTATCAATATTATCCATTAAGGGCAAGTAAAACAAGACAGGATTTGCATAAGCAATAATGACATCACTACAATGTACTTTTACTACCACCGTGACCGCCTTCATCAACTGTGGTCAACACGTCCTTGAAAGTCTACTGCTGCAAGATCTTCTATCAACTCCTTTACTCTCCACAAGAACCTGATGAGTCCCTACTCTTAGTGTTGTCTTAAAGATGATGAAAATGTCTCAGGAAAAACCTTCTCTGGCAGAAGGGTTTGACGCATTATATCTGCTTTCATGCCACTGAAGCTCTTCCTAAGACATCCAAATCTCTAATCTCTATACAAATAGATTTTCTATACCCTACATATTCACACTGCATACTTTTTGTCATTGTAAGATAACAATGAATATTTTTGCCCATAAATTGTTTGTCAGTGTTTTGGATTAATTTCTTTGGATAATTTCTAGGACTACTATTTAGGATAAAATGGTATACACATATTTCACGTTCTTGCCAAACTCCTCTCTAAATAGAAAAAATTAACTCCTAGAATAGGGGATTGTTTATGTCATCATATTTTTGAGCCTTTAATAGTCTTATAAAAATCTAATTAAGGGACTTCCCTGGTGGTGCAGTGGTTAAGAATCCACCGGCCAATGCAGGGGACATGGGTTTGAGCCCTGGTCCGGGAAGATCCCACATGCCGCAGAGCAACTAAGTCCATGCGCCACAACTACTGAGCCTGCGCTCTAGAGCCCATGAGCCACAACTACTGAAGCGTGCGCGCCTAGTGCCTGTGCTCCGCAGCAAGAGAAGCCACCGCAAGGAGAAGCCCACGCACCGCAACGAAGAGTAGCCCCCGTTCGCCGCAACTAGAGAAAGCCCGTGTGCAGCAACGAAGACCCAACACAGCCAAAAATAAACAAATAAATAATTTACCATAGTAAATATTCCAAAATCTGTAATAAATTATTAAAAAAAGCTAATTGGGCAAATATTTTACCTTTACTTTTGTTTTCATTGAAATATGTGGTTAATTAGGGAAGTCATTATATATTACATACTATGAAATAAAATGATCACATATAAACTTAGGTTTATATAAGTTTATTTATAACAAGTTTATATATTAATACATAGATATACAATATGGAGAGAGAGAGAGAAGGAGAGAAAGATGTATTTACACTCTATTTTGTGTGGTTTGTTTATTTCAATTCTTGGATCACTTAACTGTACCCTTGTGAATTTTTTTTCGGGGTCATGTGCAAACCCTTGGACCATTCAATATGGTCAGACTGCATATTTAGTGTTGGAGGCCAGTCACTGCAAACCCTCATATGTAGGGAGAATTCGGAGCCCAAAAAAGAGTGGAGGCTGGGCTTCTATGGCAATAAGTGTCCAGTGCAGGTGAGTACTTGTGTGAGTGGGAGATGTTCGGTCCATCGACCCTGGTTACAAAACTAACAATTAGCAGAGTTAACACCGGGACCTGCATCTGATAAGTTCACCACCCAGAACCGATATTCTAAACTATTCAACAAGTGAAACATTTATTTCTGATCTTAAAATGTAACAGCTTATCTTCTTTCTCCAGATTACAGGGGGGTATACAGGCAGGATTTTTACTTCAATTGCCTTCCTTTCTTTTTCTCAGCTTCACTGAGGTATAATTGACTTTCACAGTGAGTTTTATACTTTCGCGTGTTTTCCTCTTACTCACAGCATCCTTTTGTTTCTTCTTGAAGACCTCCTATAACATTTCTGGTAGGGCCAGTCTAGTTTGATGAACTCCTTCAGCTTTTGTTTGTCTGGAAAATTTGGACTAATTGCTTCCAAGCACTGGTGCAACTCACCTGAATGGATCTCCTTTTAATTCTTTCCTGTTTCATTTGTGTCTCCCCAAATCTCACGCTTTCCCTGCTACTTGGAACACTGTCTTACCAGACTATTGTCTTTACTACTATCCTTTTCACTTCACTTCATTCGTGGCTTTTCTCATAATTTCTAGGTATTTGCTTTTTCATATGTTTGTAGATTACAGACTCTATGAAGGCAAGGGCATTGCTCACAGCCTAGAAAAGGTATGTAAAAACTCAAATGGAATGAATTAATCAACGATCTTGGTCTAGGTAGATGGTCTCTCCAGATAGAGAAGAAAACAGAATTAATTTGAGTTACATTAACCACTTACCTAAATGGTTGAACAGGGATTTGTTTGACCTCAAAGTCCTTACTTGTTTCACTATGTTAAGAAAACTTTCTTTTTATACTATCGTTTAAAAATACTTTTACTTTTAGAGTCTAGATTTATGTCAAAGCCAAATATTACTAGGATTTCTCCAGATACATGCCCAGGAGTGGGACTGCAGGATCATCAAACCATAATTTGAAAGGATACATGCAACCCTATGTTCATAGCAGCACTATTTACAGTAGCCAAGACATGGAAGCAACCTAAATGTCCATCAACAGATGAATGGATAAAGAAGATGTGGTATATTTATACAATGGAATATTACTCACCCATAAAAAAGAATGAAATAATGCAATTTGCAGCAATATGGATGGACCTAGAGATTATCATAGTAAGTGAAATAAGCCAGACAGAGAAAGACAAATATCATATGATATTGCTTATATGTGGAATCTGAAAAAAAAAAGGTTCAAATGAACTTATTTCCAAAACATAAATAGACTCACAGACATAGAAAACAAACTTGTGGTTACCAAAGGGTAAGTGGGGAAGAATAAATTAGGAATTTGGGATTAACATATACACACTGCCATATGTAAAATATATAACCACTGAGGACCTACTCTATAGCACAGGGAACTATACTCAATATTTTGTAACAGCCTTTAAGGGAAAAGAATCTGAAAAAATATATATGTGTATGTATAACTGAATCACTTTGCTGTACACCTGAAACTAATGCAACATTGTAAATCAACTGTACTTCAATTAAAAATAAACAAACAAATAATATTTTAGGAAAGAACAACTGGCAAGTACATGGGTTTTGTTCCCAGTCATACTTACACAATAAATATGAAAGTTTTATTAATCGATGGGGCTTCATTACCCACTTTATAGACTCTCTATTGATTTTACACCAAAAGATAAAGCTTACTGAAAAACGGAATGTGTCCCATAAGAGATCAGGGCAAATAATTAAATGCATATCCTCCAAGGAAAGTGACACATAAAAGCACGTTTAGTTTCCAAAGAGTTTAAATATATGATCGTCTTAGTCAAGAGATTTATTTCTCAAAGAGGAGGAGAGCAGTTGATAGAAACCATTGTATCTACTGTGAACAGTTCCTCATGATCTATATGGGCACTTCCTGCCACTCTCGGGTTTAAACAGAGCTCTTAAATACAGATTCTGTTCTGCAATATCAAAATGAAAATTTCACATTTCTTGCTATTTTAGTTAATAGCAAGGTAATTATATTAGTTGGCCAGTATTTTACATATCACCCAGACTAAAGGTCAATGAATGAATCAGGAAATATGTATTTGAGGGTGTGAGGGTGTGTGTGTTCGTAGGTCTACTGGGAGGGGCTTATAGGGGATTGCAGTCATCTTTGTGTCTGCTTTTTTTCCCACTTGTTTAGTTGTTTTCACCCTATTTTCTATGTTACAAAATCCTAAGATGAAACTTCCACAAGTAAACTTATTCTGAGCTCTCCAACTGAAATGATCTATTAATTCCTCTGAGATTACAGTTAATATTCATTACATTTCTTATGATTACTTATCACATTCTACCTATTATAGTAAGTAATTCCTACAAGATGATCCAACTAGATCATGGGTTCCCTGAAGATAAATTATGTCTCATTCCTTTCTGGACAGCCTGCCTGCCATATGTACCCAGCACAGCAACCTAAAATAGAAAATGAAAATAAATCTTGCTGAAGCAAGAAATGTATAAAGGGGTGCGTGTGTGTGTGTGTGTGTGTGTGTGTGCGTGTGTGTGTGTGTGTGTGTGTGTGTGTGTGTGTATGTGTTTCTTCTTCTCTGAATTGTTTTGGGTATCACGCACTTGACTTAAAAAAATTACTTTGATGGACACTCACAGGTAATCTGCTATTGAATTTCACATTCTCCTGTTCAGAACATCAAATATTTTTATTCTTCTGGGACCCATGCATAAAGTCCCAGGTTAAATTTTATTTTCAAATTTCATGTTAAAAAATTGAGAGAAATTTGGAAACTTCCCTTTGCTGCTAATGAGAGTATGGTAAATTACCAACTTCCTCTTTTTGCCACAGATGCCTGGAAATTAAAAATTAAATATTAATTTTGGTCTCTACCATTCTATTCATCTCCATTTATAGTTAATTAATTCACTCCTCCTGGCTTTCCTTTTCTATTTCATTATATTATTCTGTGTTTTGCTCAAACAAGGCAATGGAAGTAATTTGTAAACACGGGTTATGGATAAATTCAATAAACAAAAGAATGGTAACGGATCTCTGGATCCATTTCACCCACATAATGGCACCCAAAGCTTGCGCGGACGTCTGCCTCTTATGTTCACCTTATACAGTAGCTTCCCCAGAAAACACATAGTACTTGAACAAGTGCTGAATGAGGTGGCTGTAAATTTGAATTTTTATATCAGCCAAATCTGTCATCAAACCACTGTGTACTGAGAACCCCCTATGGGAATAACAAAAGGAACGGCAAGATCTGCCCTCAAGAAAAGCCTCCTCTCTAGTGAAGAAACAGTTCATCTCCAGCAAAACTGTGATTATCAGTGGGACAAATCCTGTACCCTGGGACCCCTGGGGGCTGGGGTAAGTTGGTAATCACTGAACATGGAAAACTTCAGCCGCCCCATAACCTCACATGCCCCAAAACACCAACTGTTTGCACACTTCTTTCTTTACTTCAGTCTTTTTTACCTCTCATTTATAAAATGTTTATAATTCATAGATTTATTCAACGCATATTCTATTTGTACTCTTGGAATCCACCTACCAATAAAGACATTATGGCAAGAAAGTCAAGAATGTGTCCATATTTGTAAATATTTCAATACGCTCAGCAATGCAGCAACGCAATTTGGTAAAGGGTTTGAAAAACATAGATCCTCCTAGGGGCTAATGAATAGAATTAGGCATATTTGTGGGAAAGTAATTATTTGAATGAAAAGTATTGTCTCCTTGCTCACCCTCTTCGCAGATCGAAATGGCTCTTGCCCAGCTGGGCTCTAATTACCACTAACTGAACGCTCTGATATTGGTATAAAAGATGTATCCCCAGTATATAACACGAGTGTGTTACAGTACTGATGCTTTTAAGGGAAAGCAGCTTCCCTTTTTGGGGACATCCTTTATTTACTGAGGTCTAGATCACCTTCCCAGTGCTCCCATCAGCTGTAATGAAAGGAACACAACAAGGGAACAGTGAGTGGATGGGGAATTAGCGTCATAATATGCATTTGATTGCAAACCACAGGTTCCACTGCTTTTAAACTGTCTCCTAGAAGCGTGGGCTTTACAGCAATTAGAAGATGAGAAGAAGAAAAATAATATTGTGTAACACCTGGGCCACGTGATGTCTTTCCAGATGTACACAGCAGTACGTGGGCAACACAGAGCAACATCACACGGCTCTACTTTACCCATTTAAATGTGGTACCCTTGTCCCTCATCAGACTTTATAACTCCGGTCGGGGTGAAGCACACACAGACACAGGTACCGCAAAATCTCAGTAACTGATATTGTGTTTTAGGTCAGGAAACGTAGGACATCTTCTCTTGGAGCAGACTGCAATATCTTCTAACGTGTTCTGAATATTGTGTCAGGGGTGCCAGGCAAGTATTATTTGATTTTGATTGCTACTACAAGGTGCGGGAGAAATATTGATGAAAAGTTGAGGATGGCTACGAAGGCTAAAGGGAGAGAGAGAGCAGGAGACATGGCTGTTAAATTTGCTTTATTTTTTAAAATTTTTTGCAGTACGCAGGCCTCTCACTGTTGTGGCCTCTCCCGTTGCGGAGCACAGGCTCCGGACGCGCAGGCTCAGCGGCCACGGCTCACGGGCCCAGTCGCTACGCGGCATGTAGGATCCTCCCGGACCGGGGCACAAACCCGCGTCCCCTGCATCGGCAGGCGGACTCTCAACCACTGCGCCACCAGGGAAGTCCGAAGCACTACTTTTTTAAAAGATCCTATTAAAGTCTGCGGGGCAAGGTGCTGTCAGAGAGGCCAGATGCCAGTGCACCATACTGCGATGCCTCAGAGGATGGAGAGCAGAGGGAATCATGCACACCTGGAGGAAGATGTTCCGCCTCCCATCTGGGAGAAGCCGATGGTAGGAAAATGGAGAAAGAAGGAAAGAGGAAGGAGCAGTGGGAAGATGCTCTGATAGCAACAGTGACAGTGACCATCATGACCACAGCACTCCCAGGGCCAAGGGCTGAGTCGAGCCCTGAGCATCCTCCGTCCTCTATCCCCACAACCACCTGGGAGATTCCACTTCGCAGGTGAAGAAACGGGCCTTAGAGAGGGGAGCGATCAGCCCAGGAAGACAAAGCTTGATAAATGGTGGGGCTGGGATTCCAGGCCTGCTGACTGAGTAGTTGTTTTCCAATTTGGAATATCTAATTTCAATCGGTTAGTACCTTTGGTTATAAGATGATAAAGCTAGACAGAGACACATTAATATATGTTCCTATAATGGAATATGGCATTAAATAATGACTATAGTTTTTTGAATCCTAGCACCCTTAAATACAATATTATGATTTTTCAAGTAGGTACATTAAGAAAAAAAAATTGCTATAGCCAAGTAGAATACTTTGTTTTTTTTTTTTTTTAGTTAAAGAGAAGAAAAATATAACTAGAGCTTGATTTGAACAGACTGCCTATTTTCTTTCCCAAAAAACCCATGTATTTTCTTGGTTCTGGGCTCAGCATTTATAGCACGTGCCCCCACATATACAAATGTTCGTCCCTGTGTGTTAGACGGCGCACACAAAAGAGAAAGCAAGAGAGAAAGAGAAAACTTGAATCAATGTTTAGAAAATCAGTACTTGGTTTCGGGTTTTAGTTTAATTCATGGTAACTCTGCAAAAATAACACAAGTTAGAATCTGGTGATGATGGGCAAGAGGTGGATTATCCAGATTTAGAAATAATAACTGACCTCGCGTGGTTGCTCTGACCGCATTTTTCTTACTGTGTTCACGTTCTTAGCTCTCAAAACAGCATCGCTTTTATGTTACTCAGGTGTGACTTGTCATGAAAAATCACACCGTAGATCCTGGACGCCTCCAGATTTCACGGTCTGGAGGGATGGATGTCAAAGGAACCTCCCTGTCCCTTCCCACAGCTGGTGGTAAGTTAGAAAGTACCAAAGAAGCACCAATGGGTTATAAATGAAATTCCTGTTTTATGCTTAGGATATTCCCCCAGCGCGTACAGGGCACATTTGCTGAGAATAAGTGATTTTTTCCTGCAGGCATATCTGTTTCCATTCATTAGGGTTACATGTTACACTGTTTTTTCTTTTGTTTTTTAATAGAAAGTAAATATGTGCATACCTTCTTGCCTGGTCTAACACACATGTACACACACACACACACACACTCACACACACACATTTTTGAACGGCACTGCTGCTTAAAAACTACCCACTGCAGATGGTTTAACAGCTAAAGAAAATGTGCACATCATTTACTTGCTTGCTCTCCCTCTGAATACCAACAGTTTCCCTGGATGGAGTGGTGGCCTCCTAGTACTTGAACCTCTTCACAACACTAATCTGTAGACACACAAAAGCTCTGCAAGGGAGACAGCAGAAATCTCACCTCAGCCTCTGAGAATTACTTCCTCAATGCTGAGATCTTTCCCTGCATCTGTCTGGCCCCCAGATCCTTTTTCTTTTCCAATTCGTCATGCTTTCCCCCTTGGAACATCTCAAACCATTTTGCATAAGCTACAAGATTTTTCTTCTTTACTCACTCGAGCCTAAAAGTTTCCCTGCTTATATTTAAGTCAGATGCTCCTCCGGGGCTCTTCGCTGTCTCTTGAACTTCTGATTCCTTTCCTATTTCCTTCTACCAAGAGTCCCCTCTAAAATTCAGGATCACACAGCTGGGAGCTACAAGCTGAAATGAGCTGGATCCCTCAGCTCTTTCTGGACCAGCTGCCTTAGAAGATCTTCCAAAAGCATTTCCATTTTGAACCATCCTGGTACTCTGCAACAGCAAGTTGGAGAGTACCAGGATGCGAGGCGAGTTGGAAAGGCCCCTGAAACTTCCCTTGTTCTAGCTGAGAGCGTCAGGGTTTCTTCGTAAGTCATCCCCACGTTTCTAAAAGTTGAGTTCCTTGAAACTCTTCTAGAGCACTGATTAAAATGGAGACCCCTGAACACAGCCCGACACCCCCAAACTTCCCAGCCATGAGTCCTGGACATTTGAATTTTTGAACTGAAGTATGTATAGTTGATTTACAATGTTGCGTTAGTTTCTGGTGTATAGCAACGTGATTCAGAGATGTATACGTATATAAAATATAAAAAAGAATGTATATACACATATAGACATTCTTTCTATATCTTGTCCATTATGCTTTATTATAGGATACTGACTATAGTTCCCTGTGCTATACAGCAGGATTTTGTTGCTTATCTATTTTATATATGGTAGTTTGTATCTTCTCATCGCAAACTCCCAATTTACCCCTTCCCACCCCCTTTTCCCTTTGGAAAGTTTGTTTTCTATGTCTGTGAGTCTGTTTCTGTTTTGTAAATAAGTTCATCTGTATCATATTTTAGATTCCACATATAAGTGATACCATACGGTATTTGTCTTTCTCTGACTTACTTCACTTAGTATGATAATCTCTAGGTCCATCCATGTTGCTGCAGGTGGCATTATTTCATTCTTTTTTATGGCTGAGTAGTATTCCATTGTGTATAAACATGGACCATATCTTCTTTATCCATTCATCTGTCGACGGTCATTTAGGTTGTTTCCATGTCTGGCTACTATAAATAGTGCTGCTATGAATATTGGGGTTCATGTGTCTTTTTGAATTAGAGTTTTCTCCAGATGTATGCCCAGGGGTGGGACTGCAGGATCATATGTTAGCTCTATTTTTAGTTTTTTAAGGAATGTCCATACTGTTCTCCATAGTGGCTGCACCAATTTACATTCCCACTGAACAGTGTAGGAGGGTTCCCTTTTTTCCACACCCTCTCCAGCATTTGTGATTTGTAGACTTTTTAATAAGTTTCAAGCTTAAGTGGAAAGTTGGAATATCTCTGCATTGCCATTTGCAAAGTCCACTGCCAGACTTTTCTGGCTTTCAATAGCTCCATTATTTTCCTTTCTCTTTCTACCCCTGTGATCATACAGTCTTATAAATTCTATGTGTCCTGCTCACAGAAATTTGTAATGGTTTAATATCTCTCATTTCTTCTTCTCCCAATCTAATACATCAAAATCACCTTTATTTTCCTGAAGCAGTGTTTTTCTTATATTAGCAGATATTAGGAATACAATAAACATTTTATCAAGAAACAATAGGGCTTTGCAGATAAGATAATCCATACCATTTTTCTAGATTCCACATATATGTGTTAATATACAATATTTGTTTTTCTCTTTCTGACATACTTCACTCTGTATGACAGTCTCTAGGTCCATCCACCCCTCTACAAATGACCCAACTTTGTTCTTTTTTATGGCTGAGTAATATTCCATTGTATATATGTACCACATCTTCTTTATCCATTCCTCTGCTGATGGACATTTAGGTTGCTTCCATGACCTGACTATTGTAAATAGTGCTGCAATGAACACTGGGGTGCATGTGTCCTTTTGAATTATGGTTTTCTCTGGGTATATGCCTAGGAGTGGGATTTCTGGGTCATATGGTAGTTCTATTTTTGGCTTTTTAAGGAATCTCCATACTGTTCTCCACAGTGGCTGTATCAATTTACATTCCCACCAACACTGCAAGAGGGTTTCCTTTTCTCCACACCCTCTCACATATGGATACCAAGGGGGAAGGGGGCTGGGATGAATTGGGATATTGGGATTGACATATATACACTATTGATACTATGTATAAAATAGATAACTAATGTGAACCTACTGTATAGCACAGGGGAATCTACTCAGTGCTCTGTGGTGACCTAAATGGGAAGGAAATCCAAAAAGGAGGGGATATACGTATACGTATAGCTGACTCACTTTGCTGTACAGTGGAAACTAACACAACATTGTAAAGCAACTATACTCCGAT
The DNA here is from genome assembly GCF_963455315.2 of Globicephala melas. Classification (NCBI taxonomy): domain Eukaryota; kingdom Metazoa; phylum Chordata; class Mammalia; order Artiodactyla; family Delphinidae; genus Globicephala; species Globicephala melas. The sequence goes on along the minus strand of NC_083334.1, from coordinate 8,787,280 downwards.
AAAAATTTTAAAAAAAAGAAAAAATAGGGCTTGCCATCAAATATTTTAAGTTATTTCTTATTGTTCTGTGGAAAAAATGGATTGCTTTCGCTCATATCATCGACTATCTCCTGTGCTTTGCCATATCTGTACTTTTCATTTTGCACATCCTGTGTCTAAAATAGCCCCACAAATTTTGTGCCCAGACCCTTTCTGTTCTCTGGGTCTGTGTCAAATCCCAACTTTTCTGTGAAATGTTCTTTGATGACCTCACTGGGTAATAATTTCTCTTTCTTCAAACTTCGCTCTCTTTTATTTGTGAGCAATCTCTCTCTGATTGCTCATTTGTCATGTTTCATACACAGCTCGATAATTAGGATGGATAGTTTACTGAGCATCTCTGTACCACAGACAGCGATAGGTTTCTGACCTATATTTTAATCTTCACCCAGCAAGATAAGTATCATTAACCTCATTTTACAGTTGGGAAACAAAAACTCTGGGAGTTTGAATAACTAATCCAAATTACCCAGCTACGGAGAGGAAAAACACAAATCTTAACCCATAATCTCTCTCACTCCAAGGCCAACTCTCTTTCACCAATCTGAGCTGAATAACTATGGACTTCGCTGACACAGCAGAACAGAAGATTCTGCAGATGGAGAAAAGGGATTGAAGCCATGGCTAGAAGAAACAGCAAGTTGGAATAAAGTCACTATCAGCTTCAAGTGGAAAATGGAATGTAAATGTTGCCAGGGCTCAGATCAGGACAGTACCTGTAATATATCAAGAAAAGCACAGCCTTTCCTGAGCCCATAGTCCCAGGTTTTAATCTATATCCCACCAAAGATGAGCGCTTCACAGTCACATATGTTTGGTGAATTGCAACCTCCTCTTACTGACCTCTGAGCCACGTTGCCCAGTAAGGTATTAAAAGACTGAGAATCTTTGGCAAAGGGACCTGTTTAACTTTTTAGCCCAATGTGCTCCAAAAGAGTTCAAAACAATTTTATTTTCAATGTACAACTATTAATAGACTGGAAACATGCTAATACTGCTGAAAATATTTGGAAGCCACTGAAATACTGTGTTTCTTTCTCTTCTGACCCTCTCTCTCAGTCCCAGCAGTCAGCGCCACAGCTGAGCTGGTTCAGCTAATTAAACTGGAATCTCTGAGGAGTGGCACCCAGGCAGTTCCGATGTGAAGCCCAAATTGGAAACTAAATGCTGAATCCAATCTTTCTGAATCTGCCCCATTTTGCACCAGCAGCCCATTACAAAATTATAAGATATATTTCAACAAAGACCAGAGAGCTTATGTTATCATACTCTGAAATATAACTACTAAAAAGTTTTCACTTTTCAAGAAAACTTGAAATGATCATTAGTAACAATACTTTTACCTCCACCTATTGAGGTATAATTGTCAAAACTGTATAGGGTTAACAGGTACAATATGATGCTTTGATACACACGTACACTAAAAACGACAGCATTTACTGAAATCAAGGTAATTAACATATCCATCATGGTACACAGGTTTTGTTTTGTTTTGTTTTGTTTTTTTTGTGGTGAGAACACTTAAGATCTCTGCTCTTAGCAATGGAAAACATGAGGCTCCTCAAAAAATTAAAAATAGAACACGCAATATGATCCAGCAATCCTAATTCTGGGTATAAGACCAAAAGAAATGAAATCCATATCTCAAAGAGATATCTGCATTCCTGTGCTTGTTGCAACATGATTCACAATGGCCAAGATATGGAACCAACCTAAGTACCCAGCTATGGACAAATGGATAAAGGAAATGTGATACACACACACACACACACACACACACACACACACACACACGACTATTACTCAGCCATAATAAAGAAGGAAATCCTACCATTTGTGACAACATGGATGGACCTGGAGGGTATTATACTAAGTGAAATAAGTCAGAGAAAGACAAATATTGCATGATCTTACTTATATGTAGAATCTAAATTAAAAAACCAAGTAGAACTCATATAACCAGACAGTAGAATGGTGGCTGCCAGGGACTGAGAGCAGGGGAAACAGGGAGATTTGGTCAAAGGGTACAAATGTCCAGTGGTAAGATAAGTTCTGAGGATCCAATATACAGTACGATGACTAGAGTTAATAATACTGTATTGTATACTTGAAACTTAATTAGTTATTATTGCAATTATCTTATTGTCCACTCTCTGCACCACCCACAAACACTCTAGACCCTCACTTCTGGGCCTGGTCCACAGACCAGCGACACCCACATCACCCAGGAACTTGTTGAAATGCAGAATCTCGGTACCTTCCTCAGACCTCCTGAGTCGTAATCTGCATCGAAAGAAGATCCCGGGTGATTCCTACACACAATAAATTTAAGAAGCATTGGACTAGCAGATATCACCATTTCAGGCACACGTTACGCCCTTGAAAAAGTTTTCTAAATAGATACATATGTACTTCGGTACAAATTCTATGGTTCTCACACTATATTTTTACTAAGTTGTAGACTTTTAGTAGTATGATGACCTGGGGACTTCCCTGGTGGCGTAGGGGTTAAGAATCCGCGTGCCAATGCAAGGGACACGGGTTGGAACCCCGGTCCAGAAGATCCCAGTGTGTTTTTAAAAGGGAAATTTATTTAAAAGTGTTCATTTAAGTGTAATTTTGCTTTCTGGAAAAGACCACATACAAAAAGAGAGAGGTGTGACTATAAAAAAACAAGAACAAAACACAAATATATTGTATTGTGTGAACTGAATTTATATTCCTAAAGGGGAAATTTTTCCCACTGCCTGTAACACTGATAATTTACAGGAAATGTAATCTTCAGTAACATCAGGTAAAGTGGTTAGGCTTTCCTATGACAGGAGAAATATCACAGCAGAGTTGAGGTTTCTGACATGTGGTATCTGCCCTGACTTGGTAAAGAACCACACTCTGGGACTCTCTAATCAGTTCCATCTTTAGGGACCAGGAATGTTTTTTTTTTTTTTTCTCTTCGTCATCCCTTGGTCTGGTCTTTTTGCATGTAGTCCTGGTGTAAAATACAACATTTTATCCACAGCTACCACCATTAAATAAATCATATAAATTTCCTATGTTCAAAATATTTATTGATGAACATAGTTTAACTTCATCAACTGTAAATATCTGAAATTCTAAATGCTGATTTCAGCCAAAATGAAAGCTATCTAAGATGACCTACTCTGATGGTATCTCAGACATCTGTGAAGAAATATGGAAATGAGACACTTCTGGGCAATGAAATGGCACCAGGGTACCTACTAAGAAACCCATCACAATCCTTAGGAGGGAGATTGCAGGGCACGGAAGTCTTCACCTGGGGTATATGTTTGCCTGGTCGTGAATTGGGGATAGAGGACGTGGGAGATTGAAAACAGGCAGCAGTTTCTCCTGGCCCATCAGGGACAGCCTCCTTTCCTCCTCAAGGCAACTTCCAGCAAGAAAGACTCTTCCTTCAGCACCTACTACAGACGGTACATTTCAGGTGAAAACGGAGGGAAGTAAGTGCCTTGAAAAGTACACCTGATTGGAAGCTTCTTGAAACACAGCCTGCGTGCTTGGCTCAGCCGCACTGTTTCCAGTGATTCCTTCGCTGCCCGTTGGGATAAAGAGTCCTCAGGCAGCTGGCTGCCAACGGGAGAGGGAGAGAACGGAAAGGGGGTTTGCGTAGGCCTTGTGGACGGGGGGGCGGGGGGGGGGTCACCTAATCACGTAGGTAACGCAAGTGTCATCTGGACGGTGCGAGGGAAAGAATGTATCAGACCAGGTTACAAATTCCCCGTTGCACAGACTTGGCTGTGATCAGACAAGTTTCCCTATTGAGTCTGGAGGGTTTGGGATGACTGGGGCTGGTCATTATTTCCCCACCACCTCTCATGTAAATGAGTCAAAGTTGTAGATGGGAAGCCTTAACATTTACACTGTTGGCAATGTCTTTACGGTATGCCCCCTTTTAGAAGACTTATAACATCCATTATTGTATTTATACTCACAACTATACATGACAAGTAAGTTAAGATGTATTACCTTACCTTATACCTAATAACACAGAAAAAGAAGACTGTAAAAGAAGGGGTCATGATGTCTCCACCATGGAGTAACAGGACCAGATCTAGACTTGAAGCGGCCTCACGCTTCCCTTGGTGTTCAATGAGGCCAGACAGAATTGCAGTCATTCTGGGATAATACTGGAGTGTAACATACTTCTTTAATAATAAAAATTTTAATAAAAGTATTTTATTTACTTTTATTTTCCTGACTTAAAAACAGTACAGAAATATCATCTTGATATATTTGAATAAAGGAAGAAATATAGCTTGGGGCTGTCTCTGTTTCAGTCCCTGCTCTGCCACCTGGCAGCTGTGTGGTAAGATATTTAACCTTCTCTGAGTTCATTTTTCTCGCCTATAACATGGGGATAATAGTATCTCAAGTAGTGGCAACTGATTACATTTGCCTGGCACATAGCAATATTTACTGAATATTACTATTCAGTGTAAGGTTTTCTTAGAGTAATATATTATTGAAAGAAATTTTTAGAGAAAGATATTTTGAGTGCAAGAGGGGTTTAGGAAAGGGGCTGTAATAATATCATATTAATTATGGCCTTAGGCCTCTGCACAGTATATAGAGGTTCAAGAAAAGTAGAAATTCATATACTGTTGTATACATATATATACACACATACACACCTACGATATTTATGTTATGCTCGCTCCACAGAAAATGCTGAGGTGCGAACATTCCAATAGGTTTGTGCAACGTAATTATTAAATTTAAATTTAAAATGGAAAACATAAAAGAAAGGAAACCAATTATTTCAGTTGGTGGTCACGGGGCCATGCTTTATGGCCCCGTCCTCCTCAGGCCTGAAAAACGCCATCGTCTTTCAAAAAGAGTGTGACCAGACTGTACTGTTAACATGAGGGGGGTGAAGGGTACGGAAACGGAAAAACTGAAAACAGTCACCCCGCGGAGGTGGCGGAAGAGACGGAATTCAGGGCCGTGCAGCTCCCTGGACTGAGTTCTGGAGCAGAAAAAGGACAGCAGGGAAAATTCAGATCAGGTCTGTAAGTTAGTCAGCACCAGTGTTAATTTCTTGGTTTCCACGACGACACTAGGGCTGTACAAGACGTGATTGTTAAGGGAAGCTGGGCTGGGTGATATACCAACTCTCCGGGCTGGTTTTACAAGTTCTCTGTGAAATGATTTTAAAATGAATAGTTAACAAAATGAGGAGGGAGCGGAAGGGGTTTCCTTTCTTGTACCCTGGGCAAGTGAACAGAAGGACTGATTTCAGGGCGTCTTTGCTCTGTGTGTGCCTCAATAATCCGTCCTCATTAGAAATGAAATATACACCAAGTCAGTTATCAATTAAGTGACAAGCTGGATAAACATCATAGATGTTAACTGACCCTTCAAGGGTTCTTTGAAGCTCACTCAGCTTTGCCAGTTCCTTTGAAGTTCTGTTTTGGCTTCAGCAAGTCACTGATTATATTGGTTTAATGGTGAAGTTGTGCCTGGTTAATGGGAACAAAATAAAGTGTAGTTACAAAACGACTTTTTGCTCTCTTATATGTAATCTTGCATCACCCAGACAGGCAAAGGGGTAGAGTCATGTTGGTTAGTGAATGACTGAACTTAAGCCTTAAAAAATATCATAAAGTAACAGATTTTCTGTTGCTATAAGAAGTCAGCTCTAATCTAAATCAGCCAAGAAGCATTCTTGCATTGATGATCCCTGAGGTTTTCCAGGGAGGCAGATATATAACTGTCTGCCCCACTGGTGGTACTTCTTCGAATGTTCTACCATCCATATGTCAATTTAACGTTGGTTAAATTGGGCCACGTGGGCCTTCCCTGTGGAGGCTGGTTCCTGAACAAGCGTGCAAGAGACACAAACGTGCTATGGTGAAGACAGGGGTGCATTCAGTGGGGCAAAGTAAGGGGTGCTTGCCGGGCAAAGGAGAAGGCCAGACTGGAGGGCAGGGTGGGCCAAGCTCTGAAAAGCCTTGAATGACATGCTAAGGCCTTTGGGTTTTATTCCGATGGCCCATGGCTCAGTCACTGAAGGTTTTTAAGAAACTGATGCATTTAAATAAGTTTTGGGGCATATTTTAAACGCATTTATTAGCCCTTGTTTTCTTTCCTTCTCTACCCTATACACACACTCCCTGCCATGAAATGGGGTAGATAATTATTCCCAAATATGAGTGCATGTTTTGAAGACAGCAAATGCTCTCTTCCTCGTTTCTCGTCAAGACTCTGTGATGTTCTTAGGAACATCCCTTTAACCATCATATCTTAATTTAGAAACCTTAGTAACTTAACTCTGAAATAAAATCAATTTTCTGCCTCCTTGATATTTCCGGACTTAGGAGTTAGATGCTGCCCCATCAAATCACTTCAGAAAGTAAGAACGTGTGGCTAGCTTTACTGTTAACCAGGTTTTTAACTGCAGGAAAAAACCGTAATTACTGGCCCACGTTGCAAAGACCACTAGGCATGACAGCTCTCTTTTAAAGGAGGGTATTGATAAAGAGACCAACCTATCTAAAATTAGAACCTGATGAGTTAAAAACAAATTCAGCCTCATCTGATGTACACAGAGTCGATTAGGCTTAAGTGATGACACCCCGGCCACGGTTAATACATGGACAATTTTGGGACTTTACATCATCCACCACTTTTAGACTGCCTCTGCTGTAGCCATGGCAACCCTTACATAAAACATAGCTGAGTTGGTAATTTTACTCCAAATGAAATGAAAATAAGGCTAATCCTATTATTGTTCTTAACAATTTCCCAAGTAGCTTCTTCTCAGAGTGCCCTTGCTTGTATAGTCCGTCTTTTAAAAATAGATTATTGGAAAATCATACGGGTGTGTGCACTCTCTCTACTCACAGCCGTTAGCACTGTCCTACTGCCGCTGCCGTGTAACCTTGTGCCTGAGAGGAGGTGTATCCACCTACACGGCCACTTAGTATTTTTCTTGCAATTCGGGGATGGGTAAATCTTTTAAATGTACCAGTTTAGACCATGAAACATTTCAGAGGCAGTCACTTGAAAGTTACGGTTAAATAATAGTCTTGAAGATAAGCCCTATTATGCATTTGTATAAATCTGAGAAGGTAACTCAAGTGATCCTGTTTTGTACTGTAAATGTGCCCGTGTGTGTTGCAGTACTGATTTAGGAAAACCATCTTTTCCTTTTCTGCCTCCACTGAAGAGCCTTCTGTTGAATAGGGGTCCTGTGCCATGTCAGGATCTTTCTCTTTATAATTGTGATAAACACTCAGTGTCATCCCTGATATTGTCCCTGTTGTCCCTGACTTTTCTGATGCAGCGTGTGTGCTAAATGGCTTCTCAGGTGGCCCATCTCCCCTACGGTGGTTGTCTGCCCAAGGCTTTAGGATCCAAAGTGCAGTCCTGAAACAGAGAAAAGGGAACTTCCTGACAGGCCATTAAGCTCAGACCTGGGTTCTTCCACTGGGGGGACGGTCTTACAGTAGAAAGGAAACACAGTTTGGGTTCAGGGGCCTGCAGATCCAGCGGCAGCTCTACCAACGCTCCCTCAGCTTTGCCATCTCTTACCCTTTGTGCCTCTCAGTCACCAGGAGAATATAATGATCAGTACAACTCTCTGTCTGATAATGGCTGTCGAAACAGAGAAATCATGATGAACCAACAGGTAACCCAGTTTATCAGACCAGAAGGCACCCAGGGTCAAAGTCCCACGGACAGCTTTTCCATCAACTACCCAATTCTTCCCAACTGCTGCTGGATCATTGATCTTGGTATCCTGGCAAATACGGGGAGATTTCAGACAGCCGGAAAACGTCTTCCAGTCTGAATCCAAACACCAGGAAGACACAGGGCCATTTCTCTGGCTGCCATGACAATATTCTCTAGGTCACGATTGTGAGTCGTTGCTATCAGGCCCCGCAGGTTGCCGTGGCCTCACCTGGCATTTCCGACGGGTGGCAATTATAGCAGATTCAAGACCCCGTCTGAGAACATTTTTCTGAGTCTGGTATTGAAGTTGGAGGGGACCCGTGTTGGGGGAAAGGACCGATGGAGATAAAACAGAGGGGAGGAGAGGACGCAAAAGAAACCAGCGGGGATGAGAAAAGAAGAAACAGGCAAAACCAAGTCAAGTAACATTGTCTCACTCCTGGGGACCGCTTACTGAAGACACGTGAACTGAAGGAGGTCTCCCTGCTCAAGGCGGTCACGTGGTGTGGGAATGTGCCATGAGGCCTCCTGCGAGGCTCTGCGCCACCGGGACTGGCATCTCTGTTCAGCATTCCTATTTTTCTTTCAGACTTGGATATGGACATCTGAGTTTCCTTTCCTACATAAACGGCATTTGTTTGGCGAAAGCCAACCTTGACTGTGGAGTCTACATTCATCCTCCGATATGCCTACTTTTTTTTCTCTCCCCCAGCCCGACACCTCACCATCCAGGTGACGCCCCTCATGTCTAGAATCTCTCACAAATAAGGCCTTTACCATGAGTCCCGGAGTTTCTGAGAAACCGTCACCATGTAGTTTTGCATGGCAATGATTTTCTGGAAACCAAAACAAGGTGACTTTAGAGCTAGGAGGGTGTTGCATCACTGAATCTCCTACAGTGATACACAGAGAAAGGCACTCAGTAGATGTTGAATGAATTAATTCAAAAGCTCATTTAGGATAGCCCCTTTTTATACAAGCAGTTAAATGATCTGTCCAAGGTCACAAGGAAGGTTTGGGGCAGAACTTGGAGCAAAATCCAGGACATTCAGCTTTCATTTTGGTATCTGTTTCCACTAACTCTGATGTTACAAAAAGGTAGATAGATAATAACATAAACCAATCCTTGAGTCTTTAAATTGTATAACGTGAAATAAGCAAAAGGGTAAGCTTGCCTGATCTAAAAGGATTGCTCGGATCAATGAAATGAAAAACAAAGATCGCAGAGGCCGTGGTTACTTTTCTTTTAACTGAAGTAGCATTTAACATAAGAACAATAAAACTAACGAAAGGAAATGACTTAAACTATAAATATGAATCCTCTGCTTTGAGTTTTGAGTCTTGGAAAATAAAATTCAATGTTGCTAATTGGTTTAAAACGTAAAACAGTTTATGACATTTGTCAGGTTTGATATTTTTATCCTTCAGTCTCTGTACTGAAATACAGGCTTAAACCTATAGAGATATTCAGAATCATTCATTTCATCTCCTCCACCAATGCATAAACAGCCAACATTTCCTCTATCCCAACTTAATTTGAACATACATATTGTCAAGTTTCCTTACCGTTCAAGACCTGAAATAGATAACAGCTGCAGTTTTTAAAATGCTAAGAAATTGAAAAAATAAAACCAAAAAAACCCAGTTCAACCCATAACAAACGACATCACTTAAAGTATACCTTAAGTCTTTAAACATTTATTCTTCGAATTCTCCCTTTTCAGTTGTCCTTATAGACACACCTAGAGCTGCTCTCACACAAGAAACACCATACACCAGAGACTGTAATGGATCTGATCAGGTTTTCTCCTGTTGCCACTAGCGCACACACCAGAGAACTGATCATCAGATGACTGGCATTATCTACGTATCAGATTAGTATTTACGGTTTGCCTGTGACCCTCATAGGTGCAGCATCTCCAGGGAGGAAAAGACATACACAATCACACATCTGCAGCAGAGGCGACAAACGGTTGGTGACGTGACATTTTTAAATCTCCACTGTCTAAAAATATCTGTTTACATTGAATCAGCTCCAGACCAAATCCAAAACTAGCTTAGCTCACTTAGCTGCCATCTTCTGTGTTGCTTTATAAGAATCCAAGATGAGACATGATACGTTCCAGTGCCCAAGGCCAGATAACATCTCCACCTCCAAATACCAGCACAAAGACATCTTAGAAACTTGGAAATCAGTCACCATATAGATGACATTTTAGCAGCCAACAGCGGAAGGCAAGGAAAGAACACAACTTTGTAAAGTCTGTTGTGGGAAGTGGGAAGGACATTTCTTGTCCAGTACTCACCATATGGAGGGCGCTTCTGTCCCGCTGATCTCTAAGAAGTCATATCCTTCTTCGAGCTGAAAGTCAGTGAAGACTAAAGCAATGGTGTCCCCGGGTTCTGCGAGGATGGTCCACGTACAATCGGCGTTGTTCTCGTACTCTGAAGGGAAGTAGGGGCTGGAGATGCTGCCGCTCGTCCCCCGTAAGGTCCCTCCGCAGGCCCCCTCAGCTGCACAGGACAGAAACAAAGAAAGCGTACTTGAAAATGGTCTCGTACACAAGCACCTCCACAAAGTGTCACGCTCGATCAGTGACACATATTTTCTGAACCCCAAAGAGCGACACGCAACCTGACAAAGGGTTTCTCCTGGTTTGTTAGTTTAGTTCCACAGAAAGACTTCAAAAGTCTACCCATTACACCGCGTTGTTAACTGAACTGCCACTATAGAAAGAGGTGAAATTGTCATTTCTAAAATCTGGAACGTGCGGTTACTATAAACCTGACATTCACAGACAGCTGAACCGTATTTTCAAAGGTTTCCTCTGCATCTTGGAAGACGGAAGTAAGTTGTGAGTCTTAACAGTATGTGGCCATCATTTCTTCCTTTTCTGAGAGCTGGCTTGAAAATACAGTGATCTTAAAAGAAGCAGTTGCCCTAATCTTTATGTCCTGTAGAGTTTGGGATGTGCACTTGGTTTTGAATTTCAGGTAAGTTCTTGAATGAGATGATAATGGAGACACATCAACTCATAAAAAAGTTCTGAGTAGGAAATAGTTGCATGAAAACTTAAAATGGATTATCTTGGAAAAGTGACAAGGAAAAGGTCACTAAGATAAAATACATTTAGGATGCAAAGTAGCATTGGAATAAACATTGTTTTGAAGAGAAATGGATCCTGTAACTTTCTCCACAGAGTAAAAAATAGATGGTATTCAATTTATATAATCATCTATTACAAAATGTTATGTACGTAGTAAACTGTACATATAGGGTAGATAAATATTTGTGAAATAACATGTTTTAAGACAAGTCTGTAAATACCGTCCCTCCCTTCCTTCTTTCCTATCAGACAATTCTGGCAAACAGTATACACTTGGCCCTCTATATCTGCAGATTCAGCATCCAGATTCTACCAACAGAGGAAGAATATACAAAAAAAATTCCTAGAAAGTTCCAAAGAGCAAAACTAAAGTCTGCTGCATGCCCACAACTATTTACATAGTATTTTCATTGTTTTAGGTATTGTAAGTATTCTAGAAATCATTTGAAGGATACAGGAGGATGTATGTAGGTTATACGCAAATACGATGCCATTTTATGTAAGGGACTTGAGCATCCGAAGATTTTGTTATCTGCAGGGGAACCTGGAAGCAATCTCCTGTGGATACCAAGGGACAATTGTATTTAACAACGAGGGACATCAGCGTTACAATTAGAGTGATAGACAAAGTCAGCCTGTTACCAAGATGGGAAACTTGCTTTTGGCGGCTCGTGGGACTAGACAGAGATCACTTGGAACAGATATTTACATTGGCTACTGAATAAATAACTGCGTATATAAGCATATCACACATATATAAAAAGTTGATACACACACACACATATATATATATAAACTTAAAAGTTTTCAAATCCAATGCTGTGGTTGGGTGATTACATGAAATGTATTAAATCTGACGGTGAAGACCGCATAAGTGGTTTGTAATTCAGCTGCCTAGCAAACAGCTCCCCTTCCCAAGTGTTAGAGGAGAAACACTCATATCAAATTATTCTGGATTTTTGAAACTGTAACCTATGCGCTGAAGCAGTTTATGATTTAAAAGACCTCGAAACAGGTGTATTTGTGTGCATAATACACTATAACCATAAAATAAGAGTGAAGAGGGTAAGAAGCATACTGGGTTCTTTGGGAAAATATCTTGGCGACCTTGACCGAACAGAGGTGATACTAAACCTATCTGACAAGAGTATGTATGCACAGGTACCAAACATCAACCACGGACCTTGGCTGTAGCTCTAGGGCAGGGCCGTGGAGTTCTTCCCCTGCAGCCTTTCTCCCTCTGGTCGTTCAACTGTCGGAAGATCTGAGGACCTGTAGAAGGTGTCTACTGAGCTGGGGTGACATCGTGTTTCCAGGGACTCCAGGAAGTGGCTATATATTACCTGGTATAGGAATATTTTATCAGCGGACAGAGCTGTGCTGGTATCTGCAAGCTGATAGCAGCACTGATGTCTCAGCAACACATCTACCCTCTGTTTAAAAGGGTGGTTGAACTGGATAACCTCCAGTGTCACTTTCTTTGATCCAATGACTCTAAGAGTTTAGATACTAAGTATCTAGATTTTCCTAGGACTTCAGCTGAGGGCTTAAGCAGGTCATGGAGGACCACGCTTGGATGGCCTAGTGAGTGAGTTCTGTACTCACTAACTCCAGAGGAGCCTGGGATGCCCATCACAGGCGCAGGCAAGTGGTGCGATTTTATGGCTACTCTGTTGAGACTAGGAGTAGACTGTATGAGGAAGACAAAAAGAATAGAAAATGAAACTAAAGAGAAAGAAAATTAAAAAGTTGGTAGAGAACAAAAACTATAATTCTTCCAAGGCTGCAATCACCATTGCGTTTTCTCTGGTAGATATTGTAATGACCACAGAACATTTTTAAATGAGTTACAGTCAGAATTATGTCAGGCTAAACAGATGCAGGATGTATTATAATTCTTAATGCAGCATTTCAAATAAAATATTACAGAACACTATCAGGTAGTCTGACTGATGATACCTTCTTTGATAATTAAGCACATAAAACAAAACAAAAATAATTCATGCCACTCATTGGATAACAAACAATAAAAAACTGTACAGAGTGAGGTCACATGTGTATGTGTGTTTGAACATGTCTGTGTGTGTTTGAACATGTCTGTGTGTGTTTGAAAGCAACTGCAACGGTGCTTCACATGTTTTTCCAACAAAACATTTTAACAGTTTTAGCTTCTTCCCCAGTTTTGTAAGATAATTTGTTCTCTAAACTATAACATTTTACACATCTAAAACGTAATAGCATGTGAGGAAGGGTAACATAAGCCCCGTTTGAGTCTGGGAAATACACTCAGGAATAACCCAGAAACAGTGAGGGATGGAATGTGGTGAATAAATTCTCCGCCTTCTCTCCCCTTGGTGGGGAAATTTTAAACTGTAACTTACATGGAGTATCAAATAAGACCCAGAGAGATTTAGTACCAATGCCCACAAGACTAACCCTATTAAAGCATACCTCAATGGCATTCTTCACTTCCCAGCCTCACCTCCTCACTAGTTCACTTTGCTTCCTGAATCACCTCCCAAATACTTTAGCTGCATTAAGTCTGGACCTCAGAGTCTACTCTCGTGGGACTGAGGCTAGGAAAACAGAGGTGTCATGGGTACTTGATAGGACCACAGGGAGCCCAGATAGTTGGTTAAACGTTATTCGAGTGTGTCTGTGAGGCTGACCTGAATAGAACAAAAAGGTGGATTAAGAGAGAATTCACTCCCTTGGATTGACTGCCTTCATACATGGACTCGGGCTGGGACTTACAGCCCTGTCTCCCCTGGATCCAGCCTGTTGACTGCAAGTGTTAAGACTCCGCCTCCAAATCCAATGAGCCCAGTCCTTTCATAAATCTCTTTATATTTCTCAAAATCTCCAAAAAATAAACCCCTCAAAATCATGTATGATATTTTATTTACTTTTGTATCTCACCATATATTATTTTTAAAGTGCCCAATAAAAAATACTGACGATACCTGAACTTTACTAGAGCAACTGCTGGTATCTCGATGGACCCGAGGATGAAGCTGACACTCCTATGACCTTAGCCTTGGGCTAAGGCAATGGGTTACGTCCGCTGGTCTTTACAGCGCTATGCAATAGACTCTACTGTGGTTCAAGATGTGTTTACTGATTTTGCTTTTGTTGTCATTTGTAATAGTAAGACTAGTATAGCAGCAATAGTAGTAGTGACAGTTCAGAGTTCAGAGATAAAAATCTCTCCATCTAAAGGCCCCAAGGAACACAGAGACACAGTATCATATATCTCCGTCCTAATTTTTAACTACATCACCAATTTCCAAGGGAAAATTATGAAAATATGAGATGTCCACAATCATAAAATATTCACTCATATCTCTTTTTCAGTTATCTGCTCGGGAAATGTACATGAATGAAGACCCTGCATTTTCTAGGAGGTACCTACACCTCATTATTACAGGTGTCTCCTATAATAAAGAGTAGCAAGGAGAAAGCAAATTCCTTTTTCAAGTTATTATAAAGAGATAACACTGAGATCATGCTTCTCAACCTCTCCACCACTGACATTTGGGGCCAAAGAATTTTTTGTTCTGAGAGGCTGTCCTTTGCATTGTAGAAGGTTTAGCAGTATCCCACCCTGTACCCACTAATCGCCAAGATTATCGCCCCCATTGTGACAGCCAAAAATGTCTCCAGACATTGCCAACTGTTCTCTGGGGACAGAACTGCCCCTCATTAAGAACCAATTATTTAGATGAATTTAATTAGTGCTTTTTCCAGTTCTTTTCACTGGTATTATATAGATCCTTCTAAACAAGAGGAATTAAAACCATATTAAAATGCTGTGTAGTATTCTTTCTTTGAGTCAAGATAAATCATTGATTGGATATTTGACCTATTTAAACTTATTAAAATATAGGAAGACTATAAATATTTCCCCTTAGATAATATGTTTATTTAAAGTAATTTAAAAGAATTCTAGTTACTGCAATAGTATTTGAAAATACTCTCATTCTGGTACACTTTACACAGTTTTTTGATAAATTAATTAGGAAATAGCTATTAAATGTTCCAAACTAAAATGTTATCTCTTTAGAAACACCGAAAAATCAGTATAGATATAATAAATTTATTGTTTTTATTTAACATATCTCTAACACTAGGATTCATATTTTGATGGAAAATATGTGACAAATGTAATTTAAATTATTTTATATGACAAATTATATTTTTAAATACATAAGTTTATAATTTCTGAGATGTTTTCACAAGGCAGGCCTCACTGGTTATAAATCAGTAACACTGCAAAAACACAGTTAAACTAAACAATTTAACACTTTTTCTCTAATTATTCATAAATAAAATACTAAAATCAAATGTTTTACTTGAAAATTAGATATAGAGGTTTCAAAACTAGAGATCATTAGCTAGGTTTATATATATATATATATATATATATATATAACATATATATTACACATAATGGCCACAGACCTTTGGAATCATCTCTTAATGCTGTTTACACACACACACATACACTTACAAGCACACACACAATAGTACTGAAAACTAAACGATCTTCTTACTCTCATCTTTTCTCTGGAAATCTGTTTCACTCAAATTAACCAGACTGATCCTTTTAAAATTTAACTTGAATCTTAAAAATTTCCACTCAAAACTGTTAAACTTTCCGTATCCCCACTCGGAATAAAATCAAACCCGACCAGGACCTGAGAAGCCCTAGGTGATCTGACCCAATGCCCCCATCTCACGCCCACGTTGCCTGGCCTCTGTCCACCCCACCTCTCCTCATCCCCCTCTAACCATAGCCTGCTGGGACCACAGCCAAGTGCGTCCCTGCCCCAGGGTCTCTGCACTCACCGTCCTGCCTTCCGGTCTGTTCATTAGTCCCCTTCCTGGGTCCACCTTCTCTGACAGCTGTGTATGAACTGGCATCTACTTTGGACCATTCCCTGTGTCTTCATTCTGCTCTGTTACGTCTTAGCACTTTGCTAAGGGCGAAGCATTGAACCATAAGCTTTACGAGCTTGCCTTTGCACAGGTCTGCTATTCCTAGTAGGCGGCCTGGAGCCCAGTAAAATTCCCCGCCCCCGCCCCGGCCTCATTGTGTGAATGACTCAGCATTTCCTACATATACCAGTTACCTGGAGCCTATACTCAGTCACCTTCAGTAGGAAAAATGGGACTACGGTAATATATATTTCTGGACCTAAGCATGGCATCAAACTATATCATTTCTGAGAGTAGAAATAGAAAAGTTAATTTATGTATAGAAATAGGAGGCATTTTCAAGCATGAAGTTTAAAAAAATAATACTCTACTAAAAACAACAGCAAGCCTCTAAGCAGAGAGGTATTTCAGACGAAAATTAATTGCCAAGAAGAAGGTTTCATCATGGTAGCAGGTCCAGGAGGGGTTTAGCTGACGGCTTGTTTTGCTTTGTTCTCATCAAGTAGCTAAGCCACAAGTCCAGAAATATTATTTTTATTCTCAGCAGAGCAGTGGGGAAATTTCTAGAAGAATTAAAGCCAAGGCAGGCAGAGAAAGCAAAATAATCAGAGCAAAACATTAAGAAAGGGAGATTATGAACAATCTTCCCGGAAACTGAAGAATTATTTCAAGCTCCGTAAGCATCTGATGTAAACTTAAAAACCACATATAAAAAGTAAAATGTATTAAAAAAAATAAGTAACCATTAAAAATAAACTAAATAATTCTGACCAATATTTAAATAATATAGTTATATGAACATAATGTAAGCTTCTTTTATCCCTGGATGTTCACAGCAGTACAAACGTATCAAAAATTTTACTTGAACATTAATTTTGCTATATCCAGAGCAATGTTTTGTCTGGAAGCTGAAAAACTGGGGGGAATCTAATTAAGTAAATGCTATTTAGAATTCCATCATCTCCCCCCATACACCTTTTTTTTACACATTACGCAGAAAGAAAATGAAGATAGGTTCGAAACTACCAAGTAAATACTTGACTGTAAAAATTAGCACACAAAATACTTCTTAATAAAATGATGCATACAGGCCTTCCCTGGTGGCGCAGTGGTTGAGAGTCCGCCTGCCGATGCAGGGGACACGGGTTCGTGCCCCGGTCCGGGAAGATCCCACATGCCGCAGAGCGGCTGTGCCCGTGAGCCATGGCCGCTGAGCCTGCGCGTCCGGAGCCTGTGCTCCGCAACGGGAGAGGCCACAACAGTGAGAGGCCCGCGTACCGCAAAAAAAAAAAAAAAAATGATGCATATAATATTGAGTCACTTCACTCTATATTTTAAAAACTGTGCTCCTAGGACATCCACATGTAGGAGTCACAGGTTACAAGTAGCAAATAAAGTCAAGTGGTTGGGCTTTGCTCCCACACCAAATGTCTATCAGAGCAATTATTTCTTTAAGTTCGTGTCCTATATTGAATTTTCAAAAAATCTTACATTTGGAAAAAAAAAAACATTCTACAGCTTAAAGGAGTCTGAATGCCATCAAGTTAATCCACGAAGCAGATAAGGTTTTTAATAAAAGATGTGTTTGAACCTACTGATTTCTGTAAGTGGGGAAAATAATTCTAACTGTAAGCAGAAATCAGAGTGCACTATTTCCCCTAAGGAATTTCAAAACATTAAAAAATTTTCATCCTAAACTGTAAAATTATTATAAGCGTTGCCTGGGTATAAATGCTGCTAGGAATGTATCTTAAGGGCATGATTCAAAATACAGAATAAAACATTATTTAGAGACATACTTTGCCATATTTATCATAAAGAAAAATTGAAACCAACTAAATGTTTAACAACAGATAAATCATTAAATAAAGTATGTTGCACCCGAACCAAACCATGCAGTGTTTACCGAGCGTTTGTAACATTGCTTCAACAAATTCCTGACCTAGAATATTGAATTTATAA
The DNA here is from genome assembly GCF_963455315.2 of Globicephala melas. Lineage (NCBI taxonomy): Eukaryota > Metazoa > Chordata > Mammalia > Artiodactyla > Delphinidae > Globicephala > Globicephala melas. Next base: position 8,769,521 of record NC_083334.1, on the reverse strand, counting down.
AATGCAGGGTATACAGTGGGTTGTATAGTTTCTTCTCAATTTTAAAATTTGTATGAAAAGCATCCAGGAAAGAAAAAAGAAACGCACACACATTTATAATGTTCAATGTCTAATACTAGGCAATAGTCTCTAATATACCTTCCCTAGGGCTGTGTAGAATATTGGTACCTACAAGTCAGACTGTCTGGGTTTGAATCCAGGTTTTCCCACTTTTGTGTCACAAGTTCTCCTCTCTGGGCCTCAGTTTGGTTATTTATAAATGAAGATAATAATGGCATCTATTCACAGGGTGGTTGGGAAGGTTAGACAGATCAATAGCTGTAAAGTGCTCAGAACAATACTAAGAACTCAGTAAAAATATTATTTTTTCCTCCCATCTGGCATGCAGTGATCACTCAATGATAGTTTATTTAATTATTTTGACCATTGTATCACTGCTTTGAGTAAAACTGCCCTTCCAAGTCTACACACTGTTTTCACCAGGAGTTTAGCAGCTGCTTCAGAAGGAGGGGAGAGTCACACAGAGCCCAGTCACCAGGAGGCAGCCTCCTTCCCCAGGTTTCCACTCCTCCTGGGGCTGGAATGAAAGGGGGCCCAGATCTTTTGCTTCTGTTCTTGTAGCCTCACCACCACCTATGTCACACCTGAGACCATCAGGAGATTAACCTCTTACATCCTTCATCCTTAGGTACTGAAGACACTGGAAGGAATGCTGGTCTCCTAGGTCACCCCTCATCCCCTCAGACCCTCATTCGCTCAAAGTTCTACAAAGCTCACGTGTCTGACCCCGACCTCTCCCAAGCTCTTAAAACCCTTCTGCTAGGTCCTCTGAAACTCAAGGTCAACTATCAGGAAAACTTCCTGCATCTCAGCCACTTCTGAGGTATCCCCTCACTTCTTCCTCATGGAAGCCGGCTGTCTTCTGAGAACGTTGCATCATGAAATCCTCCCCAAGGTCAATGTTCAGCATCCGTAGCCCAAGTACCACTGTCCCTAGAGCTGGACGACATGCCCACCAACATGCATCTCATTACGACTTCTGGACCACGTTTGTTCTTTCCCCAGCGTGGAGTCTCTCGTCCTCAGAATCCAACACCTTCTTCCCTGGAGTCATCTACAACATCCCCTGGGCAGCCCCACTAGTCCTTGCAGATGTTTACTTCTGGCTCAGTTTCTCCAGCTCTACATTTGTCTTGATTCTTGCTGATTTCAGTATCGAGTTAGATCATCTTCTGAATATTGGCCTCTCAGTTCATTCGGCTCCTCTTCCAAAAACCTAACCCCACACAGTCATTCATTCCCACCATCACCCTTCATCTTCTCAATACCAATAAATGATCATTTTCCAGAGCTGCAAGGTGGGGTGTCCCATTCTCAGACCTCCACTTTCTATATTTCCAGGTCACTGCCTCAAATACCTTAACTTCAATATTTCTTTGACACCGATAGACCTACAGTTCCCTGATCTTGACATTTTTTCACTTCCTTCCCCTCAGGCCCCTCATGTCCCCATTTCTCCCCTTGCCATCCTCAGATTTCATGGCCATCATTTCAGTCATTGCCTTGGGTCTGCCGTAACTCCACTGTCAACACCTTAGACTCAAATCAGAGCAAATCCACATTTTCTCCCGTGGTAAACATGGCTGGAGAAAAACCCAAAACAAAAATACACTAATGGGTCTAACTTTAAATTAAAGACCACATCCAAGTTGGCTTTCAATGATGACATTCCTACTTTGTACCCTTCATCCTTTCAGTCCTCTTTCAGGGGGAATGACCATTTTGTACCCTCTTCCTCATTCACCTGCCAGCATCTCCTACCACATCCTTGATACTACATGGTGATTTTGTTTCCTATTTCCCTAAGAAAACAGAAGCAATCAAAAGAGACATTTTACAATCTATTGACACCATATTTGATCACCTATCTGCTTTTCTGCTCATAAAATTTCCTTCCTATATGAATGGTAAACGCTCTTAACCTAGGGTTAATGCTGTCTGTGCTCTTGCTTTCATCCCTGAACAAGTTTCTAAGCCAAACCTCCCAACAAATGATCATTTACCCTTTTTATTGGAGAACTGCTCTCAGCATACAAACATGTTACAATTTTCCCCATTCAAAAAACGTTTTTTAAAAAGCAACTATCTTTTGATTCCACATCTATTTTCCAGACTCCATATCTACCTTTAACTTTATTTATAAAAATCCCTCTCCCAGCAACACATCTCAAGAAATGTATATAATTGCAATCTTTAATCTCTTCCCATCCTCTACTGAACCCACTTGAGTCAGGATTTTGTCCTCAGCGGTCCACAAGAACTGCTCTTCTCACGTCAGCCACACCAACAAATCCAATGGTCAGTTCTCAGTTCTTATCTTATACAAGCACTCAACAACATCCCACAGTTATCCATCTCCACCTCCTTGAAGGATTTTTCTCAATATACTTTTAAAACTTTCTTTTATCTTGAAATAATTGCAAATTCATAAGAAGTTGCAAAAATAGTCCAGGGTGATTCTGTGTACCCATCTTCCATTTTCCACCAATGATTACATCATACAAAGGTATAGTATAGCAACAAAATAAAAAAAATGACACTAGTACAACGTGTACATATGCTTTTATTCTCTACTACTTTATATACTACACACGTGGATGCCTCTAATCTTATTGACCATTTCTTCTCAATCTCCTCATTATTTTGATTCCATCTCCCAATCCTTAGTGTAGTGCCCAGTATTCAGTATTTGGACCTCTTTTCTTCCTAACTGCATTTACTACCTGGGTGATCTCATCTAGTTTCAGTTATGTGGATGTAAATACGGTACATATGTTGACAGTTCTCAAATTTGTAGTTCAATTCCAGATCTCTCTTGAATTTCAGTTTTTGTATCCACCTGCCAACCTGGCATATCCATATGGATGTCTAAATAGCATTCCAGACTTACTAACCCCCAAATCATATTCTTGACCTTTCATTTTCCAAATCTGAAATTCCCTTTCTCCCTTTCAGTAAATGGGAACCCCATTCTTCCAGTGGCTTAGATAAAAATGGTGTCATCCATGACTCTCCTATTTCTCTCATATCCTGTAACCACTGCATCGTAAAATTCTACTGGCTCTTTCTTTAAACCGTATTCTTTTTTGTTTGTTTGTTTGTTTCATTTTTATAGCAGCTTTATTCATAATTGTTAAAACCTGGAAGCGACCAAGATGTCCTTCAATAGATTAATGGATAAACAAACTCTGTTGCATTTATATAATGGGATATTATTCCGAAAACTAAGGAATTGAACTACCAAACTACAAAAAGACATGGAATAGCCTTAAATGCATATTGCGAAGAGAAAGAAGCCAATCTGAAAAGGCTGCATACTGTATGGCTTCAACTATATGACATTCTGAAAAGGTAAATCTCTAGAGACAGCAAAATGATCAGGGGTTACCAGGGTATCTGGTGGAGGGAGAGGTGAACAGGTGGAACACAGAGGATTTTAAGGGCAGTGAAGCCATTCTACATGATACTGTAATGGTGGATATATGGCATTATGCATTTGTCAAAGTGTATCGATATCATTTCATCAGTTGTAACAAAGGTACCACACTAATGTAAGATATGAAGAATAGGAGAGACTGTGCAAGGGGCAGAGGAATTAGTATATAGGAACGCTCTCTAGTTCCTGCTCAAGTTTTCTGTCATCTTAAAACTGCTCGAAAAAATGAAGTCTGTAAGTTTTTTTTTTTTTAATGCAATGATAAAGAATAAGAATGATAGGATAAAGAGTGCCCTGGGTCAGAGGCGGGAGGGAATCTACTGTCCAGTAGGTCTTCAGAGAAGTCTCTCGGAAAAGGTGACCCTTCTAAGCTGTATTCTTAACCCAAAAGCATTGTGCAGCCTTCCCTGCTCCTACTATCTCTCAACATGACATCATCCCTCACCTTGAAGACTGCAGTGGCTTCCTAACAGGTTTTCCCACTTTGCCCTTCCCACCATATATTCTTTGCTCAACAGAGCAGCCAGCGTAAGGCTCTTACGTTCAAGATGAGATGATGCCACTTCTCTTGTCAAAACCCTCCCGTGTCTTCCCGCGTTGCTCAGAATAGAAGCTAAAGTCTGTACGATGGTCCACGGGGCTCCCAGGATCTCTCAACGCCCATCTTCTCTGACCGTTTCTCCCAGATCCACACCACTGTCCAGTCTGCTCCACCATACTGGCTGCTGCATTATTCTCCACTCACCCTGGGGTCACTCAGGATCAAAACCCTGGCTGATTCCTTGACCTGGACCATGCTCTTGACATTCTCATACAGTTTAATCTCTCACCTCTCCGAGGGGTCCAAATAATGCTGGTTTGTCCAAAGGTAGTGGTTTCCCAGGACATGGGGCTTCCGGTGCTAAAACCAGGACAGTCCAGGGCAAACCAAGCAACTGGTCACCACAGCTCAATCAAATGTCACTGTCTTAGTGAGAGCGTCTGTGAACACGTACTACAATTGGATATGTGACATATGTATTTGTTTTTACTCATTGTTTTTCGATTTATGTGGTCTACCTCTACCCATTAAGATATTCTCATGGCAGTTGGCATCTTTCTTGTTTTGTTCGCTTTGTAGCCCCAGCGAAGAACTAATGTAAGCAAACTACAGCCTGTGGGCTACATACAGCCCAGTATCTGTTATTGTAAATAGAGTTTTACTGGAAACAGCCATGCCTATTTGTTTAGGTAGCGTCTATGGAGACTTTTGCTCTAAAATGACTGACTACAGTAGCGGAAACAGAGACCATATGGCTTGAAACACATAAAATATTTGCTATCTGGCCCTTGACAGAAAAAGTCTAGTGACCCGACTGTTAAATGTATCTGACATCTTGTCTCTCCTGGATAAACGTTTCTTGAAAGAACAAATGAACAAATACAAATAGACAGCAGATATATTCTACTGGCAATTAAAAAAAAAAGCAACTTTGGGGCACCATTTTAATGCTAGTAAATTCTCAGCAACTTAAAAGGAAATACTAACATCAAAACCAAGAGTAATTGTAGTGAAAATACTTGTGGCATGGAAATTTGTTCAGCAAATTTGCAAAGCATAAATAACATTCTGAGAATTCTATCCTTAGGAAATAATCAAACAGAAGAAACAAAAGCAATGTTATATGTACAGAGACACTAATTATAGCATTATGTGTAGAAGCAAACACTGGAAACAATCATTATGTTCAATTACGGGGAGAGAGAGAACTATTCCTTTGTATAATATTGAGGATATTGAGAAGAAAATGCTGTCAGTTAAAACTGAAATGTTTATGATTTAATACCAATCTTAAAAAGAGAAAACAATGCACTATGCTCTATGACTTTAGTCTCTAAGAGCTTTTCAGAGGATGAACTGGCCTCCTTCGGTCTCCATTTCTGTTCCATTCTAGCTCTTCAATGATAGTGATTTCAATAATAATAGCTATTATTGGTATTAAGTACTTCAAGCATCTCATTTAAACTTTACCAGTCCCATGAAATTAAAAGCAGTTTTAATCCAGCTATATATGTATAATCCAAACGGAATCACTTTGCTCTGCACTTGAAAGTAACACAACATTGTCAATCAACTATACTTCAAGTATAAAAAAAAAAAAAAGTAGCATTAATCCAATTCAACAGATTCAGAACCAGAGGTTTTGCAGACAGTTTGTCCATGATGTTGAGCTAGTAAGTAAGAAATGACCTTGAATGACCAAGACCTTGAATGACCGAGTCCTCGCTATTAAACACTTCCATCACTGCCTGTCCCAATGAATGGCATTTAATTGGACGTGTGTTTTTTTGGGCACTAGACAACTTCAGCCCTGCAACCTAATACGGTACTTACATGGAAAAACAAATCATGGAAAAATACTGTAAATTGATCCACAAAATGATTTGTATACAGGCACTTACGACTATGCTTTAAACCAGTTCCAAGATTGTATTTAATGAGATAATATATATTTAAAAAAAGAGTGCTTATCAGAAAGCCTTGTATCACAGTGAAATGCAAACCATGTAGACCAGATTTACTCTAATAATGTTGACATATGTTATTGATATTTTTTTTCAATTTTGGTAAGACTTAGAGTTGGTTATTACACAGTATGCAAGAAAAGTGCTGAAAACTCAATTGCCTAAAGCCATTCAAACTTTATTTAGATCTGAGTTTCTTATATGAAGACTACCTCTTTCAATCTTACTTTGCAATGCTTGATCCTGACAAGAAAGATCATCTGAGATTCATTTTACAACGTTACCTCTGTAACATAACTGATGAAAACCCAGCTGTGTTTTAAATATCATAGAATTGATCGGTACCCGCAAAAAGCATGACTTCTCTCCCTTCTCCTCCCCTCCAGCTACATGTTCTCCCAGCATTTGTCTTCCCCATCATCACTAGTGGCAGAATGTCTGCAATTAAACACCCTGAGTGACATTTCGTAAAGCGCTGGCCAGTGCCACGTTGTCATCTCCAGTCACCTTATGTAAGGCTTATCAGTTAAAGAAACTTGCAGCTTCAGGCACTGACATCCCTTGTTTAGCATGTTTTATTAAAGGTATTGCCGAGACTGCTCCTGGTACTATACTTGGTGGCATGTTTGCATGCTCTCAGTCATCCTTCCGAGGAAATACAACTGTCCTGAAATGCATAAAATCCATCAACTCTTCAAAAAAAGCAAAACAGCTGCCGTATCCTACACTCTTTAAAACTCTCAAGTAACAGTGACACTGTGTTTTGACACTTTTAGGTGAATATTTATCTTAAATGCTTTTGTTGAGACAGAGAGAAACAAGGTCAGAGTCTTGGTGAGTAAGCAGTTTTAGTCCCTGATCATAACTCACTTATGGTTATTCTTCAGTGGTTTACAGATCACGCTTCTCAACAGAACAAAAGGAAAAAACAAAAACACCTCTCCTTACCCACGCCAAGCAGAAGACACAACGTGAGAATGGCCTTTACCACCTACTGTGTCTGCAGCCCTGGACAGGATCCCTCACATCTCAGGGAGTTAGATCCCTCATCTGCAAACTCTCAGTATCAATATTAACCTTGAATACTTTTGGACAAGAAAACATAAACGAATGTATGCCAAGTTTATAACGCAACACCTGCCGCAGAGATCTGGTCTAAATAAAATGCTTAGCCATGCTATTTCTACTTCCCCCTGGCTTTCCTTCTTTAGTAATTCATAGTGGCTGAAAAAGATTCTGTTGGCCAAAAACGGAAAACAGGGAGGGAAGAGTTACTGGCCAATCACGTCTCAGGTAGCTTCTATCTGGTCTCAAGGGCCTCCTAACACCACTCTGCCTGGAACCAGTACCCTGCAGGTTCACGGAGCCCAGATGCCAGCAGCATCCTTCAGGCCTCACCTTTCTGCCCCCACATGAGAATTCCTGCGAGGACAAATTGGCGGTAGGGAAGGATTTAGGGTTGCGACAGAGAAAGAGGAAAGAGGACCAACTTCATGCAAAGAGAAGCCTTCCCCAGAGAAGGAAGACCATCCGACTGGGGCAAATGGATCCCTGCTTGCCTCCTATGCTCCAAGATTGACTTACTCTGCAAAGAAACAGCTGCAGCAAGTCATATGTTAGCCTTTAAAATATAATAAGAAAGATCCTACTGCCAAACAGCTCTCTTTGGGCTCAAGGCTCTCTTGAGCTGGGTTTATACATCATGTTGTTCATCTGAAAGCCCTGAGGCTGTGGCTGGTGGTAGCTCCCATCAAGCCCACAGAAAACAGTTTTAGCTGGTGCTTGCTTTGAACCACAGGCTTCTGCAGAAAATGCTGAGACTGGCAGTCACTCTTCCCTGCTGGCATCTTACTGCCCTTATATTTCTCTTTTTAGGCTCGTAATCTCTGAAGGGCCTGCAGGTCTGCCAGACACCTTCTCCTGCATTGCCCAAGGAGCAGGTGGAGAAATGGGAGGATGCTAGAGACCACCAACTTCCATCTCCCCCGGAGAAAACCAAGGCACACGCTTCATCCTCAGAAGCAGGACATCCCCAGACAAGCCGTGTTCTCTCTGCCCCTTCCCAGATTCCTCAGGGCTCAAGCACCAATCCCTCGAGAAGAAAATGTTTGTCTGTCTAATCCAACTTCAAATATTTGTTCCCCAATGAAAATGTAAGTTCCTTCTTTAAAGGAACCTATTTTTTTTATTCTCATAAATTAAAAGGGAAAGAGCCGGGCACTGCAGTGCCCAATGGCATAAGACACCAGGCCCAGATTCCAACTCTCCCATTCACTACTGTGTGACCTCAGAAAAGTCACCTCACGTCTCTGTGCCCGAGTCCCTCTGACTGAAAAGCAGGATCAACGATAATACAAAACTTGCAGGGTTATTGTGAAAGTTAAACACAAGAATATTTGTAAAGCATGTAAATGATGTCTGACATTTGGTCATTGCTACAGGTTTAACTGTTATTATCACCGCATCTTTTTCTTAAAAATCTACAATTTGAGTGACCAAGCTGAAATGTCTATCATTAGATAACAGATGCTCCTCCATGTGTTCCTTATTAAAAATACGTTGAGTTTGATTGATTGATCCCTTAAGAAAAAGGTTGATTGATTAGTCGCTTAAGGAAAAGGAATCTAGAAATAATCTCCAGCTGACTATTGCCAAATCTACATTTTCGATACTGTCATACTATTTATATGCATATGTGTATCTACACGCACGCTGTATACATGGCTTTTGTTTCCTTATTGCAGCCCAAGTAGTGACACATAAAACACAATGACCTGTCCTGACACGGACTCACCCTTTAGTAGGCACTTAACTGGCTCTTTGTCTGAGTCTCTATTCATTCAGTTTCTCTTCTTAAATCAGCCTGGTAGTTGTTGTTTTGTTTTGTTTTGTTTTCCCCAAAGAATTTCAGTAATGCAGAAAAGCCATTTGTTTAAGAGCTACTAGCGCTGAGATCCTATAATCTATTTGTCTCCAATCACTTAAATCTGAATTTGCTTTCAAAACTGGAGCGGGGAGAAGATAGAAGCAGTAATTACAACAGCTAATACATATAGAACTTCACTGTGTCGAGTTCTCTGTTAAGGATGTTATCTGGATTATCTCATTTAATCTTTACAACAGACCTGTGAAATAGGTACTATTACACAGGTAGGAAAATTGACGACAGAGAGAGAAAATAACACTGCACAGCCCATAAGCATCATGCTAGATCACCTGCGCTTTATTCACCTTCTTTATGTGTTAAAGACTTTGCAGGATGTTTTGCATATGTCATTTCCCTTAATCCTCATACTAACACTGAGAATATCAATCTTTTCAAAACATTTGCTTTTCTATTGACGATACTGTGTAGAAATTGGGTGTGTGGTCTCGTAGCTAGGTTGCTGTACGAACATCTTACCGTAGTATATGTAGTAGTTTATAGATGGAAAATAAGTGTGAGAGAGGAATCCAATGTACTTACAGTAGCATAGACCATAACTGCTAGGTCCCAGAATTGAACCTAGTTTATTTTCTCCCTAGAATCACTCTTATTTTTATTCTTTTATACATCTGGAGCCATACACGCACAAAGCTATTTCCAATTCTTTGCCAACTCCACTATATAGCTAATTAGCCTCTTCTTCAAAGTTTCCCATAACCTTCGTTCATTAGATCCCAATATCATCTCTTCCCAAAGTAAGATAGTATCTGAAACGAGATTCCTTTTGAGAAATCTTTTTGGATTACTGGAGAGCTAGGCTCACCGTGATCTTCTGCTTAAAAGTAAAAGTAAAACTAGGCTTCTCCTTTCCGATACCATTCAGCTCAAATCTGTTTCAGCAATTGCCGAGAAGTTAAAGGGGAGAATTCCAATCAGAGAATGGCATACATGTGTGTATTTCAGACCCATTTTCTTATGAGTCCTTATCATAAAACTACAACTGTATACTGAACCCTACATCATAAGTGAAAGTGACATGTACTCACAGCACCAGAACTCTGCATACATTAACGATTGTTGTGGATAGAAAAAAAGAAAACTAAAATTCTTCTGCTTGCTAAGTCTGAACTGTCTGAAACAGTAGATACTAGCATACATAGCTAATGAGAACATGCGGCTAGTTCACCTTGAGAAATGATTTAACTGTGAAATACACGTCAGGTTTTAAAGACTCAGGGAAAAGTGCAAACTACTTCATTAATATTAATAATACTGATTATGTGTAGAAATGGTCATCTTTGGACTATGCTGGGTTAAGAAAATGCATTCTTAAAATTAAATGCACCTGTTTCTTTTTACTTTATCGATGTAGTTATTAGGAAATTTTAATTACATAATTGGCTCCCACTTGTGGGTTGCGTTATATTTCTAGCGAACGGCACTGATCTAAATACTGAGGACCTGGGAGTTTTTCTTGGTTAGGCGTGTGGCAGTTGGACAGCCCCGAGGCCCTGGCTGAATGATGACGGTCACTGCCCCCCACCAGCTCCATCACACAGAAGAAGGATGCTCTGGGCTACAACCTAGCTAATTCCGAACATCTTTGGCTTTTCCCCATGCTGTATGTTATCCTTCTACTCCAAAAGATTATGAATATAGTATCTTCCCTCAAATGTTTCACTTGTGGATGCTTTTTTAAAGACCTGTTTTTTTTTTTTTTTCTCTCTCTCTTTTTTGACATATGCCTGGAAAACTTATTACTTTTCTAGTTTGGAATATTTCTTTTCAAGCAGAAGCCAATAATATGCTTAAAATAATGAAACGATGCTTTAACAATTCTGGGAGGAAATGGTTTCCACGTATAATTTGATACTCAGCTAGACTGTCCATCAGTACGGATGCAGACAGGGACTATTTGCAGGCATGCTAAAGCTCAAAGGGTTTTCCTCCAAAGCAACCTTTCTCAGGAAACTATCTGAGATGAAACAAAGAGAAAAGAGGACAGGATTTACAAAATAGTGAACAGGTTGAGTGGAACAGGGAAGAAGTGTCAGAAACACTGCCTTATAACAGACCTACAAGCCAGTGCTGGACCCTCTGAGGGAACAGGGAGGGGGAAGTGATGGATTTGGGGAAATGAGGGCAAAAGGGGTACAGACAAGGGGACAAAGGTACAATATGCTGAGACTGGTGATGACCGAGACTTCAGGAACCGCAGAAGACGAGTGTATGCAAAATACGATGCAATCTGGTTTACGTTAGAGAAATGTCAGTGACCTTCAGGAAGAAGAACAGAGTTCATTCCCAGCAATAATTCAAATAAGTGTAAAGTAGAAGATATCTGGATTACTGGGATGAAACATAAGTTTTATAAATCAACAAGGGGAAAAAAAAATAATTCAAAAATTTAGGACAAATAGAAGGCAGTCACGGCAACAGGCCAGCCATTTACCAAATCTGCTTTTTCTTCTGCCTTGTCGTTCGAGCTTTCCTTGCAGTTAAGGACGCCCACACGACTGAGTCTAACCAGTGCAATATACGTGTGGGAGGCCTGCCCATAACAACCCCAGGCTCCTTCTTCCCTCTGCCAATGGATGGAGACAGAGCTGCCAACCCTGACTGAAAGCCAGACACAAAAGTCCCCAAATCACCGCTCAATCAAAACCAACCCCAGTCAGAAATGCGCATTTGGGGTTTAACACGCAGAGCAGACAATAGTAACACTGGAGCCTGCTAATGTTACATTAACTAAACAAGCAGAACGAGAAAGTCTTGGTCCAAATGTGGGGGAAAAAGGTAATTGTGGCATTATTATGAATAACTGAGGCTAAGAAAGAACTCATCTGATCTGAATTCTCTTTGAGTGGCACAGGGATGATGATGTTGGAACAGTATGCACGCAGTTGTAATAACACGAATGTTGTTTATTGCTATCCAGCCTTCAGACAAATTAAGAAGGACTTAATTACGAGCATAGAATAAAACGTACATGTTCACAACTCTGATACTGCAAAAGTGCTATTACAGCTGAGAGCACATAGAGGAAGGAAAGTATTAGAACATTTACTGGAAAGAGCAGAGGCAGTGATAGTCACACCTTATACAGTGGACAGGCGAAAGATGCTGTCAAAAATGAAAGAAATAAGGTATAAACGGTCAAGTGCATTATTCAGATTTATAATGTTTAGAAATCTAAATTAAATTGGAAGAAACAAGACATGGTGAATGGAGTGATAAAATTACAGTAACACTCATTGCAAGATGTCCATTTAAAAAGTTTTAACTTGATAAAGCAAGAAAGAACAGTATAAGCATATATACGATAATGACAAAAACGGTTAAATTTTATTGAAATGTCTACAGCCTAAGGATGTTCCTTTTCACTATAATCCCTTCAGTATTATTAAATTTTTAAATTACGTACAAATGCTACTTAATCAAATTTAGTAAGAGTAGAATGATAAAATCAGAAGGACAGCTGTCTTGCTACAAAGTTCAAGTCATAAACCAACATATGTCAACACAATTGAAGCTTTAGTTCCTTACCTTCAAAACAAGACTACTATTACTTTCCCTGCATACATCTCAAGGTGATTTGAGGTAACCACAGGATCATACATTTGTGGGTTTCAGCATATTTACAAATTGACATTGCATACATATAATTTTTAGATGCCTTTCTACCGTAGTTCATATGAGTCGTGCACATAACGTTAATACAGGCTAATCTATGAAGCGTAGAATATACAAAAATAAGTTATTTAGGACAGCCTGTGAATGGGAATGTCCAGAGCTATGACTTTAGGGATCTCAGCTCTGCAGTAGCTGCTAAGAATTATTTTCTGAAGCATACTTGGCAAATACAAAGTGCTCCATCACTGAAAGAATTAAGGCACATCAGAAGGTAATGTTTGGGGAAGGGGGAGCAGGCATCTCTGGCTGAGGAGACTAGTGTTTGCTTAGAGCTGGCTTATTTCAGGCGGCATATGCCTGATGCAACCATCCTATCATCTTTCCAGAGCGTAAAGGAGCCTAGCCTTTTCCAGGACCAGAGATATAGCTCATGTCCTCAAACGTATATACATTTCCTATGTGATTATATCCATGGAATAAGACAGTTGACGTAAGATCACACTAATGCTTTCAACAACGAGATCCAGAATTGGAGAGCTGCAGTGGACGGAAATGCTCACTGAAGGGACCAAAGGGAGATGGTTTCAGAACAACTTCCCCACCTAATGGTGGACTAATGTGAGGACAGGACCACTTCTCCCTGGGGATTTCTCCACATCAGACAACAGGTTTCTTACGAAGGAGCATTTTCCAAACGCAGCTCCTGACCTACTTCCTTTCTGCCTTCTCGGACAATCTTATCACAAATCTGGAGACAAGGACCCACCGTGCGCATTTTCCATTCAAGGAGAACACCTTCTCTTTTGGATTTCATATGCTACGGCCCTCTATTATCTTGGAGCTCAAAGTCATTTATGATCATTCCTGGACCGTGACATTATAGTCTTTGTGATTTAGTAACAGAATAGGGGAAACATAAATTAAGAAGGCATTTAAATTCTGAGTTGGGAGCATACGTCATTAAGTAGATCTAGTTTTTTTTTTCTTTTTCTTTTCCCCTTTTTATGTTTCTCCTCTAAATACACACCACACTTGCAAATACAGAAACAGTACATCTTTGTAAAGATCAGAAGGGACAATAGGAACAATGTGCAATAATGAAGGGAGATGAAGGAAGATACAGACATTTAGGTGAAAACTCAAGGATAAATGAGGAAGACAAAAACACACCTCCAGAAGGAGACAATCTGAACTCTCATCCTTGAAAGAAGTCGGTTTGATGCTGGTCTCCTGTTTAAGGGAATCAGCTTTAAGTAAATCTGGCTGACCTCCCACTTCATTATGCACTGACTTTATTAAATATATGGCTATATCCTTTTTCTTTAAAGAGCACCGCGTGACTCTAGAAATGATACATTTAAGTGTCATTGTTCAGGTTAAATACTGCCACTTGGAGTTACAATGTAAAATTGTCAACACTAGGAAAGGGTCATTGCAAAGAGATTCAGCGGTGTTACTGTTAGCAGCACTTTAAGATGACTCAAGCAATTCCTGGAACAAAATATCTAGGATGTTGGGGAAGCAGAAATTACACTCATTTCATTTTTTAAAATGATCTAAGTCCATATCGCTGAAATTAATTTATCTCCTCTAGATATGCCACATCTACACATCTATAAGAATTCGATTATCGACTTTTTTCTTTATGATCCAGTTACCCAAAATCAATGACAAACTGTGTTGTATCTTTCAAATCTGTTACATAAAAGAATTATATCAAATTTAATGCCCTTTGAAATGTTACTATCCCAAGCACTGAAATAAGCATAAATTTAATAATCTATAATATAGAAGAAAAGATAAATATTATGATAAAAGCACCTTGATATGATTTAATAAATTGGTGACAACATAGGAAAGATTATGAGCTGACTGTTACATCAACTTTGACTTTGTAAGTTTTATAATTGTGAAATTTGTAAAGACCCTTCAATTCAGAAGAAAATGCTTGGGGAGGTATGAGCAAAACAGAAACTGGCGTAGTTACTGTTAATATTTATTTTTGCATTTTCCAGTTTATAATAACTCCTCAGTTGATGCCCAGCATATTTCCACTCCTCTATTAAATGTCTGAATGGGGGATTAGGTACAGCATTAGGGGTAAATAGCTATGGATTCGGATAATTTTAAGGTAGAAGCAAGGACATAGTCACACAGTTTTTATGACTGTGAATTATGTTCTGGGGGTTACGAACTAGTTGAGGAAACGCTGAAGACATAAGGTTAAAATATAAAATAGCAACAAAATAAATGCTCAAGACAAAAGGACTTGGGTTTTCTTAAAGAATTTAAAAAGGGGTTGCAATGGTTAAAAAAAAGGTGACTAAAATTTGGCCTTAAGTGTGAACTTGACAACTAAGTAAGATTTATGGCTTTAACGGAGATGAAAGGGAAAACTTCATAACAGGAAAAAATGAGTGACAGTTTGGATTTAGGCATGGAGTGGTGAGCTGGTTAAGGAACTCTTTGGGAAGAAACCCTGCTTTGTAGAGTTTGCTGATTTCTGGTGTCAATACTCCCACCGTGGAGGGGATGCCAAGCTAACAGCTTGGTGTGAGGAACACAGCACTTGGGGGAGACGCACACAGCTGGCTTCTGGGAAGTCAGATCAAGCAAAGCATCGCGTGGAGACAAAAGGATAACATCTGTGTCTGGGAACACTAACGGATGAAAGGGGACAAGTCAGTTCAGACGAGGTGATGGAGCACGGGGGCAGCGTTTTCAAGGGTTTGCACTTAATTCCCGTTGAGTCACTGATGTGGTCTGGCTGAGAGAGCACAGGTGATGAGGAAGACGTGTGTGTTGGGAGCGGGACTAAAGGAGGAGAGTGTCGGATGAAGGCTGAGATTCTGGATGTGGCGCTCATTTCACCAACTTGAAGCTGGTCTGGGTGAGAAGAAAACACAACTGGAACGGGAGAGCTGGTGTGGGAAAGGGGAGACGTGAAAGACAGTCTGACAGAATAAAAGGGGCAAGCAGGGCAAAGTGGAGAGAGTGACTGCGTTTCCACGGAGTGAGTATCAGATACACAGTGGTAGAAACAGGGAAAAAGGAATATATTTAGGATATCCAAGTGACAGCATCCTTAAACAGTATCACTTAGTTGAGGGGATCAGGGGATCAGAAAAGACAAGGGAAGGGACACAGAAATCTGGATTTTGAGGACACCACTGTTTTGACAATAGAAGATGTAAAATAATTAATAGCACTAAGGAAAAAAAGAAGAGAGATACAATAGACCTGCGGAACATGCAAGAAAATGAGCATTTCAGGAGGAGTAATGGATGTGTGTGGTAGAAAACATCCACAGCAGGAATTTCTCTAGGACACAGGGATGATTTGAAGATGGTGGATCTGACCTCTGGTAATTACCAGCTGGAATACCTTGAACAGGTTATGTTTCCCATCTAACCCTCAGATGCCTCACGTGTAAAATCCTTCTTTAATAAAATACCTACTGTGAAGATGACACATGAAAAAGTAATGCCTGCTCATAACAAGCAATCGGTATGTACTAGTTACCAGCTGTAGTATTAATGGCAGTAGTAGTAACAGTACTAATACTAGTTGTAGTAATAGTATAGTAGCAGCAGCAGCAGCAACATGCCATAACTAAGATACGTCGCGTTGGGAAGATCTCATGCGACTGCAACGCGTAACAGAGATGACAAAAAAAATAGAAAAGTATTCATTAAAGTAGTATAGACGAAAATATAAACAGACTGATGAAAACAACACATTTTGATATGAGGACTTAAGCTAAGGCTGTGGATTTGCCTGGTTACATACATGAATAAAAAGTTGGACATGGGTTCTTGTAATAAACTATAATGGAAAATAATTGAAAAAAAGAATATAGATACATCCATATATATAGGTATAACCAAATCACTTTGCTGTACACCTGAAACTAACACAATATTATAAATCAACCATACTTCAATAAAAAAAATTCAGACATGGGTTTGTGTCTTAACTTATCCTATGCTATCTTTTGGAACCTTTTGAAAATTAAAATTTGCTTCTTTACCTGTTAAATGAGTGTGAGTGTTTATTATTTCAGTGGGGTTTTGTGAGAATTCAGCGATACGATTCAGGTAAAGCACTTAGCACATTTTCTGAATTATATTAAGACCTCAATAAATGTAAGCTACACTTTTACATTTGAAACCATAAAGTGAGTTTTTTCTTAGGAAAATCAAAACCTAAGAGTCAAAGCATGCCCTTTCCTAAAGTTACTGGATCAGGAAAATAATGTCACAGAAAAGACTAAATATCACAAGGCTTCCAGAAAACTGATTCTAATCTTGCAACAAATCATAACGAGGAACACTTACACTGGTGCAATCCTTTATGGTCTATCTCTAAAGCCCGAGAGTGTTGCAAGAGTCTTCCCATGGTATAATTTAATTATCAAGGGGTATCTGCCGTTTTTAATGAGAAAAAGGTAAAAAAGGAAACTTCAAAGCAAGGAGGCCATAAATGTGTGCATTAAATCTTAGAATGCTATGACAGTAAGTGATAAAAATAGGTAGAAGTCCACAAGGTTTGAGAAACAGGATGAAGAAAAATTTGGATGTTTAAGGAACATATCTAAATTTGTTATTGACTTCACAGGGTGCAGTCATGGTTTCTTAGGTTATGTACAATATTGCTTTAGGGAACAGAATGAGCTGACATGGGAAGACCCAGCGTGATGTGTCTTGCTTTCGTTAAGTGGAAACTTTTCCAGTGTCAATTCCAAAGTCATTTGCTGAGTCCAGGTGTCAGCTCATCACACACCCTCCCTGTACAGCACCTACCTCTGCAAAACGGGGCTGGAAAGTCCCACGATGCTCCATTCCCAGGGCTGACGATGCAAGTCAGAATGGCGTGACCTTCCAAGATGTAGCCGGAGAGGCAGCTGTACCGGATCTTGTCTCCTATGTTGAATCTTGTTCCGTGGAGAACTCCTTTCAGTATTTCTCCAGGATTTCCACATGTGTGGCTGGGTAAAACTATTGGGAGAAAAAAAGAGGAGAAAGAAATAGAAGTTAAAGGAAGATTTTCGACTGAGATCAATTTATATCACAAGACATGGACCACTTTTGAACTACTAAAGTTAGCAAATCTAGGACAAAAATTCTCTTAATTTTGTCAAAAAATTAAACAGAGAAATGGATTTGTGTTTTGTAAAATCTGTAATTTAGTACTTCTGTAAAGAAGTATTTAAAAAGTATACGTAAGTGGATTTTGTTAAGAGGGGAAGATACAGCTCTGCTTAGATTCAGTGTTCTAAAGGACATCTAGATTATTTTTTTAATTATGAGATTCTACAGTCCCACATAGTTAGAAATCAGATAATACAGCAGAATATAGATAACTGAAAAAATAACAGAAATACAGCATGAATGAATATCCATGCCATATTTTTCCTTATTCCTCCAGGACCAGCACTGCCTGATACACACCCGTAATAAGTGTTCAATCAATGTTTGATGGATAAACAACTGAATTAAATAATAAATTAAAGCTGTCATTTGCTAATCTATCAGACTTTTACAAAAACTGTACCACTATTATATTCCAAGCCATCTGTAAGGATCTATGCGTTTGGAGTGTCTGATTCACAACAAAGTTTTTTTATTTTTTATTTATTTTTTTGTGGTACGCGGGCCTCTCACTGTTGTGGCCTCTCCCGTTGCGGAGCACAGGCTCCGGATGCGCAGGCTCAGCGGCCATGGCTCGCGGGCCCAGCCGCTCCGCGGCATGTGGGATCCTCCTGGACCGGGGCACGAACCCGCGTCCCCCGCATCGGCAGGCGGACTCCCAACCACTGCGCCACCAGGGAAGCCCCACAACAAGGTTTTAAGTATCAGTTTTGACAAGGCAAGTACTGTCTCACTTGCATTTCAGTGAGATAGCCTTGATTCTGGTCTTTCTTGACCTCCTCACTTTTCATATTGATAGGCTTCTCTGTCTAATTCAACTGCCTTGAAACCTAATGGACACGATGCCGTTTCACACTCATAGAACGTACTTTTGAACTTAATTCAGGCACCATTAAATTGAATAGACGAAGTTGATGATTGTCGGCTACTGTCTCCATATTTCTGGTTTACATTTAGCATATCATCAGTAAGTTAGCTGCTACTATGTAGAATTCAAATACACCAAGGATCCTACCATTTAAAAAAGAAATGATTTTCCAAAAAAAAGTATTTCCAAATGAACAAAATTATTCTATTTCTGTATCCAATTTTTTGCATTGGTATGGGGTACATTTTGTTATATATGTGTAATACAGAGCACTTTTTCTTTTTTTCTTTGTTTGTAAACAGAGAGATAAATAGACATTTCCCAGTGAACAGGGAGGGAATTTCAGTGATTTCCAAGATTAATTTTATTTTCGTATTAAATACATACGAACTAAACTATATAGAAACACTTAGAAAACAAATACTACAATTTAGATGTTTAATATTACTGACATGTTTATGAAATCACTGTATAGTCACAGCTTGCTCAGTTCTAGTTTTTAGAAAATAATTTCTGAAAACAGCCTACAAAAACCTGTTTGATAACATAATAGAAAATAATTCAGTATAATCTATAATCATCTATGGGTCTTTTATAAAAAAGAAATTCTGTTTTTAATTCCACATTCACCATCCCTAAGGCAATACATCTGTTTTTAAAATGTTGTTTAAAAACATGTTTAACTGTCTGGAATTTAACTGTCTATAATTTCCTAAGGTAGAAAACTTTCAATTCTATCTTGGAGAATCACTTTATTTTATGACCCGGGATGCCCAACAGCTAGCCTGAGCTAGGGACCTTATAATCAGAGACAGACGCGAGACATGCGCTGAATTTCTATCATCAACAGCGAGAGAAAAACAGATGGGGTTGGGGGGGAATATGTGAATATGAATGCTTTTGGTGTTTTTCTTCCTTGTCCAGAATGAAAATTTTGATTTCAACCAACCTTATAATTTAGGAAAATAATATTAATGTGAACAATGTCAGCAAGAGAATAGAAGTAACTGAGGATGATTTAAAACATTTACTTCTAGTTGCAAACAAACACGAAAATGCAAACACGCACATAATATTACAAAGGCATCAGCCATTTCATTAAGACATTATCAAAATATCTTTCTTTTTTTCGGTATATGGGCCTCTCACTGTTGTGGCCTCTCCCGTTGCAGAGAACAGGCTCCGGACGCGCAGGCTCAGCGGCCATGGCTCATGGGCCCAGCCGCTCCGCGGCATGTGGGATCTTCCCGGACCGGGGCACGAACCCGTGTCCCCTGCATTGGCAGGCGGACTCTCAACCACTGCGCCACCAGGGAAGCCCTCAAAATATCTTAAATTGTGAAAAATGGACAAAAATGATTATAGGTCTACACAAAGATTTATGACTCACACACACACACAAAATGCCAAGACATGAAAATCCAGTGGCTGGACAAGACTAATTTAAAATAAACTCAACCCCACTGTCACTTCTGCCATTTTTATTTGAACCAACTTTTCAACCAGTTTCCCCGAAGATGGTGACGGTCTCTTGGTGTCTCCCAGAGCAACGAGGACACATTAAGTATTCAGTAAATATTTATTGAATTGACTTGGACTCTACATTTAGTTTGCTTTAATCATTCCTTGAAGTAATGTGCACTCTTCCTCATAGATGCTTCAAGAAATTCCTATTAGGGTGATGGGAATCAGGCACCCAGTGCAGACACTTGTGGATGTGAAAGAATGTTGAAAGGAGCTCTGGGCACACTGCTTTCCTCTCACGGCAGGGTTCCACCCATCAGACCCCACGAAGCCAAGTTTGTATACCCAGGACTTGAAACCTAGGCTGTCGTTCCAATTAGGCTCACTGAAAATCCCTCTGTAACACTTCTGCTTTGGCAAGCGCAAATGGTCACAATTCAATGACTTAATTAGGCTATCACATCAAACCTTTGACCCAACTGTTTCAGTCATTCAATGGATACCATGTCAAATCCCTTTCCAGAAGAAAAGTGGAAACATGATACTAAAATAAAATATGTCACTAATATTCATCAGGAAATGGGACAAAAGGCTGGCGGACAGAAGTCTGAAATTCATCAGAGGAAGCGCAGCATTTTTAACAGGATGTACACAATTAATGAAATTTCATTAGGCAAGTGCATTTGGAAACTGGTTCCCCGGAGGGTGAATGTCAGACTGCTTGTTTACACTTGGCCTTTCCAGGAGTTTCACTGCAGCTTAAGGAAATAAAACCTCAAACACCCACCTGACATACACCCCTGGAAATAAAACCAACGGATGCGTGATGTGTTTGTCCACAGACTGCCCTCCGCTCCCTCCTGCAACCTTTGGGAAGGATTAGAACAATCCACTGTACTCATCTTCCGGAATGCTTTGAAAGCTAGATTTTCAAATCTTGAAACCTGACATTTATTCTCTGTCCTGACTCTCTGAATCGTGGCCGTTTGGTGGGACAAGAAGATGCAGAGACAGCAGTTACGTGAGAAGAGCAAGGAGGATTTCTTAGGGGCGGGGGAGAAATTTAATGCCATCCACTTCCAAAGTCTCTTTCTCCACGTGAAGAACAACATTTCGGGAGATATGCTGTGTAGATGCCTGAAAAGTTACAGGATCTGGATGAGAAGAACTCAAAGAGGAAGTGTTTTAAGTATAAGGAGTTTTAAGTATACTTCAAGGTGGGAAGTGGTAAGGTTTGGCCAAATTAAAACAGAAAGATTGGGCTTCCCTGGTGGCGCAGTGGTTGAGAGTCCGCCTGCCGATGCAGGGGACACGGGTTCGTGCCCCGGTCCGGGAAGATCCCACATGCCGCGGAGCGGCTGGGCCCGTGAGCCATGGCCGCTGAGCCTGCGCATCCGGAGCCTGTGCTCCACAACGGGAGACGCCGCAACAGTGAGAGGCCGGCGTACCGCGAAAAAAAAAAACAAACAGAAGAGAGAAAGATCATTTTAAAATGAAGGATGCAGGAATGACAAGTGGCTACAGAAAAGTGCCCGGCACAGTGGGTTATGTGGATCAGGATCAGACAGACTTGCGTTTCTCCTCCAGAAACAGACCGTATAATGTTGGACAAATTACTTAAATTTCAGTCTCTATGTCTTGACAAGGGGAATTAAAAATAAAACCTAGCAACAGGGTGTGCTGTGACACATGTATGAGGTAACGCAGATTCAACAGTTAGCAGGGAACATGGAAGAGAATAAGTGCTCAATATATATTAGCAATTTCAAATTTATTTTCCCAGTTCTAAAGCACCATGTGGACTTTACGGAAATCACACAAATGTAAAAGTATGCAGTGGTTCCGATATATACCAATTTTAGAAGCAATAAAACTAGAAAGAGTCTGCTAGAGTCTATATTGTCATTAAAATAAGAACATAGTCATTAAAATAAGACCATTGTCATTAAAAAGGGAAGCAAAGGAGAAAGACATTCCAGTTTTTAGCCATATTAATTCAACTTCATTATTCCTGCTCTAATGTAATAATAATTAGTAACACTAATATAGCAGGTGCTATTAGCCAGACACTGTTTCAAGTGGTTTATATATGTTAACAGTATATATGAAGTCAGTGCCATTATTATCCCCCTTTTAGAGAGGAAAAAACTGTGGCACAGAGAGGTTAAGCAACTTTCTCATGGCCACACAGCTGGCAAGTATTGGTGACAGGATTTGCACATGGTGGATCCAGCATTTCTGCCCTTCAGCACTAACAATAAACTTTCTTATGAAACTGTTGTCAACATCAAAAGAAATAAAGATAATAAAATGCCATTAAATCTGTCATGTTCTCAATAGAGCTTTGTTTGATATAATAAAAGGAATATAAGGATTTGGGAGAGTTACAATGTTTCCTCAGGTAAAACTGAAGGCAAAATTATTACATGGCTTTTTAAAAATAAGTTTCAAGCTCTCAGGTAAATTTTCAGAATGGGAGAAAGGAGTCAGGAGGACGGCGTAACAAAGTTGACACAAGAAAATGACACGTTGGCAGAGGGACTTGAAATCTTAGAGGCTGGATTTGCAAAAGATCTTGAACGGCAGTTGTAAGACATTATAATCTTATAAGAAGTGAGAACACAAAAATGCCCGTTGGAAAATGATTTTGACTGTGTGAGCTGAGTTTCGGGGAGCATAAAGCATGTATGGCCAGGTGACCCCTGGGATGAGCTTATTGGTCTTACACTTTAATTTTTCTGGTTGACCTTTCATTGGTTTATATCTTGAAGTGTAAGGGAGACACTGTTTTCACATCACTAACCTGGATCTATGAGCAGCTGAACCTTTACTACCCCAAACAACGCAGGCATCAATTCAGATATAAATGACGGTAAATCTATGATCAAGGAACTAAATGGCAAATCAAGAGTTAACTACTGAGGAAGAAACAGCAACAAGAGGAAGAGTTTATGATGGTGACCCAGGAAAATAGGATGTGTGAATATGGCCATGATGGCCACAGATGCAGACTAGTAGGTTCAGTTGTGAACGTGACTATGCTCTTTGTTTTTAAGCCTGTTCACCGTCTCCATGGTGTACCCTAGAGTTACAAGAAAATAGGTGACCACCAGAAAAGTTCCTAAGTTTCCTGATTTACCGAGTAACAATGGAGGGAAGAAAAAAGAAAAATAAGTGGGACCCCAGATGTAAATCTTCTGGAATACCCAAAGTTAATGGGGGAGGAGGGAATAACGATTAAACAAAATAGAAAAATGGCCCAAAAGTTAAGATCAAGACCAAACAGAGCCTAGGAGTCCAGCTGAGAAGCAATCATGGAAGAATGGATGCCTGGTAAATTCAACAGGTGAAAATTAAGCGTAAGTGATTGACATACAAAAAGGAGCACAGCAACAAGAAATAACAGCAGGTGAACTTTTCAATTATCACTGAATTGCTGAAGAGAAAATTGCGTGTACGTTAATTTTCTCAGGTAAATGTACCTATACTTCCGCCACAAGGTAGATCCCCAATGCTTTCATTAATGACTTATAAGCAGATACACAATTTTTTTTTTTTGTGGTACGCGGGCCTCTCACTATTGTGGCCTCTCCCATTGCGGAGCACAGGCTCTGGACGCGCAGGCTCAGCGGCCATGGTTCACGGGCCCAGCCGCTCCGTGGCACGTGGGATCTTCCCGGACCAGGGCACGAACCCGTGTCCCCTGCATCGGCAGGCAGACTCTCAACCACTGCGCCAGGGAAGCCCAGATATACAATTTTTTATGACCATCTTTCTTCTTCTCAAAAGTGAACTTTACACCAAATAAATGGATGTTCAGTTGATTACAAGTTGCTCAATATTTATATAATGATGACTTAAGAGTATTTCTAAAAATTGAAAAGGACATTGAAACAAACAGGACCATAAGCCCTGGTAGATATCAGATTAATGAGAGCAAATAAGCCAGCAACCACTCAGAAACTGATCGAAATGACCTGTGCCCCATGCTAAATAATGCTTCTGTTTACTCTCTAATCCATGATACCCATATAACAAGGACAGTAAGACCCATTCGAAAGGTTAAATGTTACATTAAATACCACTAGGGATGGTTAACAAAATTGAATTAAATTGATTCTAGAAAACAATTCTAAACTGTTTCTGAGTCACAGTTCATTTATTAATTCAAATTTTTAAAAATCTCACTTAACACTTCTTCTATGGGCTAAGAGTATCAGGTATTGGATTTACCTTCCTGCTTAATGAAGTTTAAAAAAAATCAAAATTTATTTTTTTTAAATGGCTCTCAAAGCATTGGACATCAGTCAGTGTTGGAACACGACCCTTGAGAGATGGGAATTAAATGAGAATCCCTAAAATTTCTCCAGCTTATTTCTTGGAGAGAGTTAGGGACCAAAGGTGCAGGGAGTAGAAACCCAGGTTGAGTCTGACAGTCTCCCTGAGTTGAGACAGAGATCAGAGCCCCGGGGTGTCAGAGAAGCTAAATTTCACAGGAGGAAGAGAGCTCCAGAGGCCTACAGAGGGCCCCTCTTGAATATGGGGTGAGTTCTTACTAATGCATGTATGGAAAGAAACGACCCAAGGCTAGTGAAAGAATTACGGAGGGATTAGAAGCAAAAGTGCCCAGGATGCTTGCAGGGCTGAGAAGAATACCTTTCCCAACAGTGAGAACAAAAACCTCCATCATTTCACTGGACACAAGTTAGTGTACTGAGAAGGCTCTAAGCTCAGCAGTGGGGAAAACACACTCTAGAGTGAATGCTGCCTGCGTCACGTGTCAGAAATCTTACAAGCAACAGGATCAGAGTAGGGTGAGGCTAGTGAGGGGCCTTGCATGGAGAATCTGAGGGGCTCTCACTACCTGGGTTATTCAACTGTAGGATCATCCCTGGCACAACCCGGGAGTGAACGCCCACTTACACTTTCACCCGAGGTTCCTAACTTGATTCACTCCTCATGCAGCCTGAAAAAGCAGTACCTGTAAGGATCAAACTGTTCCAAGAACTTGAACTACATCCAAAAATCTTTTGGGGAATACAAAAATATCCAACACCCTCCAAATTAAGAGTCACGATATCTGGTATCCAATCAAGCATGCCAACAGGCAAGACGATAAAATCCATAATGAGGAAAAAGAAGAATAAAAAATGAGCCAGAAATGACACCAATGGCTGAATTAGTAGACAACAGCATTAAAATGGTTATAATAATTGTATTCTATGTCTTGAAGAAGGTAAAGATCAAACAGGTTAACTAGACACGTGGGGGGGGGAAGGCAGAGATTATTAGATTGGATTTTAAAAAGGCAGTGATACACTGATGCCAAGAAACGTCCTTTAAAGACACAAAGCAACAAAAGTAAAATGAGAAATATTAATCAAAAGAATACTAACATTAATCAAAAGAACACTTAAGTGGCTATGTTAACATCACACAGTTTTTTTGTTTTTTCAGTACACGGGCCTCTCACTGCTGTGGCCTCTCCCGTTGCGGAGCACAGGCTCCGGACGCGCAGGCTCAGTGGCCATGGCTCACGGGCCCAGCCGCTCCGCGGCATGTGGGATCTTCCCGTACCGGGGCACGAACCCGTGTCCCCTGCATCGGCAGGCGGACTCCCAACCACTGTGCCACCAGGGAAGCCCCATTACACAGTTTTAATGCAAAATAATATAACCAAGGATAAAGAGGGTTATCTCACAATGTTAAAAGGGTGGACATAGCAATCCTATGTTGATTCTTAACCATAAAAGGGGCTCAGCTTGATTCACCTGCAGTCATGTCTCTGAGGGCGGCGACCCCTCCAGAGGGAGGGATCAGGAAACTTCATTCTCCAGGTGATGCTACAGGTTTGAGCAACAAGAAGCCTCCCTTCATCTAGGCCTCAATCGCAGAGCTACAGCCTGGTTCCCTGGGACGCCGACCCTTGACACGGGGGTTGGGTGCACGCACTTTACCTGGTGGGGCTGGGGGAAGAGAGGCAGCAGGGCTGGTCAGAGAAAGGTACTGAGCTGCAGGGCATGACAAAGCCATGACAAAGCCTCAGTCCATCCTCCAGGGAGCTCTGGGTTTGGGCTGGTTTCCGGATTGTCTCAACTTGGGGTGAGGCCACAGCCCTTCCAGCAGACTACCCAGTTATGAGCTGAGGCTCCCCCCGCAAACACACACACTGACAGGTGTCACCTTAGACGCAGCAGCTCCCTCTGGCCAGGATCAATTCCCGGAGATGGTCTTAAGCAAGTGTTTCCAGCTGCCAAACTCCGGCACCCCACACCTTCTGGCCCTGACCCACCTCTCCAGGGGCCCACTGGCATCGCTAGAAAGGCCACACCCTTTCTTGTCCACTACCTTCTCACCTTCTCTGTTACTGCCACATGGTACCCTGAATGCAAAGCTTTCTGGTAACAGCTTTTCTTGTAAACCTGAAGGTTTAGGTATATTCCAGGAAATTAAAGAAAACAAAACACCTCCATGAACTACATATTAAATAGGACTAGTTTCAGATCCCACAGGGAAGTAAAAAATACAAACAAACAAACGAGTTAAACCTTTCATTGCAATGAGGAGCCCTGGGGACAATCAAACTCACCTGGAGGCTGCTGGGGAGAGGTTCTGCCCCTCCCCCAGGGTATGAGGACACTGAAATCAGCACGAAGCAGTTACAGAAGAGGGGTCTGCACCCTCAGCGCCCCAAGAATGAGGAACGGGACAAAAGGCAGAGGAGGGGTTTATCACCGGCAAAGCCCGTTAATAACTGGCGCCAGTGGGCCCCTGGAGAGGTGGGTCAGGGCCAGAAGGTGTGGGGTGCCGGGTTTGGGAGGCTGGGGGGACAGTGGGCGAGCAGCTTGGCACTAAGGATCTCACGAGCAAGAAGGAAGATGAAGACTCTTATTTTTTCCAACTATTCTAAAGGAAGAGCATCGTTGCAGGGGTAGGCAGACAAAAAGCTTATCAGCTGTGCATGATATGAGCAGATCGAAGGTTTCAAGGACAATATAATTTAAAATAGCGCTCCCTTAGTGCCAATGAATGGAAAGCGCTAGCAGTAGGTGGAGATCACTAGCTTGGAGCCATGTGACAGGCTCCTGATGCTGGAGTCCAAATGCCGAGCTGAACACGAGGGGAGGAGAGCCGGGCCCAAGCAGAGCCAGGGCCCCCAGGACACGGTACAGTCATGCCTCCAACAGGGGGCAGATTTTTTAGAATGAAACAAACTCAAGAATATTCATGCTATTAGTGGTAACTTAGGAAAAGAGCAAATTACTTTTAGGAAGAGAGTTATAGCAGAAATAATTTTAAAGAGACAACACAGTACTCAAAGCAATAACTATAAGATTCAAAGACAAAACATGAGAACACAAGTGACCTATAAAATACAAAGATTAAATTACCCGCAGAGGTAATTTTCAGCCATTACAAGAGATGGTGTTTCCACATCCTGACCACGCACTGTTTCTTTCAGGCTCTTGGCACTGCTTGATTGGTTTTTATTTATTTATTTATTTATTTGCGGTACGCGGGCCTCTCACTGTTGTGGCCTCTCCCGTTGCGGAGCACAGGCTCTGGACGCGCAGGCTCAGCGGCCATGGCTCACGGGTCCAGCTGCTCCGCGGCATGTGGGATCTTCCCGGACCGGGGCACGAACCCGTGTCCCCTGCATCGGCACGCGGCCGCTCAACCACTGCACCACCAGGGAAGCCCGTTTTTTTTCTAACATTAGGATATTTATGCCTATATTCATGTACATGTACACAACACACCCACACGTGTGTCTTATGAAGTGCATAGAAAAATATACGTCTGAGTAATTCAAATCAAGTCCATACATTAGATCCCTGTACACGGAAGTATATATAATTTAAAATAATGGTTCTATAATTTCATTTAGATACATAGCATAGGTTTTATAGTGATTAAAAGCACCTCTTTTAATTTTAATATACATTTGTACAGAAAATAATGAAAGGAGTTTAACGATTTCTAAAAGTCATATGGCTTTATCTATTATTTCCAATTAATAAATTCTTGGCTGTCACTCAGTCTAACCTGATGGACTTTTACTTCTATGGGAGCCTGCACCTACCTTCTAAAAATAGTCTTAAATTAAAGCTATGGACATAAGCAGTTTCAGTTTACCAGGCATTGGTATATTACTAATTTATGATTTTCATATTCATTTGAACTTAAAAGCTTTTTCCATGATTGAATTCATATAAAGAGCTCAAGCTTTATTAAAAAGAAAGTCTCTTGGAAAAGGTTAAAGCATGCTTCTTTGTCATGTACTATCTCTCACACACACACACACACACACACACACACACACACACACACACACACACACACACACACACACACACACACACACACCTCTTCAATATCCCTCTGGCTATCCCCTTCTCCTGTGCATTTTTCCATCCATTTCCGGCACCACGGAAAGGGACCTTTTTACAACACAGTCAGGTCAGGCCCGCCCCTACTGAGAGCCTTCCTACTGAAGTCAGAATAAAACCCAGACCCCTTAGTAGGTGCTGCAGCACCCACGTGGCCCAGCCCCTCGCTACTTCTCTGACCGTAACTCCTAAACCTCTCGTTGTGCTTCAGCCGCACAGGTCTTCCCCAAGGTCCTTGAAGAGGATGCACACACCCTCCCTCCCCTGAGCCCGCACAAGCTTTATGATCTCTGCTCAGATTACTGCCCCTTCCACCCCTCCCCAGACCTTTACGCGATTTTTCTTATCCTTCAGTCTCAGCTTGATCACCATCATTTTTCAAAGCTCTCTCGTTCAGCTGACCTAAAAGAACTCTCTTCTTGCCTCTTAGTATTTTCTATTGTGTCATGTTTTAGTTTCTTCCCATCACTACAACAATTTTAAATGATTTCATTTGCTTACTGGTATCTATTTAAATGATTTCATTTGCTTACTGGTATCTATTCCACCCCAGAATTGAGTTGAAGGAGAGAAGGCTTACTAGTTCTCTGATTCACGTTTGTAGCCACAACACCTGCAATAGCACTTAATATATAGTGGAGACTTCATACACGCTGTATGGAATGAATGAATGAATCACTGAATGAGTGAATGAATGCACACACTAGTTGGGTGGGAAATTCTGAATTCCCAAGAAGTGGAATCTATCTTAATCAGAATCTTTATCTGAAGATGACAATTCTTAACATCTTAGGAAAGATCCTGCATCTCAAAGAGAATTTCAAACACTCCAGGAATAAATACTGGGTTGGCCAAAAAGTTCGTTTGGGTTTAAGTAAAAATAAAAGACATTTTTCATTTTCACGAACTTCACTGAACAACATATTCGCTAACCGAACAAACTTTTTGGCCAACCCAATACAAGCCTGCCTTTACACGAAGCCTGAATGAATCTCCATTCACATCAATGAGGACTCACGTGCTCTGGACAGGAAAGGAAGGCCCTGGACATTGCAGGAGTCATGTGGCCTAAGCTAACATACAGAGACCTACAACACTCACTCCTGTAAGACGCTAGAAGCCTGCTCTTTATTTGTTTTGAAGTGTAGTGCCCTGAGTTACAGCAGCCTTTTTAAAAGAGAGAACCAGGAAGAAAAAAGACAGAAACAAGGGCAAAAGGATCCCACTGGGAATCTGTGCTGTGAGCAGACCTCCTGTGGACAACGTCTTGTGGGAACAACGCCAAACTTGGTGGATCCGTGCACATAAATTCATCTAGGTTTTGAAGAGTCAAGAAAATATATGACAAAGTCAAGTCAGACTAGGCAGTTTCTTTAAATTTTGGCCTGACACCAGAGGGCTGAGCGAGCCCCATAGCGTAAGTTAGCTAAACGAAGCTGCAAGGTTGAAGATGCTGGAGCAGAATTAAAGGCACTCTCTGAATATAAAGAGAATGGCGCGTAGGCAATCAATTCTGACAGGCAGCATCCCATAACCAGGTGGATCTCTAATATCAATATGGTCCATATTTTGCTCACCACATTATATAAGAACAAATTACATTCAGATAACTTGTCATGTATAGCATAAGGGATGTGCAAGGGCTTCTAGATTTTCACTTGGACATGATTAATATTTGGGACCTTATGTTAGATGGGGAACCAGAAGGTTGGAAGTCTCTAATTTTTATTAGAATGATCAATAACTTTTACTAAAAGTTGGGTGAATTATTGATGAGGCTTGAAATTAGTTACTATAATTATGATAGAGGATAATTTATAGATCAGAAGACTTATTTATTCAACACATACTTGCTAACTTTCTGTTATTTACATTACAAATATGTTAAGAATCTTACAAAGAGGCTTGAGAGATGGTTTTTTTCACCAGAATGGCTGCAACTCTCCATTTGGGGTCGGAGGCTCCCCTTACCCCGCGTGGAATTTCCCGTGAAGATCACCGCAGAGCTGAATTTCAGTCCTGTATCTGCGTGTGGACATGTCACTGTGGCAGACTGGTAGTGGTCTCTCCATAGCTAAGCTCCCCTCTTTTCTTAGAACGGACCTCCCCCTACCACCGCCAAGTTTTAACTAATGTTATGAACTGAATGTTTGTGTCCCCCTACAACTCAGAGGTTGGGATACAAACCCCTAAGGTTATGGCAATTGGAGGTGGAGCCTTCGTGGGGTGATTAGATCACGAGGGTGAAGCCCTCATGAATGGGATTGGTGTCCTGATAAAAGGGACCCCAGAGAGCCTCACCCTCTTCCTCCATGTGAAGACAGAGTTAGAAGTCAGCAGGCTGCAGTCTGGAAGACAGCCTTCACCAGAGCTGGACCCCGCTGGCCCCTGGTCTCAAACTTCCAGCCTCCAGAACTCAGAGAAATAAATTCCTGCTGTGGACAAGCCATCCAGTCTATACTACTTTGCTATACACCAGCCTGAACTGAAAAAGACAGCTGAACATATGGCCACACAGAGAGGATCACGTGTCCTCATCTCTCCTGAAAATAGGCAGGGACAGATGATGAAATCCAGAGCAGGAAGATGTGATGGGGAGTGAAGGGTGCCACATGCAGATTCCTCACAAGGGAGCTGCCTACCCTTTGCTCTCTCTTCTCTCCACTGGAACACTGGAGAGGGGTTGGTGGGCTGATCTGCCTACAACCGCATAGATAAGGACAGGAATTTAAGGAATGGCTGCCTGAGTAAATAACATATGGAATGGAGTCACCTGCCCAAGCTGGACTTCCTTCCCACCCCTACACTGTTGCATTAGAGAGAGAAGTAAACTTCTTCCCAGCCTCAGCTGCTGTATTTTGGAGTCTTTTTGTTATGAGAGTTTAGTCTATGCCCTGGTGAATGCAATCATCTAAAATGCTGACAATTAAAACGCCTATAAAATCCATCACTCTTCCTAGTATGCTATGATTTTGGATGTATGTAACTGATTTTCCTTGCAGACCATAAAACACAGATTAGGAAACTTCTCTGATTAATTATGTAATGAACGGACCCGACAATAGTGCCTTACACGACTAAGTTTAGTAAATGTTAATTCTCGTGTTTGCACAGTAAATGTTTGGGAGTTTTGTAAGGCGTCATTTAAGATGACAACTCTC
The DNA here is from genome assembly GCF_963455315.2 of Globicephala melas. Lineage (NCBI taxonomy): Eukaryota > Metazoa > Chordata > Mammalia > Artiodactyla > Delphinidae > Globicephala > Globicephala melas. The sequence goes on along the minus strand of NC_083334.1, from coordinate 8,737,928 downwards.
TTTATCTGGACATATAATAATGAAAATAGACGCTCCATCAACATCTGTTTATCTGCAGCAACAACTATTTAGAAAGGATGTGTTTAAATACATTGTAATGTATAGAATGTATGTGCATTTGTACCCTGAGCTCCATGATTTCTCCTTTAAATCCATAGACTTATTAAGAGAAATGAAAAGTTTTCATTCAGAACTGCTTTTTCGTTCGTATATTATTAGATGATAACAAAAACATGGCCCACCTACTTAAAAGCAGTTCGAGAAAAGAATATCTCCTATATATTCAACTAGTTAAAACTCTGCAGTTTTCTTATTCGAGAGCTGAATAAAATTAGCTTGGAAAACAAGATTATTTCACTCAAATGAATACATGTTAAACAATTTCCATAATACCATTGCTGGTATCTTGAGAGATTTCAATAGTCTTCTCCAATAACTTTTCCTAAGCTAAAAAAAAAATCCCGGGGCTTCCCTGGTGATGCAGTGGCTGAGAGTCCGCCTGCCGATGCAGGGGACACGGGTTCGTGCCCCGGTCCGGGAGGATCCCACATGCCACAGAGTGGCTGGGCCCGTGAGCATGGCCGCTGAGCCTGCGCGTCCGGAGCCTGTGCTCCGCAACGGGAGAGGCCACAGCAGTGAGAGGACCGCGTACCGCCAAAAAAAAAAAAAAAAGAAAGAAAAAAAGAAAAAAATCCCTCTTTATACCTACAAGTTTTACAGTACTACCTATTAATTGATTAATTGATTAATTAATTACAGTACTACCTATTAATACATATTTTAAGCTCATTAAACATTCCAAAATCACATCATATCAGCTTTGTGAAGAGAAAACGTTGTTAATATATTATATAAAATGTTTATATAAATTATTTCCTAAAACTAAAGGTCAAAGTCAGTTCATGTTTAATAATCTCAAGAATTGTAATGGATATAAAATGTTAGTAGAAAAACATTAAAACGAAAAGACTTCAATGTAATTTCAGATGCCACCAAAATAATGGTACTGGAATTTTAAAAAATCACCATGTATTAGTTGGAGATAAAATGTGCTGTCATATACAACTAATTGGCTTGGTTATTTAATGTCTAAATAAATAAAATCTTTAGGAAAAAAAATGATCAATAAATGTTATTTGTACTTCAAATGACTAACATTGAAAAAAATAGTAGGATTGATTTACAAGGTGTAATTTTTTTTTTTTACTATGCTAGGTTTATAAACTTAGTAAAATAGTAAATAGTAAAAATAAATATAGCAAAATAGTAAAATATTGGTTCTATAAATATAGTAAACACTTGAGGAATAAAGTAATTGATATTTAAGCTTTTTAATAAAAATATGCAAATGTGTTTACTCATCCTGCCTGGATTGTCCCCTCCTGAAAGGCTCACTTTCCAGAGACTATACAGATTTTCTTTTGTGAACTGTAACTCAACCATGGGAATCTCTGTTTTGATATTGGAGAATTGTTAATTATTTCTGTTATTATTTGAAAAAGCAGCAGCTGAGGCTTTAGAAGAGAAACAAAGAGGGGTATGTGTCAGAAGGAGAGAGGGCTTTTGCCCTGATAGACAGAGAAAGAGAAAGTCAATCTGGGCATTGGAACTGTCCAGGATTAATTACGGGTGGTGTTGTAGGCAGGGGGCAGGGGGTGTGCATCAGTAATGCCGAAGAAGAATTGATGTTACAAGTGAGGGAACTGGGGAAATACGTATTCCTCCATACGGAAATTCAAATAAAGTGTACTTATCCTCACAGCCATTCCCATTATTCTCGTTACTTGGGACCACCCAAAGCTCCAAGATAAAGAACATCCTGCATCGCATGATCGATGCAAACATCAGAAAGGCAGGGATCACTCATCATTTATTTAGGTGACTGGACAGAAAGGGAAAAACGAAACAACTCTCTCTTAGTATGTTTAACATTTGCAATAACAAAATAATATGTAAGCTTCTCACTGAAGTATGGAGGAAAGAGATAAAACCAGCCTCTACTAAGTAAGAAAAGCAAAAACGAAAATTAATCCCACAAGGCCCGTTGTGATTAATTTATGATGTGCAAAATGCCAGCCACCTATTATTTGTTTATTGTGTTATCTTTGTTGCTTAATTATTGTGAATATAAATGCACAAGATGGGCTTTAGCAGGCCTATCTGCTCACTCCCAGTGTTTCCCCATATGTGGAAAATCCCTCAACCTCAATTCTCCCACAGGAGGACTTATAGGAACCCAGCACTGCAGATGAGACTGGAGTCATTTGTTTTTTGTTTGTTTATTTGTTTGTTTTGCGGTACGCAGGCCTCTCACTGCTGTGGCCCCTCCCGTTGCGGAGCACAGGCTCCGGACGGACGCACAGGCCCAGCGGCCATGGCTCACGGGCCCAGCGGCTCCGCGGCATGTGGGATCTTCCCAGACCAGGGCACGAACCTGCGTCCCCTGCATCGGCAGGCGGACTCTCAACCACCGCGCCACCAGGGAAGCCCTGGAGTCATTTTAAGTGATAAACACGACTGTGGAATTCTGACTTCACAGACAGGCTACCTTTATAACCTGAGGAATTCTTCAACTTGGAAGTACTGAAAATTAAAAGGGATAAAAAGTAAAAGAAGTATAAGTAACAGTAATAAATCACAGAAATGACTGTCAGTCTTACCCTTCCCAGCTATGTAAAGCTTACATAGCTCCCTCCAAAAATGTATAAGATAGTCAATGACCTTAGATTTAGATTTTTGATTTTCAATGATCTTAGCCTTTGCTTCTTACCAAATAAACTGTTCTCATGACCAGCTTAGCTCTTGAGTTGCTTAGTATCTGAAAAGGAGTAATCTGCTTTGCAGCTAGTTACCTTCACTAATCAAATTTATTTTCAATGGTACTTCCGCTTAGAAGAAATTGTATCCTGTATCTTGGGAGGTCAGTTTTTCTGTAACTCAGCAACTTCTGAGTGAACTGGCAAAGTTAATGAATTATCCATTAATTACTAATAGAGATTCTTAATTATCTCTAATTTTAGTCAGGGGATGTAAAAACCTCTGCTGTCTGGCCGGGGAGCTCCCCGTCTAGTCAGGAGGACAGCATGAGGATAACGAGGATAGAGGAGGACGACTGATGTGCTAAAGACAAAGCCAGGAGGACCAAACAGGAGAGGAGAAGAAGTGGACACTGCTCGAGGACAGGGGAAGACTCACGGCGTGTGCCGAGACCAGAAGGATGCCAGACTTGCCAAGGCTGGCGTGAGGAAAGGCATCCCGGGCTACAAGAGAGGTCTGCACAAGACTCACTTCCTCAGAGTAACTGCATGATAAACACAGTGACCAAACAGATGTTGGCAAGATGAAGGCATCTCATGTGGGCACCTCTAAATAGAATGCCCCAGGGTGGAGAGCCGCAGACAAATTTTCATTTGACCATTTTTTTTTTTCTTAAGCACTAAGTGGGCGGTAAGGCCACCGAGATGTAAATAAATATTCTACAAGATTTCTAAGGGAGCCAGAGATGGATGAAAACACACACACTACAAATAAATGTACAGCAACCAGCCATTCGAAATAGGGCGACCATTTCAGCCACCTGTTGAATTGATATAAATGTTATTGACAACGGCCATCTCCAGCAATCTGTTCTTTCTGTGGTTTATGACATACATCCAGGACCTGACATTACAGCTCTAGAAGGAGCGCCTTTTAGATTTAGATTTTGTAGCCGTGCACACAAGTGTAGCTTTTTCCTGCCAGATCAATGCCATCGTCATCATATAGGTGGCCATCATGTCTGACCAATGGGATCCAGTCCAGTACAAACAAGGTTCCCTTTGGATGTTCTGTAACATCTGAATAGTCACTGCCCGTATTATAGATGCGTATCTCCTCATGTGCTTTGTGTGTTGAAATCCTATCATACGAGATGAAAATGTACATATACATTTATAATATATAATGCTAAAGGGAAAACTGCTATAATATTGATCACTACTAAAACTAATTATCTTATGTAAAAGCTATTAACGATATTCAAGTAGATAAATAAAGTGATAGATAATCCATACATGTATTAAGAGATATTGTATTAGCTAATTTAATTATATATGAGCCCATACACGTGACTAAAAATTCAAATAATATCAAACTAACGAACCATATAGATTATAGTATATCTATAACATATGCCCAGCACATAGTACATGCTCTGTAAGTATCCAGTAAATAAAACCAAAGTAAGACACTTGTATGTGCCGCATTCTTAATCTCAAACAAAATGCTTTTTAAGAACTAGCCATTCAACTGACAGATATTATTGGCACTTACGGTGTGCCGCATTTAAGGATCTTTTCTAGATCCTTGTGACGAACCCGTGAACACAACAGAGGCTCCCTTCCTGAGTCTACATTCTACCAGGGAGAGCCAGACCCAGAATAAAACATCCTCAGTAAGTAAACTGTTCAATTTAGTATGTTAGAAATGTTCAGCAGATGCTATTTTTAACCTGCATAATTTATTTAAATAAATAATGTTTGTTTAATTCCAATTAAACATACAACTTTCAAGAAATGACTTCTCTGAGAGCACTTTGTATCTTGTAAGAATGAATCAGAAGAGAACTCCGCCGTGTCAGCATTTCACGAGTAGGGAAGACCCCAAATCGTGTACCCTGATGTAGGTGACAAGTCATCTTTGACTAGGACTTAATAAAAGCATGAAGCATTATGCAGAAAGAGAGAATGTGTCAGAGAAATGGAGGTCCCTAAAAAAGCGTCCAGTATCTCAACCATCTGCTGACAGTAAATTCTACTGGGCTCCATGAATGTGAATCAGGAAACTCAGAATCTCTCGGCCCACTCAGGGTGCTAGAAAATTAGTGTTTCTGCATTGATTGTACAGTTCCACGATCCACGATGTGACCACCAGAAATGAGAAGTAAACAAACAGGAAAGCAGTTTAATAACGGCTGGATCTATTCTGTGTCCCAGAGCTTCACTCCACTCTGTGCTTGTCCCCAAGCTCCACACCCTCCATCAGATCTCTGTGATCCTCCCTTGTTTCTATTCCTGGATCCCCGCAAGATGCTGGCCAACCAACAGGGCTTTTCACAAATTATATCGGAGCTTAGGGCTTTCCTGGGTGGTCTTCTACCTGAATATTAAGGAGGCAGAAAGCAAACACCTGTGTGTTGCTTACTACCTCGCTGAGTGGCCCGCGCACTCAGGGATGGGATGCAGGACACCACACTCTGAGCTCACCTGTGGAAGGATGTTAAATGAGGCACTGGCTTCAGGAGTTTCACCCAAGTTTTAAAATATGGTAGCTTAACGTCACAGTTGGCTGGAGGTTACTGGGCCTGCAGATCTGCACCAAGGATGACATCAAAGCGAAGCTGCCCAAGAGGCAGGCCCTCTGCCCCGACTCTGGGGACCACCGGCACATGACCCACCTAAGGAAGGGCATCTCAAGGCCACAGGAAGCGTCCCCAGCTTTCAAAGATGCAAACCCTTAAGGTCTTATATGAAGGCTGACATACCCAATTCCTTTCTAAATACTTGAGATATTTAGCTAAAGAGAACTTGTCTCTAATAACATTAAAAGACAGTGAAGGGAACAGGAATTGTGCCCTGGGGGCAGTGTTTTATTGATTCTCTTCATTTACATTAAAAAGTCAAATAATGAATTAAATTCTCTGAAACAGCTATATGGTGTGACAGGAGGTCCAATTTCACAAGGCCTTTTCTAAGAAAAAAATATGTATGATATAAAATACATATTTTAGAAATAATAAATGGATCCTAAATCTGTTATATAGTATACCAAATCATATATTCTCTCATTATATGTAAGCATGAGATCAGGTTTGGGTTATTTTAATTAGTTACAAATAGCAAAGATGAAATAAATCTCTTTGCTTCTGTGACCTGTATGTAGACAAACTTCAGCAAGAATGATTTTTAATATAAATATTTTTGTCCAAAACATTTTTTTAACTACAGTGGGCAAACTCGGTGCCTGCAAAATAAAATATAAACTTACTTTTGTGGCAGCCAAGAAAATAAGAAAATATAAACTTTCTTATCTTGGCAGAAAAGAGTCTTCACGACTGGGTTCTGGTCCTATCTGCCCAGACCATCTCTACATCCATTTCTTTTTTTTTTTTTTTTTTTTTTTTTTTTTGCGGTACGCGGGCCTCTCACTGTTGTGGCCTCTCCCATTGCGGAGCACAGGCTCCGGACGCGCAGGCTCAGCGGCCATGGCTCACGGGCTTAGCCGCTCCGCGGCATGTGGGATCTTCCCAGACCGGGGCACGAACCCGCGTCCCCTGCATCGGCAGGCGGACTCTCAACCACTGCGCCACCAGGGAAGCCCTCTTTTATTTTTATCTGATTTTTTTAAAGGGTTTACGGCCAATTTTCTTTAATCAATGGAAAAGGACAACTCAAGATTGTTTGCAAAACCATGGGGTTCCTTTGACCAGAAACATTTTATCTCCTCTGGGAAGTTTACCTGCTCATTGCCTCCAATCCCGAATATTAAGGTTATCAACAAGGCCTTTCTTCACATAAGTACCAGTAGCAATAACTATTACAAATTGGGGATAATGGTGCTGAGGTGGCTTGGTCTGGCATACAGTTCAATGAGATGTAACCCTCGGAGCAGAAGTCAAAGAGATCATGATTATATTTACCAAAGTAAATGAAAGGTTGATGCAGTCGTCTTCTTCTGGATGTCATGAAAATAAAAATATTATCTCAGAAAACACAGAAGGACACCACTTGTGCCCAGGTAGCTGAAGAAATGTCCGTATCTCCAGGTACTTATTCTCACCGAAAAAAATGCCTTCCTTTCCACATGTCTTTATGATGGAAACTCTACAATGCATGGGTCGGACAAACCTGAGGGGACCCATCCTGATGACGCGACTATCGGTTCTACTCCAATGAAAACACCGGATGTGGCTTCCCTGGTGGCGCAGTGGTTGAGAGTCCGCCTGCCGATGCAGGGGACACGGGTTCGTGCCCCGGTCCCGGAAGATCCCACATGCCGCGGAGCGGCTAGGCCCGTGAGCCATGGCCGCTGAGCCTGCGCGTCTAGAGCCTGTGCTCCGCAACAGGAGAGGCCACAACAGTGAGAGGCCCAAGTACCGCAAAAAACAAAACAAAAAAAAAAACACCGGATGAACTGTATTTCTAGAAATGCACAACGCCCATTTTCCTACACTGAGATTCAAGAATAGAATAATCAAAGAGCTTGAGAGTTTTGTGAAAAAGTCATTACTGAAGTGTTCACATGAATAAATTCTTTTTTTTTTCACATCTATTTCAATGAACGATTCCTACTTCTACTCGATTGTACCCTTGCTGTTTCTGAAGACAACCGGTCTCTCCCAGCTCCAGGTCTTTGTATAAACTGTTTCCTGGGCTGGTATTTCTCTGTTTTTCCCTCCAACACTGTGGCCTCTTTAGCCCATTCATCACTTAATAAGCTCTTACACCACCTCCAAGATTCCAATCAAGAAAAAATTCCAGGCCTCCTTAGATCTGCGTTACTTTACTCCCAGTTACCTTAAAGTTCACATCCCTGCAATACTGTGATTGTGGGTTAGCCTGTGGGTTCCCCCAAAGCTGGTAATCCCACTGAGAGTGGGACTCACATTCTTTTTTTCCTGTTTCTGGCTTCCGTATTTAAGGCACTGCACCCATATCCTTTTGCTCAGTTTGCATCACATCCACATATGTGGCTCCGTTTAAAAAAATTCTGAAATGATTATTAAAATATACTAGAAAAAATGATGATGAATGTAATACAGATGTGAATGAAAAATGTTGCCTGCCGTATCTAAACAAAGGATGCTGTAGCCTTCAGCCACTACCGTACCCCCTAGGGAGAGCCCTGAGGGACCTCAGGATGGAAACGGAATGCCCGCCATCAAACCATCAGACACTGCAGGCACCCCCGATGGTGCACCTTGAGGAAACTCAGGTTGAGAAGCACAGGATACTGGCCCCAGAGAGCTGAGGTGCACAGCAAAGGAATGATTTCAGGGAGCCCAGACTCTTGCATCTTCCCATACATAGAAAAGTGCTCAATTCCTTAACTTGAGATATCTGGTTTTCTTTAATTAACAATAATCTTTTGATGTCCCAACTACCTGGTCTTTATTGCAAAAACTCCTATATATCCTGGCGCCGCCCACCCCTTGCCTCCTTGGAACCGTCCCTCAGAGATGTCTGAGATACTGTGTCCCAGGCTTAAGTCCTCAGTTTTGTCCCCCAAGACACAGATGTAGAGAACAAACGTATGGACACCCAGGGGGGAATGTAGGGGGAGGTGGTGGTGGTGGGATGAATTGGGAGATTGGGATTCACACGTACACACTAACATGAATAAAATGGATAACTGATAAGAACCTGCTGTATAAAAAAATTAAAAATTTTAAAAAATTAAAAAAAAGATTTTTCCATTAAAAAATAAATAAAAAATAAAACATAACTCTCACCTTTTAGCTTGTACATCTTTTTCAGTTGACAGTTATTCCAAAATAGAAAAATACTGAAGATTTTAAAATGCTCTTCCCTAGTTTGTCTCTTTAAATTTAAAAAGTTTAAGGTTTTTTCTTTTTAAGTTACATTTTACTGACACTATTTACATAAAACACTCCAACGATACTCATCATTCGAAACATCATACGAAAGGCAACAGCCCAAAACACATAAACAACTAGAGAGCAGTTAACATTTCAAGAACTGTTGATTCTGTTTGGAAATATGTCTCCATGGTCCCTAACAGAGGACTGGACTTTTACATCAAACCAGAATATAGCTAGTGTTCATCAAAGTCATGGGTAGTTAGCAAGAGTTTATGGCCCTAAACTGTTGAAATTTTTTTGTTTGGCAAACGGCTAGAGAATAATTGAATCTATACAATCAAGCGTTTTGCTTTTGTTTTATTGAGTGTGCATTATCTAGACAAAGGTCATAACACTGCTTCAAGATGCAGTCTTAGTAACTTTATGTTACTTGACAGTAGCTCCTCTGTTTTCCATCACCAGAAGATGTACTCGCGCTCAAATGCTGTCTGACATGGAACACATGAGTGAAGCCCATGAAACAATACCAGGCCACTCCTTTCTGCTATGACTCTAGAAATGGCAGCATTTCCATACGAACAGGGGTAGGGGCGTCCCTCATGCCTGTGATAGAATATGTAAATTAAACAAGAGAGGTGGTCAACCATCTGTTTCAATATCTTCACAGAAGAAACCAAACTTGAGTTCATTGCCTTTGCACTCTGAGTTTCAGGACAGCTACCTCTGTTATTCTGTGTTTATGCTGAGATACAACCACACACCCAGAAGTGTTTAATGAGCTACAATAGGAAAAAAACATCCTAGAAATGTAGCCCTAGAGTAATACAGTTTTTATAATAATCCAAGGATAAGACCTCCGCTTACTCCTCTGAAATCAACAAGATTTCCAATTAAGAAGAGAAAAGATAGGCTCTGTCATCAAACACACACATGCTAAACATTTGAGGACATAAAGCAAAAAGGAATCCTACGAAGTAACTGCAAGACTGAGGATTTAGCTTCTCTGGAATATATTTTTAAATCTGAAAACCTCCTTCCTTCACTGCCTTCCTCAAGAAGAATACACAGAGAAAAACGAAATGGTGCATAACCGGGGAAGGAGAACCAGACGGTGCTAGAAATTCATTACTTCCCTCCAACTCGGGTTAAGAGGAAAAGAGGGGAAGGCACTCTCCCCTTCTCCCTCGTGTTGGTGGCTCACCTGGGACACATACTCTTCCTCCGCTTGGGGAGCTCTCCCTGGGCATCCTTGGGTCAAGTCCGAAAGGTCTCTAACGAGAAAACAGTGGGACAAGTAGAGAAACTGCTGGCTCATTTTCAAAAACACTACTACAGTTGCTCTGTGTTTGCATCCTCCAAGCGTACGCACGTGCAGTGTTCTCAGTCTGGGATGCTAGCCTTACAGTCTCTGTGTTCACATTTTACCTCTCCTTAGAAACTGGTTCAATCTCCAATCTCCTGAGCAAATCTCCTTTCCTCCTTTGTCCACGGCTCCCACCACATCTGAGAGGCATCCCCTTGTTATCCACACAACCTTAGCTTATCTGCGGCTCTTTCCTGGTGTTCTGCTTTCTACCCCTTGTTTTCATGGTATATGCATAATTCTAAATGTCACGGAGGACAGAGGGTGGCTGGCATGTCCCTGTAACTTCACAGGACATGGCAGAGAACCTGGTATGTAGAACTACCCAATAATATTTGCCAAGTAAATGATGTGAACGTTAATTAACGCATTGACTTGACAGCCAAAATACTGGATGTATTCCTAAACGTACCTGCCTGAAATTTGACCACTAAAGATTCATCACGTGAGGTGGTGATTGTCTTTTTTAATGTAATTACGCCCAGAAGGGAAATGTACTATATTAGTCACCATTAACAACTCTCTGTGAATTAGTCTTATTGCTCATCAGATCAAGGACATTTCTACTCTTTCCACTCTGTAAATAGATGACAGTATATTTTGACTGGGGGAAGGGAGAGGATGAAGACATATTCTAAATTCCAGCAAATGCAGAAAGGGGTGAAGAGGAAATGAAAGCTTCATCTATGCTCCAAGAGAAATCACAACAGAAACACGAAGAGGACAGCCCTTGATCACTATTAGTTTAATGCAGGACCCCATGGGATAGAAAGGATTATAATAGCACTGTATTTTGAAACAAACGACAAACAATAATTCTATTTCCTAAACACACTCAGGTACGAAATATAATTAATGTATCTTAATGTTACTCCACCTTTGAGAAAAAAGTAAGACAGCAAGAGCTCTTAATTTTGCATTTGATGAAATTCAAGCATAATGAGGTTGGGTGTTTGAAGGTCCGACATGAAATAACAGATGACGGGTACCCAAGGCCCTTTATCCTGGCATGTGTTTCCATGGATTCACTTCATATGACGCTGAAGAAAAAGCATGAATCCAGGGTTCTGGGTGAAGACACTACCCAGCCAAGAAAGAATTTTCTCAACTCACTGCATGCTAAATTTTAGTTAAGAATGATTTCAAGTTAGGTGTAACTCAGAGAATTTGAAAGTGATTATTGAACTGAAGTAGATTTTGGTAGAAAACACTGTGTTTCTTAAACTAATGAATATTTCTCAGAGAACTTAATATTGCTGTAAATTTTATATGTCTTCACATAAAATAATTTTTTTCAATTTGAAATTATTAAATTTATTGAATGTATTTCATACTATTTGGTTGGGTAACTTTATATAAAACCATGAATAATTTTCAACAATATAATTATCATTTATTCATTTACCCATTTACTCATTCATTCAGAATGACCCTACTGCACGAATAAAACACAAACCCTCTATTTTGTCACATGGAATATTAAAATCTCTAGCTTAGATAACATGTAATTTTAAGTCTATGCATGTAGGAATTACAATAAACACCCTTGATTTTCAGTCTTCTTGGAGTCAGTATTGTACCACTTTAATTCAAATGTATAGAGAATGCAATTGTACATGTATTGTATTCACACCATCTCCTTTTTTGTTTGTTTCTGCTATGGTTATCTTATACATTTCAACTACATGCATTTCCAATCCTCAAAAAACGAATGCAGGAATTTTTGCTTTAAAATGTCTTGTGTACTTTAAAGAAATTAAGAGAAAAAAATGTTTTTCTTTTAACCAAGATATTTACCACTTATACTGATTTTTCTTCTCTATTAAAGACTTGAGTTTCTATCTCATATTATTTTTCTCCTAAACAACTTGCTTTAGCATTTTTTATACTGCAGGTCTGCTGGTGACAATCCTCTTAGTTTTCTCTTATTTTCTCTATATTTTGCCCACATTCTTATGGGATATTTTCACAGATCTTGGTTGACAGTTTATTTATTTTTTAATTTTTATTTTTTGTGGTACATGGGCCTCTCACTGTTGTGGCCTCTCCCGTTGCCGAGCACAGGCTCCGGACGCGCAGGCTCAGTGGCCATGGCTCACAGGCCTAGCAGCTCCACAGCATGTGGGATCTTCCTGGACTGGGGCACGAACCCGTGTCCCCTGCATCGGCAGGCGGACTCTCAACCACTGCGCCACCAGGGAAGCCCGACAGTTTATTTTTTGTTTTGCTTTGTTTTGCTTTGCTTTCAGCACTTTAAAGATGTTGTTCTATATCAATTGTCTCCATGGTTTTCAGTGTAAAATCAGCAATAATTCAAATCGTTGTGCCCTGCATGTAATGTCATATCTCAGTGGAGGCTCTCAAGACTTTCTTGTCTTCAGTAGTTTGACGATGCCGTGTCCAGGTATGGTTTCCTTGTAGTTAACCTTCTTCAGTTCACTGAGCATCTTGGATCTCCAATTTTGCTAAATTTGGAAAATTTCAACATTATTTCAAAGATAATTTCTCAAATTATCTCAAATTAGGTAATTGCTGTTACCTAACATTTTTCAAATTAGGTAATTTCTATTGTCTACCTTCAGGTTAATGGACCCATATGCCATTTTCATCCTGAAAGCCCTTCAGTAAACTTATTTTATTTTAAATTTTGGATATTTTATTTTCCAATGCTGAAATTTTCTCTTGGTTCTTATTTTATAGACTCTATTTCTGTGCTGAGATTTTCAACATTTTTCATCAAGAACAGTGACTCCTTTACTTGTTTAAGCCTCGTTATAATAGTTGCTTTGAATCCTCATTGGCTAATTCCATTATCTGGGTTCTATGAAGCTTGGTCAGTAGTTTGTCTTACTTTTTTTTTTTTTCTTAAAATTAACTTAAAAAGAAAAATTGGCTTTTGTTTCCTTAAAACTTAGTATTTTGGGTAATTTTTCATTGTCTCGAATTATGAATGTTATTTTTTTGAAACTGTGGATTCTGTTATATTCTCCCAAAAAGTGTTGAAAAAAGCATTTTTTTGTTGTTTGTTTTCCTTTTGATTTTTTTTTTCATGGAGTGGGTTTTATACTTTTGATGATGTATTTTTTTAAGCCAGTAATTAACTTGGACTCATGCTGAAAACTCTGCCACTTGGGGGGCAGGTTCCAATCCCAGGAGAGTTATTATACCTTCACAGCTGTTCTGTTTGAACCTGCAGCTCATATGCCTCGTTCAAGATCCAGCTGGGCATTGGCAGAATTAGAACCACAGTCTGGGGCTCCCCTTTCTGGATCTCACCTCTCTGGGGCTCCTCCTTTACTTCCCAGTGACTGCCTTTGCCCTAAACCCTGTCCTCTGGGTCTTCAGTTCAGAAGGAATGTGGAGCTCATACCAGAGGTTTCCTTGCCTTCCGGGTTAGTGCCTTCAGCATATCCTGGAATAAAGCCCTAAAAACTGGACAGCAACACAGGCTGCCCTCTGTCCACACTCTCCAACCCCACTCCTCCAGAATCTGCCTGCTTTTCTTTCACCCTCAACTGCTATCCATTCTTTCCTCCTACTTTATTTATTTTTATATTTCATCCATAGTTGCAATTACAGAAAGACTGGGTCAGATAGAAGTTCATTCAAAATATCCTGAAATGCATTTTTAAGAGAAATATTTTTGCTTGGCCCTTCAGAAGTATTCGCTTATACCTGCCACAAATATTAGTTTTCAAGGATAGTCACTTTATTTTTTTACTCTGCGGGCCAATCATATTATATTATCATATCATTTTAATTCTTATTAGTTTGGGAAATAGAGTTTGTTATTTCAAATTTGTAGTGAAGAAAATTGAACTACGATCCATACCATTTTGGAAAGCTGTAAACAGGACTCCAGTTGTCTGATTCCAAGTCCCATGCTCATTTTCTTACATATAAGAAATGTATGTATGCATTCACGTGCTTGTGTTTTATGAATTTGTTTTGATAAGTAAACATCCACATGATTGAGGAGAGCTTCCTTCTTATGGATTTCCTGGAATGATTCCAACACCTTAACTGGGGATACAGGGATGGACTAGGTGTTTGGAATGTTTCCCTTGTTCTCTACAATTCTTTGTGAGTTTTCCCTGGATACTGCAGTGATGTAAATCATCAGAGTATGAAGTACACAGGGTTACAGACAGCCTGAAAACCCTACTTTACACTACAACAATGTGTAAGCTTCACAATAAACACAAATGCTTTCATAGAGGAATGAAGTCAAATTGACACCATCTTCACTAATCTGTCACTTAGTATATCCCTTGAAGAGTTCTGTTAACCTTATTTGTGACATCAGACAACACCTTGAATTACACAACATTCTCTATATGTAAATGCCAAACAAATTATTCTCTGTAAGTGTAGTGCAGACACAATGTCATTTTAACTCCTGTTCTGTCTTTACTCTCAACTAGGTCTTATTTCCCATTATTATAATTATTCTGGGAACTGGTACCACAGGGACATTTTAGTCCTTGCATTTCTAGAGAAAGTTGAGATTGAACACTTCAAAGAAAGCTCATAACGATACATTTATTTTACATAAAATAACAGTTACATGAAATGATGAAAATGAAAAAAAAAAAAAAGGCCAAAATTAGACTTGAAAGAGAGGCAGGAAATTTGGCTAAACTAATACAAAATGGAGTGTTGTGAAAACTGACAGTTCTTAGTCACCGAAGAGCAAGGTCATACTTAATGAAGCTAAAAAAAGTAAATCTGGAAGGAGCTGAGGGAAATTTGGGGAACTATTTGTTATTCTGGGAGACTGTCTTCCTTAGGTTGTATTTTCTCCCCATTTTCTGGCTGTTCTCATCCAATATTCTTTAAAGAGACCCTGCTATGTGTCTTAGAGCCAGATGGCATAAAAATAACTATGCTATTAATCCTAGCATAGTGAGAGGGATATACACATTCACTGTTCAGAAGTCAAATAAAGTGAAATGAATCGAATTTTAATGAATTTATTCTGGGAAATAATTCTCTGAAGTATTGTTATATTTAGATTATTTCTAAGTTGCTAATGTGCAAATATTGATTTATATATACAACTGCCATATTTTCCATTACAGCAGTTTATAAACTTGAAAATAATCCCAAATAAAAATTTTTGCTGAATTATTTATCTCAGCATTGTTTTAAAATTGTAATGTTAGTAGTTGGTATTTTAAAACTATTTAAATTCAGTAAAATAGTCAATGTGGAATCCAGATCTATACAAATATTTGAAGTAGTCTTAACCTATAAGAAATATTTTTGATGACAACTTCATTGATAATTCAGTAAAATGTTTGTTCTTGGCTTTGGAAATCTTCCAGGGCATCAGAGGAAGAGGCATTTATAGTTTCTACTCTTGCATATTTAATTTTGTTATACTATGGTAGGTTTTAAAATAGTTCTATGGTAGAGTTTATTACATCAGTTTAAATGAATTTTAACCTAATCATGACTACCACGTGCACATATAATTATGAGATGTATACCTTATATGGTTCAATTAGTTTCTAATTATGCTTAATTATAAACAAATTCTACCACTTTTTGGCTCACTGAAAGCAAAACCAAATGATTTTATAAAGAAAGCCATGACACTGAGTCCTCCAAACTATCAAAGAAAATCCAGCATGCAGATTTAACAAAATTCAGTGTCTGAAAGAAAATAATTTAGCCAGTAAACCAGAGCAAGATTTTCCATGGCATTCCCATCAAGATTAAACACATTTTGCACATAATCATTTACCTTTTTAAAAGGCATTTGTCCAAAACACTGTTTATGTCCCATTACATCAATCTAAAATTTGGTACTTTATAAAACGATATTTGAGGACATGATATAGCATAAATATTCCCTTGGGAAGCTGAGGCATCTGATATAAACTCTCCAACTATACATCATTTCAAACTACTGTTCTACATATGAGAAGAACTCAATTTAATATAATATCAGCCTCTTCCAGGTTAAAATTCTGTAGAGAGTGAGACATTAAGATTCGACGTCATTTAATTCCATTGATTTAAAAAAGTGCATTGCTTGCAAAGTCGTCCTCTGTAGTGATCACTGCGGTAGAGGACCATCTGCTTGACACTTTTTCCTAAGTAAATTGTTCTTAGATTTCATCTCTCCCCACTAGGTTGCAAATCTTGGCAGTAGTCGCTTTATAGGACTAATCACACTTATTAATTCTGTATATTAACTACAAAAAAAGACCAATCACTAATATACATGAATATGTATGTATGAAATCTAGATATGGAGGTCCTTAATAAGTGAAGCGCTGAAATGTCTTTTTTTCTATTTTTTTTTCTTTTTTGGCTAAAGAATAGATGAAAGCTAAAATATCTATCACTTCTAATACCAAAATAAATGTTATAGTTACTGACATTTAATAATGTAAATGATTTGTGCAAAACTGTTACAGGTAAAATAAAGTGACTCCGGAATTTCATAGGAATTACTAACTAAAAATGTCACATATCCCCTTGGAGGATATATGTAACCAGTAAAATATTAAACAGGGATTCATTTATTCCTCATTCCGCATACTGAAGTCAATCTATTATTACAGCATAACTCACACTGTATTAGGGAAATTACCTCAATTTGTGAGACACGTTAAAGCACTGGGTTCATATTATAGACACAACATTGTCAATGTAGAAATGGTGTGCATGAGTCCCATTTTTTTTTTTTTTTTTTTTTACTCCTTTCTGAATGTTTCTAGCATGGCTAGTTCTCTGAGGAAGTTGTGACAATTACAGGACCTGTCTTCCCAGGGTGAATTAGCAAGGAGGCTATTCTTAGAAAATCAAAACTGAGTTATCCAGTTTGTTACCTGTTCTCATTCATACATTTAAACTTGCAAATACCATGTGATATCACTTATATGTGGAATCTAAAGTATGACACAGATGAACTTATCTACAAAACAGAAATGGAGTCACAGACGTAGAGGACAGACTTGTGCTTGTGGTGGGGGACAGGAGGAATGGAGTGGGAGTTTGGGGTCAGCAGATATAAACTATTATGCATGGAATGGATACGCAACAAGGTCCTGCTGTAGAGCACAGGGAACTATATCCAATCTCCTGTGATAAACCATACTGGAAAAGAATATGGAAAAGGATGTGTGTGTGTGTGCGCGCGCGTGTGTGTGTGTGTGTGTGTGTATAGATAGATAGATAGATAGATATAACTGAATCACTTTGCTGTAAGCAGAAATTAACACAAGGTTTTAAATCAACTATACTTCAATTTAAAAAAGAAAAAATAAAAATAAACTTGCGTTCTTTATTTTCCAATGTATAATATGAAGAAAATAAGCAAGCATTCTTTCACTCTAAAATATATAATTGTTTCTTCCTTGGAGGTGAAGGGGCTATGTCATGTCTAAAAATATTATGGAAAGATAGGCATAGACTTTCTCTGGTTTACTAAAGACTGTTTTGGACTGAACGTTTGTGTCCTTCCAAAATTCATACGTTGAAACTGTATGCCCCAATGAGATGGTATCAGAAGGTGGGACCTTTGGAAGGTCATTAGGATTCAAGTCATAAAGGCGAAGATCCCATGAATGGAATTAGCGCCTCAAGAGTCCCGAGAGTATTTGTTTCCCACCCCTGCTCTCCATCACAGGAGGACACAAGGAGAAGTTGGCAGTCCGCAACTTGCAATAGGGTCCTCACCAGATCCTGACCCTGCTGGTACCCTGATCTTGAACTTCCAGCCCCCAGAACTGTGAGAAATAAATGTCTGCTGGTTATAAGCCCCCCAGTCTGTGGTATTCTGTTCCAGGAGCCTGAGCTAAGACACTGTGGTATTAACAGTGACACAGCATAAGGTTTTTGAATTAATTATTAGAAATATAGGTTCATATGAATGAAAAGAGTCAAACAGAAAGCCCTCAAATACAACAAGCTAAAAAAATATAAATGAAGAGAAGAATTACCCCCCCCCCAACTTATAAACCTTTTCTGGGTCCCTGTGGCTTATATTACAGAGACCCTATTTCCTAACAAGGCTCTATTCAGCCTGCTCCAAACAAAATATTTCACTATATCTTATCTTGTGCCACTGCCCCCGTCTTGCTCTCTAAGCCCCACTCAACCCAGGGAAGGGGCTTACATCACCCACACTGAGCACGGGCCATATCAGAGTGAATGCAGCTGTACTACAAGTGACGCCTTGGCTTTAAATCCTAACCCAAGATGTGCTACTCGGTCTCAGCTCCTCTGCCACTCTCTCATTAGATCCTGAAAATCTACGGAAATGTCCTCTACCTCATTTTGAATCATTAGATGCATGAAAACCATCAAAAAGCTTCCTCCCTCTTTAGCTACATTCAGTGAAAAATCTCACATACGGATGACAGTTTCCCCTGAATTACAACATCATGTTAGGGAATGAATCTCGGCTAACCTGAGGACAATCATGGCTCAAGGAAAGTCTTTACATATATACAGTGGAATATTACTCAGCTATAAAAAAGAATGAGATAATATCATTTGCAGCAACATGGATGGACCTAGAGATTATCATACCAAGTAAGTCAGACAAAGACAAATCTCCTATGATATCACTTACATGTGGAATCCAAAAAAAAAAAACAGATACAAATGAACTTATTTACAAAACAGAAACAGACTCACAGACTTCGAAAACAAACATAATAACCAAAGGGGAAAGGTGAGAGAGGGATAAATTAGGAGGTTGGGAGTAACATATACACACTACTGTATATAAAATAGATAGTCAGCAAGGACCTACTGTATAGCACAGGGAACTCTACTTAATATTCTGTAATAACCTATACGGGAAAAGAATCTGAAAAAAAGTGGGTATATGCATATGTATAACTAAATCACTTTGCTGTACCCCCTGAAACTAACAACACTGTAAATCAAACATACTGCAATAAAAAATAAAGAGTAAATTAAAAAAAAAGAAAAGTCTTTACTCTGCAGTAGATAGCCCATACGCTCAATACAATTTGGTAGGAAAAGATAATACATATTTGAAGCCACGGCTTCATTTCAACAATGAATCCGGTAGCGTCCAGAAAGAGAATATGTCCAACAGCCTACAGTCACAGAACTCGTCCCCAGAGAAAAGCCTGAATCCAGCCTTCAGCTCTAACAGTTTTTCAATAACTCACTTCAGGGATCTAGCTTTGTTTTGTGCAAAATCCCGTTGAGCAGTTATTATATACAGCTACTGTCGCTTCTAGTATTTTCATCAGAGGTGTCTTTTAATGGCTCCGGAGTCTTAATAATGAACAGAAAGAAAACTTAATTTACTCTTGGTATCTGACACTTATCATTATTCATCAATGTGGGTGTGGAGACTGGACCTCCCACCAGCCCTTTACTCCTACAGGCTCACTTTCCCACCATCACCTCGGCCAGCACGGTCAGAAGGAAACACAGGTCCCCGTAAGAGCAGTGCCATGCCTGTCATGTTCATTCTGTCTCAGCTGGACTGCCCAGCATGCCGGGTACCGGGATAACAGGACGGAGCGTATCTTATCTTTTATTTCTTCATTTCCTAAGTCACAAAGTTAAATTCTTGCTTTTCATGTTCTCAAACGTGTTCTTTAGTCTCTGCTCCCAACGCTACTAAGCCCTTTTCAGCTTATTCCAAATTTCATTCCTACTTGGTTCCATGGGAGTTTTCAGAGACATAAACCAAATTGAGCTGAAACATGCCTTTTGCCCATTTCTGACTGTTAATCGACTCCTAATATAGCAATGTCCTTCCAGAAGACCTTGGCATCGTCATAAAATCTTTTCCATAGCCGTTGTTACCCTGCATATGTGTCCAAGGCTCTCGGATTCCTCTTTCATCTCTCGGTTGGAAAAAAATAGTGCTATTTCAAGAAATGCTATCCACCAGTAGGGAGTAGGAAAAAAATAAGTTTGCAAGAAATGCCTATATGCCAAAGAGAGAACTCTTCAATTAATTGACATGGAAAATGTTATAACAATTTTAAAATCAGCTTACACATTTCCAATGGCAATTCACTTTAATATTTTCAACCCTCAGCTAGCTGCATTTTAATTTCATTTTTTCTTTTAATTTTCTTCCTACACGTTTCAAGTTTTTACATAATTGAACCATGAATTAATAATCCAAGTCTAACTATCATAATGAGACATTTGATATTAACTCTAATGTAAAATCTTAGATGCGAAATATAGTATTTTTAGTTTTCCTATAGTTCAGGTGTATTTCTAACTACACTTTTGAGAAATAAGATGCGATGCTTCTTGCTTAGAGACGATGCTTTAAAATTATTCATATTTGCTGGACTGCTTTGAAGCAACACAAATGCTTACATTTCGGAAAGACGAAAATCTCACAAGCTTGACTTGAGTTCTTGCAGAATGCAATATCAACAGTATCATTATACCATTCATCTCCTTTTGGTCACACATCTCATTTCTACTAATTAAGTCATTCAAAAGCAGGCCTAACACACTCCATTTCCAGGGTTAGTTCAAACAATGTGGAGTTTGAGGCCATTTATATTCAGTACTGGGTCTTAAAAAGAGAGAAGGGCAAAGGGTTAATATAAGCTGGTCTTTCAGGGCGGCTGTAGAACATGTTCACTTATTGATGGGAAACAACTGAATGAATAGATATAGCCTGTGGGAGTGAAGTACAGGAGTTTATTAAGTACTATACCATGAGCAGAGAAACAAAATGTGAACAGGCAGTGCTTGCATCCCCTGGATTGAAATATATTTTCTATAATTTCTGTAATCAAGCATTCTATTCTGCTTTGCGATGACTATTTTAACTCTGACTCAAAACAGAATAGAGAACCCCATGAGGCAGTTTCATCCTTCAGAGTTCTGTCATCACAATGACCATCACCTTATCACCATAGCTGTCTAAACAATGAAGCCATCTGCAAGTCTGATGCCAAAACACTGAAGGTGTTTTCTGATGTATTTTACTTTACATTAAATACACTTTTTTAGGGAAAACATTAAAGATTTCATTATTGGGTAATAGCTGGATTGATACGCAGAGGCACTAGCTCCAGGTTTCTCTTTTGTGGGTTTTCATTAGTTCATTCCCACAATAATCTGACTTGCTTTCCCTAGTGCTAAGAGAACCATGGATTTATTTTAAATGATGAAGAGTAGGTACTGAAATCTTTTTATCAGTTCAGTTGCAGGAAGCAACATCACGGGGGGATATGGTGACCAGGACCAATGCAGGGTTTTAACCATCATCACCCAGACTGGTGCCTATTAGGTCAGAGTTTCCCCCTGCTGTCCCTTCGCTAGGTGTCTCCTTATAGAGTTTTAGAGAATAATGTGTGTGTGTGTGTGTGTGTGTGTGTGTGTGTGTGTGTGTGTGTGTGTGTACATAGTAGATTAAGGAAATCTTTTGGAGATGTTTGCCTTTTCCAAATAACACAAAAGTCATCAGTGGTGGAACTAGAAGGATCTCCCACTAATTTAGTTGCACTTTTGTCTCCATGTTTACTCCCACCAGCCCTTCCAAGCACACCCTCTAGACACACCCTCTGATACAGCCACTATTCCTCAAATAAGTGGCTCTCTGCTTCAGCCGCTCCAGTCTCTCACCAGTAATGATTCTCCTCCTTCTCAACCCATCATCATGGTCCACTTTTAAACAATGGCTCTTATTTGATAGGCATTGTTCTCACGGAGACTAAGTCATGACCCTACCACGGAGCACTTCACAGGCTTAGATCAAGAGAGATCTAAACAAAAAGTGTCGGAATTCCACATGGTGAATGTCCAAGACATGTCCGAAAGGAACTGTGCCATTATCTACATTATCACCAATGCACAAACACTGGTAAGATTTCATTAGGATCCCTATTTAGCAAATAAAGCACCTTACAAAACATTCAGCTATGAACTGGATGTGTTTCCCCTAAATTGGTCTGTTGAAATGTAACTTCCAACATGGTGCTATCAGGAGGGGGAGGTGATTAGGTCATGAGAGAGGAGACATCACAAGTGGGATTAGTGCCCTGATAAAACAACCATAAGAGAGCTCTCTCTCTTTCCATCACCTGAAGACACAACCAGAAAGTGGCCATCTACACCTGGAAGACAGCTTTCACCAAAACCTGACTGTGCTGGTGTCCTGACCTCAGACTTCCAGCCTCTAGAGCTGTGAGAAGTAAATTTCTGTTGTTTATAGACCACCCCATCTGTAGCGCTTTGTTACCACAGCCCAAACAGTCTAAGACAACACCTGAAGTACAGAGCTGTTAGGAAGCATTCATTAAAGCCATGTGGAAAGGGGAGGAAAGGACCTCAAATTCAAATCAACATCTGCTTGGATGCAAAGGGACTGTTGTTAATCTCATGTGCAGATGGTAACACATCCCAGAGGAGGAATCAGTCAACTTTTCATGGGGGTTTAAGGGAAGTTTCTAAGGAAAGGTGGCATTTAGATAGAATATTGAGGGCGAAATGGGGATTTACAAGGAAGAGGAGGGAAATAAGTGTATCTGAGGCAGAACTGGGGTTTGTTCAGAGTGGGGTTGAGCTTTGGGTCTTTGCAAGGGAAAAGCAAGTAAATCCAACTTAAGTCACACGGCAAACCTGTAAGTGACTGAGCCAGGAAGATGGTAACACCTTGTGAAGTGCTCTTCATAACATTTCTGAAAGTCTGCACCTTTTCCTATGGGACTTTCCATCACAGGTCTTTAATAGGGTAAATATTATCACATTTGTCTTTTATTATGTTCCACAAAGTCAAGCCTCTGCCACTCAGCCCACAGCCCTCATTTCTCTATATTTCCTCAGCATTTTACTTGGCCACATGCTAGGGGGCTTATTTCATTTTACTTATTCACCAAAATTAGCTATTTTGTTGTTTAGCTCCTCAATTATTTCATAAGGAACTTGAGGTCTAAGCCAGGACTGTATTATTTTCTGCAAAGGTTAAGTAGACTGCAAAGGGCTGACCACTTTTGTGCTCTAAGGACAGATATTTTCTGATTTGATTCAGTCATAGAGGAGTCTGGTTTAAGAAATAGTTCTGACCCTGACCATGAGTGAAGTGGGTTTAGCTCAGTTCAGTAAGAAATTACCAAACACCCTCCGTCTATGAGAGATGAAATTCACCAATAGCTGCTTGGGTTTTTTTCAAAGGAGATAGCAAATGCCCAAAGTTTTTCATTCCAAACTTTAAATGACATCCTAGATGGTTAATAATTCAGTGACTCTGGATGTTGGTTGCTTTCCTATGGTAGAAACAATGCTTCCTTCGAAGCCAAAACTCTAAACTGAGCCCCCAGCATTAACATTTGCTTGTTGAACACCCTTGGAAGAATCACACTGTGGGCGTTTCAGGTTCACCACTGGGAGAAAGGGGATAAGAAAACTTACAGATCATAGAGGTGAAAATGTTTCTTTCGTCAACCATGAAAATGTAATTCTTAACTGGTGACCTCTCTTTTTTTCAGGTAAATGACTTTCTGTTGTCTCCCCCTCTACCACTGATGGGGACTACAAAACCAGACACCCATGCCTACTGTACAAAAGGGCAAGATATCTTTAAAATGTGTAATAATATTATAAATCACTGGCATTATTAAGATAAAACTTATAGCTTTTCTCGAGTAGATTTCTTATAAGAATGGGGAAATTGTTCTGCCCAACAGTCTGTCCACACAAAGGGAAGCAAAAAGAAAATTATGGTGGTCACCTTCTTTTTCCTTGAATTGGACTTCCTTAACCAGTGAATTATTGGCCAGTGGTTACAAGACCAGGGCACAGCAGAATGTGAGTTCTCAACTGATGTCAGGAACCTTGTTTACTTTTCCTGCTAATATAAGATCGCTATCACCCTGACTCCTACTGAAAGTGGTTGATTTTTTAGGGATTATTTTCACTTGATAAGGAGGGTTTAGAATCACGTGGTCAGGGAGGTAACTGTAGTATGTTATGTACGACAAAGAGAATTTGATTATGAAATCTTAACAAAATATGTCTTGGCCACCAACATTTGTTTCCCCTAGAAAGAACAGTGATGTGAAAACTAAGAAATTCTCATGGATTCTCAAAGATTTCACAGAATTATATACACTTAGTCCCTTGACCATTTTTGCATTTGACAACAGTCCGTCCACACATAATTTACAAAGATGAATGCGAGGTGCCTTCATGAGCTAATAGAGCAAAAGTACAAAAAAATAGAACCATAAAGACAATACTGTTCAAAGGACCAGGAGTTGGCAAAGGGCAGTGAGGAAAGCCCCGTGGAAGAAAGAATAATAGAGATAAATAAAACCATGGTGGTGTGCACAGTGTGGAAACTCACAAAACCTCTGGGAATACATCCAGGCCCCATTATGGGCCATGGAAGTGGCATTTGCAAATTGCCTAACTATTCTGCGCCTTATTGTATGTTTTATTCAAAATAGCGCTTGAAGTAATGGTTACTAAGTGAAGGTTTGGAAGAGTTAGGGGTCTTGCTCACGCGGGTACAGCTAGCTGTCAGGACAAGGCTGTGATTTCCCAGTTCTGGACCCTCTAAGACACGGTCTGGCTGATTCAGAAGCACAGGTTCACTGTCACCACACTGGACTGCTTCCCGCTCACGTCACTGCATCCAAAGCATTTTCAGTGACTCAGTATTTGATGGGTCCTGAAGCTTTTGGATAAAAGAGCCCAAAATCTGCTTTGTGTATTTAACAGGTGAGCTAGTTGTGTGGCATAAAACCAAATGCAAGAAAGAGACTCTGATTTCATGACCTCAACACACAACACATCCTGCACATATGACTTTCTCCGGCTCATTCTGAACCTTTCCGATGATGCTTTCATACAGTAAGCTTGGCCTCTCCTTCCGGAAACACAGTCTCCCTTCTAGGTCACAGACAAACAGAGCTGTTGAACAAACTCTCTCTCTAAAGAACTTTTTGTCACGGCTGTCTGAAAAAGCTAACCTGGTAAAAAAAATAAATAAATAAAAATAAGATAAAATAAATCAGACAGGGGCAATCCTCAATCTGCCCAGAGTTGTATGACAGACAGCAAGAAGGTTTTAAGTCTTTGGGAATCAGAGCAGCTGTTGACTGCAATATAGGCTTTTTATTTACAAAAGAGCTCATCTAGATGAAGAGGAACATCTCTGGAGAGAGGCAAGCTCTGTGAATTCATTATCCACCCGATTATTCAAAACGGTTTCGAAGCCAGGTGGGTAATGGAAGAGAATGCTGGAGTATGTTTCAAGCAGTAACACATTTCAAACCTGAATGTTTGCTGCGTCTCCAGGAGAAGGTTTCTGTATCCTTTTCCAGGATGAGGTCTGACAGGTGGAAAATGAGTCTTAGTGCGGTAGGTCTACAGTTCCCAAATGAAACACATGGCCATCCCTTAAATCATTCGTTCTTTCCATCCTGAATTGATAATTTTGGAACCCTGCTGGCCTTTAGTTTATTCGTTCAAAAACATAAAAAAGTCTAACCCCCAACACAGTCCAGAAGGACACAGTCCAGAACACAATGTAAGTGTGTCCTCTGCAAAAACAACTTCAGATTTCTGAACGCAGAAACCTGGGGAAAGGCCAGAGATATTTCATCTGACAATTAAATAGAATTTATAACTTTCACAGATAGCTGCTTTGTTTATTCTGTCCCAGGTGCCCCATTATGTTCATTTCTATCTAAAAAGATGTCAGCAAAGGGAAAAGATTAAAATGGTAGCTGTTTTATGGAGATGATGCACCGGGATCTCCCAACTGGCAAATATCCCCAATAGTTTGGGAAAACATTCAAATACCCTGCCTTACACTGCCTCTCCATTTCCAGTCCCTCTGGCTGTTGATCTGGCTGTGCAGCACAAGTCATGCTTGGATGACTGAGACTCCAGCCTCACATTCTCATACGGCTACTCATTCATTATAGGACTCAGGTGCACGAAGCTCTCTGGCCTTTAAATATCTTACTTGTAAAAGATGATAATGATATAAACTGGTCTAACCCATAGGTTTCTCAGGACGAAAAGATTTCATTTGAAAGCCGTGAACCAGTATGCTCATGTACAGCGCCATAATTAATTGTATTCCTCCCTGGAGTTCGTAAGCTACCACTAATCAGTTGTATTGGGTCTCTTTTTTGAGAGCCTCCATGAGGTAAAGGAATCTGTAAACATGGACCTTTTCCTTGTGAAGGACTATTGTTGCATTTCTGCCATAGGAGATAAAAAGTGATTCACATTAATATAAAATGTGTGACACTGAGCGATGATGTGACACACTTTTAAAAAGTTACCTAGTCTATTATTAGATGCAATCTATTGTATATAGAATGGATAAACGACAAGGTCCTACTGTATAGCACAGGAAACTATACTCAACGTCCTGTGATAAACCACAATGGAAAAGAATATTAAAAAGACTATATATATATATGTGTGTAAAACTGAATCACTTTGCTGTACCGCAGAAATTAACACAACATTGTAAATCAACTGTACTTGAATAAAATTAATTAAAGATAAAGTTACACAGTACTTTTTTTTTTTTTTGCGGTATACGGGCCTCTCACTGTTGTGGCCTCTCCCATTGCGGAGCTCCAGACGCGCAGGCTCAGTGGCCATGACTCACGTGCCCAGCCGCTCCAGGGCATGTGGGATCCTCCTGGACCGGGCCATGAACGCATGTCCGCTGCATCGGCAGGCGGACTCTCAACCACTGCGCCACCAGGGAAGCGCACACAGTCTTTAAGATACCTCCAATGAGTCTTGTTTCCTAACAAGACCTATGTGGCCCCCTCCCACAGGGAGGAGGTCTGATCTTGTTAAACCATGAGGTACTGTTTGAATGGCAGTGTGATTTGTGAATACAGACCACACCCCTCACTCCTCACCCCTTGCACTTGGACACTCCCTGTGGGGAAGGCAGCCACCACGGGAAAAGGACTCTCAAGCCACCCTACAGGGAGGTCCACGTGGCACAAAGGAACTGAGGCCTCCTGATAACAGCCAGCAAGGATGCTTCTTGTGAATGCCATGTGGGAGAGCCATCTGGGAACTGATCCTTTAGCCCTAAGTCAAGGTGACTGAACTCTACTCAATGACTGCTCTGCAACCTCCTAAGAGACTCTGAACCACAACCACCAAAGGGAGCCATTCCTGAGCTCAGAACTCACAGAAACTGTGTGAGACGACTAATAGTTACTATTGTTCTCAGCTGCTGTGCTGTCATCTGGCAATCAACAACTAAGAATAACATTACAGTTCTGAACAATGCTGCAGTAGTACTGACCTAATTGACATTTACGGAATACTACATCCAACAGCATTCAGATACATATTTTCTTTTCAAGGACAAATGGAGATGTTCACTAAAACAGACAGCATGCTAGGTACAGTGCCTACAGATAACGACACCATACTGTGCACTGGAAAATTTTTGTTAGGACAGTAAATCTCATGTTAATTGTTCTTCCACAAAAGAAAAACATAGGGGCACAGGGAAACTTTTGGAGGTGATGGATTTTGGTGATCGCCTCGACTATGGTGACGGTTTTGCAGTATATCCGTATGTCCAAACTCATCAAGCTGTATGTTAAATAGGTCCAGGTTTTTTTGTAAAAATAAATAAATTTAAAAATAAGTTCTCTGACCACAATTAGGGATCAATAACAATAGTGTAATTACAGAGACCCCAAATACTTGGAAATTAAAGAGACCACTGCTAAATATACTATGGACAAAAAAATAATTACAAGGAAACAAAAAAATCAGATTAAATTATAAAATTAAAATATATCAACATTTCTGGAATTCAATTACACACAGCAGTATTTAGAGAGAAATATGTAGCCTTAAATGCTTTACTACAAAAGAAAAAAAATATATAAAATCAATTACCTAAGATTATGCCTCAGGATATTAAAGGAAAACGAGAAAATTAAATCCAAAATAAGAAGGAAAAAATAATAAATATAAGTTCAGAATTAGAACATATTTAAAAGGCAAATGATAGAGAAAATTAACAAAGCTAAAAGGTGCTTCTTTGGGAAGTATTGTGAACTTTTTGACAACAATTATGAAAAGTAACATGAAATGAACAAAATTCTAGAAAAGTACAAACTACAGAAACTGACAAAAGATGAAACAGAATGTCACATCTGAGTAGATATGTCTCTCTAGGAGAAATTTAATTTTTGTTATTAAAAATCTTTCTACAAAGAAAACAATAGGCCCAGAGGGTTTCACTGACAAATTCTGTCAAACGGTTAAAAATAAAATAACACCAATCTTATCCAAAATATTTATGAAAACAGAGCAGGGGCAAAGATTTCCAATTAGTATTATGAGACTAACATTATCGTGATAATAAAACCTGTCAAAGGCACTACTGACAACATTCAAGGAAACATACAAAAAAACCCTCTAAAATCAGCAAATCAAATGCATTAATATATAAAAAATGGTTAGGGGTATTTGTCTTTGAAAGGACAGAACTATAAGTGTGCTTCATGTTTTTGTTTTTACTTATGGCTGCACTATTTTCCATAAGAGCAGAAGAAAAGACTAATTAAAAGAGAAAGAATTTGAAATTTTTGTTGGAGCTTTTTTTCCCCCCAACTCTTCAGTTTTACACTGGAGAGCAGCAATCCCTGACTACAAGAGAAAATGCAGGTTAAAA
This sequence comes from Globicephala melas, assembly GCF_963455315.2. Classification (NCBI taxonomy): domain Eukaryota; kingdom Metazoa; phylum Chordata; class Mammalia; order Artiodactyla; family Delphinidae; genus Globicephala; species Globicephala melas. Next base: position 8,709,326 of record NC_083334.1, on the reverse strand, counting down.
AGCCAGAAGTTAGAAAATCTTCAACTTGTAAGGGAAAAATGGGCAAAAATGACTGAAGTAGTAAAAAGCAAAAGCACTCCACGGTAGATCAAAATTGCCATAGATAAAATCAGTACTTGATTTAAAATTTGTAAATCCCTAGTTTTAACCAAATTTTCACTTAAACCCTTTAAATGATTTTATTTTTCAATATATCATCTTGGAATAGCTTTCATCAAACAATTTTACCCCGTCTTTTTTATAACCCCTTTGCGGGGAGGGGAGACTGCTAACATTGAGGAACCCAGCTCTTCGATGAATCTTGGTGGGAGAGGTAAAGTAACAATGAACCTACAACCGTTTTAAAATCCCCATTTAACTGACAGTCCTAGCATTAGCTAGACCAGTAGTGATGACACTAGCAAAGCAACACTAATCGACTCTGATGGCCCAGCAGCCAGTCTGCCATCTTACTTTCTCAGGCATCCTGAAGGTAGCTTTCCTATTCCCTTTCCGAAGAGCAAGAACTCCAGTCCTCAGCACGGCTGTGACAACTCAAAGAGGAAGAAAGAAATCACGATCTAAGACAAATTCAGTAACAACAACAACACAAAGGCACGGCTTGGTACTCTAACAAAAGAAATTGTCTACAAAAAGGATCTGGACCACAGAATAACGGTAGATAGAGGACAGGGAACTTAGATTTATTTTTAAGGAAAACTATCCAAATAATGTTCAATTTCATAAGCAAAACACTTCACATTAAAAGTGTTTACAGATCAGGGAACAGGGGTCCAGCCACCTGAGCAGCCCTGAGACTCGGTTTTGCCTCTGCTGAGAAGCCCACCGTCACTGACACCGCTGAGAGGCAGCGCTGGACGGCTGTGGTACCCAACAACCTTATCCTCTCTTGTAATGGATCATCTTAACAGTTAATGGAACTTGGCAGAGCTTTTGCCCAAATAACCTGTGTGTAGAGGGATAATAATTGCTATCAGTGAGGGTGCTGAATAAGCAACTGCTGGTCTAGCTAGGAATTTTAGGGATGCTTCTGGGAATAAGGCAAACTGAATGGAATCTCCGAGAGAAAAAAAAAAAGGCCACTCTGAAGAAACTTCAAATGACTGTTCTTTTATATTCTGACAATTTAGAAAATGATTTGGAATTGCTGAAATCATCTTTGCTGATATTTTCAAATCTCTTGGCCACTCTAACTCTTTTCTAATGTAACTTTTATCCAATGCATTCTTTGCAGCCTTAATCAGCTAAAAAAGCCTAGGGGTAAAAACTGAAAGAAACCATCTATTGATGCATGCAATAATTTGGATGAATCACAAGGGAATTATACTGAATGAGGAGAAGGCAACCTGAAGTTACATCATGTATAATTCCAGTATAACAGTCCATTACAACTCCAAAATTTCAATGTAACATTCTGGAAATGACAAAATTGCAGAAGTGGAGGACAGATTTGTGGTTTCCTGGGGTTAAGGAGTGATAACGCGAAGAAAGTCTGCATGTCTATAAAAGTACAGGGACTTCCCTAATGGTCCAGTGGTTAAGGCTCTGCGCTGCCACTGCAGGGGGCACGGGTTCAATCCCTGGTCAGGGAACTGAGATCCTGCATGCCGCAGCCAAAAAAAAAAAAAGAAAAAAAAATTTTTAAAGTACAAGAGGAGGCATCCTGGTAGTGACAGAACGTTCTGTATCTTTTCTGTATCAATTTCCACATACTGGTTGTATTACTGTACTCTAGTTTTCCAAGATGTTCACATTGGATAAGAGTGCCTAGGAACTCTCTGTATTATTTCTTACAACTGCATGTGAATCTTTGATTATCTCAAAATAAAAACTTGAATTAAAAAAATGAAACATAGACTAAGAAAACTTTCGTCCAGTATTCCACAAAAACAGAAGTAAACATCTACTGCAAACATATGTCAGGAAACATTTAAAATGTTTTCCATACTTAATCTCATTTCTTCTTAATAATTATCCTACGAGGCAGGTACTATGATTATCTTTCAGTTGCAAATGAAGAAATGACTATAGAAGGTTAAGTAATTTAGCCAATTAGTCAAACCTTAGAGCTGCAAAGTATTGCACTGATCCTCTGATACATCTTTATAATCTTTATAAACATGTTATAACAAAGACCCACTGGAGGGTGTTGCTTGTGCAAGGTCACACACATATTCATAAAACATGTGTCAGCATCCCGTTCAGCTGCACTTCTTTCTTTAAGGTGTAGACCAAAAATTGGAAGGCAAAAGAAAATTTCAATGCAAGCACAAGTCCCAATGCTTGTGGAAACCTCCTTTTCTCAGAACAGTACCATTGCTACACTCTTTCTGACTGCACGTTGGCATTGAATTCAGTCTCCTCACCAATCTGACTGGTCATTTTCAAATCTGTCAAGCTCCTGAAATAGGGCCTTTAGTGTAAAATTCAATATTCTGTATCAATGAAGTTTAGCCCTGAGTAAAGTATGACATAGACACTAGGCTTTTCTAATGCACCAGAAGATTCTACTCTTTTTCACTTAGCCGTTCATCAAATATTTACGAAACATCCAAAAGCCTATAGCAATTGAGTTTGTGGTCAGTTAATTCCTATGATCTATTTCAACTGAAACACGAAACGTGTACCACAGATTTCTTAACCTAAAATCAAAATTTTCTACTCATCCTTGTCAAATTTCATCATATTTCTCACAGCATAAGAGAACAAAATGAAAGTTGGCAGCATTGACTTGGGATTGAAGCTTTTTTAAACCACTTAACAGCTGTCTGGTTTGGGTAAATCACCAGATTGCTCTGAGTTTCTGTTTCCTCGTTTTTAAGATGAAATTGAGTCCTCCCTGGGAACTGAGCTTGGTTGGCTCCGGAGACGTGCATCACCCAAGGTTACCCCCTCTCTCTGGAGCAGCCTGCCTTCAATCTCTGGTTGATAAGGGGTGATGCAAAGTCCCCATCCTCTTGCCTAATTGAGGGCATCTCAGTACATACCTGGTGGGCTAGCACAGCTCCAAGTCCACCCACCCCACCCCCACCCATGGAATTGCTAAGGCTTCCGCCACAACTGCACCACCGTTCAGCTTCTTCTGTCCCATCCCGCTTCCTTCTCTTTACTGGAGATTTTCCAAGAGGCATTCACACTCCCCCCACCTGCACGTGTAACCCTCCAAGTCTGGATCTGCTTCTTAAAGAACACAACCTAAGACATGGTTTCTCGCCACTTTGAGCAGATGACCTTGCCCTTTAATGACACAGAAAGCAGAAACTCCTATGTCTATCCCTTTTCCTTCTAACCCACCTACCTCAAACCCATGTTTCCCCTCTCCAAGGTGTGTCTTTCTCTGGCTGTCATTTCTGTACCTACACACTGGATCCCATTCTTTTGCTCACTTTCTCCATCTCTTTTTCGTTCTGACATTTTCATTATCTGAAACTCTCAGATTCTCTCCTTTTCTCAAGTTCTGCCATCCTCGCCCTCCTGCTACCTTCCTGCATCAGTTCACGCTTCTTTCTCTCCTATTTGGCCTCTCAGCTGTATCCTCTCCTCTATCTCTGTCATTCTCTTCCTATATTCTCTCTATGATAGTCTCTAACATTTATTTTAATATGTGTTTCCCCTTGTCTCACATTTGCTCTCCATTTCTTCTCTCTCTCTGGCTTTCATCATCTCCTCTCCTGATTATCCATCTTCTTCATTTCTATTTTCAATCCATGTCTACTAGCTAAGAAGTGAAGCTAAATCTTTCAAACCTTCAAAAATATTATTCTCTGACAACATGTCTCCCACACCAACTCGTCTAACTTCCTTCTTCTCTGCACAGACAAACATGCTGGAAGAAATGCCTACACCTGTTACGTCCATGTTCTCACCTTTGATGCCTTCATCAGTTCACTGCACTCGACTCACCAACCACTAACTCCACTGGGGCTGTTCTCAGCAAGGTGACATCACACCACTATGCAACAGAGGGTTTCAGCTCTCATCCTCCTGGACACGCACACATGCACACCCACCAGCCCACTCATCCTTCCCCACCTTGGGAATCACGATTCTCCTGGCTTCCGCACACCACGCTGTGCTGCTCACAACCTGGCTGCCTCCTACTCATCCTTACAGTCACCTAATAGTTGTTTTCCCTGGAAGGTCTTTCTTCACTTCCAGGACAGGGTTACCTGCCCCTCCTGTGTGTCCCCTTGGCACATCCCAGTCCCCAGGCTGAGGTTATCAAATCTAAATGTAATAGGGATATCTAGGATGAAGACTCCCTGGTCTTGCCACCAAAGCCTCTAATTAAACAATACAGGTGGGATCCAGGAAGTTTAATCTTAAATCCAGTCTCCCAGGAGATGGCAATGCAGTGGGTCTTCAGAACTCTCCTCAAGAAATATTGCTTTGCATAACCTTCCTCACTCTTTATAATGACGATCTGCTTGGCCACCCGTCTCTTCTGTAAACTCCACAGGACATGGACCAAGTCTGCCTTGCTCAGAACATTTTCTCTAGGAGGGGTCCCTATCAAATTGTAGATGCTTTTCAGAAGGTCACTGAATGGATCAAAGAAGGCAGAGAGCTCGGGTGGGGAAGAGCATGGGGTTTTAGTGAGAAGCTTTTGCAGAGCTTCTCTGAGGTATCAATGAGTAAGGAGCATGTAGTTGGCATTCAGTGTTGTTAATTTTTTTTTTTTTGCCATTCCTTTCTACATCTGTTTCACTTCAGTCAAAGTTTAAATAAATATAACAAGCCAGAGAAACCTGTGATCCATTCTAGATGTCCAAGACTTAGAGCATTTTGATTTAATACAATTTGAATTCTGACTTTCATTTATTAGTTTTTATACCAGCTCTATCAAAGGCCAAATGTGGATAATAAAATTTACTTTACATATTATTATTAGAAATTAATGAGGAAGTATTTACAAATTGTTTAGAAAGTGTCCAGGAAAGGAAGCTGCCTCCATGATTGCTGTACTTATTATTGACACTGCATCATTCATCAATTTGAGGGTATTTGTTATTAAGAGCAGTGATGCCCCTGACCTACTTTTGCATTTATGAGAAGCACATAACATGCATTACTCTTTAATACTTTGCTGCATTTAAAGTCAGACAAAGTCTGTAATATTAACCAGCTCTGTTAGCCTCATCTGAGGAGGAATGACACCGGACATGGATTTATCATATAAAATGGAGATATTTAACTGAGCAAAACCAAATTTAAATTTGCATATGTCTGTTGCTTTTCTGTGTGTTTAACTCCAGAAACTCAATATTAATTGGTCACATGCATAATAGGCTTGATACTGTTTTGAGTGGACCCTTCACTTTTTTTTTTCCACAATGCTTTGAACATATTTATTTAGTTTTAACATTTTTATTGGAGTATAATTGCTTTACGATGGTATGTTAGTTTCTGCTTTATAACAAAGTGAATCAGTTATACACATACATATATCCCCATATCTCTTCCCTCTTGTATGTCCCTCCCTCCCACCCTCCCTATCCCACCCTGCTGTCACAGAGCACCAAGCTGATCTCCCTGTGCTATGCGACTGCTTCCCACTAGCTATCTATTTTACATTTGGTAGTGTATATATGTCCATGCCACTCTCTCACTTCGTCCCAGCTTACCTTTCCCCCTTCCCGTGTCCTCAAATCCATTCTCTAATAGGTCTGCGTCTTTATTCCTGTCTTGCCCCTAGGTTCTTCATGAGCTTTTTTTCTTTTTTTAGATTCCATATATATGTGTCAGCATACGGTATTTGTTTTTCTCTTTCTGACTTCTTACTTTACTCTGTATGACAGACTATAGGACCCTTCTTTTTTTTTTTTTTTTTTTTTTTTAGCGGTACGCGGGTCTCTCACTGTTGTGGCCTCTCCCGTTGCGGAGCACAGGCTCCGGACGCGCAGGCTCAGCGGCCATGGCTCACGGGCCCAGCCGCTCCGCAGCACGTGGGATCTTCCCGGACCGGGGCACGAACCCGTGTCCCCTACATTGGCAGGCAGACTCTCAACCACTGCGCCACCAGGGAAGCCCCAGACCCTTCATTTTTGACTGAATTACAAAGTAATTTTTCAAAGTGACTTCATTGAAAAACATTTTTGGCTTGATGTAAAAAGTTATCATTTAAGCCCTGTTGTCAAGCAGTTTATGTTTTAATTAGGGAAACTAAAAAACAAAAACTAGGTAATGTTGTTTACAAAGAAAAACATTAAACATGAGTCATTATCTATTATGCATTAAAAATAAAGTCCTAAGTGCCAGCTTTCCCGCCTTTTCTGCTCTTTAATTAACACCCGGTTCTTGATCGGATGTGCTTAGTTTCTTCAAGGACAAAAATGGGAAGGCTTTGAAATAGAAAACAAAACCAGAAAGTTAGAAATAACTCATATTGCGTTATGGAAAACTTCAGAAACCTCTTCAGTTCTTGAATTATACTTCTTTAATAATACAAACTAAGATGTAGACCTGGACTCCAAGTCTGATACATTCCCAGAACCCCAAAGATCATCCCTAAAGTTGATGGTTATTATCAGAAATTGGAATAAGAATCGAGTACAATGCTTTCCTCAACTCATCTGATAGTTCCTAGTAGAATTTTAGGTAAAAATTGTCTTTATAAATTAAACCAACATACAGGAAAGAGCATGAAGCAATAGATAATAATTCACGGCTCCGTGCTGGCTGAAGAAGGTATTCTTTAAGTAAGTTGATGAAATAGAAACATTTGCGAAAAGAGATGCCAGGACGATGATGCTAACAGGTACTGTCTACATTATTAGCCAGCATGAGGGACAATCTTGAGAATAGACAGTGAGGCTGGGCTTCCCTGGTGGCGCAGTGGTTGAGAGTCTGCCTGCCGATGCAGGGGACACGGGTTCGTGCCCCGGTCTGGGAAGATCCCACACGCGCGGAGCAGCTGGGCCCATGAGCCATGGCCGCTGAGCCTGCGTGTCCGGAGCCTGTGCTCCACAACGGGAGAGGCCACAACAGTGAGAGGCCCGCGTACCGCAAAAAAAAAAAAAAAAAAAAAAAGATAGTGAGGATGCAAATTGTAACAAAAGCAAAAATAGAAAAGGAATTAGAATTTAATAAAGTTTACGATCGATTTCGGATTTAATAAATGTTTAGTTATAGTTAGAATAATTCCATCACTGAATTCTGAAACGTGTTCATGGAGGAACGAGTTCATAAATAGAAAACAAATTAGTTTGTATGCACTTTTGAACTTTTCTTTTCACTGAAGTTATTATTAGCAACTTGGCTCCGTATTGCAGAACCAAAACGAACAAACAAATGGACATTTTCAAAAGCATTAGATCCCTGTCTCCCATGAGGCTTTGATATAGCAGTTCATATATAGCACAGGGAACTCTACTCAATATTCTGTAACAACCTATATGGGACAAGAATCTGAAAAAGAATGGATAGATGTATATGTATAACTGAATCACTTAGCTGTACACCTGAAACTGACACAACATTGTAAATCAATTATAATCCAATATAAAATAAAAAATTTGGTCATTCTGTACTGCTAGAAGATGATTATAAAACTAGCACTGAGAATTCCAAACGTGGGCAACTGCTGTTCCTGTGGGTAACGTAATTACACAACATAATCATCACACACACAGTGGTAAAAAGGAAAAAATTACAATAACTGCCCTGTGACCAGCTCTTTAAAATCTGATACGTACTCACTGGTATCTGTAAATACTTATAAAAGCTGATAAAGATGTTGACTTCTGTGTGATGGTATGTGTAGAACTATTCTGTATTTAATTTTTTTATGATTTAAGTTGTACTTAGGTGGGTAAAAATACCCAAAAAGGGCTTATTCTCAAAATGGAGTATTTGGCAATAGAGAAATGGATAATAGAATTTTATCAAAATTAGACTCTGCACTATAAAACTGTATTGGTTTTAAATATACCAATGTCCCCAGCTCTCCATTTAAAGATGTCACCCAGGAAGAGGGATTTATGCAAATTCTACTAGACATTTCATGCATCTAAAAAAAGCTAAGCTACTTTTATATAATAATATTCAGCATACTTCTCAAGGCAGGGAACATTTTTTTTTTCATTGCTTGTTGTACTTCGAAGCTTAAGATTGACATAATCCTGATTATCCTGAGAGAAAAACTTTTTCCTTAGGACAGCACTATGCAGATTCTACCAAAGAGGACAATTTCAAATTCCTTTACAAATTAATAGACATTTCTTGGTAACTGTTTAAACTCATTCCAGGGAAAGGGCTAGAAACATGCAAAAAGTCCACTCATTTGTTCCAGTGAACCGAGCATGCAAGTCAGGGGAACCCCTTCCTGGTCCCCTCCTGCCGCAATGCTGGAGCTCGCTGAGAAGCCATGAGAGGAAGCCTCCCCCTAACACAGACCCCTGATTTCCAGGTTAACCTCACTGAAACTCCTATTTCTTCAACAGATTACTACACAGAAGAGAATTAAGTCCCGTAATTTTCACTACCTCTAATCTTTGGTAAAATGATAATCAGACATACAGTTCTTTAAGTTTTAGTGAGTATATTAAATAAATGAATAGGAGGATTTAGGAAAATCATTTAAAAAATGTGATTATATTTCTCAACACTGCTAATAATTAGCGCAACATCGTAAGCGACGAGAAGAATGAGTTGGATACAGACCGTGTTAAATCGTTTTTTAAAATCCAAAAATAATTCATTAGGTGCTTTTCGTAGGAAATATTTTACCCTCATCCAATCTTTAAAAATAAGTTTGACTAGTTTTTGAGTTTCCACATTTTCCCTTCGGTCAACTTCCTTTTCATTTCATTGTATTAAAATATATTTTTTAAATACAGACCATTCTTTTAAATGTGTTTTAATCAAAGCAGTTGGAGGTTGGCTAATCATTCTAAGTGGACTTTACATAATTACTTCAGACTTAACAAATCACAGGTTTTCTCTATACATATATATATTATTTGTGATTCTTTTCTCTCTTTCTCTCCTTCTCATACCTTTTTCTGTGTGGGGAGTCATTCATAGATAGGGTGGGATTTATTCACAGAAAAGACCCCTTAGAAATGCTGTGAACAATTTCACATTTATGTAACTTGCTAGATATGCCATAGTTTGAACAAGTTCTGCTTTGAATATTTTAACCATGTAATTGACTCAAATGCTCTTGTGCCTAAAATCCCGAACCATAAACTATACAAGCCGGATTAACTATTTCCAGGTTTATATTAACAAGTAAACAACAAAAAAAAATAAATTTCACATTATGTAAATATTTAAAGTATGATTTACATATATTTACATAACACTGCTAATTAAACTAAAATCATATTTACATGAAAAAAGTAATTATTTATTCTACACAATTTATATTAACCTTTATTAATCTTTTAACTCCCATGAGGTAAATGCAAATGTAACAGATAATGAAAGTTAAGTTTTATATTCAACACAACGTCTAGAAAGACGAATTAGTTATTTAAAGCCAACAGATGCACACAGTTTTTATGCAATCCACTTAAATCTGAATTGAAAAATCAAATAGAAGTTACACAGATTTACATGTTGGCTCATGACTCAAAGTACTGTAAAGTTTTTCACGTTGTTTGAGTTTTCTATTTCATATAAATTGAAAAAAATATACATATATAAGAGGATACATGTTCGTCTTTCCTATTCAAAAATTGAATTTTAGCGGGTTATGATTGAGAGGAGAAAGAGAAGGTTTGTAAGAAAAAAAAAATGAAAGGGAGCCCTCATGGGAACGCTGGCTGGAGAGGGTCCTGTGGAGACGGAGGGGGTGCCAGTGTGCGCCTGGGGATTAAGAGGCGTGACACTCCATGCAGGGCTGATGCTAACATTTGGAGACAATCCTGGTTTGAGTCCGTGCTGTACACCTAGGATGAGGTCACTATTTGTGGGCCAGGGTGACACAGGGGAGGTGGCAGTGATGAAGGAAAGACAGGAGTCAAATGCTACCTGCAGGATCCAGGCCAGACTCGGCTGTGACTTGGCCTTAGCGGGTAGCAGGGCATGGGAGGGTCAGGGTGGGTTAGAGACCTAGGCTGGAGGTACACATAGGCTGATGGATTTATGGTGGGGAGTGAGGCAAAGGGGTGAATCAGGACGATGTCTGGACTGTGGATGGAGCAGCAGTGCAAGATGGGGGGGATCCACATTTCAGTTGTGGGTGCCTCATCTTGGATGTACTGTGAGACACTCACGGGGGAATGTCAATCAAGCAGTGTGATGGCAGATGAAGCTTAGAGGAGACAGACTCAGCAGAAGTTGCTGTGATACAGATGCATTTCAGAGCCAGGAAGGATGCTAGCTCCCAGCAAGACAGTTTAGGGTTAAGATTCCAGCAAAAATAATGGTAAAAGTGAGATGCTGTCTAAAAATGCGTGATGTGCACTGGATAAACAAGGCGGGGTACACCGAATATTTATGTAGGGAAGAATACTTGGAAACGTGTTTAGGGACCATTAGATGGTCAATGTTAAAAGACTGAAGGCAATACGCTACAGAGAGTGGAGTTAGTAAAGTTTTCAAACTTTGTTTGGGGGGGGAATGATGAATTATTGTCTATTACAACAATATACAGATTGACTAGAAGAGGAGAAACCAAAGGAATGTAGATCTTTAGAAAGGCATGTAATAGTTCAGATATGAGTTAATGACTGCTTGGGTTAATATAATTGCAGAGGAAATGCAATGAAAGTGGTGGGCGTGAAAGGTATTAGGAGGAAGAAGGGGACGATGAGATGCTAAACTGATTTGGAGAGAGGACGCACAGTTTACGCAAAATGGTTTGGACACAGTTGATTTCCTGTCCCTTGACACAAGCTGACCATTCATATTCCCAGAGAGTTTCCTCCAGGAGTATTAAAATTTATAATTTTTCAGTATCAATTCTCTTCTAGTCTGATACAATATTTACCACATTTGCTGCCTCTGCATTGCCTGGTTGCTGTAGCTGATATGGAAAAGTCAAAAACAACAAACAAGCAAACAAAATCAAAACAGCAGAGCTAGTGATTACTATTCTCCATTTCAGTTTGAATATTTTATCTCCCTCTCTATCTCTCCTTCTACCTATCTATTCATCCACCTACTTAGACATCTATCTATGTATCTATCTATGTATCTACTGTCTGAAATTTGAAGATAAAGAAATGCCCAGCTGGTATCAAAGAAAAGATACATCTTCTTAACTATGGAAAATAAAATAATTCGGAAGGGCCAGGCAAACCTGAGGAACAAATATAGCGTCCACGTGCAAAAGCGCATAAGTTAAGAAAGGGAAACCACAAACATTCAGCAATTGAAGGACCCTTTAAAAATTAAACTTTAACGTAAATTATAATGAGGTACATCTACACTTTAGTTTCTTTCTAAGTCATGTACTTATAATTCTCTAAAGAGGAAGTCCTAACAGGGGAATCCAATTACATGTTTTTGTAAGTATGTATGTATGCATAATGGTTGATTTGTTTGTTTTTGCTTTGAAATGGTATTTAAAAGTAAAACGTTGCAAGCTAAATCATGGGCGAGAAAAACAGACACTCTCAATACACAGTCTGTTTCAAGACTTTACATTGGTGATTGGTTAAGAAAAAACATGTATTAAGGAAGAAGGGCAAAACATGCCTTAACTAAAAATTGGAAGGTGTCAGAGACAAGATGATAATGAAATAACTGGATGGTTCCTCAAGTATGTCCAGAGCCCTTCACTTACAATAAGTGAAGACTGGCTCAGAGACCGATTTTCTCTCTTCAAAATGGAACCATTGAGATGAAACTCAGTAAAAATCATCCCAGACTTTCCCTGATAGCTCTTTAGGCGGCAGGAAGGACAGAGAACGGGCCCTTAGGGATCACGTACTATCTGAGTCACCACATTCGGGTCATCCCAAGAATAGGACAGGTCTGAATTTCCCCATGGAGCTTCTGGAGTGATCCCAGTAGATGCCTGTCGCTCTAGACCAAATACGCAGTCAAACAGGGAGGGAAAGAAATTGTACCAGAGGAGCCCAACCTAAAAATGTTAAGAATCTTTGAGGCAAAAGAGATGGGCTCCAAATTTAAGAAAGCCGATTAACATTAAAAAATGAACAAATCTAGACTTTAAAATCTGATAGTAAGGGCTGATAATTTACACCACGAACAGGTACCTTTTCTTATGTCTGTACTGTGACCAAATAAAGTTACAGATATTTTAAAAACCTTTACTGGGCTTCCCTGGTAGCTCAGTGGTTGAGAATCTGCCTGCCGATGCAGGGGACACGGGTTCGAGCCCTGGTGTGGGAAGATCCCACATGCCGTGGAGCAACTAGGCCCGTGAGCCACAACTACTGAGCCTGCACGTCTGGAGCCTGTGCTCCGCAACAAGACAGGCCGCGACAGTGAGAGGCCCGCGCACCACGATGAAGAGTGGCCCCCGCTCGCCAACTAGAGAAAGCCCTCACCCAGAAACGAAGACCCAACACAGCCAAAAATAAATAAATAAAAAAAAACCCTTTACTAAGACATTGATTTAGGAAAGACATAACTCAGACCAACAAAGGACCTAAAAACCAGTCACTCATTCCTCCACATTTAATCTTCTGAGAAAACTATGAGAACATTGTATGGGGTTTTTATCTTTCACTCAGAAGGAAGAACGGGTTGCATTCCCACATTGCCACGTAACCGATCACCTTTGGTATATTTAATGATGGCATCTGTCTTAGGTAAATAATTCCTCCAAAGTTATCCTGCAGTTCTGAAAGTTTTCAGTTATTTCAGTTTTATGAATAATTGCAGAGGAAAAGCTTTAATACTGGAAATAATTTAGGCATACAAGCCAATGCGTCAATCCAAAGGGATGCAGAGATGAAGCACCTGGCAATTCGTCTTCCATCCCCCATCTTTTTCTACATTAATTGAGCAAATTAATCATGAATTCATCATTCATGAATTTGTGCTCCCTAATTACCACATAAAGAATCGTGGCTGTCAGGAATCCTACTCTTGGTGTTGACCCAAAGCATTTGAAAACTATGTCCACACAAAAACCTGCACATGGATCTTCACAGTAGCTATATTCAGAGTAACTGCTAAAACTTGGAAGCAACCAAGATGTCCTTCAGTACGAGAATGGATAAACTCTGGTTCATCCAGACAATGAAGTATTATTCAGGGCTACAAAGAAATGAGTTATCAAACTCTGAAGAGACATGGAAGAAACTTAAATGCATATGACTAAATGAAAGAAGTCAATCCAGAAAGGGGGACATACTGTATGATTCCAACTCTATGACATTCTGGAAAAGGCAAAACTATGGAGACAGTAAAAAAGAGCAGTGGTTGGCAGAGGTAATAGAGAAGGAGGGATGAACAGGCAGAGCACAGAGAATTTTTAGGGCAGTGAAAATACTCTGTATTATACTGTAATGATGGATACACATCATTACACATTTGTCCAAATCCACTGAATGCACAACATGAAGAGGGAAACCCAAAGTAAAGTGTGGCCTCTGGGTGGTGTTGACGTGTCCATGGAGGTTCACCAGTTGTAGCACATGGACCATCTATCTGAGGGGGATGCTGATCACGGGGGAGGCTACGCATGTGTGGGGAGTGGGAATCTCTGTACCTCCCCTTCAATTTTGCGGTGAACCTCAAATGGCTCCAACAAATAAAATCTATTAAACGTATCTTAAAAAATAAGAATAATTGAGGCTATATCTTCCCCTCACGGAGCCCTACACATTTTATGGGCAGTTCACTCATTTCCTCCTACTGCGTTCATCATTGTATCTCAGCACATAGTATACGGTCAATAAATAAATGCTGACTGAATGAATCAATTATCGTGGGGAATGGTTAGAATGTGAAATTGCTGCTTTCTTGTTTCTTGTTTCATGCACTAGGTGCATGAAACTTGGAATCAGACTGTGGGATTACAGACCCAGATCTATGTTTTAAAATTGGGTAATGATGGACCACTTATTTATAACTGCCTCAGTTAAATCATTTATAAAATGAGACAAAGAATCATACTTCCTTCACGGTGTTGCTACAAGAAGTAAACATAGCACATGTGAAAAGATGTACATAATAAATGAATGCTAGATACAGCAGAACTTATTAAAAGTAGCTGTAGTAATGCATGCCAAATAAGAAAGATTTAAATTCCCTTTGTAATCATTATTGCTCCTGGTGGGGTCCAATTCAAACCCATAGAGTTCCCTGGTGGTCCAGTGATTAGGACTCAGTGCTTTCACTGCCATGGGCCTGGGTTCAATCCCTGGTCAGGGAACTTAACTACGATCCCACAAGCCGTGTGGTGTGGCCAAAATAAAATAAAATAAACAAATCAAACCCACAGACACAGTAAATTAGAAGAATATTCACTGTAGTATGATCCTGGTAACACCTGGATTAATAAAATAACTGACCTTAAGGGGGAGTTAATCTGGAACACACAGACTCAGTACCGAAAAAATTTTAAAATAGTCTGTGTTTAATCCAGGGATTTTTGCCCTTAGAAGGAAGCAAGCACATTCAACACAAGATTAAAATCTGGAAAAAAAAATTCAAAGTAGTTGTCAAATTCTAGGTAAATAAAAACACTAGTTTCAGCATGACGAAAAACCTCGTGGCCAGAACCTATCTGCCATATCTGTACATTGCTCGATACAATGTGCTACTGCAGTGGCGTGTAGCTTTGTCCTTTTCCATGAGAGTTCATCAACTGAAAATTTGAAAGAAAGAGCATAATTTGAAGGTAATAATTTAATTGCACGTCAAACATGGGAAGTACGGTTCTTCTGGAAAACTTGCAAGTCAGATGGAACTGCAGTCCCTTAAACAGTGATTCCCATGTGGCCATCTACTTTTTGTCCAGGAACACAAAACGCCCAAGGAAAGTTCTTTAATAAAAGATCTCAATAACAAAGGCAGAATTAGGATTCTTTCTCCCTAATCAGATTTCATATAAAACCCTCACAAATTAGAATAATGTGTTTTACAGCTTCAGAATGAAGCTAATTCCCACACAATTCCATACACATACTTTGAACAGAATCTAATTATATTAAAATGACTACAATGTGTTTCAGATGTAATAGCATTTCAGAAGAAAACACAAGAGATCCTGAACTAACAAAGCTCTTCGTCAAGAATCATACCAGGAAACCAGGCATCTTACTCTTAACTCCTTTTCCCTGCAAAATATACTTTTTCATAAACTGGGTTATCATTTACTCAAGGTCACACATCATAGAACATGGACCATCGTGACATATTGTTATGCTTTGACTGTCATCCAGTTTCTGTGCTTGATTTTCAGGGCAGGTGCTCAGCTGTGGAGTTACCACCAAGACCTGAGAAAGTGGACTCAGGAATCCATTGTGGCTTAAAATTTGGGGACTTAACATCCTCTAAAAGAAAGGTACAATGGAGCCTGGTTCTCTATTGGTGGTTATCGATTTTCCACCCTGTAGTCATTCTCCTAAATTCTGTCCCTTCGGTGACACTTATCCCCAATGGTCTCCATTTCCAGGCAGGATTACAATCGCAGTCATTACAAATACGAAGAGAACGTCATGAAAACTGTCTCCTCTCCTTTCTAAGGCCATACTAACAATCCCATTCATCCGTCCACGTATTCACATGTAAAAATTCATTGAGAATCAAGTAAGAGACAGAACCTGTTTTAGGGACTAAGGACTCATAGAGAAAACAAGTTAAAAAACACTTTACCGTTTTTAAGAGATGAGAATACAAATGAATTCTATCAAACTCATAAACAGTTCACGAGTCCATGATCCATATCAAAAGCTGAGATAGAGCTACGGATGTAAAGATAAACAAAATTGGACCTAGGCTTCAAGGAGAAGGGCCTCCACTGGAGGAGACGGGTCACTGATATTATGACTATAGTAATATAAGTGCAAAAACAGAAGCATGTCCTGGGTACAAGACCAGGGGGAATCATAACATTGATTTTGGAACTTCTGGAAGGTTTCTCAGGAGTGACCCCAAACCTGTTTATGAATGGTGAGTAAAGATTCCCACATAACTGAAGAGGAGGCACGTAACATCTCTTCCTGTTCATCCTAGACATTATTCCATTCATGTTTGTGTTTCTTCCGCGTCTGAGACCACTGGCTCTTCCTTTCAGTCCTCAAATTGGCAGGAGTCTCATTTATCTAAACACACACACCGTCTCAAAATGTTTCCCTTTCTGCTTCCCACTTTGTTCTGTTACTTTCACCTCTTTCTTTGTAGTCTCTACATTATTACCTGAGGGAGCTGAACAGGCTTCCTCCTTTCCTCGACACTGATTCAGTCATTAAACTCGCAATCAGGCTTCAACTCAAGGGTCACCTGCGACCACCCATTTCCCCATCACCATCCTAATCATCTACCAGCCCCTCCCACTCTGGTCTCGGAGCCTCCAGCGCCATTCACTAGACTGTCTGGCATTGCGCCAGCATCTTCGTTACCAGATTTAAGTACGTTTTGGAAAACGGCACGGCATACCTTAACCAATCAATTTATTCTTTCTTCCAAAACATCCTCAAACTTGTAAAATACTCACTTCCTTAGCTTTTGTATGAAGCACTGCAATCTGTTTACTAAAAACATATGTAACAAAGACAACAATTTCTTTCTTACTCTCTTCCCGGACATTATTTGATCTCTTTTCTCCCTAAAAGAAGCCGCTCTCCCAGAGCTATTCCCTTGTCACAGCACTACTGGGAGGATCCTTCCAAGCCCTGCTTCTCAGCCCCGAGCTTGCCCCCCTTGGAACCTCCTCCTCCGCCGCCTATTCAAGTTCTACTTATGCTTCCAAAACCTTCGGGCATGATCCTATTCCTGAAGTCCTTTCTGACAAAACCAGTGCATAAGGATATTTCCTCCTTCAAATTCTTTTTTTTTTTGGTACGCGAGCCTCTCACTGCTGTGGCCCCTCCCGTTGCGGAGCACAGGCTCCAGATGCGCAGGCTCAGCGGCCATGGCTCAGCGGCCATGGCTCACGGGCCCAGCTGCTCCACGGCATGTGGGATCTTCCCGGACCGGGGCACGAACCCGTGTCCCCTGCACCGGCAGGCGGACTCTCAACCACTGCGCCACCAGGGAAGCCCTCCTCCTTCAAATTCTTAAAACATTTATCCAAACTGTGTCATTCCTTCTTTCTCATTCTTGTTTTTTTATTTTATAAGATACTGCGTGAACACTTAACATGAGATGCACTTTCCTGACACGCTTAAGTGCACAATACAGCAATGTTGATTAAGGTACAATCCTGTACAGCAGTTCTCCAGAGCTGATCCATTTTGGTCAATAAAAGCTTCATGTCTCGTGGCTGGTAACTCCCCTCTTTCCTCCTCTCCCTGGCCCCCGGCAAGCACCATTCCACTCTCTGAGTCTATGAATTTGACTATTTTATGTTCCTCATGTATAAGTGAAATCGTGCAACATTTGTGCGTCTGTTACTGGCTTATCTCACTTACCATAATGTTTTCAGTGTTCATCCAACACTGTACCTTAGTCAAAATACTGTATTACACTCTACCTAAAAATCTGTAAGTCAGTAGATCTCATGTTAAGTGTTTGTACCAAAATAAAAAATTAAAATAAAGTAGAAGTAGCAATTGGACAATTTTAGAGAAACTTGATTCTGGCTTTTGACCAAAATTGCCAATAAAATTCCACTCTTCTTTTTTTCTTCTTCTTCACCTAAATAAAAAGGATAAAAAAGATAGTATGCAACAGAGTATGGGCTTTAGAACCAGAGAGATTGAGGTTAATCCAGACTCTTCCACCAACTGACGTTCTGATGCTGGAAACAATTACATACTCTTTCCAATCCCCGGTTTTCATATGTGTAAAAAGAGGCATCCTACCACCAACTTGGTTAATGGCTTGGACTAAATGAGATGACGTTTAGTGCCACACATACTGATGGAACTTGGCAGGCACATGACGAATTGTAGTTCCTGCATCTTCTCTATATCTTCCTAGTATCTTTTACCAAAGGAAATGTTTACTAAAGGAAAACTGATAACATCTATATTTTAGGATCATTCTTCCACCCCCATCTCCTGCTACCTTCCCACCCTCCCACTCAGCCATCTGCTCTGTGGTGCTTACAGGGAAGCAGCAAATTCACTAGCCACTTGACCTTCAGAATGTTACTTAACCTGGCTAAGCCTCATTCTCATCAACCATGAAATCGGTTAAAAACGTTAAGCTCAGAGAACGGTTGAGTGATCAAATGAGAAAACAATTAGATAGTCAGGCAGATAGCAAAAGCTCAAATATAGTTTCAATGGTGATGATGATGATAAGAACGATCATGACTTTTATGATGGAAAAACGACGCCTGAAATTGTCATTCAGGCCGGAGGATTCCTTCTTACTCACAAATAAACTCCCACATTGCTGCCCTGGGGAGATGTAGGGGACTACAGAAATAAAAGCATCACATTTGGCATTGATAGCACAGTGCCAAAAAAGAAAAAGTAAAAACAAATATAAATTGTAAGAGCAAGAGTCTCCGAGGTTTGAAAAAGAATTGAGAAAGCCTCCTTTTATACCAGAATGTATTTGAAGATGGAAATTCTGAGAGCTCACATCATTCTCTACAATGACCCTCTCAGCACAACAGGGAAATCTGAACAGCCCAAAGTGCCTCGAAAGTCATCTGATCCTGAGGACAGTTTATAATTGCAGAATGATGCAGAGGGAGACAAACGAAGACAGGGGTCGAGGACAGACACACCCACCTGGCTATTTCTGAATTATTAACCAGTCAATACAACTGACTCTTGAACAGCTCAGGGGTCAGAGGCTCCAACGCCCCAAGTCAAAACTCCTGTAACCTTACACAAGTGGGACTTGCGTATCCATAGTTCCACAACCACAGATTCAATGAATCATGGGGTGTGTAGGACTGTAGTATTTATTGAAAAAAATATGCACATAAGTGTATCCCACGCAGTTCAAACCTGTCTTGTTCAAGGGTCAACTGGATTTTAAAGAAGTCGATGGTTAACACAAGAACCACCGCGTACTCTTCCTATAAAACAGTATTTACATGTCTATGAACCTACATATGTGTGTGTGCTCTTGTTTTTTTCCCTTTATTTTAATTTTACTCATCTCTTTGGTGCTCCCCCGAAGTTCAATGTTAAAGGGCCCTCCTTGTAAAGTTAAGGAAGTACAGCCAAACCAGGTAGACTGAACCAATGCCGCAGCTGGTCTGGTGCCCTGGCACACAACTGTGCTAGGATCAGCTGGGTGGGTGAACACCTCCACCTGGGATACAGGTGTCTGTCCACTGCTTTGATGCTGTTAGGACGAAGGTCCCCAATCTGCAGTCTTCCCTTCTGCCTCACAAATTACACAGATTAGGAAGCAAACAACCAAATAAATGGATACATAGGAGTTCCTTTCTTTTATAAAAGTCCATCTGAAAACATCCCAGCTCAGCAGTTAGGAAGACCTTCAGTAGTACACTGGGTAATTTTAAAAATCTTTCTTGGGGCTTCCCTGGTGGCGCATTGGTTGAGAGTCCGCCTGCTGATGCAAGGGATATGGGTTCGTGACCCGGTCCAGGAAGAGCCCACATGCTGCGGAGCGGCTGGGCCTGTAAGCCATGGCCGCTGAGCCTGTGCGTCCGGAGCCTGTGCTCCACAACGGGAGAGGCCACACCAGTGAGAGGCCCGTGTACCGCAAAAAAAAAAAAACTTTCTTAATATGAATATCTGAAATTGATGGGAGCCTAATGGTGGTGTCATGAAACCACATCCCAGAGGAGAAAGGAGACCAAAGCTGGTGATGGACGAAAGCTTTGGTTTAGGGTGGCACCTGCTGGCTCAGCGGTCTGTAAGTTCACAGTGGACAAAGAACCGCTCACTCTGGGCATCCTTTGCTTTGAAGCTGAACATTTCAATCGCTCTTACCCATCATCCCATCAAGGGCCACTATCTGCTCTAGTAACACACAGCACTTTCCCAGGGACCCAGCTGTCAGCAGTTTTAATGTGGGTGGGAGGACCTTTGGGTCTCATCATTTTGGGAACTGCCAACAACCTTTGCCATAAGTCTCTCTGGCAGTGGCTTGGCAATTCCTGCTTTCAGATATGCGGACACTCCAAGTGAGACTTCTGATATTAGAAAGTTTCACCCACATGGTAATTTTTCCTAAATAAATATTCTTAAAATGAAACAAAATAAAAAACAAACAAAAAATAACTCAGATCTCATAAATGGCTTCTTGGGTTTCTTTTTCTACGCTGAATGACTTGTCCATTTTTTTGAATTTAGGACAAATGCTCCTTGACTTTCTGTGACCTTTTATTTTTAGATATGTTATAATTTACACATTATAAGAAAGATGAGCAAAACCATGGCCTTAGCTTTTTCTATTTATGTACATATATATGTGTATAATATATGTATACATATGTATATATTATATATATAATAAATACATTCATTTTTTTTTTCTTTTTTCCTACAGCAGAAACTTGACCTTGGCAATTTCAGGAGGTTGACCCCTCTGGAGAATGTCCTTCATGATTCTGTCATAACACATTTAAGAAAGTCCTTGGTCAATTTCAGGCAGATATCAAATCTGCCAGTTGTGGGGTAGAATTCTTTGAAAACTCAGTCACAGCAGGGCGGCTTATGACCACTGAAATGTCAGCTTATCAGGAGAGGATGACTCCAAGGCCTGAAAGGATTCAATCCAACTCAACTCACACCCACTCCAAAGCCTCCCTTTCTTGGCCTTTTCCTGCCCCCAAATTAAAATAATCGGATGATCAGGACATTCATTAAGGCTGCTCTTCTAAAATGTGTCGAATAAGTCCTAACAGACCTTTTCAATTCCAACTAGTCCATGACAACCTCAGGAGACAATTTATTCCCGGTCAGCATCTATGCGTTTCCTTCCTTGATACCCTGCTTGGTATCAAGAAGGAATCTAGCTCAAGATTTAGGGTCCTTAACTCTATGCTAAAGGTTATAGCAAGTGCTGACTGCCAGGGTTACTAATGTACTTTAAAAATAAATGACAAATCCCTGACAGGGCTTCCCTGGTGGCGCAGTGGTTGAGAGTCCGCCTGCCGATGCAGGGGACACGGGTTCGTGCCCCGGTCCGGGAAGATCCCACATGCCACGCAGAGCGGCTGGGCCCGTGAGCCATGGCCGCTGAGCCTGCGCATCCGGAGCCTGTGCTCCGCAACGGGAGAGGCCACAACAGTGAGAGGTCCGCGTACCGCAAAAAAAGAAAAAAAAAAAAAAAAAATCCCTGATAATTTAAACAGGTGTAGAGTCAGCAAACAAAATATCTGTATTGTAAACTTTTTCCTTTTGGCCATTGTCAGTTGACCCAACGGGTTATAGAAATGTAATGTCATGAGGTCATGAGGTCATGCCCTGGGGATCTGAGCTCCCTAAAGTGTATTAAGTGTATTCTGTCTCTGAACATCAGATACTAGTTGTTTTTTGGAGTGGCTATATATATATATATATATATATATATATATATATGGAGAGAGAGAGAGAAGCACACATCTGTGCAGACTTGGTTTTAAATTCCAGCTCTCTAATTACTATCATGGAATCATTACCCAAATTCTCTACTTCTTATAAAATTCATCTTCTCACTCTGTAAAAAGTGGTATCATAACACCTTTTGCTTCATGTGTGTATACTTATCCCCAAACCCCTTGAGTTGTATGCATTAGATATTTACAGCTTTGTACATGACAGCCATATCTGACAAAGTGTTTTCAATCTTTTTAAGGTTAAATACTATAAATAGGAAATATTGCATCAATAAGAACTTGATATATTAAATATATTTACTCTGATCCATATATTAGACGCTTCATGTAATCTTAACAACCTTTAATTTTCATTAAACGTTACTTCAAATTCTTCCAACATGATCAGAAACTGAAGTGAACGTTCAATGAAAAACCATGAGAGTTTCCTAATCCCAGGAATTATGGTAAGAAAAGCCAATGTTTCCCATGTTACAAAAGTTATTTGCTTCCAAAGAGAATGACCGACAGGATCAGTTCCATGATTGTTCTCTTAAAATGACTTAACCCCTCACAGGGCTGTCTGGTGACAGATCTGCAATTAATGCTGCTCTCTGCATGTTCCCAGCTTTGCCACCTCTGCGGCAAGTTCATCCTGAAATCCTCTGCTCCAGCCCACGTGGAACTCAGCAGAAGCCCCATGCTCTGTGCATTTGCACTGGTGAGTCCATGAACCCAGGCTGCCCTTTTCCCCATCCTTCAACTACTACAACACACATGTCCTTCAAAACACATGAATTAAAAAGCATCTCCTTGTAAAGGCTGACCTGACCATCACAGTCAGACTTTACTGATCTGGTCCCTCAGCAATTATCACCCATGATTTTATTTGATATTTAATTCATTCTCTAGTGTTACAGATTATTATTGTTGTTATTATTATTATTATTTTAACATGTGCATCTTCCTTTTTGGGTTCTAAGCACCCAAGTATGAAGGTTGATGTTTATCAATTTATGAGTTTTTAGACTAGGCTCCTATTATACTAGAATGTATGTGGTTGTACAACACACACACACACACACACACACTCTCTCTCTCTCTCTCTCTCTCTTTCTCTCTCTGTGATGGAGCCTGAATCCATTTCTGATGTTTAACTGATAACAACTTTCAAGCCTCATCTGTCCCTCTTCACCCTCTGCCCTTCCTCTTGACAAACTCATAAGAAATGCTGGGTGTTTGCTCTTTTGGGATCGGCACAAGGTTCAGTTCACAGAGCCCCTGCCTGCACAGGGGAACCTGCTCAGGACCCCATTCACTAATCACAATAGACCCCAGACGATTGCCTTTCCCAGTCTTCTCGAGCCATTTTTGGACCAGCTTGTGATGTCTTCCCTTCTCTCCTCAAGGGCCTCAAGTATGTGAATCATAAACCTTTTCCTATCCTCTTGGGGGGCATCATCAGTCTCCACATTCAAACCAAATTTGAGTGGGGGGTCCCTCCTGTATCTACAGGGTGGATACAACATGCACACACATCTGTGCCAGTTGAATTCACTTGATTCTACTCAATTCTGCTTGTTCTCAAAGGGTGAGTCCCCACCAGCCCATACTCTCAATTTGCAACTTTTCTAAGAAGTTAGTCTTCTGTTGAGTCATTCATATATGAATTAATCAAATAATTGCATGAGAACATTTTGAATAAGAGTGCATGAAACTGGGCTCCTATGTCTTGTATAGCAAGGAGATGAGCAAAAGAATAGTAAACAAGCAATATTTCACACAAGAGCCAACCACCATTCAAACAATAACCAGGTAAAAGCCAGAGGAAATGCACAATCCAGCTCCAGGATCCTGAGAACTGTTGGCTATTTGATGACCTTTACCAAGAATGTCTTTAAATGTTTCCTTTAGATCAAAGTCTCTGAGTGCTTAGCCTTACATTTCTAGTTATTTTTCTTTTGCATCCATTAAGATCAATCCCACAGCAAATGAGAATTACAGAAGAGTAGTTTAAACAAGTTTGCACAAGGCTGCTGCAATCCTGCCGATTCTATCATAATAGAACACTTCCGCATGGAAAAAAAAAAGCAATTCAGTTAAAAGCTACATTATAGAAATGCTAAAGGTCTAATTTCAACTCAGGATGGCAAGGAACTTTAAAGTTAAAACAGCAAGTGTGTGTTTTAATGTGCTCTCAGATCCCCAGAAGTAATACACAATCAACAATAATGTAAGGTGGAAAATCAGATGTCCATCTCAGTGGTTGAAATATACATCCAAAGTTATATGCCAGGGGCAAAAAAAGCTCATATTAATGTCAAAGGAAACCCTCTGTATCCATGGAGGACTTCACTCAGTTCTAAGATTGGAATTTTATTTTTCACGTCACTTCATTGGTTTTGTGGCTCTAAGTTAATCACGTAATACTTTTGTTTGTTTGTTTGTTTTAAATTTAATTTTATTAATTTTTATGAAGCAGGTTATCTATTTTATACATATCAGTGTATATAGGTCAATCCCAATCTCCCAATTCATCCCCCCCCCCACTTTCCCTCTTCAGTGTCCATACATTTGTTCTCTACATCTGTGTCTATTTCTGCCTAGATCCATCCACGTTTCTACAAACGACCCAATTTCGTTCCTTTTTATGGTTGAGTAATATTCCACTGAATATATGCACCACATCTTCTTTATCCATTCATCTGTCAATGGACATTTAGGTTGCTTCCATGAACTGGCTATTGTAAATAGTGCTGCACTGAACATTGGGGTGCATATGTCTTTTTGAATTATGGTTTTCTCAGGGTATATGCCCAGTAGTGGGATTGCTGGGTCATATGGTAGTTCTATTTTTAGTTTTTTAAGGAACCTTCATACTGTTCTCCATAGTGGCTGGATCAATTTACATTCCCACCAACAGTGCAAGGGAGTTCCCTTTTCTCCACACCCTCTCCAGCATTTGTTGTTTGTAGATTTTCTGATAATGCCCATTCTAACTGGTGTGAGATGATACCTCATTGTAGTTTTGATTTGCATTTCTCTAATAATTAGTGATGCTGAGCAGCTTTTCATGTGCCTCTTGGCCATCTGTATTCTTCTTTGGAGAAATGTCTATTTAGGTCTTCTGCCCATTTTTTGATTGGGTTGTTTGCTTTTTTAATATTGAGCTGCATGAGCTGTTTATATATTTTGGAGATTAATTCTTTGTTGATTCATTTGCAAATATTTTCTCTCATTCTGAGGGCTGTCTTTTCATCTTGTTTATAGTTTCCTTTGCTGTGCAAAACCTTTTAAGTTTCATTAGGTCCCATCTCTTTATTTTTGTTTTTATTTCCATTACTCTAGGATGTGGGTCAAAAAAGATCTTGCTGTGATTTATATCAAAGAGTGTTCTTCCTATGTTTTCCTCTAAGAGTTTTATAGTGTCTGGTCTTACATTTAGGCCTTTAATCCATTTTGAGTTTATTTTTGTATATGGTGTTAGGGAATGTTATAATTTCATCCTTTTACATGTAGCTGTCCAGTTTTTCCCAGCACCATTTATTAAAGAGACTATCTTTTCTCCATTGTATATCCTTGACTCCTTTGTCATAGATTAGTTGATCATAGGTGTGTGGGTTGATCTCTGGGCTTTCTATCCTGTTCCATTGATCTGTATTTCTGTTTTTGTGCCAGTATCATACTGCCGTGATTACTGTAGCTTTGTAGTATAGTCTGAAGTCAGGGAATCTGATTCCTCCGGCTCCGTTTTTTTCCCCTCGAGGTTGCTTTTGGCTATTTGGGGTCTTTTGTGTCTCCATACAAATTTTAAGATATTTTGTTCTAGTTCTGTAAAAAATGCCATTGATAATTTGATAGGGATTGCACTGAATCTGTAGATAGCGTTGGGCAGTAGAGTCATTTTCACAATATTGATACTTCCAATCCAAGAACATGGTATATCTCTCAATCTGTTTGTGTCATCTTTGATTTCTCTAAACACTGCCCTATAGTTTTCTGAGTACAGGTCTTTTACCTCCTTAGATGGGTTTATTCCTAGGTATTTTATTCTTTTCATTGCAATGGTGAATGGGATTGTTTCCTTAAATTCTCTTTCTGATCTTTTGTTGTTAGTGTACAGGAATGCAAGAGATTTCTGTGCATTAATTTTGTACCCAGCAACTTTATCAGATTCGTTGATTAGCTCCAGTAGTTTTCTGGTGGCCTCTTTAGGATTATCTATGTATACTATCATGTCATCTGCAAACAGTGAAAGTTTTACTTCTTCTTTTCCAATTTGGATTCCTTTTACATCTTTGTCTTCTCTGATGGCTGTGGCTAGGACTTCCAAAACTATATTGAATAAGAGTGGTGAGAGTGGACATCCTTGTCTTGTTCCTGATCTTAGAGGAAATGCTTTCAGTTTTTCACCATTGAGAATGATGTTGGCTGTGGGTTTGTCATATATTGCCTTTACTATGTTGAGGAAGGTTCCCTCTATGCCCACTTCTGGAGAGTTTTTATCACAAATGGGTGTTGAATTTTGTCATAAGCTTTTTCTGCATCTATTGAGATGATCATACAGTTTTTATCCTTCAATTTGTTAATACGGTGTATCACATTGATTGATTTGCATATATTGAAGAATCCTTGCATCTCTGGGATAAACCCCACTTGATCATGGTGTATGATCCTTTTAATGTGTTGTTGGATTCTGTTTGCTAGTATTTTGTTGAGGATTTTTGCATCTATATTCATCAGTGATATTGGTCTGTAATTTTCTTTTTTTGTAGTATCTTTGTCTGGTCTTGGTATAAGGGTGATGGTGGCTTCATAGAATGAGTTTGGGAGTGTTCCTTACTCTGCAATTTTTTGGAAGAGTTTGAGAAGGATGGGTGTTAGCTCTTCTCTAAATGTTTGATAGAATTCACCTGTGAAGCCATCTGGTCCTAGACTTTTCTTTGTTGGAAGATTTTTAGTCACAGTTTCAATTTCATTACTTGTGATTGGTCTGTTCATATTTTCTTTTTCTTCCTGCTTCAGTCTTGGAAGGTTATACCTTTCTAAGAATTTGTCCATTTCTTCCAGGTTGTCCATTTTATTGGCATAGAGTTACTTGTAGTAGTCTCTTAGGATGCTTTGTATTTCTGCGGTGTCTGCTGTAACTTCTCCTTTTTCATTTCTAATTTTATTGAATTGAGTCCTCTCCATCTTTTTCTTGATTAGTCTGGCTAAAGGTTCATCAATTTTGTCTATCTTCTCAAAGAACCAGCTTTTAGCTTTATTGATCTTTGCTACTGCTTTCTTTGTTTCTATTTCATTCATTTCTGCTCTGATATTCATGAATTCATTCTTTTTCTACTAACTTTGGGTTCTATTTGCTCTTCTTTCTCAGCTTCCTTTAGGTGTAAGGTTAGATTGTTTATTTGAGATTTTTCTTGTTTCTTGAGGTAGGCTTGTATTGCTCTAAACCTCTCTTAAAAAAGAAAAAAAACTTCTCTCTTAGAACTACTTTTGCTGCATCCCATAGGTTTTGGATCATCGTGTTTTCATTGTCATTTGTCTCCAGGTATTTTTTGATTTCCTCTTTGATTTATTCAGTGATCTCTTGGTTATTTAGTAATGTATTGTTTAGCCTCTATGTGTTTGTGTTTTTTACATTTTTTCCCTATAATTTATTTCTAATCTCATAGAATTGTGGTCAGAAAAGATGCTTGATATGATTTCAATTCTCGTGAATTTACTGAGGCTTGATTTGTGACCCAACATGTGATCTATCCTGGAGAATGTTCCGTGTGCACTTGAGAAGAAAGTGTAATCTGCTGTTTTCGGATGGAATGTCCTATAAATATCAATTAAATATATCTGGTCTATTGTGTCTTTTAAAGCTTGTGTTTCCTTATTAATTTTCTGTCTGGAAGATCTGTCCGTTGGTGTGAGGTGATAAAGTCCCCCACTGTTATTGTGTTACTGTCGATTTCCTTTATACCTGTTAGTATTTGCCTTATGTATTGAGGTACTCCTACGTTGGGTGCATATATATTTATAATTGTTATATCTTCTTGGATTGATCCCTTGATCATTATGTAGTATCCTTCCTTGTCTCTTGTAACATTCTTTATTTTAAAGTCTATTTTATCTGATACGAATATTGCTACTCCAGCTTTCTTTTGATTTCCATTGGCATGGAACATCTTTTCCATTCCCTCGCTTTATGTCTGTATGTGTCCTTAGGTCTGAAGTGGGTCCCCTGTAGACAGCATATATTACGGGTCTTGTTTTTTTGTGTTTTTTTTTGTGGTACATGGGCCTCTCACTGTTGTGGCCTTTCCTGTTGCGGAGCACAGGCTCCGGACACGCAGGCTCAGTGGCCATGGCTCACAGGCCCAGCCACTCCATGGCATGTGGGATCTTCCCGGACCGGGACACGAACCCGTGTCCCCTGCATCAGCAGGCAGACTCTCAACCCCTGCGCCACCAGGGAAGCCCCAGGTCTTGTTTTTGTATCCATTCAGTGAGCCTGTGTCTTTTGGCTGGAGCATTTAATCCATTCACATTTAAGGTAATTATTGATATGTATGTTCCTATTACCATTTTCATAATTGTTTTGGGTTTGTTTTTGTAGGTCCCCTTCTTCTCTTGTGTTTCCCACTTAGAGAAGTTCCTTTTGCATTTGTTGTAGAGCTGGTTTGGTGGTGCTGAATTCTCTTAGCTTTTGCTTGTCTGTAAAGCTGTTGATTTCTCCATCGAATCTGAAAGAGATCCTTGCCGGGTAGAGTAATCTTGGTTGTAGGTTCTTCCCTTTCATCACTTTAAATATGTCATGCCACTCCCATCTGGCTTGTAGAGTTTCTGCTGAGAAATCAGCTGTTAAATGTATGGGAGTTCCCTTGTATGTTATATTTGATTATTATGTGTCACATGTTTCTCCTTGGGTTTATCTTGCCTGGGACTCTCTGCATTTCCTGGACTTGGGTGGCTATTTCTTTTCCCATATTAGGGAATTTTTTTACTATAATCTCTTCAAATATCTTCTCAGGTCCTTTGTCCCTCTCTTCTCCTTCTGGGACCCCTATAATGTGAATGTTGGTGCATTTAATGTTGTCCCAGAGGTCTCTTAGGCTGTCTTCATTTCTTTTCTTTTCATTCTTTTCTCTTTATTCTGTTCTGCAGCAGTGAATGCCACCATTCTGTCTTCCAGCTCACTTTTCCATTCTTCTGCCTCAGTTATTCTGCTATTGAGTCCTTCTAGTGTATTTTTCATTTCACTTATTGTATTGTTCACCTCTGTTTGTTTGTACTTTAATCCTTCTAGGTGTTTGTTCTTTAATTCTTCTAGGCCTTTGTTAAACATTTCTTGCATCTTCTCGATCTTTACCTACATTCTTTTCCTGAGGTTCTGGATCATCTTCACTATCATTATTCTGAATTCTTTTTCTGGAATGTTGCCTATCTCCACTTCATTTAGTTGTTTTTCTGGGGTTTTATCTTGTTCCTTCATCTGGTACATAGTGCTCTGCCTTTTCATCTTGTCTGTCTTTCTGTGAATGTAGTTTTTGTTCCACAGCCTGCAGGACTGTAGTTCTTCTTGCTTCTTCTGTCTGCCCTCTGGTGGATGAGGCTATCTAAGAGGCTTGTGCAAGCTTTCTGATAGGAGGGACTAGTGGTGGGTAGAGCTGGGAGTTGCTCTGGTGGGCAGAGCTCAGTAAAACTTTAATCTGCTTGTTTGCTGATGGGTGGAGCTGAGTTTGCTTCCTGTTGGTTGTTTGGCCTGAGGTGACCCAGCACTGGAGCCCCCAGGCCCTTTGGTTGGGCTAATGGTGGACTCTGGGAGGGCCACACCAAGAGTACTTCCCAGAACTTCTGCTGCCAGTGTCCTTGTCTCCGTGGTGAGCCACAGCTGCCCCCTGACTCCACAGGAGACCCTCCAACACAGGTAGGTCTGGCTCAGTCTCCCCTGGGGTCAGTGCTCCTTCCCCTGGGTCCCGATCTGCACACTACTTTGTGTGTGCCCTCCAAGAGTGGAGTCTCTGTTTCCCCCAGATGTGTCGAAGTCCTGTAATCCAATTCTGCTAGCCTTCGAAGTCTGATTCTCTAGGAATTCCTCCTCCCATTGCCGGACCCCCAGGTTGGGAAGCCTGGCATGGGGCCCCGAACCCTCCGTCCAGTGGGTGGACTGCTGTGGTATAACTGCTCTCCAGTTTGTGAGTCACCCACCCAGCAGTTATGGGACTTGATTTTACTGTTATTGCGCCCCTCCTACCATCTCACTGTTGCCTCTCCTCTGTCTTTGGATGTGGGGCATCCCCTTTGGTGAACTCCAGTGTCTTCCTGTTGATGATCGCTCAGCAGTTAGTTGTGATCCCGGCGCTCTTGTAAGAGGGAGTCATGTAATGCTTTTGAAATGCTTTCTCAGAGTGAGTTTATTTGTACTTTAAGAGCAAAACTATGTATAAGAAACTGGTTTATAGAAAAGCATTTTTAGGGACGAGCATGGATATTGGTTAAACTCATTATTTATGCATTTACTCATTCAAGAAACACTTATTGAGTACTACTAATGTGCCAGGGAGAGTTGCAGCCCTCATAAAGGTAACTGTCTAGGGGGAGCAGAAAGACGATAACAGACAAAGATGATCAATAAGTCACTTTACAGTGTATCAGCAGGCGATGCCTGCTCTAGGATGGCACAGAGCAGAGTAAAGGGGCTGGGACTGCAGGCGGAAGGCAGGTTCCCATCTGATGGGCAGGCTACTCTGCCAGGCTAGCCAAGGCTGGGCTAACACATGGCAAAATCGACAACTTTCTATGTCTTACTAAAACAAAAGCTCTATTCTCACTGAAGTTACATCTCTAAAGCACTGAGTGATTCTGTCCAGGGTTACTCAGGCTCCCAGTCTGAGGAGGCCACAAAACTTTGTGGCATGACCCTCTGACCCTTGGGTACCAAAACAGGCCAAGAGAGAGCTGCGTGGCCCTGAGCTGGCTCCTTTATACTTCATCCCAGAAGAGAAACACACTCCGCTACCCTCCACCTCTGATCTGAAGTAGTCACAAGGCCCTGATTACTGCAAGGAAGTGTCAGGGAGCAGACAGCATTTTGAGGTACACAACTATTATTTCTACTGCATTAGGGCAGGCCAGGTGTTTCAGGGTGCCGGGCAGAGGGAAGAACTGATGCGGAGTCTCTGATGGGGGGGTGCGTGCCTGGTAGATGGTGCAAAGTGGTGGTTCCTGGTTATCACACCAGTATGTGGTGAGAGCAGACATTCTGCAGCTGTGCTGCAGTGGACACGTAGGGGTCTTCTAGGTTGGAAGAGTGATCCGTCACCTTTAAGTCAAAATATTACTGCATATGTTTCTGACAGTGGACAAAAGACTTTGGAGCTTCCTTAAAATTCTAAAATGAAGGGTCCATGATACCTAAGCATTAAAAAAAAACCACCAAAAGACAAAACAAAAAAAACCTACTGTATTGGACTACAGCATAATTCCTCTGGTAAATATTACATAAGAAATTACAGTGATGTCTTAAGTTCTATAGAATTTAACAAGCACAGAAAAATGGAGTCCGTTTGAGCCTTTCTATTTTGGTTTAGACTAGCCCTGTTCAACAGAAATACACTGTGAGTCAGTTATGAAAATTACAACTTTGTACAAGTCACATTAAACGGTTGAACAGAAATGGGTGAAATTCATTTTAATAATATATTCTATTTAACGAAGTCTATGTAAAGTATGATTTTGATGGTATTCGATATAAAAATAATTCATGAGATTGAAATCTGGTGTACATTTTACCGTCCAGCATCTTTCAGCTTGGACTACCCACGTACCATGGGAGCCAGAGTCCTGTTGGCTTGGGACGACCATCACGGAGAACCCAATTCTAGACCAACATGCAACACCCAAAGTCAGAGGGCTCAGCAGAGGCCTCTATTTCTTCACTGCAAATACACGTGCATACTTTAAAAAAGTAAAATGAAAACAGGATGTGCTTCTCAGTTTTACAAGGAATGCTGTAGTTCAGAGATTCCACAGAGGGGCTTTATATATGAACAACAACAGTAGAGGTTTTGTTAGAGCTGCCCCATGCAACCCTGCACATCCCTGAAAGGGACATCTGTGTAGATTCCAGTACGAACAGAATACTAAGGATCATACCAGTGATAAATAATAAGCAAGCATGGTACTAGGTATTTTCACCAACTATCTCAATCAGTTCTCACAAGCACCCTATTATCGTCCTCCATTTACAGAAAAGAAATGCACACAGACAGTAATTAACATGTGTCCTGCCATAGCTGGGATCACCCAGTGCCTGGAAGGGAACCCAGCCCTGGCGGACTCAGATTGTTCAATATGCTGCACTGCTCCATTTAAAACTTTCCACAGTCAAGGGGTTTTCACGCAATAATAAAAGCTCCTTACCGGAACAACCTGTAGAGGATAAAGTCCTCTCATGCAAACCATTCTCCTCTGCAGGAGGAACTGCCTTGACACAAATCTTTGTGTTGGGATTTTGTTTAAAGCACTGGATAAAGATTACACGTGAAATGGATATTCCAAACACCTTAAAATGCTGTGTGTACAGATATGATCGATATCGGGGCTAATTTTAAATAACAAAGTAGCACCTGCTGACTTATCATTATAAGTAACTGTTTTATGAAGAGCTGAGAGCCTCAAAGACTCGCACTGCATACACGACGAGCCCCCCTAGTGATGGACTGAAGTTCATTGGAAGCAGGGATCCATCATCCGCGTCCGACGTGGCAGAGGACCGAACGTCACTCGCCCTGTGTCAGATGCTGCGATTAGGACGATGGGCGTCACGTGACGGCACATGGTCCTCTGCCACCTGCCGTTAGTAACTGAGGTGCCGTCTGATAACGGTTTATGCAAATAAGGACTCCAGGCGCACATGCCCGCATTTATGCAAATAAGGACTCCAGGCGCACATGTCCGCATTTATGCAAAGAAGGACTCCAGGCGCACATGCCCGCAAATGGAATAAAAGTAATTACTCACCTATCTTCCTAGATCCTAACTTTAGAGAATAATGTTCTCATCAAATTTCTGTAACCCAGGGACTGAAAACTGTAGTCCAAGTAGCATTGACTGGAGGTGTCAGAGAAGGAGAGATGGGAGAGAGGAAGGAAGAAAAGGAGGAGGGGGGAGGGGAGGACATGGGGGGACGGGAGGAGACCCAGAAGGTTTTCTATGCAGTTATATCAGACTCTAGGGGAAATAAGTCAAACTCATGAAAAATCCCCAGGACAGACAAGAAATTCTTTTGCCGTCTATTCTGTTCCTTCGAATGCTATCGAATTATCTCTGGGGAATCTATGAAAGTATGTTTATGACAATCAGCTGTTGGCTGATGGTTCTACCGTTAGGCAAGATTTCCTTACGCTGTTCTTATCCAGAACCACTGTCGGCCATTTCACAGCATATAACAAAGCGACCGCCTCCGTGTTCATCATTTAAACATGAAGCATTTCCCTGGAAAAGCGTCTGAATTAGTGGCAAGTAACTGCTGTTACGAATGAAGTTTTAACTTGATGATCCATTCTGAACCCTGACTATTTTCCCCACAGCTTGTCATCTGCTTATGAGTTGTCTCTCTAGATTTCTACCAGGGCAACAGCTCAGGAATCCAGCCCTGGAGTGCTTTGGAGCTCTTCGAAATGTCGCCTGACGTGTTTTTGCCAAATTTTGTTTTTCCCCTTTAGAGCAGCTGAGTAAGGAATACGTAAAATAAATGAAGGGCATGCATATGGCCACCTTTGCCACTCAGCTTCTCGGCTGCTAATGAAGATTTGGGGTATCTGGATGCCAAAGCATAAAGCTCTTCAGTGGCCTAGAAAACCCAGCAGAACTCCACATTTCAACAGCCCAGAACGCCAGCCTATTTGCAAGGATCTGTCACTTTAATGGAAATAGCCTGAAATCATAAGAAATTGTGACTCAAGGAATTCCATCACCTTTAGAAATTGCCCATTTATGTATAATTTAGACACAATTTCATATAAATTCCACAGGCCAAGCTATCATTTTCATGAATGAAATGTTGTTTCATAGTTTCACTGGGCACATTATGTGGTGACCTATCAGAAAGAGCATTCCAGCTATGATCAAAGTTTCATCTACCTGTGAATTTTTTACTGTGCTTCTAAATCCGCGACGCTACGCAAGTAAGTGAATATGTCGGTAGCGGTCATTCTATTTAGGCATCAGCGGCGTTCATCCAGGTTTCCTAGGCAACACCAGCATCCACCCAGGATGTCCTTGGAGGAGTTAGGATTAAAAGCCTGTTGACTGTTACCCAACTTATAAGTGTTTGTTTTCCATTATTATCAGATATTTTTCAAGACCCTCCCAAGCATATGGTGCTGTGAAAAATCTTCAAGCTATTTTTGTCTGTTACTTTTTTTTTTTTGCAGTACGCGGGCCTCCCACTGCCGTGGCCTCTCCCGTTGCGGAGCACAGGCTCTGGACGCGCAGGCTCAGCGGCCATGGCTCACGGGCCCAGCCACTCCGCGGCATGTGGGATCTTCCCGGACCGGGGCACGAACCCGCGTCCCCTGCATCGGCAGACGGACTCTCAACCACTGCGCCACCAGGGAAGCCCTGTCTGTTACTTTTAAAGTGTCCTAAAACATAAGACAGGTTGATTTCTGTGCTTATGGAGGGGAGGACGACACCAAACAGGTTTTAATAGAACTAAACAGAGTAGAGGCTAAAAGGAAAGAGGTGGGCAGAGAAAGTTATCTTCATTTCTATCATATTAAAATCCTGTTCTGGGCAATATGCATCACAAAAAGATGAAAAAAAAAATCAAGAAAACAATTTTGGGAGTAATACTCTATAGAAAAGTCCAGCAAGGACTGAATAAAACTGATCTGTGTTGAGTGGAATGGTGAAGACAAAATACACCCACACTATATTGAAACTTGAAGTTACCCAATGGTCAGAGGAAACAATTTTCCTCCAGTACACCCGGGATGATGGACTTGGAAAAATATTTTAGAATAATAAGATTTAAATATGCAAGTACGCACTCGTAGCTAAATAATGAAATTCAGTATCCAGAGAGAATAAGAATAAAATAAAACAGAATAAGACAACATTGGGCAGCCAAACACATTTTAATTGATTTATCCATCATTTTCCAAAAACTTGTGCATTGATTTTTCTACCTTTAATTTCAGCCTATAGAAATAACGATTTTATTTTGATCGGTGGAAAACTCATTTCACCTGCAGGAAGAGTCAGCAAACTGCAGATTTGCATTGTGATCACTTTCTCTTTAAGCCTGATTTCTCTCACACATACTCTAAGAAATCACAGCTCTCAAAGATCTGTCATTTCTCTTCAGCTTTTGTAACTTAATGCTTTTGATTTATGTCTACTTTTTCAACATTTTTCTTCTAGTTGGAAAATTCTTCGAAAATTATATGAAAGGTCTGTATTGCCTCCCTAAAAACACAAGTACACTTAAAAAATAATACAACATTTTCTTAATAGTTTCAGGTGGTTCATGCTCTCTTCTCTCCACCACCCAACCACCCCATGGTTCATAAAGTTCTTTTACAAATTTTTTGCTTCCAAGTTAATTTTCCTTTTTAAAGACATAAGAGATATTTATTAGAGTACTGATATGTTACTTACTTCGTTATGTCACAAAGATGTAATGTAAGGTGATACACTTCTAAAAACACCCAGCTGATAAGGGACTCAGTATTCCTTGCTATGATGCCATCTGGAGTTGCTGCAGGTTCACTAAGGGATGTGACCATCCCAGCGCAACATTACAAAATAGAATACTTTGTCTTCAACAAACCTTGCACCTTGGGGCAATCTGGTAGCAATCTAGTATCCTTCTACCCCAGCTTTATAACATTGGACTGTAAAGGACATAAATACAATCTTTCAAAGTATCTTCCAAACGTGTTTGTTTTGCTCTGGTTTGGTTTCTGCATGCTAATAACTCCAGAGACAAAGATTTCACTGATCCTCATGTTATTGTTTGTTCTGTTTCTTCATTAGATGGTTTGCTTTCAGTACAGATTGGTGGAATTTTTTAATAGAAGATTCTGATGACAGAAGAAAGTATTTAATTCTGGGGAAAAAAGACGAGCATAACTTGTTGATGCCGACCACATTCAAACAAGCTTAGCTTTAGGAATAAAGCATGACGAAACCCAAGTCTCTGATTTTATACGTAATTTTTATTGTGTGATTTCATCTACACCAAGTCTCTTGACTTAAAATAAAATGTATAAAAATCTACTTTAGGCAAAGATTCACTATTTAGTCTGAGTTTAGTGTGAGAGTTTGTCTTAAAACAAAGAAAAGGAATCTCTTGGGCTGGCGAGATTTGTTGCACCATGAACATTCTGGGTGGCCGGAGTTTCCCAGACAGTTGTGTAATTATCCAGAGCCCGTAGTGGATCCTTGAGGGGGACCCTTCTAACCTCCATGCTTCTCATAAATGTCGACACATGTGTCTCTGAAGTACACCCTTTTGTTGCCCTGGCACGTGGCCACGGGACTTAGCCATGAGGAGGGGCTTCACTGCAGAAAAAGAAAACCATCTAGCAAGGCTGAACTTTTTGGTTAAAAATTAAAGAGAGAAAGAAGATTTTCTCCCTTTGCATTCTTCCCCATCCTCCACCTTCCTCTAAAGGTGGGGACTGTTGGCATTTGAAAGTAGGAAGTTTGGAGGATGGGGTACCTTAACCTGGGGACTGTGCTTCCTGTCTGCTCCATCCTCCACTGACACGGAGACTCACTTCACATCTGCATGTGTATGGGAGGTGGTCTCGGCAGGAGGGATGTCCCTGTGCAAAGGGGACTCTGCCCGGAAAACTGCAAACTCCAGAGGAGACCTGACTGAAATCTAAGGACCCGGGAGTGGTCTGCAGGCTGAATGACTTAAACCACTAAACAATCCACCTCTAAGTATTCCAGACTGTGGCTCCACCAGTTAGAATTTGACACATATTTTCATATATTTTAATACTTTAAACATAACATTTTTTTACAACTGCAAATTATCTTAAGAAAATGTATGAACATTCCATTTTGGTTAGCTTACACAAAATTTACATTTGGGTTATTGGGTACCTATCTGAGCACAGTTTTGGATAAATGGATACAATATAAAAGAACAGACTTCCAGTATGATTTACCAGAAACATATAAACGTTAAGAAATCATTATGTCAATCACTCTTGCACATGTAATGCCCTTAGTTTCTCCCAAGAAACCTGATAAGGCGGACAGTATTATTTACCTAGTGACTGTGTTTAGTAAAACACATCGAAGCTTAATTATTTTTAAATAATTTGGAAATTGCTGGTCATCAACCAGAATAAAATCTGAGCATTTTTCTGCCACTGGGCTTTGTTTCTCTTGCCTCAAATCCAAGCTGAGGACGACAGAAACTCTCCGCTTATCCAAATACTATTCATTTAAATTGATGCAGGGTGGCTCCGCGAGACGCCTTAGTTTTCTGGAGGTTTCTGTTGGGTTTCCTTTCATGTCTAAGATCCCGAGGCTGTTACTGGAAGTGCTTGCGGCTGACGGGTGGAACCCTCCCTAACACATCACGGTCTGCCTACAACAGCTCAGCCACCTTCTCATCTTTCAAAGCGCCAGGAACACGAACAAGGAGGTTGCCAGCTGAACCTGTCTGCCACAAGGTAAGTGAAAGCAGGGGCCAGTGTGCTGTAATTTCCGCATTATGGTAGTCTTAATAAATGATGCACTCGCTGAGTTATAAATCATCTTCCTCCGACCAACTCCCTTGGCAGCCTTTTAGAATAATACTCGGTGATTGTGACAGCTAATGGGAGTCACAGTAAATGATGGTGATGATTGTTTCCAGAAAGGACTTCCAGTGAGAGAACAGGTGTGTCGAAGTGCTGACGCCCTCACACATCTGGGTGCCAGATAGACAGCCTGTGTTCCTGACACCACCGGCCTTAGTCTATTTCAGCGGCTGTAACAAAATGCCACAGACTGGGGGACTTAAACAACAAGAACCTATTTCTCACAGTTCTGGAGGCTGGGAAATCTAAGGTCAGGGTGCCAGCAGGGTAAGGTTCAGGTGAAGGCTGCAGACTGCTGTCTTCTCCCTGTAGACACACATGGTGGAAGGGCCAGATAGCTCTCTTTTGTAAGGGCACTAATCCCAGGTGTGAGGGCTCCACTCTCATGACCCTCTCACTTCCCAATGGCCCCATCTCCTAATACCACCACCTGGGGGCTTTAGGATTTAAACATCTGAACTGAGGGGTGTGGGGGGCAAACATTCAGTTCATAACAGAAGGTAACTCTGTAACATATCTTTGAAGGACTAAGCACAGATGCCAAATATTTATTCAGAAACAGGCAAGGCTGACATACGGTGCATGAGACGCGCGTGCATCTCACAGAACATTGAGTTAAAGCATTCTCACCTACCAGATAAAAGATGGAGGGCCAGTGGCATGGCGCAGAAAACAAAACAAAAAAACACACAAAAAAACACAAGAGAAATAGAGACAGATTATGTAAAACTAGAGGAAAAAAATGTCCCAAAGACTCAGGGCATCAGAACCCCAACAGGAAAAAAATTGGGCAAAGGACAGGAACAGATGTGGGGAAATGTATTGGGTAGGGCAATTTTGTTCTATTCTGTTAGTGATCAGGGAAGAGAAGTCAAAACAAGGAGATATGGCTTCCCTGGTGGCGCAGTGGTTGAGAGTCCACCTGCCGATGCAGGTGACACGGGTTCGTTCCCCGGTCTGGGAAGATCCCACATGCCGCGGAGTGGCTGTGCCCATGAGCCATGGCCGCTGAGCCTGCGCATCCAGAGCCTGTTGCTCCGCAACGGGAGAGGCCACAACAGTGAGAGGCCCGCGTACCGCAAAAAACAACAACAACAACAAAAAACAAAACAAAACAAAACAAAAAAAAACCGAGATAACACTGGCCATATGATTGGCCACATTATAGAGCTGGTGTGTTTCTGAGTGTTTAGAATTGTGGGGAAAGAGCCCTTTGCAGACCGTGGTGGGACTGTAGATTGGGGTACTGGTGCATTCACGCTGGTAATGCATAAAAACTTGCAGAATTAGAACTGCAGCACATATTCTTGTTTCAGAAGTTGCAGTCCTAGAAAATACCAAGGAAATACTCATACATGTAGAAGGGTCCATGAGAACAGATGGCTGGATATTCCCTGTAAAGTTCTTAATAATAGAAAAAAATGGGACACAACCAAATCTGGATGCCAACAGGGAAAATTTTAGTTAAATAGTGGTACATTCACACCAGGGAATACTAAGTAACTACTTTTTGAAGTCTTTGGTTCATGACACATG
The DNA here is from genome assembly GCF_963455315.2 of Globicephala melas. Taxonomy (NCBI): domain Eukaryota; kingdom Metazoa; phylum Chordata; class Mammalia; order Artiodactyla; family Delphinidae; genus Globicephala; species Globicephala melas. The sequence continues at coordinate 8,670,425 of NC_083334.1, read as the reverse complement.
AAAATATCAAAAGTGCATGTTTCAGTAAAAATCAAGTCAGAGAATAATATACATCTGTATTGGATTGAATGTCTGTGTCCCCCCCAAATTCATATGTTGAAGGCCTAACCTCCATTGTGATGGTGTTAGGAGGTGGGGCCTTTGGAAGTGATTAGGTTTAGATGAGGTCATGAGGATGGGGTTCCCATGATGGGATTAGTGCCCTCCAAGAAGAGGAACAGACCAGAGATTCCTCTCTGCCAGAAGACACGGCAAGAAGGTGGCTGTCTACAAGCCAGGAAGACGGCCTCACCAGGAACCAACCACGCCAGCACCCTGATCTTGGACTCCCAGCCTCGAGAACTGTGAGAAAATGCATGTCTGCTGTTCAAGGCCCCCAGTCTTTGGTATTCTCTTATAGCTGCCTGAGTTGACTAATACAGTATCCTATAAAGCAACTTACAATTTTTTAAAAAAAATTCCCAAGTGTTTGGGTATGTTTGTGTGTAGAGAATGCCTTGAAGGGCCCACAAAAACAATGTTAACAAGTTAAGAGGTTTAAAGTAAAGGGAGGCTTTCACTTTTATTCTATATACTTCTGTTATTTCACTTGTAATTATTACTTATTAAATACTTATTAAAATTTGATAATTAATAAAATATCCCCCATTCAACTACTGCAAATACGCTGACCTTGTGTCTTTCCAGCGGTCGATCCAGGCTCTCTTCTCTTCTTAACCTTCCTAATTAAGTCTCACCCCTGGCCTCTGACCCCTCACACATGGCAGAGGAAGGAAAGGGAGCCTAGTTATTTCCAAATTAGCTTGTTTAGTATCCTCTGGCCACAGAGGAGCCCAGAGCTGGTGAACGTGAAGCTTGAAATGGTCTGTGGTTTCATCGAGGCTTTCCATGCTTGTCTGCCCCAAAATGTGTACAGTAACAATGCTTTTCATGAGCTGTCACGGGCAAAGTACACATGAAATGTGAAAACATTTTCATTTGTTTATTTCTTCAAGGCACTGGTCTAATATCCCAGGCACACAGCAGAGGTTCATTCCTTACTGGAGTCTGTGTGTCAATGTATTTTTTTTTTAATTGATTTATTTATCTTTGGCTGTCTTCGTTGCTGTGAGAGGGCTTCTCACTGCGGTGGCTTCTCTTGTGGAGCACAGGCTCTAGGTGCACGGGCTCCAGTAGTTGTGGTGCATGGGCTTCAGTAGTTGTGGTGCACGGGCTTAGTTGCTCCGCGGCATGTGGGATATTCCCGGCCCAGGGATTGAACCTGTGTCCCCTGAATTGGCAGGCAGAGTCTTAACCACTGAGCACCAGGGGAGGCCTCAATATATTTTTAATGACAGATTTGTTTCTGGGCTATACTTGGTTCTGGTTACTCTGGTACTTCTCAGCATATGGTAAGTGATTAGAATCATGACAGATTTGTTAAGAGAAATGAAGCAAGCATCTAAAAGGTAACCCATCTTTTATCCTTTTTAAAACAGAACTAAATCACATGCATAAATACCTAGTTTTTTTTTTTTTTTTTAAAGGAGTAGAAGTGGGAATTCTGAAAGGATCAAGCCAAGATTTTCTACTTATAAAGTAGGAGTGTTTTTGTCTTTCTGACGCACTTCGGTCTAGCATGAAATGGCAGCAAGGGTAAGACAGCATCAAGTTGAATAAAAATGTGATGATAAAACTATAATGTATCAGTCATTTTCCATCTTAAATTCAATTTTTTGAATAAAAATTAAATTTAGCTTAGAAGAAAACAAAAAAAACTTTCAATTTCCCTGAAATTTTCCCTTGTTTCTCAAGGAATTTAAACTGCTAAGTGGACCTCTAATCACAAAATTGTGAATCACACTACCCCAAATTTTATATTAAAGGAGTAGTGACTTTAAAAGGTCATTTAAATAGAGCATACATATACATATTGATCTATTTTCTAATCATTAAGAAAAATCTAAAATGATATGCTTCGGGACTTTCCTGGTGGTGCAGTGGTTAAGAATCCACCTGCTATTGCAGGGGACACCGGTTCCATCCCTGGTCCGGGAAGATCCCACATGCCACGAAGCAACTAAGCCCGTGCACCACAACTACTGAGCCTGTGAGCCACAACTACCGAGGCTGTGTGCCGCAACTACTGAAGCCCACGCGCCTAGAGCCCATGGTCTGCAACGAGAAGCCACCACAATGAGAAGCCCGCGCACGGCAATGAAGAGTACCCCCTCTAACAGCAACTAGAGAAAGCCCGTGCTCAGCAATGAAGATCCAGTGCAGCCAAAAATAAATAAATTAATAAAATAAATAAAATGTATGTGCTTCTACTTTGTTGTGGGTCTAAATGTTCCTTTTAAATAATTTTTTAAAGATAGGTAAAAATGATAGGTGTAGATGTAATATTTTGTAATAGAGGATATCAGAAATGCCTGTCATATCATTTTGGTAATTCACACCAGGGTGATGGTGGCCTTGAAGAATGAGTTTGGGAGTGTTCCTCCCTCTGCTATATTTTGGAAGAGTTTGAGAAGGATAGGTATTAGCTCTTCTCTAAATGTTTGATAGAATTTGCCTGTGAAGCCATCTGGTCCTGGGCTTTTGTTTGTTGGAAGATTTTTAACCACGGTTTCAATTTCAGTGCTTGTGATTCGTCTGTTTATATCTTCTATTTCTTCCTGGTTCAGACTCAGAAGATTGTGCTTTTCTAAGAATTTGTCCATTTCTTCCAGGTTGTCCATTTTATTGGCATAGAGTTGCTTGTAGTAATATCTCATGATCCTTTGTATTTCTGCAGTGTCAGTTGTTACTTCTGCTTTTTCATTTCTAATTCTATTAATTTGAGTCTTGATGCAGACGTAGAGAATGGACTTGAGGACACAGGGAGGGTGAAGGTTAAGCTGGGACGAAGTGAGAGAGTGGCATGGACATATATACACTACCAAATGTAAAATAGCTAGCTAGTGGGAAGCAGCCGCAGAGCACAGGGAGATCAGCTCGGTGCTTTGTGACCACCTAGAGGGCTGGGATAGGGAGGGTGGGACGGAGACGCAAGAGGGAGAGGATATGGGGATATATGTATATGTATAGCTGGTTCACTTTGTTATACAGCAGAAACTAACACACCACTGTAAAGCAATTATACTCCAATAAAGATGTTAAAAAAAAAAAAAAAGATATGGAAAGGGGAATTAATTCTGTACTTATTTCCCTTGGGTGGTAAAGCTATGATGCCAGCCCAACCTGCTTCCGACAGCCACTGTGAGATTATCTACACGAGGAAAACTCACGATGAGCCCCTGGATGTGTCTTCAAATACAGAATCCTTCAGATGTTTCAGGGGCCCCCTGGGAAATGCACACAGCGGTGATCGAGACCCTGGTGGACTTCCCTTGCTTGGGGACCAGGACACAAGGCCAGACTCATGTCACAACACCAAGAACGTTCTGGAAACAGAGCAAAGAGAGTATGTTTCTCACACACCTGCTGTGCGCCCCTCCCCCAGGAACCCCTGACGTACCTCCTGGATGGGTGGGGTCCCCGGGTTTGATGGTGGGTGCTGGAGGGAGCGTGCCCTGTGCCGACCCCTTCTTCTGCTCTCATTCGTCAATGTACGTTGTACTGGTCCTTTGAGATTTTTTCTATTTTGTCTCCTTCCCTCTCCTTATTAGCTTTTTAGTGTCTGTTTATCATCAATCAAATACCTTGCTTTCATGGAGGCTGTGAAAAGCCAACATATGAGCAAACAAAAGCCCAGCCCTTTCCCATAGAAATACCCAGTACTTCCTGGCGTTCGACACCCGGATTCTGAAAGGTGTCCTGACTGGCAGGAGATGCCCACCTCCAGACAGCCATAAGCTAGTTCTTCTCAAAGTGGGACCCCAAGAACAACAACTTGAACACCACCTGGGAAGATGTTAGCACTGCAGACTCCTGGGCCCCCCTCAGACCTCCTGGAAAAAAGTTCTGGAGGTGAAGCCAGCATCAGTATTTTTACCAGCTGACTGAAAGGCCCACGCACATTTGAGAACTATTGGCTTAAAACGTCTGCACATCATCTGGCTTTAGGAAACAGAGTTCAAGAGAATGACAAGTTTTAGGGACAACTCAGGGACGCCTCGCTATTTTGAATAGACCTGATTATCTGATCCACCCAGAGACATGTTTTCCTGATTCATCTCTTACATCAGGCCGTCACAACAGTGCTGGAGAATCTTTCAAGTTCCTGGTGAGGCTAGAGTGGCTGGCCCACCGGGCAGGGGTTGCAACACACAGCCTTAAGCAAAGTCCCTAAAGCCCCCATCCGTCCCCGGCTGGCTTCAGGACCGTCCCAAACTTTCTCAGATTTTGTATTCTAGACTTCTTTCCATCTCACCAATACCGGCAACTTCGTTCCTTCCTTTTTCTTTCAGCTTCAACCACCTGGCAAACATCTCCAGCCTTGAAAATCCAACCAACCACCTTTTCTGAAACAACAGCTAGTTTTCCAAGCACCAGTGGGAAAAAAGTCATAAACATAACCTCAACTGCAACCTTATCTCTCCCCAGAAGCCCTTCAGTTTTTCCAGTCAACTCTTCCCCCTTGCCCACATAGGTATTTCAAATTTTCTCCACTTTTCCACTGGCTGTCATAAATACCTGTGAGAGTAGCAGAAATCTCTATGCCCTTTCCTGACAGTAATTATATTAAGATACATTAAACATTTACTGTGTGCCAGCTACTAAGTCTTTATGGATATTATATCATTTTACCCTATCATTTTATGAAGTAGCAGGGATTATTATTTATTTTTTTTAATTTTTATTCTCAATTTACAGATAAAGAAATTGAGGCACTTTTAGGAAGTGGAAGAAACAGGGTTTGAATTAAGGCAATTGAGCTCCACAGCCTGTGCAATGCAATGCTAACTTACCCTACAAAGCTTTGTGGTACCCAGAGATGTCACAGCTGTGGGCAAGGATCAGGTCAGAAGGTGATGTTTCCTGAACAACTGCCGTTTTTAATACTCTTTGGATGATTTCTGTTTCATGACTAGTGGGCATTCCTTGAAGTGATTCCTCCAAGGCATCCCCAAGCCCTGTCAAATGAACCCTCTGGCCTTGGGGCTCTGGAGAGAAGCTGGCGGCCTGCGGACATGGCCTCCAGTGCAGAAGTCATTTCTGCCCAGGGGCTGGACAAGACCCTCAGAGAAACACTCCAGGAAGACCGACCTGAACAGATGCTGGATCATTTAAACAGGAGAAAGGAAAAAAGAGTGTTTCAGTAACAAAAGCCTACGATAAAAGATAGATTTAATCTTCGTCTAAGTTAGGCGTGGCACAGAGTTTAACACTAAATAGCTTTATAAATTTTATTTTATTTTTTAAAAAGCGGGGCTTCCCTGCTTTTGTTGCAGTGTCACAGTAGTTAAGAATCCGCCTGCCAGTGCAGGGGACACGGATTCGAGCCCTGGTCCAGGAAGATCCCACATGCCGCAGAGCAACTAAGCCCGTGAGCCACAACTACTGAGCCCACGAGCCACAACTACTGAGCCCGCGCTCCTAGAGCCTGTGCACCACAACGAAAAGTAGCCCCCGCTCGCCGCAACTAGAGAAAGCCTGTGAACAGCAATGAAGACCCAAAGCAGCCAAAAAAAAAAAAAGCCCCTTACATAAGCCTCTCCGTTTTCCCGTCTCAGATGCAAGACATTTCATCTCTTAGCTGCTGCTTCTAGTATTTGTACCCTTGTCATAAGGCAACTGCTTGGTTTGCCCGTTTGAGGCATTAGCTCCCCACCATGGAAAATGATGGTTTTGCCCCTTCAGACCACAACTCCACACACACGCGTGTTCTAGTGTTCTCTCTCTCTCTCTCTCTCTCTCTCTCTCTCTCTGTCCACTGATGCTCCCTACACACAGAGAGAACAAGGAGAGCCGCATGAGTGTCAGGGTGCATGTCGTCATTGTGCACACGGTATTCACAGTGTGTATCGTATGCCGTGAATGTTTCTTTCTGCGCAGTTCATTGCTTTCTCTAAACTCAGTAATTGTCTTTTTTTTTTTTTGCTGTTGCTTCCTTGCTTCCCCTTGATTTATCCCTAACACTCTTCTTCCATTTCTAGACCTCCTCTTAATTGGTTCAATCTCGTATTCTTCCATTTTTGGATATAATCTAAAAATGAAAAAGTGGCGATAAATAAGACCCCTTGAGCTGTAGCAAATATCATCAAAGAGTTATAATTCATTCTAGTAAAGTTGTTGGTGTTCATCCCTAAGCTAAATAAAGATTTAATTTTGACAACTCATGAGCATTCCAACGAGACTCGGCCCTTCCATAGTCAAGTGTCATCATTTTCGAGTCCAAATGTTAGCAGAGATGAAGTGTTGATGGTCTGTACAAAGGGTTTAGAAAGGCACAAAATAAAGCATGTATGAGTGTAACGTGTAGACATGTACCACTGGGATATAGCTCTTCATGGAATACATATTCTATGTCTACCACGATTACATCTTGGGTCACCAAAAATACAGAATGTGGTGAATGTCAAACAATATTATTAAGAAAATATTTTGACAGAAACGACTTGCTTCAAAAATTAAGGTAATACTGGAATGAATAGAAATAATGGTAGGCTTATTAGCATAGCGAGAACTTCCTATAACTCAATGAAGTAACGCTTTACACATATATAGCCCTCACCTCTGTGGCATGTTCCTAACATGAATCTACATGAATGTTATAATAATTTAACCAACTAATCTTTTTGGCCCCCAGTCAGCTGGTACAGAGGGCTATCCTGCCTTGCCTGTACTGTTCATCTTTTCATCTTTCTCCTTATGGGAAAGGAAGACACAAATTAGTGGCAATATGTGTAAATGCATTCTCTGTACCAAGTACCGTGCGAGAAATGCAAAGAAGAAAACTAAAAGCTCCAGGAAAGTACAGAAATACATACATAATAAGATTGTTACATCACAATATATTAAATGCAATACTCAATATGGTTTAATAGGATGGGCTATTTTTTAGAACTTGGTAGAAGATATTTCTCTTACAATTTGATTACAATACATATCACCCTTATGATCAGTATTACACATAAGGAGAGCTAAACTTTTATAAGAAATCTTATCAAAGGAGTTATCCAGGGGGTAGAATAAAATCTTGACCTTTCCATTTTCTGGTTATGTAAGCAAGACCAATTAGCTAACATTTTAAAGCTTTAGTTTCCTTATACATAAGGGAAATGATACCTAAGCATAATTCTTTCAGATTTAAGTGATTTTAATAAAGATAACTGCTGCTATTATTGCAAGAAAAATACAAGGGATGATGGGAAAGAGGGAGAGAGGGAAGTTATCAGGGGCAAAGTAAACATACCTTAAACAAAATAAAATTCAAACATATAAAATAAAAACTTTAGAAAAGGCCAGGAAAAAAAAAAAAGTTAACAATATTCTGGAGATTAGAAACAAAGATTAAATGTGAAGAAACTGATTTTAATTGCTGAAATGTTGAGAGATTCAGTTTTCACTGGTAATAGTTTGAAGATCTTCTTGGTGATAAATGAAGAATAAATGCAAATATTTTGCTTATTAGACAGGATGATAATATCCTTTACTCATCAGCATATCCTGTAACCAGTAGCTGTTTATACCAGAAAGAGAAACTAGTTAATGATACTAACTAAAATATGGTCAATAACCACTTTTTTTGAATATACCTATGACTGGAGTTTAGCATATTTTTATCTAATTAGGAAGGTGTTCATAGAAATTAAAACAATTGGGCTATTTTGAGACAAAAACTTTAAAATATACTTTTCTTCACTACACTAGTCTTTCTTATCTAATGGTTCTAAATCAAATATTCAATGCATATCTTTTAAATTCTTGGTCAAAACCAAAGCAGGGGCTTCCCTGGTGGCGCAGTGGTTGACAGTCCGCCTGCCAATGCAGGGGACACGGGTTCGTGCTCCGGTCCAGGAAGATCCCACATGCCGCGGAGCGGCTGGGCCCGTGAGCCATGGCCGCTGAGCCTGCGCGTCTGGAGCCTGTGCTCCGCAACGGGAGAGGCCAAAACAGTGAGAGGCACGCGTAGCGCAAAAAGTACACAAAAAAACCAAAAACAACAACAACAACAGCAAAAAACCAAAGCAGAATTTTAAGTGGTACTTTGTGGAAACTGTCTCAGCAAATGTACAATAGAAACTTTTCCAAAGACCTCTCAGAATATGAGGCTGAAACTCTATTGTTTTCTTTAAAAAAAAAAAAAAAGTATGATATGTACCCCAAAAAGCTATGTGAATGCAAAAACTGGTCAAAAATATAGAGATGGGCTGTTGAACAGTACTTGTTAAACTGCAACTGGAAAAAAAAGTCAGAGACACATAGCAATCACTTTTGTAGCTCCCAGATCTCATCAGACTCTTGATCATGAAACATCCATCTTGAGGAGGCATAAAGCCACCTACCTAAAAACTGAGTGGATCATCACTTGAGAGCAATAACATATAACTGAATCCCCTTTTAACAGTGCATTTATAGCATGAGCTGTTTTCTATAGACAGATCAACTACATAATATATTAGCAAACCAAGTCAGTAGCTGTTACAACAGCATCCACTAAAGCAACAGGAAACATGGTCTTAAAAGACTCTCGGCAAAATAACTTAAAATGCCTTTAATTTACAAGGTTTCAGAGGATACCAATTGCAGGGGGCTGTGCAAAGTAAAACACGTCTCCATAAAAATCATGAGACAGGATTTTGCTTTCCTTACTCTCATCCTCTCACAAAGGTACCCTGGAGCTTTCAGAGGTCCCACAATACCTTATGCTGCCATCACTCCAAGGACTATTGCCATGTGTATGCATGTCTGTGTGTGTGTGTGTGTGTGTGTGTGTGTGTGTGAATTCTTTTGAGTTTTATCATTATCGTTCTGCCGTACTCAGTCATTTTTAAGACCTTAAATATATTCTTCCACCAAAAAGTTTAATACACGCTGTCCTTGATTTATGATTCGTTATTTCATGGAAGAGAAACCTAAAATAGAAAACAGGCGTTGCCACTCTTTCGCCCCAAGAACTAGAGGAGAACACGATCAAACACCGAGAGTACTTCAATAAGCCAAGAATTAATGAGACGATAACGATAAACCAGTCAGCAGTGCTATTTTTACACCAGACCATGATGGCTTTGACGAGCCATGTCATGATCAAGAGTCTCCACTTATTTCGAAGAAACTTTGAAAAGCGAAACCGAAAATAGTCTGTCCATAACAGATGCCATAACAGGTTATATATACATTTCTTCCCACCTAACAGCACGAGTCTAATCTTTTCTGGATAGATCCTTCTTTGATTAATTCTCAGGGAAGCCTTTTTCCTGGCCAGCCAGGAGAAAGTGTAAAAGATACATGGTCTAATTCTAATGAAAATAAAACACAGACAGGCTGACCTTTCCAACTCACTCATACGTGGTGCAAACTGAGTGAAGGGCTCTTATTCTAAATAGATCTGTGAAGAACAGAAAAGAGATCAAAAGTTATTCTTTGTGTTTAATAATAAAATTGAATCTACTGTCAAAATAGGGATTGTAACAAAGGTAATTATCAGGGAAGATTTTATCTATTTTCCCGTAGAATGTTTTAGGATAGCGTTTCATTTGTATTCGTTTCTCTTTGATGGATGCAAGATGAGATGACAGTGGAATTGCTTAGATCATAAGGAAAAAACTGAATAAAGAAGCAATATTATGAATCACCTTCTTATCAGCTGCCTCAATTTAAGTTCACGGTGATGATAAACTTCTTACAGGTCAGTAAAATTATTTGTCATACTGATAATGACAGTGTATTACACAGTTTTGTGTTTTATATAAAAGTACTATTTTCTAAATTTCCCAAGGATCATCTAAGCCCTCAAATCAAAATTTCCTACTTCTTCACATTGTGTCCCAAACTCATTTAACTTGACAATTCTACCTTTGATGCCTAACATTATTCATTGACTTGTATTTTTTAACCTTGAAAGATGAGTGTGTGTTCTACTCCTGACTCTGCTCTGAACCAAATGACAGCAGACAGGTTTTAGAATCAGGAATTTTAGAGCTGATCTGCGTACAATGGACCAGCAGTAAAGCTGACACTGGGAACTAGCTCGTGAACCCTGGTCTTTCTGTGTCATCACAACCAGTTCTGGGATCTAAGTCTCACAAATGTGTTTTATTATTAAAAAAAATATAGTATTGAGGGAACAGATGTCTCCATGGGTTTCCATTCCACTGTATGAAAATGTATAAAATCTTAAGAGACATATTTTGAGGAAATCAGTGGCTACTTTATTTAAAAAGAATGGCCCCGGAACAGATCGCAGACTCCCAAGAAATTAAAGAGGAACAACAACCTTTAAGGTTGACGGTTTAAAGAATTCTTTGTTTTTCCAAATCTCAATTATAATGAACTCTCTGTGTTTTCATTTCGAGGACCAAGTAAAAGAGGGGGGAAATAACAAATCAATTGGTCCTCTTTCAGAATGCTGTATAAATAGTGACTTTTACCTAAGTGGATTTTTGCCCCCGGAGGCAAATCTTACATTGTGAACTAAGAGTTGTTCAACAGGCATAATCTGATTCAGTTCGCCAAGCTGAATTTCAACAAATGTCGCTGAATGCTCACCGTGTAGTTTTCACTGTGAGATGAGTTAACCACAGTACAGCGCACCAAAGAGGCATGAAATGAATGCTTTAGTGTTGTGAGGCAGACATTAAACCATCAAGAAACAAAACAAAAACGATCCTTACAGACCATAAGACAACTGTAATAGAAACAGTTCGCTGGGCTCATTGCCTACTAACTGTGTGACATCAAACAAGGTACTTAACTTCTCTGTGCTTCAACTTGCTCTCAAGAATGACAGCACCTCGGTGGTATTAAAGACTCAGTTCATACACATAAAGCGTCCGGCACGTCAGAAGAGCCATATGTGTTAGCTATTGCTACACTTTCTTGCACATTTTATCATAAGCTTAATGAAAATTCGTTGACATGGTAGGGGACGTCACAGGGATTGCTGAACACCTTTTAAGTGAAAGTTCCCATGTTAAGCACTGAAGGTACAGAAATGAACAAGACGCGAGAGCTGCCCTTGAGGGTCTAGTGGGGAAAATGGCATAAATGGATAAACCCTGCGTTCAGCGCAATGTGAACACGGAGGAAAGCAGTGTTCCTGCATCAGGATTCAGGTGGCTCACTGAGCAGGACAGGGAGGTGGAGAACGGCGGAAGGGGGCTTGAGACAGGGGCACCGACAAATGCAAAGCGGAGGGGTGAAAAAGGCGTGATGTGCAAACTGCAAGGTCGACAGCTGAATGTCAGGCTTAGCAGAGGAAACAGGGGCAGATCTGACTGCTACATAGGTTGCTGGCTGCCCTCATGCAAAGCACAGATGGAAGGGTTTATTTTCCACCAGAGGGACTTCTCACCTTCTGAGGGCGGAGGACAGGAGGTGAGGATGGCAGCACATATAAACGGAGATGTAGGTGTAGGGACGCGGGTCAGGGGAGGGAGATAAGTAGTTCTCCCTGACCTTGGTTTGTCTAGTAGGAAGGACAACAAGCTTGACTGTCAAGGTTAAGAGGGTGGAGCTGGGCTTCCCTGGTGGCGCAGTGGTTGAGAGTCCGCCTGCCGATGCAGGGGACGCGGGTTCGTGCCCCGGTCCGGGAAGATCCCACGTGCCGCGGAGTGGCTGGGCCCGTGAGCCATGGCCGCTGAGGCTGCGCGTCCGGAGCCTGTGCTCCGCAACGGGAGAGGCCACAACAGTGATAAACCATGATGGAAAAAGACATAAAAAAGGGAATGTATGTATACGTAAAACTGAGTCACTCTGTTGTACAGCAGAAACTAATACAACATTGTAGATCAACTATACTTCAATAAAAATATAATAATAAAAAAAACACATCTGGCTTCATGGATACAGAGGAAGCAAACTGTAGAACTGACAGAGAAAGGGAGTTTTTCCACACAAAGGCCAGGGAACAGCAGAGGTGGTCCAAGGAGTCAGGGAGGTGAGGCTAGGAGGGGCTCATCCCCGGGAGAAGATGGAGGGACCATGAAACGGAGGCCCCCATGAGGTCAGAAGTGAGACGTGAAGGCTCTGAGGGTGTGAGAGAGCTGGACAGCTTGAAGGCAGCTCCTGGAGACCAGAGTCCTGGGATTAATATTTATGTACTTATTTAGCAAATATTTATTCAGTGTTTCATAAGACCTAGAATGAGGCCTCATATCTAGACACAAGATGATGGTGAACAACTGTTATCTTTAAACCCTCATGGACAGTGGATGGGAGTAGCTACAAGTAAGCAAGAGAGAAGATCAACTTTCAAAGTTCCAGGAAGTGAAGGTGCATGGAGACCCTAGAATTTCTAACAGTGGAACTTACGTGTCTGCACTATTTGGGGGCCAGGAAAGGCCAACGGAGCAAGATATCTGAGCTGACATGCGGAAGATGATTAGGAAGTAACTAACCAAAAGGCGGGGATGGAACAGGAATACTGTTCCCACCATAACAGCACGGTCAAGGGGACTGGTGAGCGGAACAGGAAGGGGATGGACAGAGGGCAGGAATGAAGTCCTTCAGTCAAGGGCTGGGATCCTCAGTCTGATAACCATGAAAAGTCACTGAAAGAGTCTGCACAAAGCCAAGACAAGGTGATATTTGGGTCCTGGATTCATCAGCTGTCAGCAGTGTGGACCAGGATGGTAGAGAGCCCGTCCTGAGCTGGAGACCAGTTAGGCGAGGCGAGTCCAACAGTCAAGGCAAGAAATCTGAAGAAGTTGGGAGAGGCTGAGAAAGAGGATGTTGAGAGATGATTCTGGTAAAACGGGAAGGTCCTGGAGGTAGACGTCAGCGAGTAAAGGAGAACAGGGCATCAGAGGAAACTCAATGGGTCTCCCGCTTTGCACCTGGAAGCACAGCCCTGCCTTTCCTGGGGAGGAGAACCGCTCACAGAGGACCTGGGCTCAGCAGCGGAGGGGCCTTGAGGGAGGTTTGAGGTTTGGACGGATGAGAGTTGAGATGCCTTTGACTAGCTGAATTCCAGGGGCCAAGTAGGATTATACGTTCAGCAACTGGACTTGCGGCTCTAGAATTCTGAGCTGAAGGGGAGACCGCAGCAGAATGCACGCAGGGGTTTGAAGAACAGTCTGATGGAAACTGCGTAAAACTTAAAAAAAAAAAAAAGAATCAGCAGCAGCAGCATAGGGGTGACCAGTGAGGAATTCTGACATCTACTGGGTAAGCAGAAAATTATCTGGAAATGATGAGATGATACAGAACAGTCAGTTGGGGAGATACGATGAATTAAGAATCATTTACTATGTTGAAACAAATGACAGAGAAGGAAAAAAAAAAAAAAGACTGGGGAGAAAGAAAGAAATCAAGACTGCCAAAGGTTGTTGGTCAGTCCAGCTGTATGAAGACTGAGAAATGTCACTAGCGTCCCCTTGGACCTCGCACTTTCGCCACCAGTCGCCTCATCAGTCCAAGGACCCCCTGGCGCTTTTGCCATCTCTGTCCCTCTCTTCATGCCCCCACCCACCCCCAACCTGGGCAGGGCTGGTGTCCCCCTCTTATGGGATTATACTTATCACATAAATGGACATTCTTCAGAAATGTGGCTTTCCCCACACTAAATATGTTTTCATTGAAAGTGGGAACATTTGCTTACTTATATATATATTTTTATTGTTCCCATGACTTGTTAACTTTTAGAGAAGGAACTGAATTAACATCTGGTGAATGGAAGGAAAATAGAGAGGGATAGAAAGCAGGGATGGAAAACAGAGTGGCTGGAAAGGAGGCAAAGAGGATTACTGAGCAGGATTTCCACCGCTAAAATATAGAGAAAAACGTACACAGATGAGTTAGTACTAAGGATGTAATGCACAACACAATAAATATAATGAACACTGCTGCAAGCTATATAAGAAAGTTGTTAAAAAAGTAAATCCTAAGAGTTCTCATCACAAGGGAAAAAATATCATTTCTTTAACTTTGTATCTGTATGAGATGGAGGTTCACTAAACTTTTCACATTAATCATCTCATGAAGTATGTAAGTCAAATCGTTACCCTGTGCAACTTAAACTTATACAGTGCTGCATGTCAAATATATCTCAATAAAAGTGGGAGGAAAAAAAGTAGTGGGGAAGAACTTCTGAATGCAGGGTAAGTGAGTCTTCTCCCCTCTAAGCTCCTTGATTTCCTCTCCCCTCTTAGTGGCTCTCTCCTTGCCGTGGTTTTGTTTTCTTCTGCCTGTAGGGGGCACTCGGCCCCCTCATCTACTTTTCTTGTTAGGTCCTACTGAGGGGGCATTTGGGAGCTTGCCAGGTAGACTGATGTATATAGTACACAGTAGAGCTGACAAATTGTTAACAAAGACTTAAAAGAAAAAAAACGAAAAATACTGATATTTCAATAAATGGGAAAAAGATGAACAGGTTTAGACAGAGGAAAGAAAGATCTTTGTAATATTCTTTACAAAAAGAATTCCTCTTATCTATTTCGTTCTTACAAACTGCCAAAAGTCTCCAGGAATTGAGAAACTCAGGCTTTTCAGACTTCATAGATATCACTTCTATGTTTCCTTCAATACAGTTCCAAGGAATAGCATGATGTGCCTCTCACAATTTTTCAGATTTATTTCCAGACGGATAACCCAATCCAACAAGCCTGGGATGCTTCACATATATAGGATACTGAAGGATAAGCTGTATCCCCAAATTCCAGACAACTCCAGAGAGTGGGAAAACCACAAACTGAAAGCTGAAGATTAGGGGAAAAATGAAATTGCTGTTCTACAAAGGAGTAAGCTTATAAAGTTCATATCCTCCAAGAATACTGAGAAGCTGAAGAAAGATCTGGCCACACTACAGAAGCACAATAATACTCATCATTTACAGAGCACTTCTCAGTTTCAAAAGTGTTTTTGGGTACAATATGCCACTGGTTCTTCACAATAATCTTGTGAGCTATGGTTTATGTTTCTACAGATATACAAATGAAGCAGTTAAAAGACGTGTGCAAACTTTACCAGCATGGAAAAACAAAACACAACAAAAATAACTTTATAGCGTGAGCAATTCTAGTAAGGAATAGAGTTGGTATGATTCCTTTCCAACGTTTTTATCTTATTTCACAAGTGCTTTTAAATCTCTCAAATGTCTAACCTTCTTCAGAAATTGCTTACAAGTAAATCTGAGCAGGTAATTCTGATTTTATGACTCTCCAGTTAAAAACACATACAGCAATCCAGCCCGTGCTGTTGGCAAAACAAACGAGTAAAACTTATTATCAACTCTATTTTACAACGTCTAACTTAAAAAATAATTCCCCGTTTAGCAGAATTAAAAACGTCATTTTCGGGCTTCCCTGGTGGCGCAGTGGTTGAGAGTCCGCCTGCCGATGCAGGGGACACGGGTTCGTGCCCCGCTCCGGGAAGATCCCACATGCCGCGGAGCGGCTGGGCCCGTGAGCCATGGCCGCTGAGCCTGCGCGTCCGGAGCCTGTGCTCCGCAACGGGAGAGGCCACAGCAGTGAGAGGCCCGCGTACCGCAAAAAAAATAAAAAATAAATAAAATAAATAAAAACATCATTTTCATACAGATGGCACCAATCAGACAAAGGTAATGGTAACTTTTCAGCGTGTGATACTTGATACATTACCCAAAATAACAGCATGGCATTAATCTGCTTATAAATTAGGACATTAAACTTTTCTCAACTGAGATAGCCAACGATTTATAGTCCAGAAAACAAACAACAGCACAATTCACTGCAATATGGAGCATTCCCTAAAGACTGAACCAACATTTGTTAACAGATATCCACATAGGAAAACACGTGTAAAAAGGACAGTGACAAATGCCATCCAAGATAATTACCAAATTAAAACAATTATTTTTCATAATTAACCGTGTTATAATGATACTTGATTTACTAATAAAGCCAGATTTTTTTTTTTTATTCCTACAATGTTTTATATGCCCCAGAGAATGTGCTATCTTCTCCACCTCGGTTCTCAACTCCCATGAAGTTCTGATGTTCATCCGTAGGCAAACTTCAGAAGCCTCAGAGAGAGAACAATTTTCTCTGTGTCAATATTTCTGTCTACTATCATGACACGACTAGTTTCTCTTTACTCCTCTGAGATTCACCTACCTGCTTACTTGCTGAGTTCCCAAACTAGTGCAAAAGGAGCTGTCCCAGGTAGATTCCAAATTCAGCAACATTTTTAGACAGTAAAATTACCATTTTTATTATAAAGGAGAAAAGCACGTTTTTCAAATAGCGATCTTAGCGGTACTTGTTCTGCAGTTAATTCTAAATGAGGGAGAGAAAAGAATAGCTGATGCTGACTCTGGCTCTTCTGCATTTAATTGGATGGCCGAAGTTTAGAGCATTCCCAGTGGTCAGACCTGCGGTGGTATAAGATGACACTGAACCTGCCAATCACTTGATGAATGCACAAGAGGCTTAACCAAAGCCTTCCATTTATGATAAAATGCCTAACACAGGAGAAGGAGTTATTTTAAAAATTGCAACGCTGTCTCTAATATGATCATTTCCTAATACGATTACTAGCTGATGACGGATAAAAACGAATAAGAGATGTGATTTTGAGGTCATATGTGGAAGCATTTTCATCACAAACAGAAGAACAATCAGATGCGTGAACATTTTCAAAGTGATTGAAAAGAGTTCTCAAATCAGGAGCCAGTATTAAATTCCACCTCGATTAATAAGAAAATGAATACCTTGAAGTAAAGTGAGTCCTATAATATCTTCATCTGGCAACTGGGGAGACCATGGGGAAAAAAGTAACCTTTATATAGAAATGGATGGATTATGAAGATGTGAGTTTTCAAACACTGGTCCTGAGCAATGTCTCTCTCTCTAACAGTGGGCTTGAGACCAGTGGTGTGTGGTCAGCCCTTCTCTTCCCACTGGCCTCATGAATTTCTTCCTTTGGGTTATAACAATAGCTTCATCTGGAGTACTGGACATTATTTCTAGTTCTTCAAGTTTGCTTCATGAGCTGATGAAAGTGTTCTCATCTTTTTGCTACAAACTAGGTGAGTCGGGTGCAGGGCAGGCTGAAATCTACAATACCCTTTGTAAATTGGTTTTATCACAAGAGATTCAAAGATGCTCATAAGTAAAGTTGGTTAAACTGATGGAGACGTTGATATTATGTTCACAGCAAGTTTAAATTTTATAGTTATACGTTTGGATATAGAATAGAGCTCTCCCCATCCTTAACTGGTTGTGAATACCCATGGAGTTCTGAGGCTGTCAGCGCCAGTGAAACATAGACTGGCATTTTTTTTTTTTTTTTTTTGCGATACGCAGGCCTCTCACTGTTGTGGCCTCTCCCGTTGAGGAGCACAGGCTCCGGACGCGCAGGCTCAGCGGCCATGGCTCACGGGCCCAGCCGCTCCGCGGCATGTGGGATCTTCCCGGACCGGGGCACGAACCCGTGTCCCCTGCCTCGGCAGGCGGACTCTCAACCACTGCGCCACCAGGGAAGCCCAGGCTTGCATTTTTTATTCTGTCTTCTCCTTGTTCTGTGACTCTTGGATCATCTTGTGCCTTTACAACTTAATTTTATGGCCTACAATTATAACCTAAGTTTTTCTTTCTGTTTTGCCAACAAAAATCTCAAGCTATGAGTGAGATTCTTCTAATTTCAACTGGTGCGTGAGCTTATAATTTTCAATTTGTATTCACCCAAGGGCTCTACCTTATTTCTCTCCTCAAGAGTTGCGTTAGATCCTCCAAACTGTTATCTGCCTTATTCCCAATCATTCACTGTTGAGTGATAAAGGAGATGAAAAAAGCTTTTCCTTGCTCTTGTCACTTCTGTCATGAAGTAATCCAAGCTCCACGGTACCCTGACTCTTCGGACATTTACACGGTAGGGAAGGAACTGAAGATCTTCTCATCGACCTTTGCTAACTGTGCTAGAGATGCCTTAGGAGTCTCTTCTTCATGAAGACTTATACTGAACTACTAATGCATTATTAAGTGGTGACAGTGAATACAGATAGTTTTGTGCTAAGTTGGACATCCCATGGCTTAAGTGAGTTTAACTGGAACCTACAGAGTTAGACTGTCAGTGTTCTCTTGTAGACAACTTTCCGGTTCTTGCTTTTTTTGGAAGAAGCTACAGATTGTAAGAAGAGATGAAGAAGAACCTTCCAAAAATTATATACTCAAGTCTTCCTTGGGACATAGTAAGTGATATAAACCAGAAATGACTGTTCTGCAGACCAAAATATATGTAGTGAATTAGATTAGACTTGGGTCCTGGCATCCTCCAACATTCTTATCTTGAATCCCAGTCAAAGATTAAGATGAACACGTCTGTCCCATGGAAGCAAATTCAATGATACTTTTCTCTAGGTTTCTGTACCAGCTCTCACCACGTACAGTTTTTCTGTACAGGTGGCAAAGGGCTTGTGTAACTTCAAGGAAGCAGACCAGCTCAAACTAGCTTTGAGTTATTAGCTGACTCCTCAAAATAGTCTCTTCCTCTCTGCCAACCCCTGGGCACACCCTTTGTTCTGCTCTATTGGACCTACACATTGGCTTGCTGCTATAGCTTTTTCTTTTTCTTGAAGCAGAGTGCGTGATTGTCTTATCAGCACTGTTCCAGCACTAAGTAGGTGCTCAATAAGTAAATCTTGGAGGACTGGGCACTTGGCAAGATGACACCCACCTGGGGAGCTCCTTCTCATGCAGACCAGCATCACCCCAGGACCACTGTGACAGTAGTAGGTGGTGAATTCAGAGACAACTGACAAAAGAGTGCATTTGAGTTTGCTTCACCTCCCCCTGGCAGCCAGCAGGTCTGAAAAGAAGGATCCATCTGAACACATGGAACCTTCAGTGAACCAATCCGAGGAGCCACATCCACACAGAAACCGCCAAGTGTCGGAGCAGCGAGATCCCCGGTGCAGCCATCCCCGCCCATTCTCTCTACTTCCTGGTGTCTGATCAATTCAAAGTGTGCCTGTTCTGATGAGCTTCAATCTAAAGTCATCCTGAAGCACCGGCCATTTGGGGCTGATGGTGTAGAACAGGGGAATCCAAGAAACTTTACCCAGGATGCTGTTCAATGGAAAGTAGAGTGGTAAGAGCTTCTAAAATGCTTATACACAGTTCCTTACAAGTTGTGATGTCTGTTATATACGCTGTCCAGGTTAAATTCCATAACTCCAGTGAAGTCGGTATCATTATTTTTCTAAACGTTGATATAAACACATGGGAGTTTGGACAAGTCAAATAACTTAGCCAGCATGACACATGTTAGTTAGATACGAGCTCTGGCATCCACAAAGATGCTTCCCAGAGGTCAGAGACGGGGATCTATCTGGGGGTTTCCTTCCCCTCCAGATGCTCAATCCGTCTGCCCTAATTCCCATCGGTTCTACTGTTTGAAATCACCCTTCGTAATCCAGTACCTTCCTATGTCGCCCTGGCATGTTTCAGTTTTTGATACCAAGCCCCCAACACTCTCCTGGGGATTTCTACAGAGATGTGTGTGTGTTTTCTGCTTAGAATCCTTCAGTGGTTCTCAGCACCTGCATAATTCAATACGAAGCTCAGGGAAAGCCTTTCACACGCTTCCCTGTCTGCTGCTTCCCACCCTCCCCAGCCTACGACACCTTCCTCAGTGTGATGCCCTTACCTCCCCACCTCTGCCTCCCTCAAACACTGTTCTCTGCCTGGAATGTCTTTTCCACTTTCCTTCCGGCAGACTCCACCTCTCCTTTCAGTAACCGACATGATCACCTCTGTGCTCTCTCTCCACTACTTAATAAAAGTAATTTATAAACCTCTTTCTGAACAACAGTAATGATAATAATAGCTAATACTGACTCATTAATTTAGCCTGTACTCTGGTACGCAGCGGGTGAAGTTTACTGTAACTGCCAGCTCACTGGAGACCCCATCATCGTGGATATATTTAGCATCATCAAGGTCATTTTACAGATAAAGAAATTGATGCTCACGTAAGTTAACAACCTGGGCAAGTCGTGCACTCATTATGTGAGAGTCAGGACCTAATGTCAATAAGCCAGCTCCAAAGCCAAAAACAACGCCAAAGACTTTGCTTGTCCAGAAGAATGTGACTCAGCTGCCTGGAGTCGGGGTCAGGGATGATTCTTCCTGTAGCCTCAGCAGGTCCTAGAGACTGTGCCCCAGGACACACAGGGGAGTGTGCATCCTGGCATAGAGAACACGTGGAAGATGTGACGGTTAATTGTATGTGTCTCTCTGACTGGGCCACAGGGCCCAGATTAAACATCCTTTCTGGGGGTGTCGGGGGGGTGTTTCTGGGTGACATGAGCATTCGAATCAGTGGACTCAGGAAAGCAGACCACCATCCCCAGTGAGCGTCAGCATCATCTAAAGCGCTGAAAAGAACAAAAGAAGAAGAAGGAGGGATTTGCTCCCTTTTTCCCGTCTCACGGTTGGAGCTGGGACCGCTCATTCCATCCTCTCCTGCCCTCAGACTGGGGGTTATGCCCTTGCTCCTCCTGGGTCTCCAGCCTTTGGACGTGACTACGGCTTTCCTGGGCTGCAGCTTGCAGATGGCAGACAGGGGAATTCTCAGCCTCCGGCGACATGCAGCCAATCCCTCACTTACACTTACTTACACACACACACACCCCCCCTATTAGTTCTGCTTCTCTGGAGATCCCTAACTAACCCACATGGTGCAGTAGAGCTATACGGAGAAAACAGGTCTTAAAACCACAGGTTCTGTACTTATTTCTCTTCACTCCTTTCTGTGACCTTTACGGGAAGATGGAATCAATGAGTATTTGGAGCCCACTAGGATTCCTGGAGAAAATAAGAGGGATGGCGTCTTTGACCTGCGTGACCTGCACTGGGCGAGCCACAGGTTAATATAAACGCCAGTACCTATGGCCTGTGTGCTGGGGACCATGTCACATGATATGAAGACGTCGCCTACCTCTCCCACTTCTAAATGTAATTCACTGCTGTTGGAAGTTTTCATATCACCTATGTTGTTGTCCTTTATTAAAATGCTTATTTAATATTAGTTTTTCATATTCCTAGAAGAAATACAAAGAGAAGCTCTCATAAATTCATTGAGAATTTAAAACAAAAAATCAGTCAAGTTTACGTTCATATAAAGGTAACCTCTGATCTAGTAAAAATAATCTATCTTAGGTAATAACTTCAATAGATTTCAGCAAAGGTTAAACTGTCATTTCTATACAAGTGCCAAGAAAAATAAATCTTCACGTATACTGAAAGTGGTTACTCTGTTTGGACTCTTGACTGAAAATACTCAGGAAGCCGCACTTTTAATAGTGGTCAAAATTCCCTTTTCTTAACCCTCCCTAGGTCCAAATCACTCAGAAACTTGCCAAGAGGGAAGTGAACATCTGGTCCTTCTGGCTGCAAAGACACCCTAGCAGGTACCCTGAGGACGAGGGTAGAAAGCTCTCCATTAAACGCAGAAGCAACACTAGTGATGCTGAATTTCAACAGAAACGATTCCAAACTGCCTGTGGCGAGAGAACCCCTCGGAGCCAGCCAGGCCTTGCCCAGTGCTTGGAAACCAGTTAAGGGAAGGTCATCTGAGAATTCGCTGTTAACATGCCCATTTAATTGATTCACTCCCTTTATAAAGTAAAAGCGTAATGATTGCTTTTTAAGCTGACCTAGGTCCACTCTCATGATTGGTAATTTACATCTTGGTGTTTCATTAAGACCCTGAGTTGCAAACAACAGGGCATTCTGCTATCTGGTACACGAAGTGCAGCCCCATCACGGAGAAGTCGGGAAGACTAATGGATTCGTGTAAAATCCCTTACGTGTTGTATTTCAAAGGCCGTTGGTGCTATGAGTGAGGAAGTAAAATTCACAGCTTTAAGGAAGTATCTTATGAAGTTGATGTGTTCCAAGGAAGAACCGAGGGTACCTCTGGACGGAGAGCGAGCCCGGCATGTCCTGAGGCACGTGTCCTTTTGTAAGAGAATCCACCCCGTCAACAGGGGCTTTCTATCCTCACTCTCCTCCATGTGACGTCACCCCAGCAGGGGACCCTTGTCTTCACTGTGGATGTCACCAGATTCCTCACTTTCCCGTTGGGAAGACAATCTCTAAACTTCCTAGCCGGTGACGTCCCAACTCTGTGTCTGCAGCTCACTGGGTGGTCCTCCCTGCCCGGCTCCCCTTGGAAGTAACAGGGACACTCTTATCTTTTCATGACAGGCTTTGGATAACTTTAGGGCCTTGGACTTGGGCTCGGGGCCCCACCTAACAGAATTATTCACAACAGAGGGATTTTCTAGGAGGCAGATGTCCTCTTTCTGTTCTTGTAAGAGTGATGGAGAAGCAGCATCCTTCTGAAGAATTTGTGCCCTGGCTAAAGCAAGCATAGAAGGAAAACAACAAACATTAACGCAATTCCATCTTTTTTCTAGCGTTTTGCACCGTTAGGCGAGGATTCGGAACGGCCAGTCTCTGGGTGAGCGGTGTGAGGGTTTGCAAAATCAGGGCCAGAATCAGGATTAAGAAGAAGATGGAAAAACCAACCTGCTCGACATGAAAGATAGTATACATTTGTGGGGTTTGTGTACACAGGGGAGTTGGAAAAAGAGAAGGAGAAACAGGATAATTTGAGCGATATGGCTGATAAATGGTGAAAATTTTCCTGGTGTGAGAAATGCCTAAAAATCACAGCGAGAGCAATGCTTAACATCATTTCCTCCCTTGGGCTTTAATTACACTCTGTGACTTGAAAACTTCCAGTAAAAGTCTTCCAGAAGCAAAGACCTTATGTTAGAGATTGTTTTGGAGAAACGAGGGAAGAGAAATTGCATCTCGTGTGGGACCAGTGCAATGGTGGGGGACCCTACAGCCAAGGTTGGGGGCGTCAGCACAGAGGAAGGCTGTGACACACCCCCTCACTCAGCGGCAAGTATCAAGACCCCTATTTACCCAACAGGAGCAGAGGAAGTTGACATCTTAGAGCAGAAGTTTCCACCAAAAATCCTTCCTGTTACTTTCACCTCTTCCTGTAATGCTCAATATAAATACTGTGACACATACTGTACAAGCTAAAATACCCTGGCTCCTTTGGACCACACACATTTGAACAATGTGCCTTGTGTAGATCTATCTATTGATGCTAGAGGAAATAAATCACTTACTAATGGTGAGAAATGAACTGCAGTTAGGTTGCTAGATCCTGATGGCCATGAAAGATAGCAGATATAAATAGAAACATTTGAGACCCATAATAGCAAGAAAATATTGAATCTTTTATATCTAGTTTGGCGAACACCTTACTATTCAGAATGTTGCCAAAAGGAAGTTTACAGTTGCTACACTTTATTGCAGAGTTCTACTAGGTCATTAAGTTAACACAGGGAAAGAGACCATTATACTGTACTTGTATTTCCCTGCCTCCCACACTGGGTGGCATGGAGTTTCACTTACTTATTATCGTGACTTTGTGGGACCATTATTTTTACACGTATTTTATAGATGAGGAAAATCTAAGTGATTTGCCAAAGTTCACATAGCAAAACTAGTGGCTAAACTGTATTGAAAAGTCTTCTTTGTTGGCATTCTGCTCCTGGGATCTTCCCCAGACCACACTTTCCCCCAAATGCTTATTTTTCATGCAGAAAAATCATTATCTATTTAAATATAACATTAATCAACCTTACTTCCAAAGATCCATTATGCTGTTGACATACATTAAGTATTAGAAGGCAGGACAGCCCATCTATCACCTGGCTGTGATAGGTTTTCCTAGATGATGCTGATTGGATACACAAGCAGTTAGAATCCTTTCTGATTCTGGTTTGCCAGGTGGATATTTTAGAGGAATCAATGTGTTTAGCTTTGTAACTTCTTTAGATTCTGCTTTAAATTTCTGTCTTTAAAAGAAACTTTTCCAATATCCAAATTCATACAGTTACTATATTAATCTTTTCATAGAAATTCATGAACCGGTTAACTTATGAAGTGGCAGCTAAGACAACTTTTATCTCGTTGAGGAATAAAATGTACCATATGCTTCCAAGACTTTTCCCGCTTTGTAAGTCAAACCGTTATGCTGCACACCTTAAACTTATACAGTGATGCACGTCAATTATATCTCAATAAAACTAGGAAAAAAAATCCCCACTTTAAATGAACACTATATGACATCCATCACTAAGTACCACAGTCAAGAAAGAAAATATCTACTTCACGTTATAATTCGACCTTATATATTGCATATTTAAAGGAATTATGTATACATATAATGATGTTTCTGCACTAATCTTTATATATATGTACACTTCTTAAATGTATACACAAATACATATAGTGAGAGTATATATGCATAGAGAGAGAGAGAGACAGAGAGAGAGAGAGAGAGAGAGAAATTAACATCAAATTAGACTTTAGGCTATCCCCCCAAAGTTCATTTTTATCCTATTCTCGAAATCTCAGAAGATATTTCTCTCCATTTTCCTGATGTGGTAAAGCAAATAAACATGTTTCTAGCGGATGCATAACACCCTATGGCAGTTTTGAAATGACTTATCAACACCCTACTATTTTTTGAAAGGGGTCTGATTTCCTTTCCCATTTGTAATTAGAAGGAAATAGCCCTGAAGAAGGATGACAACCTTCTATGAACCTGGGCTGTGACAGATGTGATGAGAATAAGAACACACAGAGCCCAGTTCCTATTTCTGCCACTAAATCACTGTGTCCCCTGAGGGCAGCCACACAGCCTGCCGGGCTGTCCTTTCATCATCTATATTCATGTCCATGTGAGCAATTCAGTCCAGCCGCCCCCAGGACTGCTCTCACCTGCACCACTGCTCGTCTCTGTGACCTCTGTCTCCATCCTGGAAGGAAACAGGACCAAGCTGATGCATGGTTTGAGGTCCCCTAAACTCATTCCACCTGTTGTCTGTGACCAGGGCTTGCAAGCCTAGCTGGTGGTTTGGGTTCTGCAGCTCTGATTTTCAGTCTCCCTCATATTTTTGGCTCAAAACTGTTAAATGACAGAGCACCAGCTGGTCTCTCCAGAGCAGCTGCCATCCCTTCCCAGTGAGCCTGTGATGTCCCGTCTGCAGCTCGCAAGGCAGTTGACATCCTTTATTTTGTCATGAAGCCACCGCCTGGAATTCCCCTTTCCATCAATCCCGTGGTCTCACAGATATAAGCAACTGTGCTCTGAGCAGAGTTTCTGAGTGATGACTGACCCTGTATTCTTCAAACCTTTGTCAGGGAATCTCAGTTTTTATAACTTTCCCTCTGAAGCCAGAACTGACTGGATGTCAGAGGTAAGTGATGAACCGTAGCTGTATAGACTTCCTGACTCAGAGTAGCACGCTGTCATCTCCAAAGCCATCAGCTAACCCTAGCAAAGGAGACACCGGTGTTGCCGTCTTCTGAGTGTTTTGTGCATCATTTGACAGCAAATTATTGAGAAGGCAGAATTCAGCGATAGCGTCGCACCCTGAATCTCCAACATCTTTTTAGCTTTCGAGGTATTTTATTATTGCTTTAGCAGGTAATACCAAAGTTAGAAGAAACACTTGAAATAAAGCAGAGTCGGGAGTCTGGTCTTCCTGTTTGGGGCCGCTGAGGGTGAGACAGAGAATTTTCTACCACTGATATGAGACCTCTCACCTCGGACCTTCAGGGGGAGTAACGTCAAGGTTACCGTAAGCATACGATGAGACACTGAATTATGAATACAATGGAAAACAGCAGTGTTTAAAAGATGAGTAACCCGCTTCTACTTCCAGCCTCATATTTAAGTTGAAAGGCTAGAGTGCAAGGTGGTCCATATTTTGTGACATTTAAAAAAAATCTATTGTTTAACCTTAAGACAGATCTATCTGGCAGATCCCAGTTTACTGCCTCAAATAACTGAAAGGAAAGCGGCATTTGTGAGGCAGAGATGGTCTGATAGAGGCTCAAAAACATGCAGAGAGGGGCCCTGTGATGAAAGAGAAAAAGAGAATACGCAAAGCCTAACAGTGTCAGCTGAGCCAGGAATAAATGTCTTTGGCAATATGGTGCCAAGAGACTGAAAATGTCTAAGTCAAAAAACAAACCAAAAAAACGCATGCATGACTTCTGTCACTCAATGATTGATAACCTGAGGGCTCCCCTTTCGTAAAGCGTGAGAGGGAAAATGTGTGCAGATCTACCTTAAGGAACCCTAACAATAACACACCTGTAAGACATCAACACTGTTTCCATCGAGAAAACGAAGGAAGCGTGAAAGACTGTCAAAGGGGCACAATCATAGGTGAGTGAAAGGTTCTAACGCACTGACTCTTGTCAGATACGTAGCTGTTAAGTGATACATTTTCCTAAATTCAAATCTAGTGAAGATAATGCAGATGTTTATACATATTGGACGTTAACTGAACTGTGTTGGTGCTACTTGGAAACACAACTGAGTGCAAGAGCCCCAATCATTGCCTAACACCCACGTAGCATCTACACTCTTCTAAGGGGTTTGCAGGCATCAGCTCATGGAATCCTCATGACAGCTGCATGAGATCACTTTACTCTTGTCCCCGTGTTACAGATGAAGTAACAGAGGCACCGATTGTTTAAATAATTGGGCCAATGCTACCCTTTCTACAATTAGTAACGGAGCCAGATACCTTGGGACGGGCAAAAGATTTTTTTAAAAAAACGGCAACAGGGTGGAGCCCAAGTTCTGGATCAGAGCATCCAGAATTGGGTTTGGATCTTCTTGCCTTGGAATCCAGCCTTCCTGTCCCCTGAGCCCACACGGTTCAACAGCCGCACTGCCTCTAACCCTCTGCTACAGGTTCAGTTGTCTCATTTTAAATCACAACTAGCCTCTATCTGGCAGGACGCTTGGTTGGGAAAAGGAAATATGATCAATAACTATTTTCTTGGAGTTAGTAAGAGGAAAATTCTGGTCTTAAATGCAAAGTTTAAATGGTTAAAAAAATATTACACCGTAAGTTTCTTTTTATAATGAATGTTTCTAGCTTTGTAATATCAGGCACTTTGCAGATAAAGACAAGATTTTCATTTTGAATGCTCTTGGCTAGATAATTTGATAATACACACTCAACAAAACATGAGGGATTTTCAGTTCGTTTCTAATCAAGAGAGCATTACTCTATCAAGTCACAACAGAATTTCTTTTATGTCAGCTTTTGCCAATGATCACCCAGATCTTTATATTAAATTGTGTATTCAGAGCCACCCATGATAGCATACAAGGCTGCAGTTAAATGGCATCTTCTTAAATAGGGCCCCCCAAAAAAGTGCTATTCTGTAACCCGCTGTCCCCAGTGACGGCAGGAAGCATACGATGAGACACTGAATTATGAATTCAGTAAATGAGTGATGCCCACCTTAAGGGCTCTGAGATCGCACATCTTTCTCATTGGGCCACCAAAGTCTGCTGGTATTTATCAAAGAACCCTAATGAAGCCAGGAGCCCATTGGCCTAGTTACTCGGAGAAGCTCCAGAGATGCCTGCACAAATGGAACCGGAATCGAGCTGCTGGGAATTTATCAGAGCGTGATGGTCACCTGACCCTGATATTAAGACTCCCTGTGGTTCGAACATCCAGAGGCGGTTCAGCGAGGAGGGGGCTGGCGGAGAGTAGAGAGGGAGCCCACGCTTCCTATCTGTCCTAGGGGCACTGTGGCATCCCTGGAGTGACAACAAAATCTCTGTTTTTACCAGCATTTTAATTATGACTACGAAGTTGATGAGCTTTGAAAACACTGTCTGTTCCAAAGCAGGCTCCAAAGGGCTTTGCAAAGTCTACGTTCTCTCCAGTTATGATAAAACTTGAATGTGTGCAAGGTAAAGGGGGAGCACATGCAATCTCTAAGCAGCTCTCTGCACCAACGCTTTGGAAAGAAGGGACGAAAATCACATTTTCACTCACTCTGTATTTGAGCATTTTTCTACACGTAAAAACACTATACAAAATGCCCTGAGGGATAAGAAAATGAGCCACGGACAGAGCGTCCTCAGGGGTGTGCAATCTGGTGACTTCATGGCTCTTTTCCTTGGGATATTCACAGAGACCTTATTAAATCTCATTCAAAGTCTTTACCTTCCCAAATGTGATAAAAGTTTCCTGCCATTTGACTGACTCAATTCAAAGTTAAGAAATTACTTCCATCAATGCCTCCAAAACCATCCACTTAGTGACACGTGTTAGAAACGACGGGAAACATAAGCAGTGTTTGCTACTCAATGATGCCCTGTGAACGCCTGCGTGCGGTTTAAGGTAACTGCTTCCACTGCGCACTTAGGGCATCTGTTGGAGACATTTGTGCAGATCTGAGTGGGCACAGATGGCGGTGTCAAGCTCTGGAAGACACGGAGATGGTATCAAACTTTGGGGGCAGGGGCGTCCAGGGCAATGGGTGCAGCCACGGGGAAGCTGTGATCTGAACTTCAGTCTCATGCATAAAATGGAGTTGACTGTTCTAACCACTCAAGACGCTAATGAGGATTACAGAATTTCATTTATAAAAGCGACTTGCAACTTTTCAACATGTTTTGCGTGTATCCCAGACAGTCTTAACTAGGGAGAGGTGACCAGACACTGAGGGGCACCTCCTGCACATGAGGCCCCTCTAGGCAGGAACAGACATCAGCCAAGTACTGCCACTGGACCGAGCCCCACTGCCTGGGTTTGACCCACTCCTAAGACTGGTTTTTACATTTCTAAAAGCTTGAAAAACACATCGGAAGCAGAAGAATATGTTGTGACACGTGATGATATGAAATTTAACTGTCAGTGCCCATAAATGAAGTTTAACTGGGACCCAGCAAGGTCACGTGATGATGTCCTGCCTGTGTCTGCTTTCCTGCCACACGTGCAGAGCTGAGGAAAGGAACAGGATGGGGTGACGGGCACCGCCAAGAACGCGTAGAAGCCAGCCCCCCCCAGAGACCAAGTGTGCCGAGTCCAACTGGAAGGTTGAAAGGAAAAATGTTCTTGAGGGCAACAGTAACTCCAAAGACGGTTTCCACTCAGAGAGGGGGGCTTGGGCCACCCCAAACTCTTGCCACCCTTACAGCCACCGTTGCCACCTGGAGTCAGCGACAGTGTGCTCACCCCCAAGATTCCCGAGACCCTCTAACGCGGTGCCCAGGTTATATCCTCGCATAACACAACAGTGCCTTGTCCTTCCTCCCTTGATTTTCAGAGGAGATTGTCAGGATGTCAATCAGTTGAAGATAGGCTTTTGCGACACATGACAGAAGTTAAGACTGAGAAGCACTTGCAATGGGATACTGCCCGCATCTCACTTTATCCCATCGACCACCCTATAAGGGAGGCACTCTTCATGTGTGCAGTCAGTGATGGGACTTAGAAACATTACATAACTTTCCCAGTATAGATAACTCATAAGTGACAGAATTAGGACCAAAATCCAGGTCTCTTTGACTCGAGAAAGATGGGCTTTTAGCCACAGAATTGGAAGACATCTTAGAGGTAACCTTGTCGCTCCTCCTTAATTTTTTAGAAGAGAAAAGGCTCACTCAAGGTCAGGCAGTTTTGAGCTCAAAGAAAAGGGACAGAACTTGAGCTGAATAAGCTCATCCTGTGTGTTATCTACCACTCTACCTGTTCCCCTTAGGGATCACCAAATGGTACCTTTTGTTTTTTTAAATGAAGTGGAGTTGATTTCCAATATCCTGTTAGTTTCGGTGTACAGCAAAGCGATGCAGTTACGCAGGAGCGCGCGCACACATACACACACGTTCTTTTTCAGGATTCTATTGTACATCAAATGGCACCTTTTGATATGTACTTAAATTTACAATGTCAGCAGGTGTCATATGCTTCTTCCCGCTGAAACAACAGCAATAAAAACGATTTCCACTGAACGGATAAAACCTGCAGCACACTACTGTAAGGAAAACACTGTTCACATCGTTTTTACTGATGCTGAAATAAACAGCAAGCCATCGAATTAGACAGTTTGAGCTGCGGTAAAACAGATGTTTTATTTGTTTTTACCTATTTCTTATGAGATGTATCACTACATTTTTTTCTCTCCTGTAGAATATAATCCTCTGACTTTTATTTTTAAAGACTGTATAATGGATCACTAAGTCAAGACTCCATCAGTTTCTATCTCTTGCATTTAAATATTCAGTAACTCTAGTACGCCATGCGCCTCAAAAAGTAATTTCTTTACGGCGGCATTGTAGATTTTGACTATCCATTATATATCTGCATATGGTTTTGCTCAACTAAGCAATTTTCTTTAATGTCCACCTTCACGAACCAGTGAGCATTAGGGCAACATTTAAACACTAAAATAATACATGATTAAACAAATCTAAATAAACTAACCCAGTGAAGACATCATAATTAGTTTCAGCACCTGCTTTGAGTATATTTTCTTCCAAAATTCCATATGTGTTTTCTAATTGTTACTTTACCAGAATTCATCTAAGAAGCATCCCACAATTAACTGTAGCAGATTTTCCAATAATGAAGTTTGCTAAACAAGATTCAGCAGAGTTTAATGGATTTGCATGACTAAAAAAGAAATTTTATTTCTTATTTTTCTTAAATTTTGATCTGCAAATGTTTTCAGAGCTCTCTTAGAAGTCAGACTTTGAGAATGTAGTATAATTGACAAGACATTAATAAATGAAATTCAAGGTGAAGTCAAGACTATTATGAAAAATTTTAACCCAGCTCGATGAAAAATTTTGATGACCCAAATCTGATAAAATTGCCATAACATTCCATTTGGATGTTTTAAATTTATTTTACCCAAGTTACTTTGATTTTCATCCTTCCATATCACAGTATAAATGTTGATTTTGTGGAATATTATTTAAAACTGCACCATATGTTTGGTGTCATTTAAATCTAGATAAACTAATATCTTTTTTTTTTTTTTTTTTTTTTTGCGGTATGCGGGCCTCTCTGCCGTGGCCTCTCCCACTGCGGAGCACAGGCTCCGGACGCGCAGGCTCAGTGGCCATGGCTCACGGGCCCAGCCGCTCCGCGGCATGTGGGATCTTCCCGGACCGGGGCACGAACCTGTGTCCCCTGCATCGGCAGGCGGACTCGCAACCACTGCACCACCAGGGAAGTCCTCTTACGTGGTTTTAAAAGAATTTTAAATTTTATTACACCATAAGTTACATTTTAAATTTTAAGTATTAAAAATTATTACATGACTTTAAGGAATGAACACAGCATTTTCAGAAGGAAAAAACTGCTAAGAAATAATCAAAATACGTGATATGTTTGAGAGAAGTTAGAAAAACAGTTTGAGCAAAATGAATTTTCCTTAATGTGTAAAAATGACAGGAATAGAACATCGAAAAATGTGTTCATAAAACTGTAGAAGTCTTAAACCGCACATGACAGGCTGAGAACACATAGACGTTTAGGTGGGTGATTCAGCCTGAGACACCTGCAGGCTGAATATGACCTCTGAAAGGACAGCCCCCTGAGAGCTTGTCCAAGAAATAAATCTCTAACCTGATCCTCAGTAACTCCCACTAATCTGTGCAAAGCTCCTGAGCTAAAATCTAAATATGAACTGATACACACACACAAACATAAGAGATATTTACTGAATGTGTAAACTGTGATTGTTATTTGTTCAAGTTGTTGATTTTTTATATTTATTATTGAAACCAACTTTGCAATTCTATTACTACACATACCTTCATGCCCACCGTCTCTATCTTATTCATTTGCATCTATTTTACTAACTGGATTCCAAATCTTTTTTTTTTTTTTTGCGGTACGCGGGCCTCTCACTGTTGTGGCCTCTCCCGTTGCAGAGCACAGGCTCCGGACGCGCAGGCTCAGCGGCCATGGCTCACGTAACCAGCCGCTCCGCGGCATGTGGGATCTTCCCGGCCCGGGGCACGAACCCGTGTCCCCTGCCTCGGCAGGCAGACTCTCAACCAGTGTGCCACCAGGGAAGCCCCAAATCTTTAATTAATTACATTCTTAATGATGATGTCACAGAACAGTGCTATCTATTGAAAATATAATGGGAGTTCCTTATGTTATTTTAAATTTGTAGTTGTCTCATTGAAAAGTACATGCAACAATGAAAAGTAAAGTAAATGTTAAAAATATACTTTATTTAACCTAAAAAATCCAAAAATATTCTCACTGCAATATGTCATCAATATAAAAAAGTTTACACTCCACGCTTGGTATAAGGACCCTTCATAGGCTGGACACCACCAGCCTCTCCATTGTCAGCTCTTACTTCTCCTCTCGCCTTTGTTCACTGAGACTTTGTACCACGTCCTTCTCTGCATACAGAACCAAGGTCTCCACACAACTTTATCCTCACGCTGTTGGCTCCAGCTGGATCACATGTCCATCACTTTCAGAACCATGTCAAATCTGCCTTCTACTTCCCAGCTCAACTACGCTGCCACCCATGAAGATTTCCTAACTCATCACTTACCAGCATTTACTGAACGTGAACTCTGTGCCACGAGCTTTTCCAGATGTAGGGTTAAGATAATGACAAAGACAAACTCCTTGCCCTCCTTGAACTTATTTTTTCTCCGAAGTCCTATAATATGTAATATAAAGATCTGACACACTAACCACTTTCTACTTTGTAATCATTTTATGCACAACTTAGCCCCACTTCTGAATGAGGAGATCAGTTAAGAACAGATCTATGTCTGATCAATCTTTTTACCCTGAAGTTATTTTAGTGAGCATATACCAACCGTTCAATAAATACTGGATACAGATTAATACATTGCCAATAATTACATATACTTAAACAAAATCCCCAATATATTTCACTAAATCAAGCCTCAAATTTGCTACTCTTTCCTATGCAGATGAATATTTACAGCCAAGTTTGTTTGTTCTTCGTATTTGTGTCAAGCTTCTGAAATTTCCATCTCTTTATTTTATCCTTTTTTTTGCTCACAATCCAATTTGCTTGAGTAACTTCACTCATAAGGCAAATCAACTGAATCTCAGTTTAATAAAAAATACCCATTATGTGTGATTCTCTCATTACTTACATCAAATACTTGAATGCAACTGTCTGCATGTTTTTACATAAATTATGTTTCACGCAATACATTAGACTTTGTGTTCTTTCCTGCATAATGTAATAATCAGCATCCTTCATTTGAATATCATAGTTTAATACCACCAAAGAAGTAGATAATATTTTCAAATAAAAGCAAAGGCAGTGTGTTTCACTGAGGAGTAGATTTATCAAGGGCAGTTCATCATGCAAATCATTTTAGTACGTGAGCAGCTAAGATTTGAAAGGATGAGCATAATGGATACGCACGTCCTTTTTTTTTTTTTTTTTTGGTTGTTTTGTGGTACGCGGGCCTCTCACTGTTGTGGCCTCTCCCGTTGCGGAGCACAGTCTCCGGACGCGCAGGCTCAGCGGCCATGGCTCACGGGCCCAGCCGCTCCGCGGCATGTGGGATCTTCCCGGACCGGGGCACGAACCCGTGTCCCCTGCATCGGCAGGCAGACTCTCAACCACTGCGCCACCAGGGAAGCCCCGCATGTCCTTTTAAGGAGAAAGATGCTGCTCCACCTAAAATGTAACACTGGGCCAAGCTCAGACGATCTCTATCAGCATCGTCCAAAAGAATGGCAGAGATATTCTATATCTGTACTGTGCGATGCAGTAGCTGCTGGGCACATGTGGCTGTCGACATTTGAAAGATGTTTAATGTGACTGAGAAAATAAATTTTAAATTTACATTTAAATCTAAATAATCAATCTGTCTAGTGGTTTCCATATTGGACAGCACAGCTGAGCTAACTGAGACACCAAGTTACAACATACACTATCTCATTCATTTGGCCAAAAAAAAAAAAAAGGCTTAAGGATTGGCAATATTCCCTAGTGCACTTGCGATTTGGCTACGGTGACAAGTGAAGGTCTACATACCAGAACCCCCTATGGTGAGTGGCATCTAAGGTGGCGCCATGATCCCCACCCCCTGGTATTCATGACGTTCTCTCATCCTTTCCCCTTAAGCGTGGGCTGGACCAAGAGCCTCACTTCTACTAATGAGAATACAGCCAAAGTGATGAGAATCACCTTCAAGACTAGGTTGTTAAAAAGAACAAATGGGGACTTGCCCGGTGGCGCAGTGGTTAAGACTCCGTACTCCCTACGCTGGGGGTCCAGGTTCGATCCCTGGGTAGGGAACTAGATCCCACATGCATGCCATAACTAAGAGTTCACATGCCACAACTAAGGAGTCCGCCTGCCACAACTAAGACCCGGCACAACCAACCAAGCAAATAAATAAATATTAAAAGACAATCTGTGGTTTCCATTTCTCT
The DNA here is from genome assembly GCF_963455315.2 of Globicephala melas. Lineage (NCBI taxonomy): Eukaryota > Metazoa > Chordata > Mammalia > Artiodactyla > Delphinidae > Globicephala > Globicephala melas. The sequence goes on along the minus strand of NC_083334.1, from coordinate 8,636,041 downwards.
CTTGCATCAATTGCCCTGGGAGAAGCCAAATGCCCTGATATAACACAGCCCTTTGGAGATGCCCAGGTGGTAAGAGACCAAGGGCTGCCAACACCCAGGTGTGGGAGCTTGGAGAATCCCCCGTTCATCCCACAAGTTCAAATTGCAGTCCTGGTGACAGGTTACTGCCAATTCCTCAGGGACCCTGAGCTGGAGGTACTGTTACAAAATATTCAGTGAGACATGTTACGGCACAATAAGGAAGACTTTACCCAGGGGGTTGGTGGCAGGAGGACGGCTGTCAGCACAGGTACAGGAAGTGCTGTGATGGGATTTTACAGCCGGGGGTGGGGAGAGAGGTTGGCCTCAACACTGATTACAGAACGGGCAAGTGGGAATCTATGGCTAAAGCGTAGGGTAGAGTCAGTGGATGGAAAGTTAATAGAAGAAAACCTCAGGGGTGGGGGGGTTCTGGCGAAACTGACTTTAGCAGGATTTTCGCTGAAGGCAGGCCAGATGGTCAGCCATCATCTGGGGAATGTGGGAGATGAGGAACCCCATCAGATATTGAGGGTGATCAGATATTCATGGGGGAGGTTCCGACAAAAACGGCTCCGCAGGATTCTTGCTAAAACTCGATTTTACAAGGAAGTGCACCAATGGGCCTAGGAGAAGTCTCAGGACCCTGATGAGTCTGGTCAAGCAAAGAATGTCTATCAGCACCCAGCTTGGCCATGCTTAGATTCCTGACCTACAGAAATTACCACACAATACGTCTTTACTGTTTTCAACCTGCTGCTATGTTTTAGGGTAACTGCTACACAGCAGTAAATAACTTCCATCTTAGTTTCTGGGTCCTGTTGTGAGAGCCACAGTGGAGGTAGTAACTATTCAGTGCAACAAAGGGTTGCTAGATTTAGCAAATAAAACTACAGGACAATCAGTTAAATTTGAATTTCACATAAACACCTAATAGCTTCTTAGTACAAGGATGCCCCATGCACTATTTGGGGCACACAAACCAGAAAAAAAAAAAAAAAATCAAAAAAACAAAACCCCAAAGCTCTATGTCTGAAATTTAAATTTACATGGGGATTCTGTGTTGTACCTGACAAGTCTGAACAAATATTCAGTGCTTGGAGCACAGTCTCTGCCCTTGGGCGGTGGCTTAACAGAGGCAGAGGCAGTTGCATAAAGAAGCAGATTTAATTTCATGTGCTGAAACTGAAATAAAAATGGGCTGGGGGCGTCACTGGAGCACAGAAGCAGGGATTCTAAGTTAAGACTAGAGGCAAAGGTAAGTGTTCTTGGTGCATTAAAAAAAAAACGTTATTCTCTTGGGGGTCCACAAGACAGGAGGAAGACAAACTCATCACCGTATTACATCACGAGACTCCATGCCAAAACTTTACTGAACACATAGGCTTCTGGAAATTTAGGAAAGCTGAATGCCGTTTTTTAGAATCAAAACTACGGATTCTAAAATAGTTTTGACTCTAAAAAGAGTGGGGGAATTCTGGAATTTCTCAAATAATTCAGGACTCTATCAGAAATTTTTTCATCATGACAAAAAATCGACTGGGGCTTAAATCTTTTAAAATGAAATTCATTCACTAACATAACTGAAAAGCCAGTGGTAAGATTGGCCTGAGGGACGATCCAGCCACATTTTGGGGTCTCCCCTTCTGCTTGGGATCTCTAGTCTCTCCTGGGTTTCAAAATGGTAGCTGCCGTTCTAGGCCTTAAGGTACATGACTCAGAGGATGTCAGAGCATCTTTTCCCTCAACCATAGACGTGAAAACTGCGGGCATCACATCGACCAGAAGCACAGCAGCTTATGTGTCTACTCCTGGACCAATCACTGAGGCCAAGGAAATGCCCTGAGCTCATTGGCTTAGGTGTGGATCACATACCCACTCCTGAACCAATCAGTGTCAAGGGGCGTGGCTGACGGCTGAGCCAAACCTGGGCCTGGAGGTGAGGACCAGTGAAGCCCGAGACCATCCTGTGGTGAGAACATCAGAGCTGAAAGGAAGAAAACTGTAGAAGTGTCAGCCGCAGGGGGCATAGCTGGACACTGCCTCCGAGGCTCTGCCGACACTGTCTATCTCGAAAGCAAAGTGTGAAAAAAAAGAAAAGAAGCAATTCTTAACCAAGAATCCAGGCGGAAGTATTCATCATTTTAACACTTCATCAATCACAGGGTAAAGGAATGAGTGTTCCCATTCTTTCCCATTGAAATGAAGTCCCTGAGAGAGTAAGTCACTTGCCTAAGGTCTCGGCCCTAAAATCAGGAGAAAAGAACTTTCACTCCAGAGGGTCCCGTGTCTCCCGAACATGCCTTTTTTATTGTATATGTAGTAGATTTGAAAGGCTGTTGAATCTTTGAGGACCTATGTGTAGATATAAGGAATTTAAAAAATCCCCTCCCTTCAAAAAAGATGCTCTTATGTTCTACGCGGAGCCTGGCTGGGTTATATGATTCTTGAAGCCCCTTTCATCATAATAATTAAGAGTAATTCTGGTAGAAAACAGACCCAGGCTAACATTCTCAGAAAATGGAGGGGCCAGAACAGGGAGCAGATTGATGGAGCGCGAGGAGAAGGAGGGAGAGTGGGGAGAGGGAGAAAGAGGGGAAGAAACGGGAGACAGAGAGAGAGAAATTTTCCGAACGTCTGGGAGCCTGACAAATCGCGCGCTCACAAAATATTCAGATAAAATATTGACGGTAACGAACACCAGACGTCTCAGCCATGCGCTGGCATTTCTACAGATCTGATGTCAATTCCTTAATTTAATATCGAGGTCCTTTAAATTATTATTGATGGCTCCTTGAGATACTAATTGAATTGGAATCACTTATCTCACTCTTTTCCACTTTAAGTGCATTATATTCCTTTTTAAGTGAACCCTGGGTGTCTTTCACTGACGTTTACTTTCAGAGATAAATCCTGCCAAGAATAATATTATGGGAGGACTAGTGTAACACCTTGACCGTCAAGAAAGATCACTGCCAAAAAGTGATTTTTAATTACTTCTTACTGAGGAAGGTTTAGCTCAACTCACAAAGGTGATATCACAATGTCAGCCAATTAAATAAAACCATGTATATTTCATGGGCTCAGCACAGTCACATCCTTGAGGGAGTGAATCTCCTATTGTTTGGGTTAAAGTTATCTTTGCCACTTTTTCCTGATTACTTTTTAACAGTGCGAGCCTGAGTTTGATCTTATTTCTTACTGGGGATCTATTTTTCCTGTATCATGGAACACGTTCAATTAACTGACACCTATCTTAAGATAATAAAATGTGCCCAAGCTTACAAACATGTATTGATAGAAATCCAATAAATAAATGTAAGCACTAAAAAAAACCACTTATATTTGTCTGGAAGGCAGGGTAAATATTATAAAATGATCAGACATTCATCACAGCATTATTTATGACAGCAAAGATTTGAAATCAGACAGGTCTAACAACAAAAGCAGTTCACATAAACTTAGCACCTTTACCCCAGGGAAGAATTTTATTGTCAAAGATGATGCTACATGGAAAAATAATTGTGAAATAGTATGAAGTGAAAGAGGGGGATGTGTCGCTCAAGGGAAATATAATTCCACTTAAGTTACTTACACCTTTGCCCATTCTGGAATCTCCATAACTCCATTTTAAATTTGGTATAGATGATCTTACTTACAAAGCAGAAATAAGAGACACAGACATAGTGAACAAACGTATGGATACCGAGGGGTAAAGCGGCGTGCATGAACTGGGAGATTGGGATTGACATACATACACTATTGATGCTATGTATAAAATAGATAACGAATGAGAACCCACTGTATAGCACAGGAAACTCTACTCAATGCTCTGTGGTGACCTAAATGGGAAGGAAATCCAAAAAAGAGGAGATATATGTATACATATAGCTGATTCACTTTGCTATATAGCAGAAACTAACACAACATTGTAAAGCAACTATACTCCAATAACAATTTTAAGAAAAATAAATTTTCTTACAGCTTTAGAACAAAGAAATCATTTAGTAGTGAGGAGTGAAACTTGAAACAACTGAATTATGAAAAATCACCTTTTAAAAATATTATTTTAGAAGATGATGAAACCAGTAAAAGCAGTTTATCTTTGAAAGCCTATTTTCTTAGATAGGACGCATGAACAACACACCTGCAACCTTGGGCAGTCCCTGTGAAACCTCAAAAATCCACAAGTGAGTGCACAGATTAAGATGAATCCCAGAGCCCAGAAGAGTGTTGCAAACATGGCAGGGGTGTCATTAAAGTAAAAATAAGAAAAAAAAAAGATTATGAAGAACCTAGGGGCAGGACAAGAATAAAGGCGCAGACGTAGAGAATGGACCTGAGGACACGGGGAGGGGGAAGGGTAAGCTGGGACGAAGTGAGAGAGTGGCATGGCCATATATACACTACCAAATGTAATATAGATAGCTAGTGGGAAGCAGCCACATAGCACGGGGAGATCAGCTCAGTGCTTTGCGACCACCTAGAGGGGTAGGATAGGGAGGGTGGGAGGGAGACGCAAGAGGCAGGAGATATGGGGATGTATGTATACGTATAGCTGATTCACTTTGTTATAAAGCAGAAACTAACACACCATTGTAAAGCAATTATACTCCAATAAAGATGTTAAAAAAGAAAAAAAGTTGGCTGCTGACAATGGGGGCAAATTCTGCAGGTATCTACACTGCCATTTCTGTCACCTTGCCCCTAAAAACTACATTTAGGAAACACTAATCATAATTTCTAAAAATTGAGTAAAACTATAAGAAAGTATAACTATGAAAGAAACAGCATGGTAACCTGTAGAAATGCCATAATATATAAAATCCATACCAGTGTGACATAAAAGTATAATCCCGAGCTGAGATAATCTCTTCCCTCAGTACTCACCACAGCCAACATGCCCATTGGGAGTCTACCCCATGTGATCTTCAGCAATCAATGTCTGCCCCCTAAATATTACGGTTAGCCCCGGAGTTAGCGACACACACTTGAACGCTTGCTTACTAACAACCAGCTCGTTCCGTCTCCAATAATCTTGATTATATTCAGAGGAAGAGAAAAAACGGTCTCAGCTGGAGGAGCCGTTGAGCTCAGATCTCATGATCATCTCTGCAAAGATAGCTCAGCATCACCTTGAAAAGCACAGGCTCGGAGCCACGCTGGTTGGCTTGGAATCCTGGCCTTGCAACCTGCCATCTCTGTGATCCTGGGCAAATTATTCAACTTCTCAGAACCCAGGTCTCCCCATCTTAACATATACACACTACTATATACAAAATAGATAATCAACAGGGACCTACTGTAGAGCACAGGGAACTCCGAAATGTGATAACAATAGCTTTGTCACAGGTTTATCTTGGAGATTAAAGGCTACAGCGCGCTTAAAGAACTTAGAAGGGCACTTGTAAAGCAGTAAACATGATAAAATTGTAAGTTGGACAATTTTATAAATAGCATACACAATAGAATTTCAAGGACACACTATCTGTTTAGAGATGCAGAAAAGAATCTTTTCTGCTAATTCAAAGTGAAATACAACGAAAGACTGGGCTGGCCAAAAAGTTCATTCGGGATTTTTATAAGCTCTTACCTTTGCTAATTCTTTTACTTAGAAAGTGATGAGCAGTATTCTATCTCCCAAGTCGAGATGCTGATCTATGAAACTGCAAAAATTATTTAATTTAATGGCCAATATAGTTAAGTTACACAAATAGTAACAGAAATGCCTAGTGAATGACTACTTTGAGAGAGCACACTCAGACCAGTTTGTAAAATGAATAAAATTATTCATTCGAGGATAATGGAGACCCTCCAAGTGGAAATCTCTAAGATGAATGGAAGGCCCAGTGCCAGGGGTCAGAAGTCCATGGTGCCCTAAACAACCATTTAATTATCAGAGGGACTTTCTCTGGTTCCCCGTGTTCCCCAAGATTATGGTCTTACTATTTGCGAAGTAGGAAATAAACAACTTGGGCTCAGGAGCCTCTCAGCACTTCCAGCTTCAGGATTGGACTGGAACACACGAATCACCCTTAACAATTACACCTGCACTTTATTCTTATTTTATCAATAAAAAGTTATAGGTACATACTGCCCAGGTGGACGTGGAGAGTTTCAGGTGCAGGAAACAGGGATGGAGAGAGGGGACCCTTCTGTGAAGGGTGGGGCAAGGCTCTCCCCGACGTGGCCCTTGGTACAGAGTTGGAGGAGCAGCCAGGTGCCCTGAGCACAGAACATTCTGGAACACTAGAAGTCCGCTGGCCGAGCTGACTTTGTCACACCCGTCAGAGCAGAGAGGAAACCGCACAATTACAGGAGACTGGACCAGGTTCTCAACTGAGGGAGGCGAGTCGTTTATCTCAGGTTGCTTGGAGCCTCACCCACGGCCTGAGCTGATCTCTGCATGGAACCAAGCAGAGTGAGGCCAGCACAGCCCTGGGAAACCGGGGTCGCGGGGGAGAGGTCCCCCAGGTGTCCCCCTTGTAACAGGAAGATGCCAGGAAGTAAAATGTAGGGGATGAAATGCAACTATGCACTGTGAAAACCAGTAACTTTCCAGCCCTATAAAACACAGAGGATGCAGAGGATGAAGGAAGAGAGCATCACAGTTGCTAATTTCTAATATGCCCCTATTTCTGCCTTCCGGGGGCTGGATGCAGCCCCAATTACTTACTGCCCTGGTTCCGTTGATGAAATCAGTAAATTTAATTTGTGTTAAGAATAAACGTTTCACTACCAAATGTAACACAGATAGCTAGTGGGAAGCAGCTGCATCGCACAGGGAGATGAGCTCAGTGCTTTGCGATGACCTAGAGGGGTGGGATAGGGAGGGTGGGAGGGAGACGATATGGGGATATATGTATACGTATATCTGACTCACTTTGTTGTAAAACAAAAACTAACACAGTATTATGAAGCAGTTATACTCCAATAAAGATGTATTAAAAAAAAAAAGAATAAACGTTTCTCCTCCATAGACTCAATGTTAACTCTTTTAACATTGATTGTTTGCTCACAACAGGAAACATGAGCTCTCAGATCACTTTGAATTTTGAAGAATTCTATTTTGTTTCCTTACTCTTTTAAACACATTGAGGTTAATTTGTAGCATAGAATATAAGGTGTTTTTTGTTTTTGTTGTTTCTGGTAACATTTACAACATTCTGGGACATTTGAACGTGGTCTAAAGGAAAGGTAATACTGTATTTTGATCCCACGTGTGCTTATCTTTGAGATTTTTTTTTTTTAATAACAGAATAGACAAGTTGGATTTAATTGATGTCTACAGCATACTACATCCAAAAAAAAAAAAAAAAAAAGGCAGAATATGCATCCTTTTCAAGTTCTCATGAAATGTTCTCTGGGATTAATCACACAGTAGGTTACAAAACAAGCCTCAGCAAATTTAATAGGAAATATATCAAACATCTTTTCCAACCACAATGGTGTGAAACTAGAAATCAACTACAGAAAGAAAAACGTGAAAAGAAGAAACACATGGAGACTAAACAACATGCTACTAAAAAAAAGGGTCAGCAATGAAATCAAAGAGAAAAATCCGTAAATAACTGGAGACACATGTAAATGAAAACACAACTTTATAAAATCATATCTTAAAGATTTAAAAATGACTTTTAAAGAATATTTAGACTCCTCCATCCACAGCAATGAGAGGAAATACCAGGATGCAATCCCTTTTAAATGGCAAATCTAAGCATTAAGTAGCTTTCAGGAAGTATGCTGTCACCAGTGTAAATTAAGGAACCACAATATAGTCCTCACAGATAAACAAATTCACTGTTACTTCATAGTAAAATAAGAAGGCATGATCTTTTTCCCCCAAATAACAGTCTCAAGAGATCTGCTGACACTGCTCCAGGTGGCTTTACATTTTTACTTTCTCAGTGTGTGGCCACGTGGTGACCATGTTACAAGGTTCCTGCTAATTAGATACTAAATAGTTCATATTGCAAGTGGCTGATAGCAACGTGTGTGGCTCTCTTTCCTTCCATTTTATCTCCTCTGAAGCCAAAGATTAAAAAAAGAAAAAAAAGGGCTTCCCTGGTGGCGCAGTGGTTGAGAGTCCGCCTGCCGATGCAGGGGACGCGGGTCCGTGCCCCGGTCCGGGAAGATCCCACGTGCCGCGGAGCGGCTGGGCCTGTGAGCCACGGCCGCTGAGCCTGCGCGTCTGGAGCCTGTGCTCCGCAACGGGAGAGGCCACAACAGTGAGAGGCCCGCGTACCGCAAAAATAAAAAAAGTAAAGAACATAAAACAGGGCAAACATCTTCCTAGCCACCTAACTGATATGAGGCAAACTGAAATGAGATTGCTGGCAGTATGCACAATGTTTAATAAAAAATAGTTAAGTTATAGGATATATACCACATTAGTCCTAAAATATTTAAATTGCATGTAATTCTTTTAAAGGTGATCTTGGCAGTATGGGACTCTTTTCATTTATGTGAAATCTGACTCTGATGACCCAGAAAAAAGGCAGCCAAACTTTTAGAGGCCACTCTTGCCCTAGACTTCCTTCAGTGCCCGATCAGGCCTCTTATTGCTCTCTGAGGGTATTGACGTGAAAATGTATTGACATGAAAGGGAGTAGACACTGAGCTATCGCCATTCAGGCTGCATCACAGCCAGTTATACGCAGGCCATCAGCATATTACTTTAGATCTATCTTTGCAAACACAAGTTTTGAAATAAAGTACAAGGGCCTTTATCTTGGAGAAGGGTCTTGACATCATTATTGATGTCATGACAGTTTATTTGCACAGAGTTTATTTGAGGCTGTTTTTAATAATTCAGGTAGAATTAGGTGAGAACTTTGAATCAATTGTCTTTACAGTTCACTGTAAATTTAAGATTCTATGGGTAGCATCTCTGTTGTTCATCCAACAGAGGAAAGAAAACCTTCTTAAAACAGTTGTTTTTTTACCTTTTCGCTGATTATCAGCAAGAGAGAATGCAATTAAAACTATAATTAGTCAATGGCTTTTAAATAATGTCTGAAAAGGAAAAAACACACACTTCCATTAGGAAGGAAGATGAAGGGACTCCAAGAGTGGGGAGGGTGGGAGAGGGAGACTGGGAGCACTTGAAATTTCCACGTACGTGTTATTAGATCTGATGGAAGTCGGCGTCCCTGTGTATTTGATGATATATTTGACAAACCACAGGGAGTAACGAAGTCACAGCTGTTGTGCTGCTGCTGCCTAGTTCACCCTGTGTGAGGTGGGTACTGGGCTGGGATGTGAACAGTAATAACCTTTTGTTGGGCAAGGGCACTGGCGTGCCACGTTCTGTTTGTGTTAATTACCTATTACAGGAAATTCATGAAATTAATATTTCAGTTAACTGAAACAATCCTTTGTAACCCAGATTTGCAAGTCACCCCTCTGAAACCGGGGACAGATGCACACACACGTGCCATGCCCTTGCAGACACACATGTGCTGACATCCTGGTACCCACAGGGATGTGAGTCCTCATTTGCCCACCTGCACAGAACGTCTGAGCACATTTTTACCTCCAGAAGTAATTCTGAGTGACTCAAGATGAAGCCTAGCGCCAACTGCGTTTGTTAACAGTAATAATAATAATAACAATAATAACAGCAACAAGGATAAACCCCATGGGCTTCCAACTTCAGCTAAGTCATTAACAGAACAAAGGAAATACCTAGGGCTAGCAAAATGTGTTTCTGGGATTTACAAAAATGAAAAAATCACAATATTTCTGCTAGGAAGAGTTGTTGACTTTATACTTTTATATTAAAGCTGCATTAACATTGCAGTCATCACTGACCTTCCTTCAAGTATGTTGGTATCATATATGACGGTGTGTTCACTGAACAGGCTTTGAGAAATGGCAGTGCCCACCTGCCCATGGGTAAATTCGCATTTGTCAGAGCAAACGGTTGCCTTCCCCACACAAAGATCCTTCTACTGATGTCCTTGACCCTTATTTATATTGGGATGCTTTATAATGGAATAAGTAAATGTCTACAAGTAAGATTTCTTTGCATCCTAATTAACCCTTTCAACACTGAAGAAACGTATCCTGATAAATCATGATAATTAAGCTAGCACAAAAAGAAAAATGTAATCATGTTGCCAGATATTAAGGTAGGATCAACGAAAAGAGCACAGCTTTTAAAAATATTAACGTTTAATTGGTACATGATATACAGCCTTGAATCAGTTCTAAACTCTTGAAGTCTTACAATTTCAAGAAACACTTGCATTTTTTTTTTTTTTTCTTTCTCTTTCTGAGTGGAGGTGCAGTATGGTGACTCAGAACAGAGACTCTGGGGGCAGTTTGGGCTTTATTCAAATCTGGTCTCTACTACTGCTGGTGATTTGGCCTTGGGGCAAGTTAACTTCCCTGAGTCTCCGTTTCTCCACCTACAAAGATGCAGCTACTTTGCGGAATGGTTGTGACCCTTGATGACTTAACATGCGTTAACGTTAATTAGAAACTGATACCAGTAGAACACTGTGTAACGGAGATAAGTAAGAGCGTTTGAAATACAAATGAAACACTACAATTTTACCTAGAGATATAAGCTTTTTCTAACTGAACTGGACTCAGAGATGATCTACTTCCACGTTTACACTGTCACAGAACAGGAGCCCAAAGAAGTTTTACAAAATGACAGTAGTTAATGGCTTAACCAGACTGGAAGCTTCGGCTTCATAACCAGAGAGAATTCTCATCACAACTTGTTAACAAACACTTACAGGACCACCACCAAAACCCAGTAAATGCAGCTAGCTAACCATACAAGGTATCGATAAAAATAGAAGCACCGTGCTTAACGTGCTTGCCATCTCATGTGGGGGGAATGGGTCCCTGAAGCATGTGTGTTACCTGAACTACACCCAGCAAATGTGTGAACTCACCCATGAATCACTGTGCCTTGCTTGCTTAAGCCTGTATGTTGAGAGAAACCTACAAGGTAAATTGAAAGAAAATGAAAAGCCATATGAAAAATTCATCAGGTTGATTTCAGATCCGCCTGCCTTCGCAAAACACATGATCTCCTTCTAACTAAATGTGGAAAGGCCATTTTATTTTAACGGCGCTTCAGTTCACTTTGTTTTTCAGGTTGAACTGAACTCCATGTTCTATCAAACGATTGGGGCTGTGAATCAGCAAAATCAAAACTGTGAGTCTCCAGACCTCAGCAACATCAAAATTGGACAGCGATTCACAGAAGAGCAAAGAAAAGGCGCATTAGCACAATTCAACTTCCTTAAACCATCTGCACCGACAGCCGAAGCTCCCAGACACGTGCCCCCGAGGATTCCGGGGGGGTGGGGGGTGGGGGATGAGCAAGCTTCCTACTGCATCTAATTCTCTTGCAACAAAAGTATCCAAAATCTCATCTCAAGAGCCAGAGACAATAGCAAAACAAAGCAAAACAAGGAAGTCGGTACATTTTAAAGATGAGATGTCTTTACTCCAGGGCACCACCAGGCACTTTGTAAAAGCACAGCAAGCAGCTTTAAAAATGACATGTCAAACAGCAAAGACGGCTGAATGCTATCAAAATAGGGTTAGTTAATATTATACATGAACCGGATGGCTGTCCAGATGATAACTTGAATGCATGGCTTCATAATATACACAATGAAACGGACCCAGCAAGTTGCAGAAGGAGCTCTAATCAGCAATCCTGGGATGTCTGTTTTAGGGTCTTTCTCTTGCCCTCTGTCCCAAGTTGTCCCTGGGATGTCAGCCGGCCACCCTGTGAATCCCACCCCCACCACGTGACTCTGGGTGAACATGAATGTTAGCAACAGTGGAATCGAGCTCTAAATAAAACGAAAGTGATTTCAGACACACCCGCTGACCTCAGAGCACAGGGGATTTTAGGATGCATCACCCAGCTAGTGGGTTTGCACTGTGGGTCAGCAGCGGGTTTGCACTGTGACAGTATAAGGCAGGAATATTTGCTTGGGGGTTGAATTGAGACATGAAATCTGCAGACCTGGATGTTACCAAAGCGTCCCAGCATATTGGTCACCAATGCATCAGTGCAATGAACTGAATGCTTATACCATCCCCCCCCAAATTCCTATGGTGAAATCCTAAACCCCTGTGTGATGGTATTAGGATGGCATTGGGAGGTGATAAGGTCAGGAGGGTAGAGCCCCCATAAAATAGATTAGTGGCCTTATAAGAGACCCCAGAGAGCTCCCTTCCTTCTTTCTGCCCCGTGAGGACACAGTCTGCAGTCTGTGACCCACAAGTGGGCTCTCACCAGAACCCAACCATGCTGATCTCAGAATTTCAGCCTCCAGAACTGGGAGGAATACATTTCTGCTGTTTATAAACTACTCACTCTGGTACCTTTTATAGCAGCTTGATTTGACGAACACGGTCAGGCATAAAGGATCATATATTTACTGCCTTTGAATGGTTCCCACCATGAGTTTGCAGGGGACTTCCATCTGCTTCCAGGCTCAAGCTCACACGACTCACAGTGTGTGCTGCTAATTTAAATGTGTTCAGGATCAAACTGAATGCTCAGGTGTCCAGCTGTGTGGCCTATGTCTGTTTACATATATCTACCATATCCCCAGGGGTGGAAGGATGGGCGTGAAGGAAAGACCTGTAGCTGGCGTCTCGCTGGGACCCCTAAGAGCACTGGCTGAAGAGGTCCGGGTCCCACGAGGCCCTGGGAGAAAGAAAGAGGTAAGGAGGCAGGGTTCTCACACACAAGAGCATCAGTGACGAGGGAATGAGGAGCCGTAGGGCCCTGGGAGGGACCAGTCAATGTGATGCCACGAGAGGACCAACGTTCAGATGTTTACCACGCAGAGACCCACAGCCTTTCTGGATGAGGAAGGGGAAAACCACCACCAACACATAGGGGGCTACAACCGCACCCCCAAAGACGTAGGTGACCCAACGCAGTGGAGGTAAGTTTGCTTCTGGTAGAGGCAGTGGGTAACAGGGTGACTCTTTCCTCTCCCACCTCTTCTATCTCTTCCCCACCCCTCAGTGGTGGGACAGTGAAGGTGGGAGACAGGTGAGCAGCTTCCCAGGGTTCCAGACACCCAGCCCAGCTGGTATGGGGAGTGGCAAGAAGAGGTACCAGTCTCGAATAAAATCAACACCCCAAGGGAACAGAACCAAACCTCCCCAGAGTGACAGCTTTCAATAAGTAAACGTGACTAACCAGTTAGGGAACTGGATCGGGGTGATGGTAAAGGATGCTACAGCAGGGAAAGGGGACTTGGGCAGGGCGCAGTGTAACCGCATTTGGACGGTATGAAGTCATTGAGATGCCTCAGTCAAACTGGTCACACACACAGGCAAGAGACCAGAGAAAACACAATGTTTGATCCCAGGAGATGGGAAGGCAGGTAAATTTTAATTTCTTCTTTTCAAATGAAATGTCCTACAATTACTGTATATTCTTTTGCTTCTACGATTGTGCTTTTTAAGCTATTATAAAAATTACAGCTGCTTAAACACAGAAAAAAAATGCTATAATTTTACTGCTATTCTAAATGTTACCATGGACCAACACAACGGTCCATTTTACATGATGATGATAAAAATTGCCAAACAACTAAACTATGGTCTATCAAGCTTATATATTTCAACATCTCACATTAGTAACTAAATTTCATCCAATAATCAGCATTGCTGCCTCTAATACTGAAGTAAAGAGTGAGTGTAGAAATTATAATGAAGGGATAATTACAATTTCCACAAAGTCACTCCATAGGATGGCTATAGAAGCTTGGGAAGAACCACAGACCTAATTCCACATGTTGGCATTACTCATGACGATTGGTCCTGAAGTGATGGACACACCCAACACCCTGAAAATATCTAACAATAAATGCAGACACAGCCTTAACTGGAATGATGCCTTGTCTCTCCCCTAATGGACAGCAATTATCATGTTGATAGTGCCAGGAAGCATCTAACAACACATTTTTACTATACTTTTAATGGCACTGAATACAAAGTAGGACATTTTCTTTCCTCTTTGGCATTAATTTGCTTTCCCTCCTCCATCCCCCATAGGAGGGGGGTGGTGGGGAGTCATGAGTTTAAGAGTTAGGGGGTCAGATTCACACTGTAGATAAACCAGGTCTGTGGTTAAGCAAAATACGAATTTGCGGAATAAGAAAAGCATAACTTTTTTCCTATATTGATAAACGAATCAGGAAGCTACGGAAGGGATTTCTCAGCTGCTTTGATTTTAACGTAACGAGTCTTAAGCATATGGCGCCACAGGGAACATCTCCATTATCAATTGCACCTGCCTTTTCCAGATGGGGTTGCTGGGTCCCCAAAGAGTCTATGAATTCTACTGGCCTTCAGCATAATTGGTTTTCTTTGCCGTCTATATTTTTGTGTGCATTTAAAAATATTATTCTGAGAAATAGTTCATAGAGTTTACTAGGATGGCTGAGTTCACAGAACAACATAGTTAGAAATAGTACTTCTGAACAGACATCCACAACAATATCACTTGTTTCCCCTCCTTTTATTTTAATTACAACTCTTTTCACCTTGCTTCTATTCAGATTTTGTGAATTTGTGTGTGTATAACTGCTTTGTACAGCGCTCTTGTGTGTTTCCTCTTATAATCCTTTTCCAACTGAGCAAAGTTGACTTTCAATCTCCATTCTAGAGTAAACTCTGTTCCACCAAATCATGGGACATCTTGGGGGTGGCAGGGTGTGGGGACAGCTCACGTTTAGAAGCAACACACCCAGCTCTTACACACAACTTTGTAATAAGAACTTGGGAAAGATACTTGACCTCCTGAGCCGCAGTTCTCATCTGTAAATTCCTCACATATTTGCATGAGATTGCACACAGAAAGCACCTAGCACACCACTTGACATGAACCTATGCCCAGGTATGTTAAGGAAAAAAAAAAATGTAGCAGTGTCAAAATTTCACTTGAGGTTATATTTAACCTAATGTGTGAAAATGCTAAATTCACACATTTTCTGCATTAGGCATTGGCATGTAAACAGTTTAAGGGATGATTTTTATTAGTTCGAGATCTGTATCAGAAATTTACTTCCAAAATGTGGGGATGCTGTAATACAGATGGGTAGCATTTCAGAGTGACAAGGAAAATGGAGATGGTGTTGGTTTTAGTGGACAAGTAAGTCCTACAATTCTTTTGCACCTCAGCTTCCTGAAAGATAGCAAATTAAAAAGGTAAATAGAACTATGTTTAAAAGGGTCAATTGTCATTCAAATATCAGCTACATCAGTATTGTATCTTCACGACTACACCACAAGCTACTGGAGGGGAGACAAACCAATTCACCCTGGATTCATCCACAAAGCCTTGCACTGTGCTTGGAATACATCAAGAATTCAATCCATGTTCAATGCATGAAGCAAGACAGGGACGTTCAGGATGAATGTCGTTAATCCAGTGTTATTTCTTAGGGATCATATCCTTTGAGCCTCTTAAAATATTTTCAAATTATTCAAGACTCAAGTACCGCACTCCATGTGGATGGAAAATCGGATGATTGTTTTTTGTAGATTTGCACTAGAGAACAAAAAGGAATTTCTCTTTACAATGGCTTACTGTGAAAAAAAAAAAAAAAAAAAGGAATATGTACTACAATGGCTTACTGTGAGAAAAATGTAGGTACTCAGTACCGGATAAAACAAACTTTATGACCAAGAAACGGCTACTATGATTCTCAACCAATACAGGAAAAAAAGAAGCTGAATGAAAAACGGTGACAATGAAATTTTCAAGGGCTCTGGATGTCTTGAAAATTGTCTTGACTTGTGGTTGCCAAGCAGGGGTGGGTGGGAGGGATGGACTGGGAGTTTGGGAGTAGCAGATGCAAACTATTATATACTGAATGGAATAACAACAAGGTCCTACTGTATAGCACATGGAACTATATTCAATATCATGTAATAAACTGCAATGGAAAAGAATATAAAAAGAATATATATATGTATAACTGAATCACTTTGCTGTACAGCAGAAATTAACACAATACTGTAAATCAACTAGACAAAAAAAAAAGAAAACTATCTTGAATTGTCATGAAATCCTGAACAATAATTAAGTCTGTGTACCCACATATCATCATGATAATTTTTCTGGTAATAGTTTATCAGAAGTTATAAATTTCAGTGAGTTTTCCTTCCTTTACTGTCATCTGAAATTGCAAATGTTGCTCTTTAATTACCTGAACAAAATGGAATTGAACACCACACTCATTATGACAAAAGTCTGGCTAGAATTCCAGGACAATTCCTTCACTCTATCCATTCATAATATTGATAATTCCCTTCTGATCACACTGCATCAAACTTTGGTTTGCTTTGGTTATAGTAACAAGCAAGAAAAGCACTAAATTTTAAAAACACACACCATTAAAAATCACAGGAAAATCAATGCAAACTGGAATCAAAGGGAAACCCCAACATATCCAGAGAAAACTCTAACTTGAAAAGATACGTGCACCCCAATGTCCACAGCAGTAAGTACTTTTCACAATAGCCAAGACATGAAAGCAATCTAAGTGTCCATCGACAGATGAATAAAGAAGATGTGGTATATATATACAATGCAATATCACTCAGCCATAAAAAATAATGCAATAATGCCATTTGCAGCAATATGGATGGACCTAGAGATTTATCATACTAAGTGAAGTCAAACAGAGAAAGACAAATATCATATGATATCACTTATGTGTGTAATCTAAAATATGACACAGGGCTTCCCTGGTGGCGCAGTGGTTGAGTTCGCCTGCCGATGCAGGGGACACGGGTTCGTGCCCCGGTCTGGGAAGATCCCACATGCCGCGGAGCGGCTGGGCCTGTGAGCCATGGCTGCTGAGCCTGTGCGTCTGGAGCCTGTGCTCCGCAACGGGAGAGGCCACAACAGCGAGAGGCCCGCGTACCACAAAATAAATAAATAAATAAATAAAATATGACACAAATGAACTTATTTACCAAACAGAAACAGAACCACAGACATAGAAAACAAACTTATGGCTCCCAAAGGGGAAAGGGTGGGGGAGGGATAAATTAGGAAGTTGGAATTAACAGATACACACTACTATCTATAAAATAAACACATGGTTCTACTGTATAGCTCAGAGAACTATATCCAATATCCTGTAATGAACCATAATGGAGAACAATATAAAAAATTGTATATATTAATACATATTTTATATAATTATGTATATATAAAACTGAATCACTTTGCTGTACACCTGAAGCTAACACGACACTGTAAATTAACTATACTTCAATTAAAAAAAGGTTAAAAAAAAGTGAAGCTTGATTAAAGGTACTTGGATTCATGTCTTTTCTAATTCCCATACTTAAATTTTGGGAAATTATTTTATTTTTTATCCATAGTGCTTTCTTTTTACACGTTTATGCTCAGTGCCTCAGACTTTGTAACATCCTGCAATCAGAGAGAGAATAAGTCAAATCCCAACCATCAGCTTCTATCTAGTTGACCTTGGACCAGTGCCTAACCTCTCCGAGCGTAAGTGACTTCACATATAATCATCTTTTACAATTCAGATTACTAACCCAAGGACTAAGGAAAGTTACACGTGCAGAATGTGTGATCCAGTACCTGGCGCAAAAGAAATACTGGCCGGAGTTCTTTTTTTTTTTTCCTGCAAGTTAAACAAACAAACAAAATGTGGAATACCGTAAGTAACAACTGTAGAATAAATTGAGGTACAAAATACCAATGAGCCCTTGATCATACTTTTCATTTCCATAATTTTCTCAAATTTTACCAAAATATACATCAAAAACTGAAGGGCAAAGAAAAAAATTAAACATTAGTGAAGGCACCAAAAATTCAAAATCTCTCCAGGGTGGTTTACGTACCCAGACTCCACTGTGACCAGCAGTTGAGTCTTGAGTGCTTCCTGCCAAAAGCCTCCCAGTTGGACCTAATCGTCAGAGATGATCGTAACACATGTAAATCGTGGGGAGAATGTTACATCTATTTGCCCTGCTTGGTAGCATTAATTTAAGCCAACCATAAAAAACTTGGGACCCAGAAAACAATTTATATCTAAGTGATGGTACTCTGGAAGAGTAGTAATGAGGACATTTCAATGTCCAGCCCTGTTGGAAAACTCTTAATGCTTGCGTCTCAATTTAAGTGTAAAGTTTTTTGTTTTTTGTTTTCTCTCCAGAGAAAAACATTTCGATCAGACATTGCTAGGGCTGGTCGGTTGACCAGCTGTCTTAGTCGGCAGTATTACTTCTGTAATGACACAACAAAACGAGATGGGACTGTTCCATGAATGATGTCTTTTCTTCACAGTATAGTTAGGTTTTTATTCATTTTCCTGAATGTGCTTTAGAAAATGAAGCATCTGCCTGTTTGCTTTTCAAGAGCTCAATGACAATATGACATTTTAATGCCTTGCTCCATCTTTTTTTTTCTTCTTTATGCATTTCATTGTTAAGTTCTGTCAGTAGGAGAATGGAGAGGTTATGGAAATAAATAAAACGGTTTATGGAGTGGGTTATAGTTAGGTCTTCAAAAGCAAATCTGTACTTTCTTACTTAAACATGAAACTAATTTTTGTCCACATATAGTCTGCAACGAATCATTGGTGGAGTCATTTCAAAATGTTTTTTTGTCACCTCCCTCCTATCACGATGAGAATCATAAACATGCTATTGAATAAAAGACATGGTACCCACCCTCACTGGGCTGACAGTGGGGGAGGGAGAGCAGATAGATGCTCGGACATGTATTTAATTCATAATGGTAGTAAGAGTTAAGAAGAAAAAAAGATGATTATCAAACAGTACGAAAGTGAGAACTGAAATACCAGGAAGTACCTATAAAGAAGGGACATTTAAGCTTGAAACAGAAAACACAGGTAGGCAAAGAATGAAGAAACCGTTCTGAGGAAAAGGAACAACCCATGTGAACGGGGAGAGGCAGGAGAGAGTTGGGTGTTGCACATCTGTCATTGGCAGGATGCAGCATGATACCCTCCACCACAGCCGTCCACATCCTTATCTCCAGAACCTATGAATATGTTCATCTCCTCGGCCAAAGGGTCTTTGCAGATGTAGGAGTCAAGGATGCTGAGCTGGGGGAATGAAACTGTCTTGAATCCTCTGAGTTTTGCCAAATGGTATCACTTGGGTCCTTTCTGGCCGTGGTCAGAGGGAGATATCATTAGGAACAACAAAAAGAAAGGTCAGAAAGATGAAATGCTGCTGGCTTTGAAGATGGAGAAAGGCGGAGGCGGCGTGGTGAGCCAAGGAGTGCAGACAGCCTCTAAAAGCTGGAAAGGCCAAGGGAACAGATTTGCCATTGTTCCTTCAGAAAATAATTCAGACCTGCAGCACCCTGGTGGTAGCTCGGTGATAATCTGGTCAGTCTCCTACAAAACTGTAAGAGAAATACTTTTTGCATGTGATTTTTAAGCCACTAATTTTGTGGTAATCTGTTGTAAGAGCAATAGAAAACTAATACACTCTTACTCTTTCATGAAGAAAACAATCTCAATGGGCAAAAGGAAGAATAGTCCATCTTCTGTGACTCAAAGTGTCCTCTGTTATTAAACAATGGGTTCTGAACATGGAAATAAGGGTGGCGGGAAGCAGAGGTCTTAGAATGAAATAGGAGCTGTACTATTCATATTTCAGTTTCATCTTTGGTCATCTGTAAAGTAGGTCTGGGATAGATCGATACGCAGAACACACACAGATATATGCTACTGTAAAATGAATTTTCAAAGTATCTGTTAATACTTGGCACCTAATTACAATTCACTGACTGGGAATTTTATGTGTGGTATACCTGACAACCCTAATTTCAAAACAGTCTTTGAGAACACCACCATCCTCTCATACCTGATATCAATTTATGTGGTGGTAAGAAGAAAACTTAGTTTTCAGGTTTTTGTTTTTGTTTCTGCTTTCCAAGAAACAGAATTTTTTTCCCCCAGTTCCAAGTTAGCGAACTGATAGAACATTATTTGATAATCTCTTTAAAAATTAGGAAAGACAGAAATATATCCCACAATCCAACTCTAAAACCGCTTTCCCCTCAGGAATATCTGAGTTTGTCAATAGTTTTTAGATTGTCAGACAAACCATATTTGATTTTCCAAAATATGTTACCCTATCTTTTAGAATGTAGTAGGAATTTTTATACCTCTTATATTCCATAACTACAGGAAGATTCAATCTAACTAGTTAAAACATTTGCTAAATATGTGTGTGGGGAGAAGGTATGTAACAAAAAAAACTAAACTATTTTATAAAAATTCCTTTCTTGTTTATTATAACAAGAGTGATTTATCTCTGATTTTTTCATGACAATATTATACAGTCTACTAAATATTCAGAGATACTTTTAAAAAAACATGATTTGACATATACACTTTCATTTCAACTCAACTATGCAGTTGTTCTTCCATAGAATATTTGGTGAAGAAATTCCTGATTTAAATCATCTCATTTCACATTTCTCTTTGGCTGAATCCTAGGAAAAAAAATTCATAATACCTAATATTTTTCCTGTTCGTATTTTAAAAAAAATAACCCTTTAAAAGTATTCTGTGTATTCTTATTTACTGAAACATTTTAGACTAAGGGCTAAGGGATTAAGATAAATTCCATTAGGCATGTGCTTCATCCTCTTGTAATGTCACCAAACATTAATTGCTTATTATGTGCCAGATTATTCGCTTATAAAAAATGCAACTGAGCTCTCCAAGAACCCAACTGAGATAATTATTTTTACCCCATTTTATGGATGAAGAAACTGGCACCGAGAGTTTAAAGAACTTAACAAGTTACAGGGCCCGTCAATGGGGAGATGATCTAAACAGGAATGAAGTCCATCTGAAAGCTACGCTCGGTACCAGGGCACGTCACTAATGGCTGCTGCGACGCGTTTACAAAGTTCCTCTCACCAAATAGCATATACTTAGGTCAGCTCAATTCACTGGTCACTGTGATATGAACAGATATTCAGGCCATGAATAAATAAATGCCTGTGCTAGATATCTTATTTAGGTATAAATTGAAACTTCTTTATTGATAGCATACGATGACAAATAAAACTACAAAGGCAGCAAATGAACTTCCTTTAATATTACCAGCTCTCCAGAAAAGTCCTGAATCTTCCTGTAGGCTAGATTTTTCTGATTCTTCAGTTACTTATTGCTTCCTTTCTCCTAAGTCTCCATTCTCATGACCAGTCTAACTATGGCATTTTCATTCTCTGTTCTTCAAAGAATATACAGTTCTCCCCACCTCAGTCATAAATCGTTTCTGGATCAGTGCCCATTCTCTCCAATGTGAGGGTCAGGAAGGTGAGTGAGTAGGAGAAATAATTCAGGGATAAAGAGAGGGATGGTACCAGCCACTTTTCCCCTGCCGTTATTTGTACTGCATGTAAATATATTCAGAAAAACTAGGATTTCAAAATATTTTCAAGGAAAAAAGTAAGTGAGGATTGGGTACTTGTAAGTTGTCCCAATTCTTATGAGTTTGGATTGATATCTTATGTGATTCCAGAAGCAAATTATTGGATTATAAAATTATTTCCCCAAATTTCAAAAACTAAATCTTACAATTTAGATCAAAAGAAATTGTTCTCTTCTCTGAAAAGATACAAGGAATAAGATTTTATATCAATATGGGCCAAATCATAAATTGATTAACTTAGCACCCTTTAAAAATGCTTTGGTGGATATTATCATATATACATTTTTTCAAACATGTATAAATATATTTCAGTTTCTTCACATTTGGAAGAGGCATATTATTATTTTCTAATTTTGTAAATTATCTTAAAAATTCTACAATTGGTAAAAATAAAATAATTTATATATGGAGTGATAAATATAAGGTTACAAAATGAGGTAGAGACAAAATGAATGTGAAAAATTATATAATGAACAAACCAAACCAGCATTACTATTATTCCCAAATGACAGAATTAAACTGCACAATATGGTGAATCTAAACCATGGTGACATTAATTTCAGTTCCTGGGATTAGCAATTATCTGACTAGGAGGAAAGTAGATTAACACTTCAGATATTTTTCACACATTCAAGGAAGATTTTTAGAAGTCAATAATATTTCCTCTTTGATCAACACTTTTGGAGTTATTTTAGGAACTGCACTTTATCTACAATTTAAATTAGTTGACTTTGGGTTTTTTTGGATTCATTTAAAACTGTTGTCTAGGCCTTAATATTTCTTAAGCTGAAAATTGTTAAACACTATTTTCATTATGAACAGGTTAGTTTTTGGTGTATTGCTACATAAATTATTAGGCATTTACATGTTGGTCTTAAATGAAACTTCTTTTTTACAATGAATGTATTAATAATCAAAAATCAGTAGAGATAGTATAACATTTCATAATGTTTCATGATCTTTCTGAATAACAAACCATTAAACTTGATAATGCTAAAAGCTAAAATAATTATGTTGTAACAGATGCAATCTCAGGGCTGGTGATGTTATTTGTAATTTGGTTCACATTTGAGAAGCAAGAGGCCAGCAAGGATCAAGAACCACAACTATGTTTACATTAATTAGTCTAATATTTCCATTCCTAGGGATTTAACTTTAGATGATATTTATTACACCATGAAATATTTAAGCAGAGAAAACTAAAACCTATGTTTCAACAATAGGGAATAGTTAAATATACGACAGTGTATCAGGGCAACTGAGTTTTGTTCATACTTAGAAACACAGAAAATACTTATTATCTATTTAGTGTAATATCAGAATACAAAAGCCTATGCACATTATGATTTAATTGCAGCAAAACATCTACACATGTGGGAGGAGACTTCTAGGTAACAGAAATGAAAATAGATACAGCAACAAGGCAAAGATACATTTTCTTCCTTTCAAAAGTAAATGCTCTTGTTATAATGACTTTTGTGGTCAAACATGCGAAAGACAGGGAGGAAATGGAGGTGGGGGAAAAAAAAGAGGCAAAAAGATAAGAGGGAATTAGGTCTTATTTGAATTCTTTCCAGGATTAACAGAAAAGCAGTCCTCCAAGGAATTAAGTTGCTGGCCCTTATAATTACCTTGTCATTAAAATGCTATTACACTTGTTTCCAGAATGTTCTATGGCTACTGAAAGCTGATAATCGATGCTTCTAGTCATTTGCTTCTGCAGTTGATAAATCCAAGATGAACCCTAAGAGCAGATCATACTTTTACGTTCAACATCAGATTGGTATGACTTGTTCTACTTTCTTATACTTACTGAAAAATCATTTTAAGAAAATACATGTACAGTAATAAAACTGAGGCTATAATATGCAGCAGAGTGACATAAAACCAGTTCTGCCAAAGATCATGATGAGTCAAGAAATGACTAAAAGTATTCCAGAATTAAGGGGGGAGGGAAGCATGGAAGATGGAAAAAATATACTCGTAGAAATTTTGCATTATGGAAATCGGAAAAAGAACATCTAGAAATTGTCCTGTTTTGCAATGGTTGACTTCACTAGCCAGGATGGAAAATTATGGTAGCATCAAGTATTCCTTCAAAATGCCTTGGGGGTGTGGGATTCTCATACAGTTTTCTCGCCCACGTGCCTTGTAGGTGTGATGGGTGGACATTATGTAACCCAGCAAGCACTACAGAGCAGAAAACTCACTAGTGAAAGCATCTTTATTCATACACTATAAACCATGATGGATCCCAGCCCATTCACTCCCGTCTCCTTTGACTTCTTGCTTTGTGGATTATTCCAGCTCTCCTCTCTTCAATCTTGCCTTCCAGGGGCTTACAGTACAAACACGTGTTCACATTTTCTGTCTGAAAAATAAAAATCTTCCCTGGAACGCAAGGTTCTCTCTAGACATGGTTTCACCTCCCTAACATGCCTAAGACTTTTGAAAGGATAATTCCCTAAATGACCTAAATAAAAGGGCTGCCAACTGGTCTCCTTCCCTTAATTCCCTCCTCCTTTGCAGTTCATCCCATCTTCAAGGCGTCTTCCCTCAGTCTTGCCCGCAGAGGTACCTTCTAAACAGCAAATATGGCCCCATTCCTTTAACGCTAGGATCCTTCTACGTTCCTTCACAGTTTTAGGAGGAAGTGTAAACTTCACATCAAGCCATTCGAGAAACTGCCCAGTCTGCCCTTGACCTCCATTTCCCATCTCTTTTCTCACCACTTACGGGCTTGCCCCTCTTCTCCAGTTATCGTGAGCTGCTTGAGTTCTTCTCTGCCACCCGCCTGCCTGCACACACATTCTTCCAGTTGTCTTTCTCCTCCCAGATCCCCAGCCTTGCATCTCAACAAGACTCCCACTCCTTTTTTTTTTTTTTAATTTTTATTGGAGTATAGTTGATGTACAATGTTGTGTTAGTTTCAGGTATACAGCAAAGTGAATCAGTTATACACACACACACACATACACACACACACACACATATCTGTCTATTCTTTTTCAGATTCAAAAAGACAAACAACCCAATCAAAAACTGGGTAGATCTAAATAGATATTTCTCCAAAGAAGACATACAGATGACTAAAATAACACATGAAAAGATGCTCAACATCACTAATTATTAGAGAAATGCAAATCAAAACTACAATGAGGTATCACCTCACACTGGTCAGAATGGCCATCATCAAAAAATCTACAAACTATAAATGCTGGAGAGGGTGTGGAGAAAAGGGAACCCTCCTACACTGTTGCTGGGAATGTAAGCTGGTACAGCCACTATGGAGAACAGTATAGAGGTCCTTTAAAAAGACTCCTGTTCATTCCTAAACTTCCTTGGGAGGAAAGCATCTCTTCTGTCATGGCTTTCGACGTTCAATGATATGACATGCTAAACTGGAATTCCTGCTTTCAAAAGTAAGAAGTATGATACCAACTTTTACCAATTCATACCCAATTTTTTCCTTATTATTTTACTGTGGGCACTGGTGGCTCTTACGCATCTCATCTTAAAGAGAAAAGATGAAGCTTTTAACTTTGAACTGTAAACAGTCATTAATGAGCAAGAGTTTGCTTCTGTTATTGTCCAGTGTAAATACTTGGTTCCTCTTCCAATTTTCTAAATGTACAACTAGAAAAGCAAATATCTGGTCAATTTCCTAAAAGATTTAGAGTAAAATAAATCAATATCTAATTAAATAGTAGCTCATTAAATTTTTTTGAGTAGCCCAGAAAAAGTTTATCTGAAGAAAGCCAATTTTCCACTTCAGTTTGCTTGTTTGATTGTATCCTTAATTTATTTGGGTAACTTAAAGCAGTACAGATCAGGAAATCTTTAACGTATTGAATTACTAGAGCTCTTTCAAATTCAATTAGTATACAGCCAGGAGCTTATCTGCAGGGATTCAAGACCATTACCACTATCGGTTTTGCAAAGGTACATGTACCTAATAAGAGAAATGCTTCCCAACAATATCGCATTTGCTGTCCCCAGACAGTATTTTCTGCATGGATGGTTGACTTGAGAACAAATGAGAATGCCTTAGGCCTGATTTGGACTCCCCTAAGCAAGAAGGATCGCTATGGGAAAAAAGAAAAGAAAAAAAAACTACTACAAATCATCAAAAAACATTCTAAAAGTTTCAAAAAATGTTAAAGATGTAAATACACGTACACTCTCAAGAAACCAATATCCACATGTAAGTGTTACTTACATCTCGAAAATTCACTCGCTGTCCTTATCTATGAATTGTGTATTCTCATCACTGAACAGGCTCTAGAAATATTGCATATTTCTTAGCCGACATAATTAGGCACATCAGATTTTTTAAAAAGTGAAAGAAAACCCAAAAGATTCATACCTTTTCCTTTTCTCCTGTCTTTAATCCACTATTATATAAACTCTCAAAGTTATATAAACTCTCAAAGTCATTTTACTTTCTTCCCTGTTTTTCTTTGAAGTAATACATCTCAACTAGAATCATTTCACCTAAATCAAAGTCACTTATTTATTGTATCATCAAATCACCAAACACATGTACATGAGAAGGTGTCAGCACCTTTTGAAAACGTTAATAGATGTTTGCATGTGTTTATTTTTATCTCTTGTACACTTTTGAGCAGCTGAAGGAATGTTTAACCGAGTTAGACAGAAAGAAGCTTTGCTAAGTTGGCAAAACATGATCCATAAACTGCTTCATAAGAGCAGCGTCCCTCCTATTAAATTCTCTAAATATGGCAGTATCCTTAATTCGAAAGGAAGATTTTTGGCATATTAAACATTAAGCAAACTGACTGTGAAAGCGGAGAACTGACAAAAAATCTTACAAACTTGAACCTCCTCCACAAACTATTTTCTTCAGACATTTCTTACGCACCTCTAGAATTCAGATGATAATTTTTCAGTGGGACTCCTTGAGGGTGAAAAAAATGATGTTGCTTTTATAATCAAAACGCTTATCTACAGAAAATATTCTTTAAACATCATCAATATTGTGTTTAGGCACAAAGAAGAATAAAGTAAACTATATCCTTATGTTTAGAGAGATTTTTAGCAGTATATTTCTGTTTTAAAATTGCAGTTGAAAATTGCATTTTGTGCAGTTGTAATATAATAATAGGACTGATAAATTCCTGTTCAATTAGAAGAAAGCAAGGGTGTTGTCTAATGTGTATACAAGCCATACTTTCAAAGAATACAAAGGTGAATGACTGTCCTTTATTATACTCAAGAGCTTTTTGGGTACCACTCTATGTATATATTTTCTTCCCTTCTCGATTTGTTGTTTTGTTTTCCTTTTCCTTTTCATGCTTAGGTTAATTTCTCTCTAACTGATTTAAATGAAAACTATTCTAGAACCTTAGTCAAAACGGGAGACTTTGCATCCAAACACATATCTACAAATAACTTCTGGAAAACCCCAATGAATGAAAAGCCTTTAATGTAGAGAATCTCACTAGGGTATGAAAGCTGCACTTCTTTTCACGTTTATGAATTTATGTTCCTGGTACTGTAGAAAAATGATGAAAAGTTACGTAGTATATGCTTTCCCATCAGACTGGGAGATGGAAGGGATTTTAGAGCTTATTTAGATTAGAGATTCTAGAAATGGTGGCTATCACAGAACACCATTTTTTTCTAAAATATAAAAAAGAAATCAGCGCCAGACATAATCAGAAGATAGTTGTTACCTAAACAGTAACACCCTCTACTATTGCCATTATTTCTTCAAGGAACAAAAAGAAAACTAAGAACAAAAATTAATTATTTAGTTTTATACAACAACATAAAAGAGTTTTAGAAGTACTGAAAATGTTGCCTCATTAACCTTATATTCTTACGGTTATTGAACAACTTTGTTATCACCACAGTCCAGTTCATAGACTGGCACTGAAACACCTTTCTAGTCCAACTCTCTCATACTGTAGAAGACTGAGGGAAGTAATTTAATGGCGGAGTCAGAAATAAGACCCTCTTCTTTTGATTCCCAATAAGCTTCATGCCTTTATGTACAGCTGAAGACCTAGGGTTGACTTCTAACTCATGTTGCCTTGCACTCTTTTTTTTCTTATCATTAAAAGTGAGTTGCTGATGTAAGACTCAACCTAAGGTCACATTCAGCTCCCTAATCTCTGAAATGGAAGACAAAAGATTCTTCACTCAGCCGGGCAGACATACACATAAAAATAACATCTGGAAAATCTCTCACTAGGACATAAACCAAATGGGGAGAAACCAAGCTAGAATGTGAATCGTATTTCACTCGTAGGTACATGTTGACTATGAACCAGATGGGGTGCTCAGTTCCGCCAGCGATTGACAAGGGTCCCCATCAGCTCTGCTCATCAGAACCCCTCACACTAAGCCTTGCGCTCTAGGTGGGGGAATCTGGAAAGTCTCAAGGAACCTGTACAAAGAAGCCGTTCATTTAGAACTTAAATGATGCTCAAACCCATCGCAAATGCTGCTGGATGGGCCCAGGGTGATGATGCTTGTGGGACAAAAGTTGGTGCGGCATTAATACAGAAACAATATACACAGGGTCTAGAAATAAAACACTTTGCCATCCCCATGAGCAATTCAAAAGAAAAATCAAATGCCAGGTTTCCCTATTTTTAATGAATTTTAAAACTCAAAGTAGGGCCGTTACTCAGCAACCGACATGACACCGAAATGGGCTGTTCCTGCAGCAGTGAGACCCGGGTTCCCATATGACTTCATGGGGGCAAAGGGGTAGGCGAGATTGGAGGTCCTGCCAGCTGATGTGGGAGGCCAGGCTGTAGACACAGTGGACTGGGAGAAATAAAGGAATGTGACAGCTCTTACACCCTAGCATTTGGCCCTGGCGATCAGAAGATCCACATGTAAAGTGCCGGAGGTACAACATGGCAGGAGAACCCAGAAGAGGCCATTTTAATCTGGTGTCAGTCCCAGTGTGAAAGCTCCTCAAGGGTCCTGCTCATCAAAGAGAGAAGGTCAGGAGGGATGGGGACACGTCACTCCAGAGGCTGGAACAGCACATGCTAAGTCGAGAACCACCTCAACACTAGGTGTCATTTAGAATAAATCATTTGGAGTCGCCTTTGAAGGATGCCCCCACCCCCTGGGAGCGAATGAGGATTCACTGACATACTTTCAGGCACGACAGTGACTCGTTCAGATTTGTCTACAAAAGATTAGTCTGGAAACAATGTACTGCTCATGACTCACTGACACCTTAAGGTGCAATGGCCACTTTTGGTTTTCGCTTTATTTCTTTAGAGAATTAATTCAGCTTTTCTGGGAATTTCTTCTTCTCCCTTCACATATTTTTTGTTCTCCTGCCAATGGAATGTGATCATTTTTTGCAAAATACGTCACACACACAAAAATGTATTACCATGAGAATATGGTATGCCATACAACTTAGCTAATATATAAATTCAATCCATGGGATCAAATGATTGGGCATGAGAGTCAGACTGACAGCCATGAGCAACACCCACTTAAGGACCACACATCACAGCTTTTATCAATGGTTTTCCTTAAAATTAATGGCACAGATCTTTACCCAAACTTTTTTTTTCTTCAACTTTCAGGTATTTTCCTGTCAACTCACAGGCAACAACTATCTTTATTCAAAAGCCAAAAGGTTAATCTACCCTCTAATTATTTGCACATAAACTTTTTAAAACATGTACTTAATGCATTCTTTATTGAGTATTTATTTAGCATCTACTACATACCAAATAATATACTAGGTGCTTCACTGTAAGTGTGAAAAATAGGACCAGTTTATGCACTCCTGGAGTTAGTGGGACACACATATTAAACAAGTAGCTCTTACATGGTCTTTTATTCTATGAGAAAAGCGCAGATGTCACAGGGACCATGTCACTCACCACCTAGACCAGGCCACGGAGTAAAGGCAGGGTTTGGGATGTAGGCTCCTTGGGAGTTTACCAAACCTGAAACCTGAAGGATGCGGACACTGAGGGAAGAGTGGGTGGAGGCTGACAATACAAGACCATAAACTGAGGAAATAAATTTACTGCCTAATCCTGGAATGAACCCAGGTATGTATTTTACTTTTCTGGTTTTGCTTTTCTTGTTATTTATTTATCTTTTCATATACCTATAAACTAGGATGATATCTCTTGAAACCAGGTAATGCATCTTCCAGAAAACTTCAAATTTTCATTCAATTTTCAAATGAATGAATGAATGGACAGACTGTAATTTAGACAATAACATGTGACTATGGGCCTGCAGTGTATTGACTAGACAGTGTCATGCAAAATACATGGAGACAAAGGCCAAAGTTCTGATGACATAATTACTGACAGACAATAGAGAAAAAGGAAAATGATAAGTAAATACATGATCTACTAAATTGTCCATTTATTCCCTAAATTTCATTCCAGTTTTTCTTATTTCTTAGACCTCAATACTTTATTTTGTTGTGTGTTTAATATGCCCTTACATGTGACATACGTACAGAGGTCAATAGATGGTGATTAAACAAATAGACTGAAATGGGAATAAGCTTTGCTTTTTTAGAATTTTAGAGATAATAAAATCTTATTACAATTTTGAACACAGACCTTGTATATGTGTGTATATGTGTGCATGTATGTACATGTGTGGGTGTATGTATGTGCATGTGTATATGCATATATGTGTATTGAAGGTGTGGATACACATATGTTATGTGCATGTGTATAATATGTATGTGACTGTGTACATGTAGATGTGTATGTTTATGTGAATGTGTGCATATGTTTGTGTATATTACATGTGTATGTGAATACTTGTATAAGTATGTGAGTGTGTTTCTGTGCATTTGTATATATGTGTAGATATGGGTAGGTTTGTGTGTGTGTGTGTGTACAGAGATCATCACAGGGAACTGTATACTCACACACGTGATAATCTATATGACAAACACTTCAAATGTAGCATAACCTTAGTAGAAACATATAAAAGACAAACATAGCTGCAAGAAAAATTATAACCACTAGGCTTCAATTGCATTTTCTTTTTCTTATCAGTGTCTCAACTTTTTCTGATTCTGATTCGGTTGAATGTTTCTTCCAACCTGGCTCAGGGAAAGCCTGCAGCCAGCAAAACAACAACACAGCTTCTGTCCTGACCCTGAATAGGGCTCAGTTCTCAGGGAGCTGACTCAGGAGGCACAGAGCATCCCAAACAGGCAGCAACAGGGACCCTGTGTCTGCAGCTCCGCGGCTGGACCAACCGCGACCTCTAGGGGGAACCCCGTTCTCAGGAATTTCTCTCCTCCGCCCCCCACCCCAGCACAGCCCAGACCTTGAACTTTCAAGACTACCCTCCCCCACCTGCTCCTCCACGGAATATTCACATTTGGCTTTCAGATGCCCACAGCTGGCAGTCTTCTTGAAACTTTTTAGTTAAAATGTGAATAATTTATGCAGGCAAAGGCACATGTCTGCACTGTTATTACCACAAAAGAGTCAATGCTTCTTGAATATTCTAAACTGAGAAAAGGACTGGAGGGCTCCTGACTCTGTGAATACACAGAGAGCTCTTCCTGCAAAGAACTCAAGGTCCTCCATGGTGGTCTGATAATTACAGATCAGCTGGGTTCTTTTCCTCCCAATTTGTACACAGGATACGCACAAATGTGTTTGGTACTCATGGAAGTTTGGGTCATGCTGAGATGGAAAAAAAATTGACCCCATTACATAGATTTCTTTACTGCAGACTCCTCAGCCTTTAACATGCTAATGCACACCGGGAATCTTCACGTGCGACAGTTCTGTTACTCTTTCTTTAAACCATTTTCTTTTTTCTTGAGGGCGCACCTATTATTCTTTCTTAGGACTAATGTTTCAAGGAGGGTAGTTTGTAGTTAATACCATGAAATTAAACATAAAAGAGGCTAGAGAAAATAATGGGAAAGGAGGACCAAGGGGACACGGATTTGTGCAGGACTGATTTCTTGCGCTGGGTTTTTATGCAGATGTGAACCCAGAGCCACTGCCCATTTCGGTCACATAAAGCCAGTTCTCTAAATTCATGACAGCACGGATCCTATGGGAAGGAATGTCAAGAAGTTTTTCCTCGTGATGCAAGGCTTTTCTCTCACCGGCCACCTCCTGCCTTTTTGTGTGTGTGACCCACAGCGCATTAACAACACGTGCAGCTTCTTCAAACGTGCCAGGCCCCTACCTCCTCTTCCTCTGTGAATGCTCTTCTTTCTGCCTGGAAATCTGTCCTCCCTACCATCCCTTCTCTGTGCTTGCACGTGCCGGTCAGTTCTCTCCATCTCTCAGCATCGACCGCAAACACCACATGCCCACTGCTTTGACGCCTTGTGTGATCTCACTGCTTTTAACGCCACTCACACACCCACAGAAGAGCACAGAGTTGGTTCCTTATCTGCAAGTCCCCCTGGGCCAAGGGTCTCTCAACGTCCAAGAACCCCATCCTGCATCTCCTGCGACTGACAGAGTCTTCCACACAGCACACGGGGACGACGTGGCATGAATGGATGGAGGACAGACCGAAGAACTCCGCTTCGTGTGACAGTTAACTGAGCTGAGTCAGGAAAAAGCCACTTTGTTTTTATTTCTCACTGCCAAGCCACAGTCATCCGGGGAGGGTGGTAACTGATTGAAAAGGTTTTAAAACTTTACAAAACACAGAAGTCTCCAGATGGAACTAGAGACTGCATTTCACAGAATCCAATGGCAAAAAGAAGCATGGGGTCCTAGAACCAGGTCGGCTTACTAATTTCCTTCTATCCATTCCTTCCTCACCCAGTCATTATTGCCAAGGCCCTGCTCAAAAGCCCATGGCTCCAAAGAACCCTTTTTCACAGCTTTTTTTTTTTTTTTTTTCGGTTCGCGGGCCTCTCACTGTTGTGGGCTCTCCCGTTGCGGAGCACAGGCTCCGGACGTGCAGGCTCAGCGGCCATGGCTCACGGGCCCAGCCGCTCCGCGGCATGTGGGATCCTCCCGGACCAGGGCACGAACCCGCGTCCCCTGCATCGGCAGGCAGACTCTCAACCACTGCGCCACCAGGGAAGCCCCACAGCTATTAAATATAGGAAAAGTCCCCATAGCGAAGATCACTGTAAGTGGAATTGATTGATTCCTCCTGAAGAATGACATTCTATAACTCCCTACATCAGGCAATAGCACATATCTGCTCTACAATATGGAATACAGATCTTAACTTTCTAGTGTAATAAAGAACTGATCTATAAAGTTGTCTCTGGGCAAGAGGAAAACTAAACACTGGATACTTTCCAAGCCCTTGTTTGTAAATGAAAATGTATAGGTATCGACAAGTAGCCTTCTTGGTTAAAAACAAAAAATCATCTATTTGGATAAGGGATTTAGAATCTGCAAAAAGATTTTAGTATAAACTGTGTATCCATTGAAACACTAAATACCTACTAGGTACCAGGTTCTGCCCTGAACCCTGAACATCAGTATTTCCTCCGATCTTAAGGAACAACAGTGTCTGACAGAGGAAGGAAGATTCATTAAATATCACTCTAATACAACGTGATACACTTTATAATGGAGATATGGAAGACCTGACTTCACAGCTATATACAACGAACTAAGGTGAGGGAAATATCACTTGTCTCTGGCATCAGGAGCGGGAACGGGGATAGTGGGGGAAGGATGGCTGAGGGTCAGGCAGTCCTCATGGAGTGACTATCTGAGCTACACCCCAAAGGGAGATAACAGGATGAACAGATAAGAACTCATCTTCTTGGGAAGCACTATGTAGCTGAAAGTGAGGTGAAAATGGACTCAACTTACCTCCTCAGCAGAAACACAAAGAAAACCAAACCAAAGCAAACCAACAACAGCAGCAGAACTGTAGGAGGTAATTTTTTGATATGGATTTAAAGTTTCAGAAAACGGAGGTCCACGAATTCCACAATTCATGGTCTCACAGGACAGTGCGGCGTTTTGAGCAAGCCTTAGCGCGAAGGGACCTCAGAACAAGGGATGGACCATCACCCCCGCAAGTCAGGTTCGACACAAAGAACATGTAGAAAGGCGAACCAAGAAGGAAAAATTAGTTGAGAAGGTCCCAGTGAGACTATACCAGGGTAAAGAGGAAGAGTAAAGAGGTCGGGGGGAATACAGAGGTTTCAGGGAACTCCCACGGTGGCTGAAGGGCATCGCGGAAGAAAAGGACAAAACATGCTTCATTTACGGCTTTCTAGCTTTCTCATGGTATTGGTTCTCATGGTACTTTGCGGATCTATTTTAATTTTGTAATAGCTACTTCTAATGATGTAGCCATTTCTCTAAATTACATCTGAAAATAGAAACACATCCACATGTACACTTCTTGGACTGTGAATTCAGACTGTCTACTTGGTTTGGTCATTTCTACTGATTTCCTTTGCGTTTCCGCTATCTCAATTCTAAAACGGCCTTTACAGGATACCCATGTTGTTATGCTCTATTGCTGTATATTTTCCATGGAAGTCTGAATCTCTCATTTTTAGAACATCCTTTCCCAATAAATAATGCTTGCTTGCCTTCCCTAAAGTGACATTTAAATTTGTTTCTTTTTGCGTAAAGTTGCCTATATTCAAAGGGGTACTAATAACCATATCTACGCCTCTTGAATGTTTGACTCTAACAGACTAAGTCGCGTACTCCTGTTTTATGTGTACGTCAATTTAAGCCTTGATGGGATAGAACGTTTAGGAGTGTAGGCGCAGTGACTGGATATATATCCTTTCATGTCAAAGCATCTAATGGTGGTGACAAAACCCAGTAGTGGTTGGGCTGTCTTCAACTATTCCTTTGTTCAGTTCCACAGCCACAATACACACATTTGGCCTCTTTCTCCTCTGTGTCGAGCTTGTTCTCTGACAGTTATTTCCCCTAAGAATTTCCCTGAGGCACCACTTCCTTCCTATTGTCACAGCAGATATCAAACAGATACTCGTTCCTCGTCAGAGCTGAACCCCGGTGACCCTCTTAGCCAATGCTGCTTCTGCTGCGACATGATCACCCGCTCAATGATTCATACCCAAGCTATTAAACAAATCACGCTCACATGACACTTTGTCGTATCCCTTCCCGTTAAATGGTCCTCATTTATAGGTGCATCCTCCAATCTTAGCCGTTTCTTTAAGAACTGGGGGAAATGATCAGATCCAATGATTTTCTTGACCTGGGGCCTTCCTGCAACTTTCCATCTTGTGTTTCCTCGACTGGGAATCTCTTCACTCTCTTTTGTCACTTCTCTGCTTTGTTACTCTTTCACAGAAGTGATGATTTCAAAGTTGTCTGTGTGCTAAACACCACTCGTAGTTTCAGTCACTTCCATGACCTCAACTAGAATTTGGCACCGTCCCAGGCACAGAATAAGTGCTCAGTAAACACCTGTAAAGTTAATGAGTCAAATAACTTCCGTAGGAATAGTCCCTTGATCCTAATGCACCTGTATGTCTCTCCTGAGTGCTGTCCAGTTCTACATTCCCATCAGCCTCTGGGATGGTTCTATAGGGATTCCTCATAAGCACTGCAAGTGTGACTTGAACACTTATGCCGATGTAAAAACATGAATTAGAAAATATTGGTCTCACTTTCTGTGGCTGGTTCCAAGCTACAAAACACTCCAGAGTTTTAAGCAATTCTTTGTTCACTCCTAAAGAGTAGTGTCACTTGGAGAAGAAATATCACTACCCACAGACAAGAGTTTAACAATTACTCCTTGCTACTGGCTTCACAATTTATCTTGACTTCTCTGGGTGACTTCTCTTCCTGAGGTTAATCTAATATTTTCAATGTCACCAGACAGTCATTATCCATTCATTCGTTTATTACCGAACATTTATTGGCGGCCATGTGTCAGTCAATTTTATTCTGATTGTGGGAAGGATATGAAAAAGACAAAACAGGAAAAAATGCCAAGTACAAATGATGTAAATGACAGCGAGTATCACTAATAGGATAATAGAGAAATACTTCCCAGGGCAGGATTTTCTGAAAATATTATACTTTCAGAGACTCAAAAGATGAGAAGGAGGTTTGCATGTGAAAAAAACAACAGAAAGAGAAAACACACTCCATGCCCAGGAAGCTGTAAGGCTCTGAGGTGGGGAACAGTTCCCTGCGTCTAAGAATTAGGAACACAGTGAAAAAGGAGGGGTGTTACGGGGCCAGCCCACACAGGGTCTTCTGTCTGTGGTTAGGATTATTATACATCAATGGGAAGGCTTTAAAGGTTAGGGAAGTGGTCATTTCTAATGCATATTTCTAAAATACTACTGGGCATGAGGAATGTCTAGCACTGGTGCAAAAACGGATACATTGAGACAGGCTAGTAGAGCAATCCCAGTGTTTGTGAGAAACAGTGGTGACTTCTCCTGGCATAATGAGTGCGACATGGGAGGGAAGGGTTGGCAGGATATTGCAGAGGTGGAATCTACGGGGCGTGGAGATGGATTACGGGGGAAGAGTAAGAGAGAAATGAAGAATGGTTTCCAGGTGTCGCTTAAACAACCCATTTGCTGTGATGAGAAAGTGTGAGGGAGGAACAGGTTGGAGGAAACAGGGGTACAGGGCCACCCAGCAGATGTCCATTCAACACCCAAGTACAGGGCAAGGATGTGCCACGGGGGTGAATGAGAACTGGAGAGGTAGGGTCGCCTGGCATGATGGGGAAGAGGGTCCAGGGCTGAATCCTGGGGAAGCGCTAAGTATGCAACAATCTTTACAGCCTACAAGCTGACAACGGGCACATTATGACCAAGGTCACCAGCAGCCAGAGACCATCTTGTGATCCCCCCTTGGTCCATGCCATGTACTTCCTGTCCAGCTCTGCCCAAACTTCCACCTGGCGAAGGTCACTCAGTTCAACCAAAGGAGTGAGGAATAGAGGTCAAAATACAGAGAACCTTAAAGAGCAGAGGAACATCACAGCATGCTTCCAACTTCCAATCTGTCTTTATTCTGTCGCACACATATTCCAAATACAACATAGAAAATGGAATTTATCAAAACCTGATAATTTTCTGTTAAACACGGCATACTGAGTACACTCATGCCCTTACCACTGCTTGCTCACAAAACGCTTCAAAGGCATAACAGAGCCCGTCTCCACGAGGACAGAGAGAAAAGGAGGCATGTTGACAGCAGCAAAATTTTACAAATCACAAGGTTAACAGACGAGGGGAACTGGCTTCGAAGTGATAAAACCGAAATCTAAATGGGCGATCTGGGAATGCCAGGAGCCAGCCCATTTGCAGCACGAGTCCCAGAAAGAATCAGAAGTGGGAGGCTTCGGATGTCTCTGAAAATGTGTGAAAGTAGGGCCTTGCCCAGGAAAATGTGTGAGAAGAGTGGTGAAGTGACATCCCCGGGTATCATCCCACATTTGCTTGGGGAGGTGCTGCCACGCCCAGACTTCATCAGAAAGCTGCAGGCTTTCTCTTCAGAGACACAATTTGATTCCCAGATACTGGCAAAGCTAGATTGGCGGGTTTTGGAGTGGGGGCTGGGGGGTGGGGATTAAGAGGAAATCTACATTCTGAACGGCCAAGACTACCTCCCCTACATAGCCCTAAGCAATCTCATAGGAAGCCTGATCCCACCAGGAAGGACATGAAAGAATTCTCTGCTGAGGAAATTCACCACGTCAGAGAAGCTGCCTAGGAAGCTGAGATTCCAGGAATGGCTAATGAAACTGTGCAGCACATCCTCCTATGGCCAGGCTGTCCACTCATCAACCTGTGCCCACACCAAATAAACACACAGATGTCACAGAAGCTCTCTTAAATATGAGTTGATAGCCAAGGATCATTAATCAACTGGAAAAGCCATCAGTCTGAGAAAGACCAAACCAATCAACAAACACAGAGGCAAGGAGAACACCTGCACAGACATCACCCACCATCACAAACAACTGCCCTTGTCTACACTCACAAAGTCTGTAAACTAACTGGCTCACAAATCCTGTAACACTGCAGAAAGCAGCAGTGGGCTGGAGTAGTTGACCTTCGCCCAGTTACAATTTTCACATGTACTGCTTTTCATTTCTAAACAATATGTAAATCCTGGGCGAAGGTAGCTATAGGCTGAATGTCTTTGTCCCCCCAACATTCCTATTGTTGAATCCTAACCTCTAAGGTGATGGAGCCTTAGGGAGGTGATTATCTCATGAGGGTGGAGCCCTCATGAATGAGATTCGTGCCTTTATAAAAGAAACTGCAGAGACCTCCCTCACCCCTCCTGCCACGTGAGGACACAGGGAGAAGACACGGTCTACAAACCAGGAAGAGGGCCCTCAGCAGACATGGAATCTGCCACCGTATTGATCTCAGTCTTCCAGGCTCCAGAACTGTAAGAAGCAAATATCTGTTGCTTCTAAGCCACACCCATGTCTTGTATTTTGTTACAGCAGCTGAACTAAGACCACAGCCCCACATCACTGTTAACAGAAGCTGCGGTCTCATTGTGTGTAGTAAGAACATCCTGCTTAGTTTAGTGCCTGGTGCGTAATAGGTTCTCAATAAATAGTGTTGCCATTACTAATAACCAAGAAAAAATAAAACGCACAGAAATATAGAAAGAAGTTAAGGGCTATTCCTTAAAATCTCTTTGCCCAGTGCTTGAGGATTACTGCTATGGCCTATCAAAAAGATCTGTTAGAATTCTTCCTGATTGTGATGGCAGAGGCCAAGTTCAGGGATGCAACTACTCAGTTCCTGTGTGAGGTTGTGTAGGTGATAAAAAATGATGGAGACACTCTTCCTGCCCCACGGAAGCTTGTAACTGAGCCCACTGTGTCCGTCCAACAGTTACGGGCTGGTTGAACTGGCATCATGCTTTTGTCAAGCTGCTAATCATTGAAAATAGCATGAGGACACTTTCTTTTCTCCTCTTCAGGAGACATAAAACTATGGACAAGTAAAACTCATGTAAACGGTTTAGGATCCAAGTCCTAAAGGGACTTTCCTACCTTCTTTCTTCTCTCTCTTTTTCTCCTCACGTTCCTCCCTTTTTTTTTTTTTTTTTTTTTAATAACTTAGGCTTTGAGAAGTTGAAATTAAGGCAAACAGACAAAAGAAGACCTGTCATCAGGGTCAGTGCATTAGACATTCACAGGACATGGACATCACACAGCTGGATCCCTCCGAGCCTCTGCCCATGAGCCTCTCTGGTTGGCCTTGTGTGGTTTGGGAAGGCCCTGAGGAAGGAGGCCACTGCCCACCCCAAGAAGCTTCTGTGAGTCTATAAAAGTCCTCTCTCTACCCTGTATAAAATAAACCACAAATGAAATTTTTGTGTCTTGGACATTTGTCTTTCTCTATGGACTGACAGTCTTGGGCATCCATGCTTTTCATCTCGAAATCCACCTACAAATTGGTGGGAACTCTGAAGAAATACTCTTGCTTTAGAACAATTTAAACTCCTACCTGTAGCCCATCAATAAAGTGAATTCAGCAGCTGTGAAGGTGAATGGGAAAAAGGGTCACTGCCAAGGAAACATGACAAATAGGGGAACCGTTAACCCAGACCACAGCACTGTCGCAAAGGATAACTGGGAGAAGTGATGGCGGAGCACACATGCTACAACCCAACTGCTATAATAACCATCCAGGGAATCTGACCGGCTGGGCAGGACCCATGTCCCTCGAACACTCCCTAACACCGCGACTTACTATTGACTGATTACGGGGAGGACGTCTGACTCCAAGCCCCATCCTGTGCTCTGTGACAAGTCACTTAACTTCCAACGCCCTCATTTTTCTCATCTGGAAAATAAGAAACTTGGATTCGATCCACAGAACGCTCCTGGCAAAAGTTACAAGACCTGATGCAAATTAAAGAGCTCCTTGGCCAATAAAGCCAGTGAAACTGGGCACTTTTTCTCCTTCTTGAGGTTAATAACGTACGTTTCAAGGTTCCAAGAAGTCCTGCACGGAACATAAAAACACTGATCACTATTTCACAAATGTGCATCACTACAGAACACTTCTTATTTCCCTCTACACACTCAAAGTCTCATGCCCCAGACAATACCCCAGTCCAGCAACTTTTTAGATCCTTTCAAATAAAATTCTTTAAATGCAAATTGTAATACCATAGAGATTCTTTGAACAAAAGGTGTGTACATCACAAGAACAAGCAGGCTCTCCTGCACAGGCCAGCACACATTCTTCTTTTTTCTTACTATGATGAGAGAATGTAAATAAGATAAAAATTACTATTCTAACCAACTTTAACTGTATCTTTCAATAGATCTACATTTTGGACCCTAGTATACCAATTCAACTCTTTTTGAGACCAATGTGACCTCAGAAAGTTAAATTTAAATGAAGAGAAGGAATCTCTTGAAGGTTTTCCCCAGAACCCACGCAGAGGAATAATTGGTGAGACCTTTCAACTCCACGTGTCAGGTCCGCTGTACACCTATTGAGTAGCAGCCGCCATGCTGGATGCTGACGGCAAGAAAGCCCTCCTGGTTCTTGAGTAACTCCGTCACGCTGAAAGGTTGTTACTTCAGACTGAATTCTCAACCACAGTGAGCAGAGATATAATTAGATATAATTCTCCACTGCTCAATTTCCAATGCATGGGTATGAATTCCTAATACAGCTTCTTCTTTTCCTAGCTATTTGGGTATTATAACCATAAAAATATAGCCTATAATAATCTCTCAATTCCCTGCAATGTTAAAATGTCTGCAAACTGTTTTCCTAATTGTAGGAATATATATTTGTTGATTTCAAGAATCTACCCCTAACTTCCTTTTATTTGTTCATGCCTGGGAAACTCCATTCTCCTAATTAGTGATACACAGTATCTCAGGGCACACCACTGTAAAATGAGTAAGGTAATGTTAGGGAAGAAATCAAAGTCAAACCATAATTTTCTTTGAAATAGGAACAACTCATTATTTAATCATGTTTTAAACATTTTTCTGAATCATCAACAGAGAGGAGTTGATTATATTTTAAAATTTAACCTAAAGGATGTATCAATATACGTCATGTTCCTCATAAATTTTTAGTTTTTAAGCTTCTAGATAAGGCTGCTTTCACATTTTATTTTTTAAAAATATTTATATATTTATTTTTTGTTGCAATTGTATTGATTTATTTTTTAACCACATCTTTTCTTTTTTTTTTAACATCTTTATTGGAGTATAATTGCTTTACAATGTTGTGTTTCTGCTGTACAACAAAGTGAATAAGCTATATGTATACATATCCCCTTATCCCCTCCCTCTAGTGTCTCCCTCCCACCCTCCCTATCCCACCACTCTAAGTGGTCACAAAGCACCGAGCTGATTCTCGTTTTACTGTGATTAGCATTTGTGGAAAAACAATGATAAAATACAAAACCATCAGGCTCTAGATAAAATCTATACAAATCAAGTCATCACAATTCTACTTATTCCCTTTTTCTTCTATTTGAGCCTACAGTCCGTGACTGTTAAGAGTATACATAAATCGCATTTTTTATTTAGGAGGAAGTAATATGCTGCTGTACATTTTCATTATCTGTTCTGCATAATTATCAGATAAGTTAAAAGGGGAAAGTTGTGACACCCTAGGAAATTGTGAATTACCACGACAAATGATTCAAGGTGGCAGTTTCTCAGAAAAAGGTTTAAATTGAACAGGTGCAGGCCTGACCCATTCAGAGTGGAATTCAACTTTTATTGCATGCATTCTTATATGTATGTCCAGCTTAAATAAAAACTACCTGTGCATATACCTGTATTTTTGATAAACATCCTAACTGTCTGGCCAATGTAAGAAACTGGTTTTCGGTAGTTCATTTAACGTGGAAATTCATATTGAATTATTTAGTCGGTTGAAGTTCCAGAGACATGTTAAAATAAATTCCTCCATGGATATTTATTTTCTACCTATTCAGATAATCTACGGACACACACACACACACTTCATTATTTTTCCATCACTGGGTATCTTAGCCTTAACACTTTAAAGGAGAAAATTCTACCACTTTTTAATCACCATATAACAATCTCAGCAAAAAAAACAAAACAATGAGAATGACTTCACACCTTTAAATGTATTGGGTTAGCCAAAAAGTTCATTTGGGGTTTTCTATGAGAGGTTATGGACAAACCCAAACGAACTTTTTGGTCAACCCAATATTTAGGTATTTGGAGAAAATAATAGCTGATGTTCCAAAGAGACTAAGAGACACTAAATATTGTGTCTTAAAAAAATTATCTCTCAAGACATACCACTTTATATATACAAGTCTTATCCTTCCTAAAATGATGCAGAAATAAAATAAAAATATACATAATTCAGATACAAGCACGGCAGAGGATATAAATATTCGTAATCTAAAAATTTTACAGGACATTGCAGTAACAGAACCTACAATGAGTCAACATGATTTGCTTTATCATTAACCCTATAAAATGAAGACAAAAATAACAAAAAACAAGTAACTTACAATAAGGGTTGTATTTTTCTACATCCAAATCTCATAACATCAATTGCCTCAGTAAGTGAGAGAATAGAAGTATAATTATGGAAATCAGAAAATTGATTCTTTAAACAAAACTCTGTGGGTCTCCTATGTGACTAACATGGCACTGGACTTTAATGAGTGATAAAAACCTGTATTAGGAAATGTCTGTGTTTTTAGTGGTAACAGTAAAGTCAGGATGTGGAAAGGCAGAATCTATATCCACCTAGTCTTCAAGTGACTCTTGGTCTGCAGATAACAAGAAGTGTTTGGATTTAAAGTTCTTGTTTTTAATGAGTCTTTATAGTTTTGCTTTGCTTTGGAGAAGCACAGTTTTTAAAATTATAATATAATATTGTCATCCCTGCAGGCGAGATGAGTCTGAACGCACCCTAAAATTGAGTGACCTGCAGGTGAAATAACTCACACCAGGAACCTGAGGGCTTTTCTGGGAAGGAAACTGTCTCACAAAGAGCATTTTGGTGTTTACGGTTGATCCAATCAGAAAACCTGCACAGAATTGCCCTCAGGTTGTGTCTCTGTCCATCTCATGGCTGCTGAGGGAGCTGAGTGACCAGACGCAAATCACTGTCTTCTCAAAATCCACGTGCTCCACCCTCCATACACTCCTCACTTTCACACGAGAACTCGTCTCTGCTGAGTCAACCTCCAATGTTTCTCATGCAGGAAAGGAGAACTTTCTAAGGGGTTCTGGCCTCTTGAGACAGGAGGACTTGAGTAAATCCACACATTAAAGACTGAAAGAGAGACAGGAATGTCAGAGTGTGAAAGCTATCAGGAGGGTCTCCTTGGGACTGAAAAGAGAGATACAGCAGGCTGGTCATGGGAAGTTCTAGGCAGCGTGAGTCTTTAGGAGAGAAAAGGTAAGGAGGAAAAAGGAAATACAGCAATACTGTCTTAAATGAGACTCGAGCGATGAATGCTTTTTAAAAATTCTATTTTGGCTGTGTAACTGGTATTCGTCAATGGAAAATGGCGCTCACAGACTGGACCACTAAATGCCAAAACTACAAGAGTTCAAGGACAGTCTCCAAACAGATCAGGAGCAAAAGGTGGCACTACCTTGAGCCCCATCGATCTCGGGGTGACTCAAAGGTCATGAGGAGGGATTTCCCTCTTCAATACAGGAAACAGTCTCCTTCTGGTGGATGGAGCAACTGTCCTTGCTAGAGAGCTGAGTATGAAGGTGGCCACTAAGGTCTCTGTGCCCTTCAGCTCCACCAGCACCACTGGGTCGGGCACAGCAGGACGTTCACTGCAGGCAGAAGCGTTGGCACTGCCCCGAGGGGATAGTGCATGATCTGCCCCCAGACGATGGTCTCTGGGACACCAGAGCCCAGCCAAAGACCACACAGGGTAGGAGAGGAGGAGGGTGTACATGCTCCGGTTGGAGCAACGAATGATGATTTCATGAGAACTCGCTGAGGAACCTGAGACCCTAGTGAAGTTTTCCTAGTCAATTAAACTGTATTCAGTTAAATTCTTACATTCGATTTTATATTTTATTTATACTTAAGTTAGTGGAAATTTTGTAACATAGTGATTACGCTTTTGTTGCTAGGACACCGCGTGCCATGATCGTCCATCCATCCATCATGCAACCACCCACCTATTCATCGTCCACTAATCTAACATATATATAAATGTCATACATATCATACGTGTCATATATATATACGTAGTACGGAAATAAGTTCATGGCAAATGCAAGTGCTTTCCGTCCCCACCCCCACCCCCGGAACTGCTCTTGTCAATGTCATCAACCGTCTGTGTTTCACCACATCCCACAAGCAGGGTCTGTACTCATCTTGATGACCTAGAAGCAGCATGGGAGGCAACTGGTCACTTCCTTCTCCCGATACTTCCCTCCCTTGTCTCCCAGCCGACACTCTCCTGGCTCTTCTTCACCCCAAGGCTGGTCTTCCTCAGCATCTTCCCTTGCTTGTCTTTCACCATCCTGCTCCCTGAAGGCATCGGCTCTGCGGCTTCTCTCTCTGGTCGTTTGCTCGGTCGTCTTACCTAGACTCATCTACACACTGATGACCCCCAAATGCAGAGCTGCAGTCCTAACGTCCCCCATGAACTTCACACACAGTGTCCTGCACACCCTCTCCTGGGGGTCACACCGCACGCAGCCAAAGCCTGACTCCTGGCCTTCCCTCAAACCTGCTTCTCCCACATCCTTCCCGGCTTGCTAAAGGGTCACGTTCTTTCCATCTTGGCAGGCCAAATGCCCAAACCATGGAGTTATCCTTACTCCTTTCTCTCAGAAACTAAATCCGTCGGCAGCTTCTGTCAGTTATACTCAAAAGATGCTCAGATTCTGGCCACTCCACGACCTCACGATTGGAGCCACCATCATCTCTCACCTGAACTAATGCAGAAGGCTGGTGCCAGGTCCCTGCTGCTCCCTGCCCCTCACGTGTTACAGTCAAGTAGCTGCCAGACGATCGTGTCTACCCAGGACCACCCACGTCCTATTTAGAGCAAAATCCTCACCACCATCAACAAGCACCCACCGGGGGGGCGGGGGAGAAATCTCTCTGCCCTCTGGTCCCCGTCTCCCTCTGGCTTTCCTTCCTTCCTTCTTTCTCCCCTGCACTTGCCAAGCGCTCTCCCGCCCCCACCACTTCACACATGCTGCACCCTCGGCCTGACCTCTCCTCCCGGACGCACTGTTCCGGGCCCTCGGCTCTCTCCTTCAGCCCCAGCCTCCTAGTGAGGGC
The DNA here is from genome assembly GCF_963455315.2 of Globicephala melas. Classification (NCBI taxonomy): domain Eukaryota; kingdom Metazoa; phylum Chordata; class Mammalia; order Artiodactyla; family Delphinidae; genus Globicephala; species Globicephala melas. The sequence goes on along the minus strand of NC_083334.1, from coordinate 8,591,337 downwards.
TGTCCTCACCACCAGAGACCAATGCAAGCCACGTCCCCTGGTGCTGCCAACCGCACACCACAGTCTTTCTACAGAGTGCTTATCACAGGATGCTCCAGTCTTTACTCATTCCATTCTTTCTCCTTTCTTCCCTCAAAAGAAGGTAACTTCCAAGAGGGCATGGACTTCGTCTCTGGTCAAGGTTCTATTGCCAGCCATGAAGAAAGTGTGGCCTGAGGGGCCATACCATAAACACTTGTTGGTTGAACGAATATCCTACATTTTAAAAACAGGGAACTGTCAAATCCTACACATCTATAGTATAATAACACTGAAGTCTATTACACCTTCACATAATTCTCTTACGCTACTCAACGTTTTCTACGTTAGATCATACAGATATATGCATGTGTGCTCACGTGTGCACTTGTGTGTCCTTATTTCTTCTACTAGACTATACATTTTATGAGTAAAGGCTCCTTCCCTTTTTGAAATTAGTTATGGCATCTAGGATGGTTAGTGAAAATTATAACGCTCAATATTTTTCAGCTGATATTCTTTTTTTTCAAAACAAACAACTTTGTACTAAAGTATAGTTGATTTACAATGTTGTATTACTTTCAGGTGCACAGCAAAGTGATTCACCTATGTAGGCGTGTCCCTCCCTCCCTCCCTTCCTTCCTTCCTTCCTCCCTTCTTCCTTCCCTTTTCTTTCTCTCTTTCTTTCTTCTTGGAAGTCATCTAAATTAAATTAAAATAAAATGCCTTATTCCTTTTTTTGTAAATGGTAATGCCTTAACAGAGTAAAGCCACCCACAGATGGCCTTGGTATGAAACATTTTGGCCTGATACTATAAGGTATCAGAAGTAGAAGAAAGGAAGAGGGAATAACTGTTCTAGTACTTTCATTCGTGCTTCTGATCCTTTCAAGATTTCTACCTTAATATTGGATTGTTGTTTTAATCTATGAACTCACTTTTTCTCTCCTACACTTTAAAATCTGATTGTATTGAGAAATGTTTGTCCCCTCAACAGGAAACTATCTACAAAGAATAACAGACTTGGATTTTCTCCACTGAAAAGGGGAAAATCCAGATGACTCTTGGGGTTCTAATCCTAGTCTGAAGGAAATGAGGTGAAGGGTATGTGGTCACTAAGCCTTACTTTCGCGCCTGCTATTCCCACTCGAACCTGAAGGAGACGTTGTTGAAAGGTGTGTCCTGAATTCAGAAGTGATGCGGTAGGGACTGGAGGACTGCTACTGCACGAAGCATCATTTAATAGTTACAAGACTGTCCTGACCCACTGCTTTTAGGAACAAAGCCCAGTCTGAGGCTGGGACCAACTTGAACATCAGGTACTTTGCAGTCTAAGAGGCAGACATCCTTCTATTCCTTTATTTCTTCTTTTCTTTAGGGGGCAGATTCTTGGATGAGAGTGAAAGTAAAAACTGGATACTGAAGTTCACACGAATTCATTGTTGCGAGAAGTTTTCTGTAGTTAAGCATAATTTGGTTCTTCATAAGAAAGAAGGAAACAGGAAGAGAAGAGAAGTAGTGGGATGCCCAGATGCACCTGCTGATCAAACCCATAAGGATACGTCACACTAAGGTTTATTAAAGCACATTGTTCTGCAGACGGCACTTGACTACACAGTTGGCAAAAGCCATACCTCATCTAAGCCTTGCAGCCTCAAGAACAACGACATGCATTTCAATAAAAGAAGCAACAACATTCATATGGAAAACATATTTTTTTCAAATTTTCTTTTTCCTTTTCTTTTTGAAGTTAACGCTGTTGTGACAAGGAACACATCCCGCCTATGGACATGTCCCGTGTGTGGACACATCCATACATCCCGTGTGTGGACATGTCCTGTGTGTGAACACAGCTGTACATCCCGTGTGTGGACACATCCCATGTGCAGACACACCTGCACATCCCGTGTGTGGACACGTCACATGTGTGGACGGAGCCACCAGCCATCCAGGAGCCCCTTCTTGGATACGAACTTTAAAAGCCACTTTTCTCTTTTCCACATAGCTCAAAGTTTCTACCATGCGAGTTTCTCAGTGATTAAGAAAATAATTTTTCGGGCTTCCCTGGTGGCGCAGTGGTTGAGAGTCCGCCTGCTGATGCAGGGGACACGGGTTCGTGCCCCGGTCTGGGAAGATCCCACATGCCGCGGAGCGGCTGGGCCCGTGAGCCATAGCCGCTGAGCCTGTGTGTCCGGAGCCTGTGCTCCGCAACGGGAGAGGCCACAACAGTGAGAGGCCCGCGTACCGCAAAAAAAAAAAAAAAAAAAAGAAAATAATTTTTATAAGAACTCTGTTGAAACTCACAAACAGTCTCTGAAAGGAAAGAGAGCACCTTTCAGATTCCCTGTGACATTTCGTCAGTTTGGATTTGCTGGCTAATTATTTTGCTCTATGTAAAGAACCTAATCCCAAAGAATTTGGGGTCGAAGCCATTTACAGTGGTATCTGCACGAACCATGTCAACCTAAACGTCTTAAGCTGCTGAAACTGACACACTGAGGGCCATGGGGTGAGACTCAGGGGAACGTTCCTGGACAACATGGGCTCTAAGTACAAAGGGGGACTTAAGGGACAGTGTCTAACACAAACCTTCCCTACTGATCATTTCTGTCAGGAACCTGTGTCTGAGGAGCTCTGGCATCTGGTCACGGTCCAGCATCAGCCAGAGAAACAGACATGTCAACAATTAACCCTGGCAGGATTCCGTAGCTGGGGACATATCTCATGCGCTATAGGAGTTTAATGAAAAGACGACTCCTCTCCATGGGAGTGAATAAGAGTCCAAGGAGGTGTCACGCAACTGGATTAGGAAGGATGAGTAGCAAAGACATGACAAAGCAAAGGCAAGAGCCGGCTCAGGCGTGAGGTCACCAATGAAGGCTTGGAGGGAGTGCTCCCTGAGGCCCATCTGCAGGGGTGAGGACGGCACGCTCCTGCAGGCACGGGGTGCCCTGTGCTGGACTCACAGACTGCGCCCAGCCAAGGAGGTTCCCCAACGGCCTCACTCTGCAGTTTTCTCTACACTTTCACGGAAGCCAGTCTTGCTGCCGAGACCATCACCCATCTCTCTCTGCCTGGCTGGCCAATGCCAACCTTTCCCTGAGGTCTAAACTCACAGGAATCTACTCTGATATCCCTTCTAAGCCTGTATCTCCCTGTGTGCCCCTCACATACAGCTCTGCACTGAATTTCCACTGCACTGTGTGTTGAGCTGATGGTCTGACTTTGTGTATTCTACAACATAGTAGACAGGACCTCATGAGCAGATATATGTTGAATGCATGCCCTGATATTATGGCTACAGTTCTGTTTTTCCTGGAAACGGGAGTCCCAGCAGCCCTGGCAACAGTTTCTCTCCAATGCAGAGGATCTGTCCTAACCCAGGAGCACATAATCACTGCAACCGGGTGGCTGGAGAGCCAAGGGCAGCTTCCCCACCGCGGGCAAAGTGCTTTAGTGACCTGGGAATGCACAGCCATTCTAGCTCAGGGGCTGCAGAGGAGGCAAGAGAGAGTTGCTCTTTTCCTGTGTTTGTGTCATGCTGTGGTCTTCCCAGGTCCCCAGTATAACATCAGATGGTCAGCTAAAATACATGAATGTTCTCTTTAAGACGCATCTAAAGAGGAAGGTCAGCTGTAGTTTTCATGGTTTGGTCCTCAGTTTACCACCCCAGCCCTACACTGAGCTGAGAACAGCCCGTCTTAGCAGCTCTGGCGGCCACAACAAGATATCACAGACGCACAGCTTGAACAAAAGACATGCATTTCTCACAGCTCTGAAGTCTGGGTGGAAAGTCTAAGATCAAGGTTCTGGCCAAGGTGGTTTCTGTTCAGAGCAACCTTCCTGGCTGGCAGAGGGCTGTCTTCTCCCTGTGCCCTCCCGTGGTCTTTCTTCTGTGCATATACATAAAATGGGAGAGAGGGCAAGTTCTCTGGTGTCTCTGCTCAGAAGGGCACTAATCCCCTCATGGGGGCCCATCCTCATGACTTCATCTAATCCCAATTATCTCCCCAAGGCCCCATCTTCAAATGTCAGCACATGGAGCTCCCGCATATGAATTTTGGAAGCACAAATGTTCAGTCCATGAAAACCTCTACCAATGGAACTCAAGAACAGAAAACCTCTCTCTACCCCAAGCCCAAGACTCATTCTCTCTCCAGCCACAGTGTGCTCACCCTCTAGGTGCATCTCTCTCCTGGGCCAGTTCTAGAATGGACCAGGGATGAAAGAGAGTAAATAGGCCACTTGATTTCTGTCTGTCTGATTGCATAGGCAACATTATAGAACCAACGTACAAAACTGCACCCCACATGCCTCTACTATTCCCAGTTCCACACATATCTAATAGGGGTAATTTGGAAAGCTAACCCACTCTATGTTTCTTTTTTAAAAAAAAACATTTTCTAAATAATTTTATGGAAACAAATTTACTAAGAATCCCGCAAATAATACTATCTTGCTTTTTTATAGAGTAAGTCCATCTAGTCTTCCTGGCAGCACCATGGGCACCAGGAGCTAATGGACAGGAGACACATGAGGCCTTTTTAAACCGGAGCAGCCATTATTCATAAGTCTACAGATAACAAATGCTGGAGAGGGTGTGGAGAGAAGGGACCCTCCTACACTGTCGGTGGGGATGTAAACTGGTGCAGCCACTGTGGAGAACAGCATGGAGCTTCCTTAAAAAAACTAAAAATAGAGTTGCCATGTGATCCTGCAATCCCACTACTGGGCATATATCTGCAGAAACGTCTAATTCGAAAAGATACATGCACCCCTATGTTCATAGCAGCACTATTCACAATATCCAAGACATGGAAACAATCTAAATGTCCATCCACAGATGAATGGATAAAGAAGATGTGGTACATATATACAGTGGAATACTACTCAGCCATAAAGAATGAAATAATGTCATTTGCAGCAACATGGATGCAGCTAGAGATTATCATAGTAAGCGAAATAAGTCAGATGGAGAAATATCATGTGATATCACTTATATGTGGAATTTAAAAGAATGATACCAATAAGCTTATTTAGAAAACAGAAATAGACTCACAGACATAGAAAACAAATTACTAGCTACCAAAGGGGAAGGCGGGAGGGATAAACTAGGAGTTTGGGATTAACAGATTCACACTACTATCTATAAAGTAGATAAACAACAAGGACCCACTGTACAGCACAGGAAACTATACTTGGTATCTTGTTATAACCTATAATGGACAAGAATCTGACAAAAAAAATTATACAGGTATATATAACTGAATCGCTTTGCCGTACACTGAAACGAACACAACATTGTAAAATTAACTATATTTCAATTTAAAGAAAAGAAAAAAAATGCAACAGCCTATTCCTATGTTCTCGTAAGAGGCACTGTAAGTACTCTAATGACGTCTACGTTCTCAGGTGCAGGTAAGATGAAGAACATTACTGCCCTTCCCCCGTCGTGGGCACTCTTCTTCTCTCTGAAGCGTTTGTTTCTCTCACTGGAAAGCACTCACAGGAGACAGAGGAAACACGTCCTGTCGTCATTTTATGCTGACAACCAGCTGAACAGCCTGACAGGCCAGAGGCTCAGCGGTGAGCGAGCTCCATCCAACAAGGCATTTGTGCGGCGGGGGAATCTACCTGGTCGCCAACACACAAAGCAAAATGAGAACAACCTCCAGACTGACTGGCGATAATGACGCGGAGCAAAGAGGTTAATGGATCTTGTTTTTGTCTTTGTTTCTGTCCACGAGTCCTGCAGGCCCAGCACCACAGCCTTAAACGGTACAACTTGCTGACACGCACCACGTGTTACCAGGAAGCCTCCAGGCAGGCACGCAGCACCACGGTCAAAACAGGATGCCCACGTGCTGGCATTCCTAGGTCTGCATTTGGCCCCTTACCTTCCTTCCTGAGGGGCTTTCTTTGTAATTGGCACAGAGATCTGGATTCTTATAGAAACAAGGAGGGGGAAACGGGATAGCAGTTTGGTGCACAGGTCACCCTAATTTAAATTCTAACCCTTATTCTGGGAAAGCAATAGGCAGGTGAGACTAAATGCCCACCTCACATCCACCAAGGACGCTCCCTCCCGTCTCCAAGGAATCACTGTGACCCCTGAAGACAGAATGAAGTGGTTCTATGGAAGGGCTAGAGCACCTCTGATACTCTACCTTACATGATGTGAGCTAATTTGGTGAAAAGTTAAGGTGAATGTGTGGTTTAGAGAACTCAGTGTGATACGTAATTTCCAAACCTTAATGTACTTACACATTTAATCTGAGCATCTCAAACTGCGTTTGCAAACAATCCATCCAAACTTAAGGCTCAATTACTGAATGAGATGCGCTTGCTGTTCACTCTCTCCTTTGTCTGTAAAATGGCAACAATGACTGTGCTTCAAAGCCCGTGGATTGAAAGCATTTCCCACTGCACCTTTTACAAGTTGGGCGTCGACTACATGTTAGGTCAAATTACTAAGTCCATGTTGCTTTCCAAAATATATAATTCACTATATATATAATTCACTATAAGGCAAGAGAAGCTTTACTTGTAATTGACACTGGGGTAAATTGAAATTCCAGGTCTCTCCGCTAAGAGGTTATTCAAAAGCAACCTCAAGCGCCATTCCCCTGTGAAGCAGTCACACGGTAGACCAGTTATTTTCTCACACATACACTGTCTGAAATCGTTGTCCAACTGCTTCGTGGTCAAGTGCGTTGCCCTGGAGAGATTAAACCTCCTTAAGGTCAGGGCCACGCCTTTTACTTTGCATCTCCCAGCAGCTGCTGGGCATGGAAGCCCTGAAGAAACCCTTGTTGAAGGTGGTGTCACCTTTCCTCTTTCCAGCTCCATCCCAACACCAGGTGCCTCTCCTGGCTGGGGTGGAGACCAGCTTTCTCCCCTACCGCTCCCCTAGCTCAACTGTACTTCTTTTTTTTTTTTTTTTAACATCTTTATTGGGGTATAATTGCTTTACAATGGTGTGTTAGTTTCTGCTTTATAACAAAGTGAATCAGTTATACATATACATATGTTCCCCTATCTCTTCCCTCTTGTGTCTCCCTCCCTCCCACCCTCCCTATCTCACCCCTCTAGGTGGTCACAAAGCACTGAGCTGTACTTCTTGAGTCAAAAAGCCAAAGAGGTGGCCATCTGGGGGTTAAGGGGGTCTATGCCCCAACTTGGCAAATCAATTGTTAGTTTTTCAAGTAGACACTCTGTATTACTCAGCCATAAAAATGAATGAAATAATGCCATTTGCAGCAACATGGATGGACCTAGAGATGATCATACTAAGGGAAGTAAGTCAGACAGAGAAAGACAAATACCACAAGATTATCACTTATATGTGGAATCTAAAAAAATGCTACAAATGAACTCATATACAAAACAGAACTAGACCAACAGACACAGAAAACAAACTTACGGTTACCAAAGGGTAAGTGCAGGGGTGGGGAGTTGGTAAATTAGGAGTTTGGGTTTAAAATATACACCCTCCTGTATATAAAATAGATAAACGACAAGGACCTACTGTACAGCACAGGGAACTCTGCTCAGTATTTTGTAATAACCCATAAGGGAAAGAATCTGAAAAAGAATATACATATATCTGTATAACTGAATCACTTTGCTGTACACATGAAACTAACACAACATTGTAAATAAACTATACTTCGATTTAAAAAAATGCAGTGTTTTAAAAAAAATAAGTAGACCTTCTGCTCCTTGGGTCCTGAAGAGATTCAGCATAGAAGTGTTTATATTAAGAAGAAAATATTGATGGAGAAGATAATTCCTGAAGCCATTATGAACTAATACTTCAGCGGGAAGCATTCTCCCTGAAACTTAACATCCTTTTACATGAAATGGGGTAATTACACCTGCCCGTGGAGCTTTAGGGCAAAGATAAGATGTGGACCCCTCTCTACATGCTGAACCCTTTGGGTCAGAGCGGATGCCCATCTCAAGGTTATACTTTAGCCCAAAGCGGAAAAATTAACAACAGCTAGAACTAATGAAGGCTTACTCTAAGACAGGCACTGCTCTAAATGCCTGTGTGAGCCTCAAAATAACCCAGTGAGAGAGGGGCATGATGCCTACCTTTCAAACAAAGAAGCTTAAAATAACAGAATTAAGTGATCTGTCCAAGGCCAACCCAGTGGGCAACTAACCCCAGGCAACGTGGCATGACTGACCTTGCTCTCGGACACGATGCTGCCCTGACTCAACAGCAGCTGGAAGGAAAGGGAAGCTTCAGGGAGTAAGTCCTCTTTCCTGGACTGGATCTTGGGTTCCCTCAGGTAAGAGTCTCCATCAGTTAAGTCCCCAGTGCGTAGCTAACGGCAGTGGTGGTGGGGTTCTGATCACTCTGGGAGGGAATGAGGGCTCCCGGAGCTGCCCCTGAGCTGTCCCTGAGTGGCGGAGGGCAGGCACGGATGTAATGCACACCTGCTAGGGCCGGATGCCCACACGGGTTCCCTGCAGCATGCTTTTGGAAGGCCTCGGGAGACCATACAGCTGTGAAGATTTAGATAAAGTGCTTCAGTCACTTCTCCCCTGATCTCAAAACGTCTGGTGAATCCAGACCTGCAACCTCAAAGGAGATCTTAAAAGGCAAAGCATGTGGCTAGGAAGCCCAGAAGACCTCTCTCCGCTGCACCCTGCACACAGTGTCCCCAGCGTGGGACCCTCTCACGGTGGGTGGGCGTGTGCCCTGCGATGTCGTCGCATAGATACCCCTCCCCGCGCCGCGATCAGTCACAGACATATCTTAGGGATTCATTCCGATACCATTCGGTCTTGGTGGCATTGTCACTGAAGCTGTTTTCTCACCTGCAAGTAAACTGGCCCCAACCTGGTCAAGCAGCCAGGAGGTGTCTCTGCCGGGGGGCGGGGGACATTGCCCACCCGGCTCCCCACCTGCCCGCGAGCCCTCAGTCTGGGCGGTGCCCCCTGCACCCTGATTCTTCAGCCCTCTCTACACCCATGTGCCACCCACACCCTTGCACTCGGTCCCCTTCCCACCTGCCTCCTGCAAAATGAGCTTCCCAAGCTCCCACCTGGGAGCCCTGACTCACCCATGCACGTCCATCGGGTAGCATCATCGTTTCCTTGTGTTACTTCTGGAAAACGGGGTTGCTTTAAAGTGCAAGGAGGGCGGTGATTCCTTAATAATGGCCGCACTGTCTTCTGCATATGAATCCCATATTCACAGGAAGGATGCCAGTATTTAGAAAATATCTGCCTGAATTTGGCCACATTATCTTTTGGGGAGTAAAGAAAGAGTAACGTTGCCCTTTCTAGGGTTAGCAGTTTGCATAAGCACAATCTGGTTGAATGAGTAAAGTACAGCCTAAAAATATATTCTTTTAACTCCAAGAATCTTTTCCCAGTGATTTCTTGATAAGAAATACTAATTGAGGGGTCTGCTTCTTTTCAGGAAAGGGCTAGCTATGTTTCAACAAAAATCAGGCACTTTTATCATCTGATGAAGCTTTAAATAAGCTTTCACTTAAACGGTAATGCACATATGACAAAGTATCTAATTTTCTTAGTAAAATTCAGAGAAATATTATTTAAATCAAGATTTCTATGAGAATCACGCAGGTTCTCAGTTAAATGTTATTATTATTTTTTAAGTTAATCAGCTGTGTTACTTTTTTTTTTTTGCGGCACGCGGGCCTCTCACCGCTGCGGCCTCTCCTGTCACGGAGCACAGGCTCCGGACGCGCAGGCCCAGCGGCCACGGCCCACGGGCCCAGCTGCTCCGCGGCATGCGGGATCCTCCTGGACCGGGGCACGAACCCGCGCCCCCCCGCATCGGCAAGTTGTGTTACTTTTTGTTTTTCAACAATGCAAAGTTAATTGCAGACTATCTTAACGCGTCCACATTTTGAAAAAGGGCTCGGAACTTGGCCTCTGCAAAGCTGCCCCCTCATCTGCTGGGAGCACTTCCTTGGGGAAGCCATAGACTGTTTTGACCCTTAGAACGAATCCTGGGCAATTTAAACTGCTGGTATTGCTGCATCTTTGTTAAAAAGAAAACTCCGACAGCCTCACAATGAGCACCATGATTTCACACTTTATCCGGCCCTTCTCCCTTCTGAGTGCGAAGTCCACTTGTGAACTCACCTCCACATCTTAGATAATAATCTGAGATGCGCTGAAATGACAGAAGCCTGCAGCAAAGATCTGGAAACTGACTGCAAGGGCTCCTTTGATGGCTCTACCTCATGCCTTTTTATTTTATCTTTCAGCTCAAAAAGAAACTCCCTTAACCCTTAGGATGGGATTCCAAATCCCACGTTCAGGACCTTTCAACAAATATTAACCTTACACATTTCAGGGTGAAATCTCCTCATGTTATTCCTAATGTACCAAAAATTTAAAACACAGTTTACTGCAACTTTTCCTTCTGTTTTTTCCTGGGGGCTTTGTATTTAATGTTTTCTTGTAATGTAAGTGAACTTAAAAAAAAAAAACAAAAAAAAAAACTATTTTTTTCTATTGCCTGTTGTGCATGTGAGGGGCTAAGAGTGTGACAACACGCAGTGATTTATTCCTGCAAGTGTGTGCTGCTGTAAAATGACGGCATAAAATGAGTTTATGCCACCAAGTTCTGACGATTATACCTTCTAAATAGACCTCAGCTCTGTTCATGTCTCTCCCACCGACATCCCAGTGCAAACTCACCTGGCTGACGGCTGCTAACTGCTAACTGATCTTCGGATCAGGTCACTCCCTTCATCCTAGCGATGCAGTGAGTCTTCCTGAACAAGTAAAGCCCAGATCGTGGGCTTCCGACCCAACCACTCTCAGTGCTTTTCCTCTGCAGTCAGAATAAAGCCCAACACCTGTAAGACAGTCTGCAGGGCCCTAATCAACCTCATCTCAACCCCTTTCTGTTGGCCTGACTTACTTTCCCTCACACTTTAGCCTAACGTATTTTTCTCCAGCTTTACTGAGGTGTACGATTGACCAATAAAAACTAAGGTGAGCAAAGTGACATTGTGACATACGTATACATGTGAAATGACCACAATCATGCTAATTAACACATCCATCCCCTCAAACAGTTGCCATAATGCGTGTGTGTATGTGCGCGCGTGCACGCGTGGGTGCGCGTGTGTGGTGAGGACACAAGATCTACTCTGTAAGCAAATTTCAAGTATACGATACAGTATTATTAACTACATGATCACCGTGTTGTACACTGGGTCTCCTTTGTGGAACCGAAAAATGCAGAAGCCATAGTATCAGACAGCAGAATGGTGGTTGCTAGGGGCTGGAGGCACGGGGTATACTAAGATGTTGGTCAAAGGGTCCAAACTTTCAGGTATAAGATGAGTAGGTTTTGCTTCACTTTATCTTCACTTCTCTCTTTTTTTTTCGGTACGCGGGCCTCTCACTGTTGTGGCCCCTCCCGTTGCGGAGCACAGGCTCTGGACGCGCAGGCTCAGAGGCCATGGCTCACGGGCCCAGCCGCTCCGCGGCATGTGGGATCTTCCCGGACCGGGGCACGAACCCGTGTCCCCTGCATCGGCAGGTGGACTCTCAACCACTGCGCCACCAGGGAAGCCCACACTTCTCATTTTTGAACACCAGGTCCACAGGGAAACTCTCCCTGCAGGGCTTAATGTGTGCCGTTTGTTATACTTTCTCACGGTAGCTTGTACTTTCTGGGCAAAGCCATTCCATCTGTGATGCCTCTTCATGCAGCCCTGATGTACCTGTTGAACGTGTCTCCCTGGGGGTGGGGTCGCCTGCTCACCACTGTACCCCTCCCCCCATGCTCAGCCCAGGGGATGGCAAAGAGCAGGCCCTCAAGAAATACCCAAGACACAAGTTTAGAAGATCGTTGTGTAGGGCAGAGATAATTCAGCACTCAACTTCTAAAAAGAATAGTGACGTTTCTTCCACCCAGACTAAAAACAACAGAATTTACGATGTTTTTAAAAGGGAAACAGAGGGGAATTCCCTGGCGGTCCAGGGGTTAGTACTCGGCACTTTCACTGCCAGGTCCAGGTTTGATCCCTGGGTCAGGAAACTAAGACCCTGCAAGCCAGTCGGCATGGCAAAAAAAAAAAAAAAAGAAAAAAAAAAAAGGGAAACAAAAAGATGGAGATAGAATGCAAGAAATAAAGATATCATTCATTGCAAAAGCTACTTTATAGTCTCCTATCAATGGACTGAAACAACTCAAGTTGTCAAAGGGATCAAAATGGAAAACAGTCTTTTAAACAAATGAGACAAATTTAATGAGACAAATTTGTTTGCCCCTTGCTTTCACACCTTTGGTCTACAGAAATGAAAGAAGGAAAATAACTTACATGACCAGGTAAAAATTTTGCATCACTGTAAATTCTCAGAATGCTCTAAGAATTATATCGGTCTTTTAACATAAGTCTACCAATTAGATACACTTCTCAAAATAATCGATTTTTTAAAAATCCTGAATGGAAAGAATTGTGATTTTTCAAGGAAATTAGCTAAGAAAATTGCCAGTTTTTATAAACACCACAATACGTGAATGCGTTAGAGTGAAGGACAGAATAGAAAATTCATAACAGTGTAATTACAAATGATTAGTAAACACAAAAATTGTACAACCTCCCTAGTAATGAAAGAGGTGGAAATTAAATGACACTTTCCCCCCTAGCAAATGAGCAAAGAAGAAAATCTATCATAATACTTCAAGCTGTAATAGGACAGTTGGAGTGAGCAGAAATTAGTACAGATTTCTGCAGAGCCATTTTCCAATATTTATTAAGTAACTTAAAAAGGTTGTTAACCAGTGTTTCCCCTTCCTTCTACTGAGCTAAAAGAATGACCCAGAAACATTAGCGAAGATAAAGATAGATGGACAGATGGATGGATTGATGGGTTGGTGGGTGGATGGAAGGATGCAAGCATGGTTAGATGGATGGATGGGTGGACGGATGCATGCATGGTTAGACCGATGGATAGGTGGATGGATGGACGGACAGACAGAGGTATTATCTCTATCTTTTTCTTTGTATAGCAGGCTGCTAGTCTACAAGCATCCTTGGGTGATTGGAAAACAGAAGCCATTTCCAGGTGACAGACCCCAACCCTGGGCTCACCATTCAGCGAGTGAAGTCCATGCCACCCTCTGCAGGGTGTCTGGCTCCAAAGCTTAACCTAAAGAGCTATGTGAGGTGGGGAAAATCCCTTCAATTACAATCTATATCTGAATATTAGTGAAGTCATTAACATAATAAAGTATCACGATGAAATATTACGGTCATTAAAATGGATGCTTTAAAGGGCTTTTAGGGCTTCCCTGGTGGCGCACTGGTTGGGAGTCCGCCTGCCGATGCAGGGGACACGGGTTCGTGCCCTGGTCCGGGAAGATCCCACATGCCGCGGAGCGGCTGGGCCCGTGAGCCATGGCCGCTGAGCCTGCGCGTCCGGAGCCTGTGCTCCGCAACGGGAGAGGCCACAACAGTGAGCTGCCCGCGTACCGCAAAAAAATAATAATAATAAAAATAAAGGGCTTTTAAAACCCAGAAAAAGTGAGCAATATAAAGTATTGAGTGAAAAATCAGAATATAAAAAATATATAACAGTCACTAATGTATTAAAATGCAAAAGGGACAGTGTTCTCTGAGTGGAAGTTTCTCTCTTTGACCAAACTCTACTCGGACTCCCCTGAGTTCTTTTTCAACTAGACCAACTTTTGGAATCCCATGTTCCTCTCTGCACTGTCCAGTCTTAGCAAGAATCCCACTAAGTCCGTTTAACTAGAAGCCCTCTCCCTTAACACCTGAACCACCTTCTATATCTGATCAGGTTCCTCATCCCCCAGGTGATGGTGTGATCACCCTGAACTGCCTTCAGCAAGAATCCCCTTCATCAGGTTGGTTTAGCCAGAATTCGCCTCACTCCTGACGCTTCCTCTTTGCAATTTTCCAGCCTCTGGCCCCCTCGTGCTCGTTGGCTATAAGGCCCCACTTCCCATGCTGTGTTCAGACCCTACTGCAATGGGCTTAAATACAGTCTGCCTTACCATTGTGTACCAAGTGCCTGGAATAATTTTTCATAACAGTGAGAATGTTATTTTTTCTTTAACAAGAGTCAGGGATATTTTTTCTCTCTTGTAATGAGGTCTTAGGCTGGAAACCAGAACACGTTCACTGTGGAGATTTAGATCAATGGAGCGATTTGAGCTGAACAGGAGTGAGAGCATTGCAGGATGGCTTTTGCTCACGGATGAAGGAGGAGAGGCAACCTATCTGGCCACTGGGAGAGACAGAGAAGTGCAGAACCTGTCTTGGGTGTTTTTCTTACCTGGTCTCATGAACTATTCCTGAACCCTGTGAGGAGAAGGCTCTCGAAAGCTGAAAGAGCTGTGTGAGATCTTTTAAAACCCACCCCAAGAAATAGAACTGGACTCAATCACTCTCCTTCTGCTCAACCACTTTATCCCTTTCCCTCCCTCTGTATGTTCCATTTCTCCCTGAATGGGACTCCTAACAGTCCTGCCTACGCAATGCAGTAAGTTTCTACTTTTAAACACTGAGCTTGTATTATGTTTGTCACCAGAGAATATAAAGGGGGAAAGTACCCATAAACAAACATATGGGTGAATAAATTATCCATCCTACTCCATGATTTTTTCCTTAGCCACAGAAAACACTGACAATTATTATAGTTTCTTAAAGCACACACACACACCATGTTGCAAACTGAGTAAATTTCCATCTCACATCATGATACACCTACAACCTAAGTCCATAAACAAGAAAACCTATCCATTCACATCACCCTTTTGTTTAGTATTGAATGAGGGAAGAAACTAACCAGATGAAACAAGGTCATCTTTCTAATTAAGCAAAGATAGATAAGAGAACAGCAGGACTTGTTGATTTGATTTGTGGGTATTGTTTTCCCCCATAAATACACACTAGAAGTGGATGGCTTGCCACCTTAAGGGATTTGCACTAAGTGGAACCATCAACAGCACTTAGGAACTTGTTAGAAATACAGAATTTCAGTGTCTTCTCAAGTGGCAGAGTGACAATCTGCCTTTTAACAAGATCCCAGGTTGTTTGTAGGCACACCAATGTCCAGGCAGTGGAGGGGGAGACTGCCCCAAGCATCAACGCCCAGGATGACTTCCGGGCGCCACGCGGAGGAGCTGCCTCGCCTTTGCCAAGTGGATTTGCTGCTGCAGGTGGTTCTGTAAATTTATGGCAGGACCACTCAGGCTTAGCCTCGACAGACCAGGTGACTTCAACCTCAACAACTAAGCTTGAACTATTCAGCTGAGAACAAGGGCAGTGAGAGGGTTTCTGCCTGAGCAGATTACCTCTGGCAAGTGCGCCACACAGCATGGCTGCCATCCTTTACAGGTGACACAAGTCCTACAAATTGAGGTCCTAATGGGGAGAAGCAATTAGGAAAGCTCATTCCCGTATTAACAAACATTCACGAAGTTAGTAAAAAAGTGAGTCCTTAAATTCATGTCGAACAGAAAAAAAAGTTATGGATATATGAGTGTGAATATTATAAAAATAACTCGAAGACTGTTATCAAGAGAAATCAGAATAAATCTTTCCATTTCAGGTTTAATGGGAAAATGTCACGTAAATGTCAGATTTCCCACCCAGAACAGTGCGCTAAACACTAAAACACTAGAAGTCACATATGCTCCTTAAAAACTGGTGAAGTTTTTAAACGACAGATTTGAGTTGTGAACCTTACTTCGTACACGTCATCCCTCTATTTCTAGAAATTTCTATTTTTATTTCAGTTATCCCCAGAACATCTTTTTAAGACTGAAGAGTTTTACTAGTTAAAGAGAAAGAGAAGGATACATATTTTTTCTAGTCAGAACTCACTCCTGATGAATGCCAAGTAAATACTGGAAGAACGCCTCAAACTTCCTTCTGGGGTCATTTGTAAGGAGGCATCCTAAGGACCCTACATGTTTGACTGATGTGACGTATGTATGAAAATTCAACTCTTCCAATTTGTTGCCACTACTGATTAGGAGCAGATTAGCTTTCAAAACATCAAATGCCTGGAGTGACTGCAAAGCAATAAACTTCAAAAAGCCCCATGTATATTTAAAATATAAAATTACCATTTCTTGCATAAGAAAGTTTGTACTATAAGTATTTTTCCCATCTCTCCGGAATGAATCATGGCAATCCAAATTTCAAACATGTACTCTATATAAAGAGATACAGAGAGAGGGAGGGAGAGACAGACAGCTGGAAAGAGAGTCGGGGGAGAGACAGAGAGGGGATGAAAGGGAGAAAAATGGCTAGTTCCAGAGCCTACCTCCTCTGTCAGGCAGATCCTCCTTCTGGCAAAGGAGAAGGATGGGGAGAGTAAGTTAAGTGGCACCTACTACAATCACCAGAAACCCAAGCTAACCCGCATAAAATTGTTTCCCAAAGAGCTGAAGGTCGGCTGTTTCCAAGCCTATGGTCTGTCTACGCTTTGATGCCACCTGCTGGGTGGGTTGAGGCAATATGGGTCCACAGCGGCCTCATTTCCCCTGGTCAAACTCCAGCCCAAGAAAGACCAGAGAATCACTCCACCTCCTCTGACCCACATGTTAAACCCTTCATGTGAAGCTGCGTCTTTAAGTGCTCTCCTAAGACACAGTCTTCTTGGTGACCAAGTCAATCCCTGTACCTAATTCTGTTGTTTCCCTGTCTTCTATCTCTCTTAATAAAACAGGGCATACAAATATTGACAAGCGTGCACAAGCACATAATTACACCTCTGGGCATAGAATATCTCATAAGGTATATGGTTCACACATGCTACTTTAATTAGGGACTTCCCCCAGCTCATTAAAATCTATTTCCTTTCTAAACAATCCAGCCCATCAGGGCTATGGACAGGGATGGCTTCATGGCAGGCCTGCCACATGGGTCAGTGCTTGGAAGGGCCTGCACTGGGCTGAATGTTCTGCTGTTGGCATCTTGAAATTCTTAATAAATTGTGGACAAGAAGCTCTCCAGTTTCTTTTACACTCAAAAAACCTCAAAAATTATAGACCTTGTCCTAGTTATGCAGATTTTTTCCCCCTTTTTTAAAAGGAAATTGTAATTCTATTTTAAAATTTGCAATTTTTACTTACAATGTGTTATGAGAATTTTAAAGGATTCTTTAGAATATGAAAGACTAGGTGTGTACAGCAGAAACAAATTCTTATAAAAGCCAAGGCAAAAAAAAGCAACAAACAAAAAGTAAACTGATTCATTTAAGAGGGGAAATAACAAGCAATGTATTAAAGAAAATGTGTATGGATTTTAACATCAAGGATTAATGAATTTACTAATATGCACCATGGTAAACCGGAGGAAGGAGCAGGGTTATTTTCTAACAATATATTATATTGAAGGAAGAACACATTAATCAATGGAAAATTATTGAATAAATAAAGGAAGTAGGGTCCAGGAGAATAGTGATGAAATTTGGCAAAAATATAAAGGAAAAGTGACATAGGGCATTTGACCTTTAGTCACATGTTCATAGAATTTAGAGCTAGACACTCCCTTAGACATAGTTGAGAAGAAAAAGGCACATGAAAAGGTGCTCAACATCGCTAATTATTAGAGAAATGCAAACCAAAACTACAACGAGGTATCACCTCACACTGGTCGGAATGGCCATCATCAAAAAGTCTACAAACAATAAATGCTGGAGAGGGTGTGGAGAAAAGGGAACCCTCCTGCACTGTTGGTGGGAATGTAAATTGGTGCAGCCACTATGGAGAACAGTATGGAGGTTCCTCATTAAAATAAAAACAGAGCTACCATATGATCCAGCAATCCCACTCCTGGGCATATATCTGCGGAAAACTCTAGGTAGAAAAGATACATGCACCCCAGTGTGCACTGCAGCACTATTTACAATAGGTAAGACATGGAAGCAACCTAAACGTCCACTGACAGATGAATGGATAAACAAGATGTGGTACATATATACAATGGAATATCACTCAGCCATAAAAAATAATGAAATAATGCCATTTGCAGCAATATGGATGGACCTAGAGATTATCATAGTAAGTGAAGTAAGTCAGACAGAGAAAGACTAATGACATATGATATCACTTATATGTGGAATCTAAAAATATGATATAAACGAACTTATTTACAAAACAGACATAAACTCACAGACATAGAAAACAACCTTATGATTACCAAAGGGGAAAGTGGGGGGAGGAATAAATTAGGAGTTTGGGATTAACATATACAAATTACTATGTATAAAATAAAAACAAGGACCTACTGCGTAGGACAGGGAACTATATTCAATAACTTGTAATAACCTATAATGGAAAAGAATATGAAAAAGAATACACATACGTGTGTGTGTATATATATATGTATAACTGAATCACTTTGCTGTACACTTGAAACTAACACAACATTGTAAATCAACTATACTTCAATAAAAAAAATCATCCACCAGAGTTATTTTTCAACACATTTTAGTGCATAAATCTTTCTTCAGAGAACCTTTAGGTGACAGAACATAAATACTATTGAAAAATATAGATAAGCTTTCAGTAAAGTGGGGAATTAATTAATTCCACAAATATTGGCTGGGCACCAATTATGCACAAATATTATTCTAAGCCTAGACCATACATCCCCATGGACCATACAACTGAGTGCAGAAAACTGCAGTAAAGAATACATATAAATCATTTTGGGACTTCCCTGGTGGCTCAGTGGTTAAGAACCCACCTGCCAATGCAGGGGACACGGGTTGGATACCTGGTCCGGGAAGATCCCACTTACCATGGAGTAACTAAGCCCGTGTGGCAGAACAACTGAGCCTGAGCACACTACTGAGCCCGCGCGCCTACAGCCTGTGCTCCGCAACAAGAGAAGCCATTGCAACAAGAAGCCCGCGCACTGCAACAAAGATTAGCCCCCGCTCGCAGCAACTAGAGAAAGCCTGCATGCAGCAATGAAGACCCAATGCAGCCAAAAATAATAAATAAATAAATTCATTAAAAAAAGGAATATATATAAATCATTTTGTCTTAACACCACTTTCCCAACCACGTGCTTTTATGTTACCTAACCCAGTTACCTAACATCAGGTTCAGCAATCATACTCCTCGGTATTTACCCAAAGGAGCTAAAAACGTATGTCCACACGAAAACCTGCACACGGATGTTTACAGAAGCTTTATTCATAACTGCCAAAACTTAGAAGCAATGAAGATGTCCCTCAGTAGGTGAATGGATTAACTGTGGTCCATCCAGACGATGAAATATTTTTCAGCACTTAAAGGAAATGAGCTATCAAACCGTGAAAAGACTTAGAGGAAACTTAAATGCATATAACTAAGTGAAAGAAGCCAACCTGAAAAGGTTACACATTGTATGCTTCCAACTACAGAACATTCTGGAAGAAGCTGAACTATGGAGGCAGTAAAAAGATCAGTGGAAGACATATGAAAAAAAAGATCAGTGATTGCCAATGGTTGGGGGAAGGAGGGATGAACAGGGGGAGCACAGAGGATTTTTAGGGCCGTGGAAATTCTCTCTCTGATAGATGATGATGGATACATGTCATTATGCATTTGTTCAAACCCAAAGAATGTATCGATACAACACCAAGAGTGAACTCTCATGTAAACTATACACTTTGGGTGATGATGATGCGTCAATATAGGTTCATCAATTGCAACAGATGTACTACTCTGATGGGTCATGTAGATAATAGAGAAAGCTGTTGTGTGTGGGGCTTGGGGTATATGGAAAATCTCTGTACCTTCCACCTCAATTTTTCTGTGGCCCGTAAAGTGCTCTAAAAAATTATCTCTATTGGGCTTCCCTGGTGGCACAGTGGTTGAGAGTCCACCTGCCGATGCAGGGGACACGGGTTCGTGCCCCGGTCCGGGAAGATCCCACATGCTGCGGAGCGGCTAGGCCCGTGAGTCATGGCCGCTGAGCCTGCGCATCCGGAGCCTGTGCTCCGCAATGGGAGAGGCCACAACGGTGAGAGGCCCGTGTACCGCAAAAAAAAAAAAAAAAAATTATCTCTATTTAAAAATAAATAAAATTTTAAATAGAATACACCACAAGCTGGATCTTCACTGCCCCAAGGACAACAACAAAAAAAAATAAAAGAAGAAGAAGGAATGTTTGCTAACATGAAACCATATATACATTCCCCATGGTAGGAAGCAACTGAAGATTCAATATGATAGCCACCTCTTCTTGGGAAACGTGGGTGATATTTGGGTAATATTTGAGCTCACATGGCCCAGTATTCTCTGAGATGTAATGACTAGTTGGAAGAATAACATATATCTCACGTTATGTCAACCTTCCAGTTTAGACTGGAAAACCAATTTTCTTTTAATAACCACATACAATTTATAATCCACGAATTCACCATAATGGTAAAACAGTCCCTTCCTCTACACGTTAGATGCTATCCTAATTATCACTTCTAATTTTAGGTATCAGTAAATATTTCCTTTGCAGCACAAGTCCCTTCCTTGAGCAAATCTAAAGAAAGTTTGAAAAGATAAAACGGAAAATATGTATAAATACGGCAGTAACTCAAAGATCCTTTTTCTCTGGTAAAAGGCTTAATTGTACTGGGCGGAAAATTTTTTTTAGAATATGCCAACACTTCATCGCTATTTACAGGATGTACTCACCATCCTGATGAAAAAAGCTTCACTCCAACAATGAGGTCTTAATCACTGCTCAGCTTTTTCTTTAGATGACATCCTCCCCTGAATGTTAGTGGCTGAATTGATTAGACACTGATACTTCTTAAATCACAGCTAATGACAAGCATATTTTTAGCTACTGGACACAAATTCGAGCCAGTAATATGCAGGTGCTCGTGAAAGCGGCACTCACAAATTCCCTGCCAATTTTCTGAGGGCTACCTATAAATCAATTTTTTTAAAAGCATAGAATAGAATAATGGTACAAAAGGCCAACAGAGAAGAGAATATATAATAGAAAAGAAGTGAGTGAGTTTATAATAAATGTAACAGCTATGAAGGAATTCCACCCCCCCATCACATGAGTACATGAAATATTTAATTTTCTAAAAGTTCTGTTGAAAGTATTGGCTTACAAGCTCACTATATCATTTAGGTTATGCCATATTTATTTAATGTAATATAATGTACGAATCTGGAAGGACGATTTAAGTGTTTTGAGATTCTCCTATTAAGCACTTGCCTTTTTTTTTTTTTTTTTTTTTGCGGTACACGGGCCTCTCACTGCTGTGGCCTCTCCCGTTGCAGAGCGCAGGCTCAGCGGCCATGGCTCACGGGCCCAGCCACTCCGCGGCATGTGGGATCTTCCCGGACTGGGACACGAACCCGTGTCCCCTGCATCGGCAGGTGGACTCCCAACCACTGTGCCACCAGGGAAGCCCAAGCACTTGCCTTTTGAGACAAAAGGGGTACAGAAGACCCCAAAGGCAACTAGGGGTCTGCCCACCCCAGTGTTCAAGGAGCCCATGTAACCACACACATGGGAGGCAGTGGTCGTGTCAAAGTAAATATTCTAAATGGTCTCTAACAAAGTTAGTTGGGGGAGTATCCCAAAGTTGCTTCTTTCTCTCAACCCCAATAAAGCTTTGTTGAAAATATAAAATACATGCAGGGTGGGAAGGGTCACTTTATAAATATGGCATGGAAAAGAATGCGATTTTTGAGATGCAAAGATTATATATATATTTCCACGGACTTTTAGGCATGTTTAGAGGATTTCTGGACTTCCCCGCTCTTCTACAAAATGCTTTTGGAACAGCGGTAATCAACACAGCAAAATGTAGGCCACCACCGTTTCTTATGCAAATTTTCACTTCCTTTATTTCTGATTTGTCATTACTCAAAGTAAGTGCATAATTGCTAAAATCAACCTTGCCTCTGTGCTTTGAGTCCCATGTTGTTTAACTATACTACTACTGCGGACAACAATTTTGCAGACAGACGTGCATGTGAATTTCTCAGTCCTATTTTTGGCCTTAAATGTACTATCCTCAATTTCTTGACCCTAAGCGGTCTTCATTTCCTCCTCTGAAAATAACATAGACTTGTAAAGATTAAAGAGATACACAGAAAGTGAACAAAGTAAAGATAATAATATAAAAATTACTGTAAAAATAAAAAGGGGTGAACATGTCAAATGAACATAAAAACACCATTTACTTTAATCTCAAAGACCCTGTGGGAAAGGGGTTACCTTCACTTTAGAGAAAACCACAGTGCGGTTCAGGAGAACAGTGGGTCGGGGTGCCCCATGTCACGGATGATGCGACAACAGGAAAAATCCCAGCAGACCGGCTGGGTGCTGTGAAGAGTACAGGGACGGCCACGGATACATACTGAGAGGAAACTGGCAAAAGCCTATACTCTCAAGGAAAGTGCAACAGAGCTAAGAAGTTAGGAACTTAAATAGCGTAGACTTGTGAAGAAAGCATGGATTTGACTGTAAAGGCCATAGTCATACAAAGAGAAGCAGTCTTGTCTGGATGAAGCTGATCAAAAAGAGTTTGCAAAATTTATTTTCCTTCCACTCCCACCTGCCTGGTCTGCTGACCTCTAATCACAGGCCGTAGGTATTGCATCTGGAAGAGGTATGCAACCTCCAAATGATGCCAGCTATTGGTACCAGGCCATCTAGGAAATCTGCCTGTGTCATCATTTTCAAATTGATCGTCTCTTCTGAGAACTTTCTAACCATGTTCTATATGTGAATCATACCCACTACATCTGTAACTTAGGGCAAGTTACGAAAAGTTTGACCTTGAATTATATATTATGGTACTATGTTTTAAGCATGAGAAGTTTTATTGTAAGAGACTAATATCATTCTTCCATGTATTTTATTATACTAGTCGTACTGTACCCTTTCTGTTATGGCTTATTATTTCACAATACAATTTTAAATAACTTTTTAACCATCCATTCAAGGGTTGAATAATTTTCTCTTTTAGAAAATTAAAAATCACCACTTTTCTTCATCTCATTTATAATCCCGGATTTCCCTCTCTTTAAATGGATTAAGAATTCTTTCTTTGATACTTTTAAGAATGCATATATTTCTGGTAATTTTAATATTTCTTAGCACTTTCTTAATAGTTATGTATAAAGTTATACAGTTTCAATTACTTCTTTTTTTTTAATGAGGAATTAGAGACATAAAAATTTGTGCCTGGTAGATTAAAAAAAAAAAAAACAGGTGAAAAGTTTGTCCCATTGTTTAAGGAAATACAGCATTGTGGTTAATGCATGAACTGCAGAGCAAAGCCATCGCAGATACAAATCCTAGCTTTAACTCCTCACTCTGTCTATGCCTGGATTTTCTCATTTGTTAAACTGAGGGTAATACTACTATCTTCCCTGAAGGACTGGCATGAGCTTTACATGTGCATGAGATTGCATGCCCACGGCAAACGTGAAACATATATGAGTTACTATAACGATGGTTCAGCTATGGCGAACTAATCACTAATCACTTTGAAAATAACGTTTTTCAAAATCACTACTGTCTTAGTCCCTTGGGGTCGCCATAACAAAATACCAGGGACTGTGGGAGCTTAAAGAACAGGAATTTATTTCTCACAGTTCTGGAGGCTGGATGTCCAAGAGCCCTGGGTTTCTGGTGAGAGCCCTCTTCCTGGCTTGCACTGTCCGTCCTGGGCACCTGTACCAGGCTGGGAGGGGGATGAAGGACAGGGGGATGGGGGAGAGGGAGATGGGGGAGGGGGAGAGGGAGATGGGGGAGGGGTGGGGGAGGGGGAGAGGCAGAGGCATGCTCTCCTGCATCTCTTCTTATAAGGACAAGAGTCCCATCTTAAGGGTCCCACTTTCATGACCAGACCTAACCCTAATTATCTCCCGAAGTCCCCACCTCCAAGTACCAGATAAATTTAGGGGTTGGGGGACACATTCAATCCGCAACAATTGGAAGGTTTATGCAACAGAAATTTAAGAGAGCTCTGGTTGCACAGTAGCAGCAAGATAAAGACCATGTCCCTTGTAGACAGGGGTAGAAATGTTGTCCTTTCTACCTGGTCCTGCCATATGCTGTGTAGTCTGTTTCACTCTAGGACTAAGTTATAGAGAAAGTTATTTCACGTACTTAATATCCTAAGGTTTGTAAAGCTTGAATCTAAGAGTGAGAGGTTTCCTGGAAGGATGGCTTTTTAAAGGAGAACACATGCCAAGACTCAGAGCCTCAGGATTGAGGATTGCTATGAAGCACTTACGCTGAGAGAGGTCATACTCAAAACACCGCAGCTGATGGAGTATTCCTGCATCCCGGCCATGAAGCCACGTGCCCGGCTCTAAACATTACACCCGAGACCACAGCAGATTTCACACCACAGGGGCAACACTGGATCCACCTAGCCTGATCTAAAAATGCAACCACAGTCCCTGCAAGACCTTTGGAATGAAATGCTCCCTCAAGATTGTTTTTCCTCCTTCCTCCTAAGGAAAGATGGGACTTCAGTCTGGGTAAGCCATCGTATCTCAAAAAAAAGGCAAAGTAAGAAACCCCAAGCAAGCTTTACCTTACCTGACAATCGTGCTAGGAATTGTCCTCATCTATAGAAGGGCATCATCCCCTCATGCATTTTGACTTACAAATTAGCTTTTCATATAAAATGTGAGCCCCAATGTACCTTCTTCAATAAAGTTAAAAAAATTCTGATTTTTTAATGGCGTTAACAAAATAATACTCTCAATACAAATCAAGGATTGTTTTTAAAAAAATCTTCAAAACATTACGAGTATAGTGGACATCTCACTCAAGATAATGCTATTTGTTCCCCATTTCTTCTTCAGACAATACTGGACCTGAATTTTCTATTCATCATTCAAATGTTTCAATAATTTGATAACACATGCATACAAATATTATAGTCAAATATATAAAACAAAAAATATGGAGAAGAGTTTAATATATTTTAAAATTTTCATATAAATGGTATGATATATACCCATTATTTGGCATGTTACTCTCAATACTGTTTCTGAAATTTATCCACATGAAAACACATAACTCATGTTCATTCATTTTTCTGCCATATCGTAGCATCCTACTACATAATAATATCTCAATTTTTAGACACTATCCTACCAAATGTGCTTGTTTCTAGTTTTCACTAATACAAACAGACCTGCCATGTACATCATTAAACACATCTTCTTAAGCACACTTCAAAGTGGTTGGTGTTTTCTGTTTGTTTGTTTTTAGCACATATATTTGAAGTGGAATAGCTGAGTTTGGGAACACACACGTCAGTTTTATTAGATATTTCCAGATCTGTCCGCCAACCGGCTGTATCAATTGAGCTGGTCAATAGCCATAGGAGTTCCCATGGGGCCAGTACTTGATATTCTCAGGCTTTTAAATCTTTGCCTACCTGACTGATTCTGAAGAGTCTGTCTTTGTTATCTTACTTTGCATTCTGCTTAATACAGATATTAGACGTTTTCATTTGATAATTTTACAACAATCTCCTCTTCTACGACTAGGCTGTTTATATGTTTTGCCCAGTTGTTTTCAACGGAGTCATTACTGATTAGTAGGTAATGCTTACATATTTTAGATTTTTGTTAACAAGGAAAATTACACTAACATGCTTCTATGCACTTTACTGAGTACGGGTTAGATGGACACATTCATTGTGAAGTAAATACTAGGCAAACACGATGGTAAAGCACCTTAGCTTCATTACTTGGATTTTATCTAAATAAAGAGAAAATGGTATAATACTGTTTCCAGACAACACATATTTGATTTTGTAAATAGTAATTAGTACAGGCAGCAGGAGAAAAATAAGTTATAACCAAGGAATATATAAAGACACCAAAATTTTGAGTGCTATATAATAAAAGAATAATTTAAATATATTTGGAAATAATTTAGCATCATAAAGGTATGTTTTGGGAGGTCACAGGAATAGAGTTTGGAAAAAAGATTACACTTATGTATTTTCTTGAATACTATTCAGAAAGCATAATTACTATTCTGCCTCACATACAAAATTTCTAACAGCACCTTATATTAAAAGTTGTTCCCCCGAATGTTTTCTCAGAGTGGTTCCCAATTTTTTATTTAAAAGATGGCAATGGATACTTTTATGCTGATGTCACCTTCCATATCCATAAATAAAACATGTATCCATCTATGTTTTTCTTAAATCTTCGAGTTTTGTTTTCTTACTTCTAGATTTTTTAACATTCTGGATATTTCTTTGGAATTGATTTCCATATTATGGATTTTTTTTGCAAGAGCTGTATTAAAATTCCCTACTTTCATTGTTGGTTTCTCAATATGTTCTTACAATTCTACCTTTTTTTAACTTTAAATAATTAAGGCTAAGTTATAAGGAGCATAGCAGTTGAGAACTGCTCTCTCTCCTGAAACGCTGTGCCTTACAGCCTTATATAGACTATCTTTGTCCCTAATAATTGTTTTCCCTTTAAAAGACATATCTTAAGGTCCATTTTACCTGATATTAACACAGAAACCCTGTTTTAATTATATTAAGTATTTACCTCATACATACTTTTCCCCCTCTTTAAATTTTTCAATGTCTTATATCACTTGAAAATATGTCAAGAAATTTTAAAAAAAGTCCTTTATAACAATCCTTGCGTTTTAGTGGTAAACTTGGGGTTTCAGACTCCTTGTGTTGTGTTACTTATGCCATTTACACACAGCTTCTTGCCTGCATTAGGATTTTTTTTTTCGCCTTAAATTCATTTTTCCCCTCTACTGGCTTGGAAGTTAAATGTTCTATTTCCATTACTGTTTAATATGCATAATTAACTTAAAGTCTAAAGTTGATCTTTTTACCCAAATGTGTAAAGTTCTTAGAATTAATCCTCAGCACGTCTTTCATATTATGTATTACTGTCACAGATTTTTTTTTTTTTTTTTTTTGCGGTAGGCGGGCCTCTCCCGTTGCCGAGCACAGGCTCCGGACGCGCAGGCCCAGCCGCTCCATGGCATGTGGGATCTTCCCGGACCGGGTCATGAACCCGTGTCCCCTGCATCGGTAGGCAGACTCTCAACCACTGCGCCACCAGGGAAGCCCTCCTATCACGTATTTTGGATTTACCTTGTTTTTGTTTTTTTAACCCTTAACGTTAGACATTTTTAATGTTAATTCTCTTTATAGAGAGAATATTTGTAGTTCTAATTCTGCTGCTGCCGTTCGTACAGATTCTCAATCAGGTCACTTGCTTTTCAATGTCTCAGGTGAATTTTGGTGCAAGGATTCACCTTTGCTTGGGATCTTCAAGGGAAATGACAAAGCACTGGTTGAAGTCACCATCATTCTGGAGGAGTCTCGTGTGTGTCTCAGTCAGGTGCCCCAGGGTAGCAGACCCCGGGATCCTCAGAACGCACTGGAAGCATAAAGGCAAACCCAAACCAGAATGAAAGCAGGTTTGTGGTTACAAATTTAAGGGAGTCCTTTCATTTTTCCATGCAGAGTGTAAGCAAAGATGGCACATTTTCTCTAGTACTTCCTCTTCCTGGCAGGCTGATTTCCAAATCTGACGGGTGTCTGGCACTTTCAGTACTCTGGACTCACACGGAGGGAACCGTGACCCAGCACATCACCTTCAGGAGCCTGGATCCCTAATCCCAAAACGACAATTGAGGTCCTCCCTCAGTAACTGGGGTTGGGGTCGGGGACGTGTTCCAGGACCCCCTGCAGATACCAAACCCAAGGACGCTCAAGTCCCCTATATAAAAGGGCACAGTATTTGCATATAACCTACCCACATCCTCTGTATACATGAAACCATCACTGGATTACTTCTAATACCTAATGCCATGTAAAGGGTATGTGAATAGTTGCCAACATACAGCAAATAAAAGGTTTGCTTTGTGGAAATTTCTGTATTTTTTTCAAATACTTTCAATCTGAGGTTGATTGTATCTGAGGATGTGGAACCACTCAGTTTCCACCTTCCTCTTCTCTTTTGGCCCTGAGATCTTTCATTACTTTCTTTCAAACTCAATTATGGACTGAAATCCATCCCAAGAGAAAATGAAGTCAGAGAGGATTTCCTTAAGTCTTGGTTTTAGTCAAGACTCAAAGCCAATAAAGACATCTTTTGCAACTCAAAACTACAGTCACAGAGGCAGTCACTTCAAACAACAATGGACACTAAAAACTACTCCTTCAAGGCCTTTGGCTCCCAAGTTAAGATCACGTTGTATATACTCTTAGATCAGGAACTAATCCTCTCTTGACCAAACAGTGTAATAAAATGTTAGAACAGAATTTTACTCTGTGTGAGAACTCTAATTTGAATGAGAGAGATATACCAATTTCCATTTAAAATCAATATTATTTCCTGCGGGGTTTTCTTGTTCTTAACAATAATAAAAAATTATTATTTGAAAGTAATGTAACGAATGCCTCTGTGCTCTACGCAGTGTATTAAAAATCGTTATAGCTGAAGCCCCGATGATGACAAAACCCAGCCCTCGCGCTCAATGACTTGCAGTTTAATGGGAAAATCTAAGCAGACAGGGTAGGGGGTCCCCAGAGAAAGAGAACCAGGCCTGGCTTTCTTGACACAAGAGAAGCCATTTTTGACCTAAGCCATTTAGTGAACTGAGCCTGGCCACAATGCTTGCCCTTGAACAGGTCTCAGTTATTAATGATACTAAGGAAACAAAAGAATGCAGAAACAAAAACTGTTACCAGGCAAGGGAAGTAACAACAGCAGAGGATATATATCAGTTGTGAAGATTCCCAGTCCTGTTTCAGTGGTAAAGACTAGCCTGAAGCGCTTTCCTGAACTGTTTTACAGAATTTAAACCCTCCAGGCACTCAACCCCCCAGATCTAATGAAACCTAAGGGATAATGAGGTTAACTTTTCCTGACCCTCTTGACCTCAATTAACTAAAGCATGGACTCTGTTGACTGCCCAGCCCCTTCATGAATATGCACAGACCTTAGCTTAAAAGGTCTCGAGTTTTGCTGTGCGGGGAAACACTGCTTTGGAAAAGATCCCTGCTGTGTTCCTTACTTGAGGAAAGTGGTAAATCCTTTCTTCTGCTCTTTGCCTTGGTTGTCTTTGAGCTCGACACCCACCAAGAGTCCAACCCAGTTTTGGGTAACATGCAAAAATAGCAAATATAATTCAATATAATGACTTGGTTTACATACAAAATATTGACATGTCTTTCTAATGTGGAATTAATTGTCAAGAACAAACAACTATGGTACAAGTCATCAAATTTCTGAGGAAACTGAATCTTAAGAAAAAAAATCAGTTTCAGAAGTACAGTTTGATATAAATTACTTTCTGTTGAACGTCATTGGGTGATGCCGTAGATATATTTGTGAGCTGAAAGGCTAGATTTCTTAACTAAGGATATATAGGTGTATTCCTCCCATCAAAATGTGCCTCTGTGATTTCTTTTCCACCGAGTTACTGGGAACAAACGGGAGCAGAATAAACAAAGAAACATTGCTTTTTCTGTGCTTGCATCAAATGGAGGCAAAGAAAAGAGTGTAGAGACCATTTTTAGATTTGTGATACAGTTGTTTCTTCCAAATTAATTCAACTCCTTAAGTTTTTGCCTGTGATCGTTAAGTTTCTTCTCTGACACGCTTTTTATCAGCAACCTTGATGCCTTTTTTGAGAATGAACCATCCCCAATCACGAGTTAGTTGGCACTGACTCCTAACATCCAGCTCCCAGATGCTCCCAAATGAAGCCACCTGTTTTCTCAGCAACACCATCTCTATACAGGACCTGCATCATTTTCAGTTATTTTATCTGAACATCATTTTAAGGTAGCATCTTACTGATAAAATAATACAGGGTTAGATTTTTCCCCCTTTTTTCTTTTTGGAATAATCACAATTGAAATACTAACTCAACAACAAGGTCCTAGTGTAGAGCACAGGGAACTATATTCAATACCCTGTGACAAACCATGATGGAAAAGAATATGAAGAAAACCATATATATTTGTGTGTGTGTGTATATATATATGTATGTATAACTGAGCCACTTTGCTGTACAGCAGAAATTAACACAACGTTGTAAGTCAACTTTACTTCAATAATTGTTTTAATTTAAAAAAAAAATACTAAGTCTACCCCAATAGTATCTGGCTCACCTGAACCATACACATATTTTGTAAGTGAAATTTTTGTAGCAGTCAGAAACATCAAATTGGTGGTGTTTTCATCAGGATGATCAAAACAAGAACAGACACAAGACCTCTCTACTTTCATGAATAAGGTGTTTGCCTCTAAAGCTTATGTAATCTGGTATAGCACAGAAATCATAGCCTCGAGAGATAAAAGGTCTTGGAATTGAATCCTGACCGTTTCCACTGACTGTTAGCTCCA
This sequence comes from Globicephala melas, assembly GCF_963455315.2. NCBI lineage: Eukaryota > Metazoa > Chordata > Mammalia > Artiodactyla > Delphinidae > Globicephala > Globicephala melas. The sequence continues at coordinate 8,560,938 of NC_083334.1, read as the reverse complement.
TGGACTTGGACAAGTTAATCCTCCTTCTGAACCACATCTCTAAAGCAAGGAGAATAAGAATGAATGGAGTGACACCTGCAGGATGAAGAACCCAGTGCCTGATACTAAGAGTTTGTACAACAAGCTGAGGCTGTTACGTGATGCTGATGGTGATTCCTGTGAGAATTTTCTCCTCTGTAGCCTATGAATAATTGGTTAGTGTAGTTTCAAACATTGCCATAGTAACACATTAGTAGCGCATGTTCAAGAGGCATGATATTCCATTTTTTATTAGCGATACTATATTTGTGATGAGATAGTCCTGTCTTGCCACTTTTTTTTTAATAGATCTTTTTTGGAGTATAATTGCTTCACAGTACTGTGTTAGTTTCTGTTGCACAACAAATTGAATCAGCCGTATGCATACACACGTCCCCATATCCCCTCCCTCTTGAGCCTCCCTCCCACCCTCCCTATCCCACCCCTCTAGGTGGTCACAAACCACCGAGCTGATCTCCCTGTGCTATGCGGCTGCTTCCCACCAGCCAACTATTTTACATTCCATAGTGTTTATAAGTCGATGCTACTCTCACTTTGCCCCATCTTCGCCCTCCCACCCCATGTCCTCAAGTCCATTCTCTGTGTCTACCTCTTTATTTCTGCCCTGTAAGTAGGTTCATCAGTATCACTTCTTAAAAGATGACACAAGAAATATTTGAAGGTTGTACATGTTTCTAAAAACCCAGTTTAGTAAAATAACTATTGGTCCCGGAATAGTTTCTTCTCATAGATACAGTTAGTAAAGTAGTAACTAGTCACCTGCATCTAAGTGCTTCTATTTTCTAAAGCTTCATGCTTCTAAAGATCTCTAAGCATCTTACTCCAGAAGACTGGTTCCTTCATGTAGTTGGGTAGATGATGGTGACAATTTTATACCCTTCACTTTCCCATCCTGGCACACGACAGTCATTTATGCCAAAGCTGGTTGCCCCTGAAATAAGGTGGTCAGGGTCTTAAAACTGACAACCAATGAATATCCTGGGAGTAGGAGACATTCTCAGTAATGTCCAGAACTTTCGTTTGCCCAGATTGCTCTATGAACTTGGATAAGTTAATAATCTTTTCTGAGTCTCATCTACCAACTAAAGATAAGCATATAAGAATAAAGAAAGTGGCATATATACAATGATGAACAGAGAATGTATACAAGCACTGGGTATGAGTTCCATTTACAAACGTATTGGTTAAATAAAAAAATTGGAATAGGACAAAATATGCCGCTGAATCAGCACCAAATCTCAATTGTAATTGACAACGCATGAAAATAATAATTAGTTACAATGAAGACTGATCTATGTGTTGTTACGAAAGAAATGACGAGCCCAAAGTGGAGCCACTTGTGTTAAAAACAAGACAATACCTAACCTAACTGTAGTTACAACCTTCCCCAGGGATGTAGCCCTAACTGGTCAGTGTGGAATTTTCTGGTTAGCACCAATGAAGTAAAGTATCACATGGGCCCTTTCCATCTCCCAAAGAAAGATGAGGTATCCCCCTAGTAAGACTTTTGTCCCCAAAAGGAGATGACCTAATATGAAATCATACTTCTTTTCCATTTATGGCTTCCTTATCCTGACTTTAAAAACCTTTCCCTCTCCTTAGCTCTTTGGAACTCCTCTCAGCTCACTAGACGGAATGCTGTTCCACTCACAGATCATTCAGTTAAGCTAATAATATCTTTAACATGTACTGGGTTGATTTTTGCTTAACAGTATCAAGAAAAAATGATGAATAAACTATGAACCTAATGTCCATCAGTTCATTTGAATGAACTATAGAACGTGATTATTCTCTCAGACTCGCCTTGAATCAAGTCACTTCTGATCTAGATCCACAGTATTTAGAGCTCCTAAGTGCCAAATGAAAAACTGGCCTGTAATTTAATTTGACCAACACTACAGTAAGTCCCCTACACATGAACCTTTGAGTTGTGAACTCTCAAAGATGTGAACGTGCCCAGAGAAAGGATGAAGAGAGAAGAGGAAGAAGTAATTGAAGAACCGAAGATATTCACGACGCAGGAAATGGCAAGGGGACTTTCTTTGAGGAGGTACTGTTAGTTTTTGAGGCACAGGATGCGAACGTAAAATGGTACACGAAGGTTGCAGCCGCTGTTCAGATACAATTCAGTGCTACGGTGTCATCTATGATGAGCAAGAAAAGAGCTACTACCCAGACATCACTTGATCGTTTTATCAAGACGGTAGACAGAATTGAATCCAGCAAGGACCTAGAACCTGTGCCATCAGCGTCAGGGGTGAGTGAAATGGCAGCTCGCCCTCCGTCTCCTATTGCTGACGATCCTTCAGCTCTACCATCTCCCACCTCCCCTCCCTCCTCCAGTCAGTAACTCTTCTCGCCTGTTCACTCGATGCCAGCCCCTGTGTGCCAGCTGTTGTGCTCTACTACTGTACTTTTCAAGGTACTGTACCGTAAGGTTAAGACTATTTTTTGTGCTTGTTTTTTATGTATTATTTGTGTGATGTTTTATAAACCTATTACAGTACAGTACTATATAGCCGAGTGTGTTAGTTGGATACCTAGGCTAACTTTGTTGGACTTAACGAACAAATTGGACTTACGAACACACTCTTGGAATGGAACTCGTTCGTATGTAGGGGACTTACTGTATTATCACTTACAAAAATTGTAGGCCAGGGCTTCCCTGGTGGTGCAGCAGTTGAGAATCTGCCTGCTAATGCAGGGGACACGGGTTCGAGCCCTAGTCTGGGAGGATCCCACATGCCGCGGAGCAACTAGGCCCGTGAGCCACAACTACTGACCCTGCGCGTCTGGAGCCTGTGCTCTGCAACAAGAGAGGCCGCGATAGTGAGAGGCCCGCACACCGCGCTGAAGAGTGGCCCCCGCTCGCCGCAACTAGAGAAAGCCCTCGCACAGAAACGAAGACCCAACGCAGCATAAATAAATAAATAAATAAATAAACTCCTAGCCCCCCCCCCGCCAAAAAAAAAAAAATTGTAGGTCATTCAAAAACCTGTAGCAAAACTCCAAAACTGTATTTATTGCCTTATGAATTTTATGTATGTACTTCTGGATTATAGATAACATAAAACAAACAATGACTACTAGAGATAATTAAACAAAACAATGTTTTTAGGGAAAAAAATACACTCTTGTCAGCATTTGAATGGATGACCTAGCTTCTGGAAATTATGGATAGAGATGTTAGAATTAGAAAACAGATCGTGTAATTTGGTTGATAATTTTAAATATAGTAAATCAGTGCTTAGAAAGTTTCCTAATGTAATATTTACTTTCTTAAAGCCATGTTCTTTATATAGCAATTTAGCTAGCATAAAAGTCAGCTACTGATATACTTTCATAATCTTCCCATAGATAATGATCTCTAGGTAAATACAAAGTAAAATTTGAGGTAATGAATCCCGCCCCAGAGCCCAAGGGGATGGGGACCTACGGTGCTGATTCTTGACAATATGATTACCTGCTCGTGTATGTGTGCCCTTAGACATTCCTAATATGCCCACTCTCCTTGGAGATGTTCAGCATATCAGCTTGTACTGATTATTCATTGCTGACTTTAAGTAACCACTTTTTAAATTAAAGCTACTCCAAGCGCCAAAAATCCAGTGTTACTTGACAAATTAAAGGCTTTTAATATTAATTTAATGAACAGAGTAGTTACATATGCCTACAAAATGGACATCAAAATTTAGTATCATAGAAAATCTTTATAAAGTTCTTATTCTATTGAAGGAAAACCACTTAGGTCTTAGAAAAATTTGATTTTGGAAAAAAATACGTAGTATAATGAGCAACCAATTTGAAATTATTAATATAAATTCATTTATATTCAGTTATAGTATCTAATTTCTGTTGATTGATTAGATAGAAGCCAAATATAAATATCATAACTCATAAAAAATCCACTCAAGTTAAAACCAGGTAATTTTCATCTTCATAATCCTCCATTAGAAAATCAATTTTAAGTAAACATACTATGTTTATATATATATATATATCTCCCCACTAAGAGTCTAAAATGATCTGAACTGCATTTGAATCTTTTTGTTCACCATTTTACGAACTAACGTGATCCATAACTTGAAAGATACATTATCAAAATATTTATTCACACCAATCTTTCTTACAAATTTATAAATCATTTAATGTAGTAGCACAAAGACTTCAGATAAAACCTGAAATAATAAATCATGACTAAGTTACATTTATTCTAAAATTGAAAATATGATTCAATATTTGGAAATATTTAATCCAAGATGTTAATATGGAGGAGAAAAACAAATCTATATTAAATAGTAATCAAAAGACATTCAGTAAACGTTAATATCCTTTCTTGATTTGAATCAACAAATTGGGGGATACAAGAAAATAACATCTTATGTGAATTTCACAGAACGAAAGTCAGCATTAAACTTAATAATGAACAAGAAAGTATTTTTGTGAAAGACCCAAGAATAAGATGCCAACTTTCCTTAATGTAGTTTAACTTCTTGTTTTTCTCAGTGTTTTCCAATGCAATTAGATGACAGAACTAAATAAGGAGTATAATTATTTAGAATAAAAAATAAAATGTTCATTTCTTCCAGAAGACAAAAGAATCAAAAAATAGTAACTAGAAATGAGTTCAATAAAGTCACTAGTTAGGGAAAAAAATCATACTTTAACATATATTAGCCAGAACCATTTAGAAAATATAATGGGAAAAAAAATCTCATGCCAGTGTAACAAGGATTAAAATGTAGCAATAAGGATTTAAAACAAAGCCTTAGGAATATATTTAAGAATTGTGAAAGATCTATGTGAGGAAAATGGTAAACCTCTCCTGAGAAGCATACAAGGTTTAAACAAATGAGATACAGGCGCTAACGGATTTAAGTTCCCATATCTTAAATACTACAAATAGGGATCCTGCAACACAATACCATCAATGACGATAGGAACAGAAATTATTACTGTGCCAAAGTAACACGCAGCATCCTTGTTTAGTAGGTATTTTCACATCGAATATTAAAAATTAAATAAGTATCTCTGCATGCTTAGCATTTAGGTTTTAGTTCCAGTCATAGGCTCTACCCTCTTTATTATCTTATATGCCTTTATGTCATCACTTAAGATTCTAAAGACATTGCAGAAGGTTAGAAGATACTCAGCATCGGGATGTCTATTTTTGATTAGACAGTGATATATAAACTTGTGCAATGTATGCACACAAAAATAAAGTATATACAGTTAATTTCAATTATTAACAATGATCACAAAAATATTGTTCAGACTTAAAAAATTTTAACAAATAGACAACACTAACTGTGGTTGTCATATACAACAAATTAAATATTAAAAATATAAGAATATTTTTAGGGTCTTAATGCCTGAAATAAAATGGATTTACTCATTCACACCTAATATGTATTCCAACTACATTTTTAGCGCATCTTCCAGAGTAAGAACAGGGTTGAAATGATTGAAGAAAGCAGAAGGAAGCAAGCTACAGATGTGAGATCATTCTTGAAATCACATTCATGATTTCAGAATCTATGCAATTCTAAAATAGAAACACTGTTACCAAAAAGATCTCACTCAAGAACAATGAGACTCCCACTTCAAGATATATCCAAATACACAATATCTTTTCACAACAAAGTTATCTGGAGGCTTTGCCTCAAGTCATCATAAAAGGATCATCATTGTATTTAACAAGAATAATGGAAAGGTGAGTGAAACCTACCGGATATACTGAGTTCCCATACTGGAGATACTGAGTTCCTATACTTGAACAAATTGATGCCTACAGCTATGTGTAAAACAATAATGGCCTGAAGTTAATATCAGTTAGATTCTCCTTGGCTAACTTTCCTCCTGGGTCAATACACTTTGTTAATTTTCTCAAGGGAAAGTAATTATCGTAGCAGCGAGTAATGATTATTTGATACCCACAATGAGTCCAAAGTACTCCAAGGTGGTACCATCGCTTGTGTTTGTAAATATTTTATACTATTTAGAGAAACATGTAGTAATTTTATTATTTTATTTTTTAACATCTTTATTGGAGTATAATTGCTTTACAATGGTGTGTTAGTTTCTGCTTTATAACCAAGTGATTCAGTTATACGTATACATATGTTCCCATATCTCTTCCTTCTTGCATCTCCCTCCCTCCCACCCTCCCTATCCCACCCCTCTAGGTGGTCACAAAGCACTGAGCTGATCTCCCTGTGCTATGCGGCTGCTTCCCACTAGCTATCTGTTTTACGTTTGGTAGTGTATGTATGTCCATGCCACTCTGTCACTTCATCCCAGCTTACCCTTCCCCCTCCCCGTGTCCTCAAGTCCATTCTGTACATCTGCATCTTTATTCCTGTCCTGCCCCTAGGTTCGTCAGATCCATTTTTTTAGATTCCATATATATGTGTTAGCATACAGTATTTACTTTTCTTAAAGTAATTTTAAAATTGTATTTCATTTACTTTAAAGGGTGAAGACAATTATCCTCCTTTCAAAAGACTAGTTTGTAGAAGAGTAGCTATGTGAACACACACGAAGTTCACAGAAAACCTCAAATATTTCCAAATCCTAAATACAAACCAAAAAGGAAAAAAAAAAAAAGTAATTCACACATGTGAAGCTGAATTTTTTAGTTTTTAAACTTTTTTTCAGTGGTTTGAGAGATGACAATTTTATTTATTTATTTAATTTTCGGCTGCGTTGGGCCTTTGTTGCTGCATGCGGGCTTTCTCTAGTTGCAGCGAGCAGGGTCTACTCTTTGTTGCGGCGCGTGGGCTTCTCACTGCAGCGGTTTCTCTTGTTGCGGAGCACGGGCTCTAGGCGTGAGGGCTTCAGTGGTTGTGGCTCTCGGGCTCTAGAGCACAGGCTCAGTAGTTGTGGCTCACAGGCTTAGCTGCTCCACGGCACGTGGGATCTTCCCGGACCAGGGCTCGAACCCGTGTCCCCTGAATTGGCAAGCGGATTCTTAACCACTGCGCAACCGGGGAAGTCCTGAATTTTTTAAAGTTACATAATCAAATGACCACACTTAATTCAATTGCCAAAAGAAAAACCAAAACGAAAAAAAAACCTGTCTGCAAATTGTACAGTATTTAGATAGAAAGAGATTGCTAATTGGTTGATAATAGCCTCCTAGTAATTCCAAATGGCAGAGACTTTCATGAAACAAATCCCTTTCTACACAGAATGGTAATTCACGATGCACTGTATTTTCAGCAAGATTCTGGCTGTTTGGAGAATAAGAATTAGTCTCTCATCCCATTGTTTCATTTCACTAATTTATTCGATATATAAATGAAACATTTTCTAAATGAATTTCTTGATTCCAAAATAAAATACATGATTAAGTATATTTTCTCCAGGTATCCTATTCATATTAATGGTACTTTGAACCATATTCCTTAGGTTTTATTGCTTTTGATACTGATTGTGAATTTGCTCTTTCAAGTTCAATGATGTATTTTTATCAGAGCTCATGCACTCTGCTTATCTATGAATTTCTTTGAATATGGGAAGCATGTTTTATCTATTTCTAAAAAAATCCCCTTAATATATCTCATTCACCTGCAGTTTGGCTCCATTTTCTGCAATCTATGTAGAGCATCCTTCATATATATAATTCACCTAGTTTTCCCCATAAATGTATTCTAAATAACGAATGTGTCTTTATCATGTTCTGTTTCTTGCTACTCAGTCCACATTGCCCATTCCAAAACCAAATGCTTTTCTCAGTGCTCCTTCAGAGCTTATCAATTAAATTTGAGCTTATCAATTAACCAGGTTTTTTAAACCCTAATATTCATATTCTAATTAAAATACTACAAAATGCATCTGCATAAAAATTGGCAGAATCCAAGTTATAAGCAGGTGATGTCCAATCCAGTCTCCAGAGCTGCAAATAATGCCAATCCATCCTTCTCCTAAGTAATTCGTCTAAATCACTGCATCAGTACTGGAGATGATATCAAAGAATCTTCTTACAAAGGGAAGACAAAGGAAAGTCATTCCAGGAAATGTATATACTACAACCCAAGTCGGAGAAAGTAAAGGGTGACCTATTTGGGGAGCAGGAAATAGTCTGAAGGGAAGAAGCAGGGTTTGAGGGAACGACGATCCAAGAGAAGCCTGGGAAGAGAGCTTCTGACCCATGTTGGATGGACTTGAATTCTACAGCGCACTTGGACAGTCTTTCACCATCCGTGAAGACCTACTGAAACCTTATGAGGATTATAACACAATTGGTATTGTGAGTTTTTGATTGTGAGCAGGGAGGGTGGACTAAGGGAGGGAGACCAAGGAGAAGAGTCAGAATGAGTTAGAAGGTACTGAAGTACCAGGTGGTCTGCTGGAACCCACGCCGTGCATCTCCTTCCTGTTCCTCTCAGGCATTTTTCCCATTTTCATTTTATTCAGTACAGTTATCATTTATCAGTTCTTCACACTGGAGCTAAGTTTTACCATCAAACCACAATTTCAGCTTTTGTTTCTACTTGTCATCTGTGCATCGCCCACCCCCAATTCTCTCCTTCGACCTATTTACATTTGCTTTTCTACCTCTGGAACCACTTCACTTTTCATGCACCAGAGAGATGCTGGTGAGGTATTTCCAAGGAAGCATCCAGGCTTTTCTCCCCTCCATATGACACCTCTCCAGGCTCATCGGAGTCTCCTCTCTTGGACACCCAGCTGTGACGAGAGCAGCTTCAGTCACTATCTCTCTGATCACCGCACTTTTTAAAATCCTACTTCCTATTCAACCTTACTTTGATTCCGATAGAATTAAACTTGCCTCTCAATTGAAGATGGCATTCCTGTCAACTGAGCTGTTTCCCGTTGCTCTGTCTTATATTAAAAGCATCTGACTGTTATTTTTATCCATTATGTGAAAAGAGAAAAATTGTATTTGAGGCCAGCCTCACGCACGGTCCACACGGGACCGCGTGGGTCGCCGTGATTTTCCTCCCTCTGGTCCCTCTTGCCTCCTGTGCATCCTACATGCACTTCCTCACCTGTGCCTGAAGCCCCACTCCAAGCATTTCGCTCCTTCAGCTCAAGGTCGGATCTCTGTTCAAAGGAGACTCCCCGGGAGAGAAGGAGAACTTTAAACTATCACCAGGAATCCCCTCTTTTGTTAGATTGAATTTTAAACTCTCTTCTGAGGAGAGACCTGAGGGAAAAGAAAGAAGACGCTTCAGAAATCTAAAGGGGAAGAGAGTGGAAGGTGGAGGATGTTAGCTCTGAATTCTGCCCAGAGCTGACTGTGAGTTACAACCCCTATGGACATCACTGCATTACATGTTTTCATTTTGGGTAGAAAGACAGCAGTTGTGTGACTTGTAAATATCACTAAGTTTGTTTGCCATATGTGTGACCTCCGGGCGTTGTACGCTTTTTCTGAGACCCATAAAACTGTGTGTGCTCTTATACAACTCATTATCACCACCTTCCAAAGATTGTGAAATAGTTCATTAGCAGTACGTAGTTCATTAGTAATGAACATTAGCCTTGCTTGGAAAATGTAAAAAAAAAAAAAAAAAAAAATTAAAGCTCAAAAACCATTAGTTTTGCTGAGATGATCTTTGAAATTTTGTAGACGACTTTGATATTTCACTGGAAAAAAATTCACTATAATCCAATTTATTTATTTTTCCAGAGGAAAAAACCTGAGTCAGAATCAGGAGAGCCTCAATGAGCCAAAACGTCACCATCACAATAATATTTGAAAAGAGTGAAAAATAGTGGGAAAAAAACCCCCAAAACTCATGTGCCTGAGAATTAGCTCTATAGCGGAGAAGAAAGAGAAAGAAATAATAAAATGCCTTAATTTCCAGCTATAATTACACACACACACATTAATGGTATTTCCCTACTAAATCACAAGTCTACTATCATTAATATACTTAAAAGATTCAGAAATCAAAACAGTACATAAGACTTCATCACTTTTATAATATTATGAAGAAACTCAAAGCTGCTTAAAGGCCAAGAGTAGCAGACCTTCTTAAAGTCAGACCTGGGAGATGTAAGCTCTTACATGATTCAAGGTTGAAAGCCAGCTCCAAGTTCTGTGAGGTGATAAGAGCATCAACAAACATGAGTGGTGGGATTTAATCTATTAGTAGAGGTTGGCACGGTTTACGGATGGCTTAGCAAAGACAGGGGGCCAGTTTTCTTATGAAAGTAAAATACACGCACAGAAGACCAAGAAGGGGATGCACAGGGAAGTTACACCACTAAACAGCACGCGAGTCATCTAAGAGTCACTGAGGCTTCTTGCCAGTCTTCCCCCCTCCTCTCCCTCCCCCCGCTAAAGAGAAGCTTTGGATAATGTCTTAACATGTCATAGGTAGATAGATAATGCCACGTTTGGGACGTTTCTGCAGAAACGAAGAACACTTTCTGTCTGCTCTTAAGTTGTTTAGATACTATGGTCAGTAGACAAAGAATCAAATGTTAATCCAAGAAAATGATTAAGTTCAATTTTTTTAAAAGTTGAAGGAATATAGCAGAGTAGATTTTCATGTGCTGCCTCAGCTGAAACCCAAAAGCAGTATTCTTATAAAAACATGAAAATTGATGCTGGTTTATTATTGTTAATTAATAATAATACTATTACTCTCAGCCTTCCATCTGTAACTTTACATGTGATTCCTAGGTACTGGTAGTGTGATTCCCACACAGAGCTGCACAACATATATGCCTACCCCTTTCTGTGAGTTTGTGCACAATTACATACAACAAATCTTGCCCCATCCATCCCCAGGACTTGTAGTGTATCGATATCTTATTAAACGTCAGGAAAAAAACCCAAAAACTAAAACCAGGCTCCCATGACTACATAATCACAGATACAAGTAATAGAGAATTATAATATTTTAAAAATAATAAATAGAAACCATATGCTCTCAAATAATTAGTTTCAAATGAGTAATATCAGTTATTTACTTATAGCATTCCTTTATGATGGCAGGATATTTTCTTGTGTGTTAACTAAATTAGGTCAGAAATAATTACACTCTTTATAATACTTCAAAACTACTGTAGATTCCTATAAAATTTAATTGGGTAAAATTAAATCTTTGATCAGTAATTCCCCAATCAACTTTCAGTAGATGAAATGAGATTAGTATGAAATGTCCGTAATTCCAACTCAGTATTGCATACCTCTGCTCATGTCAGTCTTAATGATGAATTAATCTCGCACATAGAAAGACAGATAAGACAGAGACATTGATAAAACTTTAACAAGTTGCACTTCTATATAATCGGAGAGACCAAATCGAAGATATTTTGTAATAAACAAAATTAGTATCCAATGTTATTATTCATTACAAAGCAAGAAACACTACAAAACCTATGAAGCTAACTTCTAAATTTTACTCATTATTTTTTAAAAAATGGTGATCATAGTGTTGCCATTGCTTTATTTTGCTAATGGAGGTGTAAAACGTATAAACAAACAAAAGAACAAGATGACAGAGAAAAATTACCAATTTCTCTTTCCTTCATCTCTTAAAAGAGAAATTTGAATAACACATTGTAGAAAGAACATACTCCTAAAAACATACAGTCTTTCACAAAAAAAAGAAAAATGTAAAAATGCAATAATCAGAGAAGCTATGCTTTCCTAGGCAGTTACCCATTTTTATCTTCACTTCTTTTGAGAAGTGAAGATCAATATATTTTGAGAGTTAGGTAGCAAATGAGAGGATACCCAGTTAAATTTAATTTTCAGATAAGAAACAATTTTTTAGGATAAGTATTTCCCATTCACTGTTTACCTGAAATTCAAATTTAACTGGGTTTCCTGTATTTTACCTGGCAACCATCGGAAAGAGTGATGATTCACGCCAAAAGGCTTTTTACCGGGACATGTTATGTGTGGATTCAGTTAAGAGGTGGGAGGTCTGGGGCCAATTCCTGACATCTTGGCCAAGTGACCAAATCTCTGTAAGCTTCGGTTGGCTTACGTGTCAGCTGCCACTAATATCTGTACCTTCTTTAAATGGTGGTTGTGAAGGTGTATTAATGAAAGATGCACTGGGTGTTGAGAAAAGTGCAAGGATTCAGTAAGTGTTGACTACTGTCATTCTCACCGTTTTACTTTTATATAGGGTCCTTCAACAGCGCCTGGATGCAGAGAACGGCACTTATACCCTGTTACAGATAACTGAACACATTTTCCCATTATACTCCCTATACGTCACTTTAAAAACAATTACAGAGTGGCAGTAGAAAGCTGTGACTTTATTCTAGGACACACTTCATTATGATATTCAGCATATAAACAGCCCCTCCTCCACCGCTGTATTATAAGTTACTTTAACACTGACTAATGTATTTTCTGCAAAGCTAACTTAGGCGACAAAATAGGAACAGTGAGGAAAATATTTTACAGTAAAGTCCAGAGCCCTGAGATAATCAGTCCTACATTAGTACTATACCAGGACTATAATTCTTCTACCTGCTAACATCAGACATCTATTACCAAATATTACCTAAAGGGTATACATGGGAATGGCAGGCATATTTTTTCAAGTATTTTAGTTTTCTAAACAGTAAGCATGAAGTCAGGATTTTAAGCATTCTCAATACACTCAAAATTGTTCTGGTGCCCAAGAGCTGCAAATCTGTCACTGATCAGTTCCAAGTCTTTTCAGTGGCATTAGAGAAACACCCAAGCAAATAACTGTTCTTCGAACACATCGCAGATTCTGGTAACAGGTCCGTGTTTATAGGGAAGGTCTTCTGCTCTGGTCAGCAGTGTCTTTAAAATGCAAAGGAGTCAATGTGTCTTTCTCTTCTGAACCCATCTGAGATCTGTTTCCTATTTCTTGGAGGTATATCAAGTGTGAGGCGAACACATAATGTTTCATCAATTGCATCTCTAAAATGCCCCATTAACAGGCCATCGGGGATTATTAGGATTTTTTTATCAGTTGGGGAAATGGTGCACTCTCAACAAACTTCATATTTGCCTCACTTGAAACTAACATACCTAAAAGCTTTGCCCACAGATTTTCCGAAAGAACCCTTTGTATGTTGGTCACACACTTATTTTCTCAGTGAGGGCCACAAGCGTGCTTGTATCTGAACAAAAAGTGTAGGTTGTAGAATGCCGGTTATAAACAGCTAACAGGTCCTGCCACTGGGTTCCCACAAAGCTTCGTGATCTGAATACTTCCTTAAACAGCAAGATTAGTGATGTAAAGACATACATAAGAAGTCTTTGGCCCTTGTAAAGATAACAGATGAAGTTCAAGAGAAGAGTAGTTTTATGGCATGGCTATGTTTTCTTGGATACTTGGAATGTGTTGTTTTTAAGTTAAATTTTTGTCGTGTTTCCTTATTGATGCTGTTGATAAGTAAATATGGAAGGAATTAAAGAGGCATAACCTCTCTTTTATATGTCATAAAAAATGAACGACCAGAAGCTGTAGGCTTGTGTGTTGTGTTCTCCCTAAAAAAATAAAATTCTGTGCCAAGATAAAAAGAATCATCTTTCCACTTTTAAGTGAAGGAGAAAGGAGCATAAATATATTGCTTTGTGCATACAATACAATGCCCTTTATTTAACATTTAAGACAATGATCACAGATCATATTGTAGAAGGGCATGCTAAAAACAAGCACCTACACTCGTATTACAGTTATCACATTAGTTAACTTTCAGAACTTCTGAGTGTTTATAATGTGTCTAAATGAGAAAATAATTTGTATTTTCAACCTCGGTGTGCAAAAAAATCATATGCATAACTTTCTACTTTAAGAATGCAAATTAAAGCACAAATTATAAACATTTTGGTCTAACTCTGCAAGCCTTTTTTCTAATGATAATATTCGACATGCTTTCATCTACTGCTGGTAAGAGTATAAATTTGTACACACTCTGGAAAATACTTAGGCCACAAAACCAAGGACCCTCAAATGCTATAATAACCTTTGGAGGATCTATACTAATAAAATCAGATTTATATACTTCACTGAAGGTAAGTTACATGTGTTCAATTTAATGATTCACAATTTTTAAAGCTTATACTCCATTAATAGTTATCGTAAAATATTGGCTATCCTCCCTGTTGTCCTATATATCCTTGTAGCTTCTTTTATACATCCAGTCTAGATATCTTTTAAAAGTTCAAGAAAGTTCAAAACATGACCAAGATGCCGCAGAGTATGCATTTTATAACATGGAATATGATAATATTGGCACTGTTTAAAAAACGTTTCCTGTATAAACACTGAGGATACAGAGTCCCAGTTTAATTTAAATATAATCTATACGGATGTCTTCATCTATAGCTACGTTTACATCCATGTTTTGATATCCATCTCCAAAATGCTATTCAACTGTATCCTTAACAAATAGGTTCAAAGGTCCACAGAAAGGAATGTGACTGTGAGAAAGAAGAGATAATAAATGTAATTACTTTGTAATTTAAAGAGTGTAGACCTCCCTTGGGTTTTTTTTTTTTTTTTTGCTTGTTTGTTTGTTTTTTATAAACCCCACATTTGTTTATTTATTTATTTTTGGCTGTGTTGGGTCTTCGTTTCTGTGCGAGGGCTTTCTCTAGTTGTGGCAAGCGGGGGTGCCACTCTTCATTGCGGTGCGCGGGCCTCTCACTGTTGTGGCCTCTCTTGTTGCGGAACACAGGCTCCAGACGCGCAGGCTCAGTAGTTGTGGCTCACGGGCTCAGTTGCTCCGTGGCATGTGAGATCTTCCCAGACCAGGGCTCGAACCCGTGTCCCCTGCATTAGCAGGCAGATTCTCAACCACTGCGCCACCAGGGAAGCCCCTCCCTTGGGTTTTAAACTTTTCTCTTTTCTTGCCTCCCCTCCCCACCTGGACTTGATTTGACGGTGCCCCTCTTTCCTCCCTTCATAATGTTTTTCCATCATTTTTCGGTCACCCTCTCCAGTGCCAACTTAAATATGCAGTTTTATTTTTTTTATTTAATATATACATTTATTTATATTTATTTACTTATTTTTGGCTGCTTTGGGTCTTGGTTGCTGCGCGTGGGCTTTAGTTGCGGTGAGTGGAGTCTACTCTTCATAGCGGTGCGTGAGCTTCTCATTGCCGTGGCTTCTCTTGTTGCGGAGCACGGGCTCTAGGCGCGCGAGCTTCAGTTGTTGCAGCACGCGGGCTCAGTAGCTGTGGCATGCGGGCTCAGTAGTTGTGGCGCACGGGGGCTTAGTTGCTCTGCAGCATGTGGGATCTTCCCGGACCAGGGCTCGAACCCGTGTCCCCTGCGTTGGCAGGCGGATTCTTAACCACTGCATCATCGGGGAAGTCCCCAAATGTGCTGTTTTAAATAAGAATAGTTTCACCTTTCACTTCTGCCAAATTTCCATCTATATCCACATAATTCACTTGACTTATCAATATTGAGCCTCACGCTACTACTTGTTAAGACATAAAATTTTTTATTAGGTAAATCATACCTATTCATTCACCTTACTGCAAGTATATGCAGAACCAGCTCATTTGTAACATGCATTTATTTACGCAGGAGTGACTGACACCAGGGAAAACCTTGTCCTTAAAGTGCTGACATAATTCACTATACCTTTGCAATTATTAGCTTTCACTGCAGTAACTGAAATCTTGCCTTTGTATAATCCTTGATTCTATTTTTCTTAATGTCTATGTATTTCCTCAAATGATATAATCTATTCTTGAATTTCAGGCTACATTTCTTAATTTATATACCATTCTAGTGCTTTAGACTCTACCTGAAGTAAAATGATTAAAATTCACTTTTATTTTCCACGAACAGAGCTTAAAGATTCGAGAGTATTAAAAAGATGATGATAACGTCTAATAAGCTACAGCATGATTAATAGGTGATTCAAAATTAATAAGTAAGCTGATCTACACAATTATAAACCATATTAAATACGAATACACATTGGTTTACAAAATGGAATTTAATGTAAGGCAATCATACATATATATCCATAGATACATATATACACGTGTAAAATCTAATTTTTAGAAAAATAAAGGCAGTGTTTGGGAAGTAAATATGTAATGAGCTGATATTAGATAACATATGGCTATTTTTCGAAAATGATGAAATAAATTCATTAATGAGGAATCAAAAATGATTTATACGTTTAACATGAAGACAGTAGCATTTTAATAGCTTATTGAACAGTCTGCCGCCCGGAGACCTACACTAAACCATGTGGCAGCCTTGTGGCTTTATTAGCACGACTTGTAATTGGACAAAGGACTAAACTGTGATGATTATGTAACTGACTTTCTTTTGTATTCATAAACTGGCCCTTCGGGTATTTACAGAATAAAAGATTTTAAATCACATTCCCAATTTCAGCATAACTGGAATAAAGGAGAATCCCCTAGTGTAACTATTCTGAGAGTGACAACACTCATGCAGTGACACATGTCCTGGTCTGTATTAAAGCTCTGTCACTATCTGTCACTATTAAAGCTCTTTTCACTACCTATCTGTCACTAGACTGATACACTGATATCACCATCTACTGATAGCTGTTGAAGCTGAGGTATGGACACATACCTTCCCATAGATATCTCTACTGTTTTTATGTCTGAACATTTTCACGATCAATTCTTTACAAAACTGCAGCCGTATCAGCCAACTTCTGAGCGCCTCAGTTTAGGCGTGAAAAGGAGATTATCTGACATGAGCAAGCTTATACTTCTCTCTCTTGCTGCACAACCTACACACAGACAGGTGCAGGCACCCATAGAGACAATGCCACAAACACACAAACCATGCTTGTAAACACTTCCCTAAATTTAACATAAAAAGACAGCTGCTTCAAACATATCAAAAAGAAACACAGGGCTAGACAGATAAAAAGCACACAAATGTCACATAGCTTTCCTTAAAGAGCAATGTTGAGTTCATCACTCTATAAACGGGGGTAATAAGTATAGCTTTAGCTCAGCACTCTTACTATGATTCTTCTCCACAGAGGGTGCAATCTCTTCAACACAGACATTGACTAAGAGGTTAAAAGCAGAACTCCTTCAAACATCTTAACGCTGTTCAAATTATAACTGGGCAAATTTCAATATACATTTTATACTACTTGCATTCACAGCATATTCCCATGCAGTATTTCTAAAATACTACTACTAATACTAATAATTCTCGTGGAAGACAGAGAAGCAGGCCAGTGGTGCCAGGCTGCATATTTTTGATGATAAAAAGCCTGAGCGTTCGCCAGCTGCAGCTTGCCGTCAGTAAAAGTGAATCTGAAACAGATGCCAACCGCGTCAACAGCTTGAGTCCTATACATTTTTTATTAGGCAAAGACACAAATCAAGAGAAAAGGACATAGATGCAGAACACATCAAAGTATGCCGCTATTTCACTCCAACACGTATGGGTCTATCGGATGCGCTCTCCCCTATCTAGAACGTTCCGCCCTGGACGCTAGAAAACCGAGACCACTGGTTAAGAACAAATCCCTTTCCTCTGTATGCTCTCCTTTGCCCAAAACTTAAACTTTAGTCACTTCTGAACTGCTCAGACATTTGTTTAGAAGAACTTAGGAGAGGATGCTAGCACTGCCCACAGCAATATAATGGGAGCTATCAATGTAATTATAATTTTCTAGTGTCTACATTAAAAAATAAAACAACCAAAAAAGAAACAGGCAAAATATTAATAACATTTATTTAACACACTGTACACAGAACATTATCATTTCAAATTATAATCATACGAATATTAACTGATGTGTTTGTTTCCACTTTCTGGATGAAACGTGCACTTACAGCACATCTAAATTTTGCCTATGAATACTTTTCTGGTACTTAGGTTTCATAAAATTTATAATTGAAAAAGTAGATATGCCTACCTCAATTCTCCCAAACACACTTAAAATTTGACAATAATGGAATCGAGCGTTGGTTTTTTTTAAAAAAAGTAAATCAATTTAAATGGAATTAAATAAAAATGTCAATCTTACAGGCCCCTAGGTGGCGCTATGTCCGAGGACCCTCTACACCAATCAGAATGTTTTCAGGGAAACATGAATAAAACGGACCTCAGAAAATAAATCTGAAAAGACCTGAGTCTCCAGAGTGACCTCTGGGACTTACAACAGTCTCCCAACGGCAATATGGAAACTAAAAGGAAGAGGTGGAGAATTGATGGTCACTGAAAGAAGAGAGAGGCCAAAGATCACACAATAAAAGGACTGCAAAGAAGATCTGCCAGGCAGTGGTCTTGCACCAAAGACAAATACAAAGAAATACCTTAATTTCTCAAGTCGGAACTTATGAAACTGAAGTTCCAGTAGGGAGATAAATTTGAGACTAGTAAGCGCCATTAATAGGTTTTTTTTTGTTTTTTTGTTTTTTTGTTTTTTTTGCTGTACGCGGGCCTCTCATTGTTGTGGCCTCCCACATTGTGGAGCACAGGCTCCGGACGCGCAGGCTCAGCGGCCATGGCTCACGGGCCCAGCCGCTCTGCGCCATGTGGGATCTTCCCAGACTGGGGCACGAACCCGTGTCCCCTGCATCGGCAGGCGGACTCTCAACCACTGTGCCACCAGGGAAGCCCTATTAATAGGTTTTAAATCTGTTAGGGTATAGTACATATTTCACTAAAATATTTTTTCGCATTAAAGCTCAAACGAAGGACTTTAATGTGAAAAATATTTTAGTCAAATACGTCCTAAATCCTAATGTAATAAAACCTTCGACCAATGTGAGCATTTATTTTTCTATTCCATTTTTTAATCTAAAGAAAAATGTAAACAAGTTTCATCTTATAATTTATATATTTGTACATCAGACTTTCTTACTTGACATATAATTCCATGTAATAATACCTATATGTAACATATACACCTTATGTACATATATATGTAAGGTCTATGTATTAACTTCAAATGTGATAACATTATATCCCTACTTTGTCTTCAAAACACATCATCGAAAAATGAAGCAATCATCTTACCAAAATTTAATCTTATTAAAACTGTAAAATGTTAATTGGCTACCACTGCCTCATAAACACACATACCATGCATAAAAATTTGCAGTGCAGGTGATAAAGCAAAGGCTTATAAAGGTTAAGTGACCTATTGATGACACAGCAGCCAGTAAATGTGGTACTTGGACCCTGACCCAGGGCTGCAAATGGTAAACCTCATCCACTAGAGTAAGGTGAATTTATGTTTTCTTGAAACGTGGTAAGCCTTTATCATAAATACTTTTTTCATTCAGGGTGGAGTAACCTTAGGGGAAAGATTCTTTTATTAATCTAAAAGCATTTTAAATGTTTTAAACATTGTAAAATACGGTTCAAATACTAGTTGAAAATAGATAAGGGTTTGTTTGGAAATGTTGCCATTTGCTTCTGAAGTACAAATAAAAAAGTTAACTCTTAGAACTGCATAGAAATGTACATTTCGCCTATTTGAACTTGTCGCTTTACAGACAGAACGCAAAGCTCAGGAATACCCAGGCATGACCAAGAGCCCAGATCAGAACATAGCTCTTCTGGCAGCCAAGAGGGGATGCTTCCTCCCTTGTTACCTTGGACTGGTGGGCACACTGATGCCCAAAGAATGTCCTCCTTACTAGAGAGTTCCTAACAGCAAGGTAAAAACGGCACATTTGCTGTTTTATTTAGTCTGTCACAGAAATCTCACCACCTGGAGTCTGTGCAGTCAAGACACTAGTGCATTTTCTTCTTATGTAGCATCATAAAAATCCTATGAAATGGGTTGATCTTGGAGGGTTATAAGCAGGGAGAGAGCAACCGTCCATCCTTCAGTTCCATTTATTCAAATACCATGTAAGAACTGAATGTGACAGCATCGTAACAACTCATTTATAATCTATGTAAAGAAAGCACTGTTAATTACTTGTGGAGATAATTTGTTTAAATGGCAATATTTTGAGAGCTTCCTGTAGTAATTACACTTCATATTGGAGTCAGGTATGTATCTGCGTCAATGAAACATCACTCCGAACCTGACACGCATTTTCATTTTCTGAAGATCATAATTAGATTTTACATTAGTGTTTGAACTTCCTGCCGGTCAGGGCTTGCTGTTTAAACATTTTAACTTCAACTAGGGACCTGGAGTTTTCAGACTCCCTTATCCGTATCATGTCATTCTGAGATACGGTCATTCTCCTGGACTACCCGCCTGACTGTATTTCCATTTCCAAAGCGCTTGAGAGCTAGAAACAGACTACTTTTTAATGGAAATACCCTGTTTTTAGCAGACTTTAAAAACTGCTACCAGTAATTATGGATGGAAATGCTAAATTGTTGGTTTAGTGCAAGTATGTTGAGAGTCTTTTAAAAACATGGTACTGAAATTCTTCCTCCAAATGATTTTCCCCCTAAATTTAGATTTCAGACATCGACTCTCCTTTAGCAAAGGAGAATGTGAATGCAAATTCCCCACCTCTGGCCTGCATCTGATTTTGTTGATTTCTTTGCAGCCTGAGTTCTTTACTCTTGTCATGTGCAAATGCAAACATCCTGGCCATCTGAACAGTACAGGTATATCATACACTAACTTAATTATAAGAACAGACTCTTTTCATTTGAGTACAGGTTTTCCGAATGCAAATCATCTCTTACATTTTTCCTCCCACTTTGTATAAATATATTGTCCTGGTTTTCTGCCCAAGATGCCTACCTAAGGAACAATCATTTTATAGAATGATAGGTATCTTATTTAGTTAAAAATCTTCAACAAATAAACTAGGAAATGGAGGCACAGGGAGGGCAAGCGACTTTCCCAAAGACACACAGCAAACGAATGATCAACCCATACAGGCACATTTTTTATTTTTTTATTGGCCAAGGTATATTCGATCAGATTGAAATTCCAGATGAGAACAACCACCACAAAAGGAAAATAAAAAGAAAGCATCTGTTCTTCACCCACCCTCCCTCAGACACACTGCTCACAGTTTGATACACTGACTTCCAGACTCTTCTCAATGTATTTATATATATTTGCATCCCAGACCTTTTACAGTTCTCAATACACTATTATTAAGAAAATGTTATCTTTAGTGAGATATGTGGGCTTCCAGGAGAGAGACCTCCAAGCAGTGTGACCTAGTTGTCACTCCCCACGTTACTTTTGTACACCGTGTCCATCCATAACAACACACGTTCTTGTTAAACATACTTATGATTTGTACGGTAAGCCCAATATTTATTGGGCAACTGAAACAAAACATTTGACATTCTCAGGTGAGGTGAAGACGGTAAAACCTGCAGGAGGAGTTCTCTGAGTGTGGACCTTACACTTAAAGCAGGTAAAGAAGATCAAAATTATTCTTGTAACAATAGTAAAACCTTATTATTTTTTTCCACTGTGTTGGCATCGACCCTGACGTTGCAAAAGCAACTGTGGGTAAAACTGCTGATGCCTGTGCACAAGTTAAGACAGTGGAAGCAAAGTGTAATGATATTTATTAACTGGATTCTTCCATACACACTCTCCCCCTTAATGTTGACCTTGGCATGTCTTTCGTGTCACAACACAGGAAGGACCCATAGCTCCTCAGCTGTGCTCTGAACAAAGAATGGAGATTGTTTCAAGGGAAAAACCTTGTGCAACTTTTGAATTTTGAATTAAGCTTTGCCAGGGAACACTTTTTATTTGAAAGAACTATGATGGTAACAAACTACAGTTATTTGGAGTTGGGTATTTTGCACACGTCTTGAAGATTAATCTGACCCTTTAAGGAAAACAACCGGCAATATTTTTATAGGTCAGTGAAAAAAACGTGAGCCTTCAAGGGGAAACCTAGGGTTCTGCTATCACTGTGTTACCTTGTTTGCTACGGTGAACCAGAGAGCCTCCCTGGCTAAAAGATGCGTCTGATGGGTGTGGTGAGGTTGGCACCTAATGGGATGTTGAGGATGTGGAATTAATGGCATGAGGCAAAGGCAGTGTAACTCTATGAACCGACAGTATTTTTTCAAATGACCAATGTACGTTGTAGTCAAATTATGCATGGATCAAAGACCTCTCAGAGTGCAAGACAGACCAATATATTTTAAAGTACCAGAGTAGGAAACATTTACTCATACTATTTGGATATCACAGAAAATACAGGAGCTGATATAAGAATCCAGGTGTATTCTTTGGAGCCATCTGTTAAGAGATTTGGAAAAATGTACACTAACACCATTCTTGCCAGTAGTTAGTTTTGGTTTTAGAAAATATGATTATTCTTAATAAAAATATGTTACTATTGATAGAGCTCACCCAAATCAAAGTTCTTTGGAGTCATCAATAATTTTTTACTTTTTTTAAAATTGAAGTACAGTTGATTTATATAATATTGAACTATTTTCAGGTATACAGCAAAGTGATTCAGATATATATATATATATATATTTCTTTTTTAGATTCTTTTCCGTTATAGGTTATTACAAGATAATCAATCATTTAAAAAATAAACCTTTTACTCTGGAAAATTTTTAAATGTACAGAGAAGTTGCAAAGGTAATAGAGTGAGTTGCTGTGTAGCCCTCCCTGGCTTTCCCCTAAAGATAACATCACGGTCGTGCGTTTGTCATGCCTAAGAAGCCAGCTTTGACACATTGCTGTTCACTCAATTCCAGACTCTATTTGAATTTCACCAGTTTTTTCATCAATGTCCTTTTTCTGTCCCAGGGCTGAATGACTAAACAATGCATTTAAGTCATCAATAATTTTTAATTATTGGGATAAATTAGGAGGTTGGGATAAATATATACATGCTACTATATATAAAATAGATAACCAACAAGGCCTACTGTACAGCACAGGGAACTCAATAGTTTGTAATAACCTATAAAGGAAAAGAATCTGAAAAACAAATGTGTGTGTGTATGTGTATATGT
Source organism: Globicephala melas (assembly GCF_963455315.2). Taxonomy (NCBI): domain Eukaryota; kingdom Metazoa; phylum Chordata; class Mammalia; order Artiodactyla; family Delphinidae; genus Globicephala; species Globicephala melas. The sequence continues at coordinate 8,538,020 of NC_083334.1, read as the reverse complement.
ATGTGTGTGTATGTGTATATGTATGTGTGTGTATGTGTATATGTATGTGTGTGTATGTGTATATGTATGTGTGTGTATGTGTATATGTATGTGTGTGTATGTGTATAACGGATTCACTTTGCTGTACACCTGAACCTAATACAACATTGTAAATCCACTTGACTTCAATAAAAATTTAAACAATAACAACAACAAAGAGTATTAAAAGGTCCTGAGACTGAAATTTGGAGAATTCCTGCTCTACGAGAATGTCTCTGTGAGCTGATGACACCTGCCCTCCAGCCACCGTCTAACTCTTGCCACACACCGCCTATTTTTACCTCTAACGTACACAGCAGTATAGAATACAAGCTAGATTTAAGTACATTTCCCTGTTTCCAGGTTTCCTGAATTCAATTTCTGGATCGACCACTTCTTTAGCTGTATGATCTCAGGCGAGTCACCTACAGATGAAGGTAGCTCAGTCCCTTCACCTGTAAAATGGGGCCACAACAGCACCCATTTCAGCTTTGCTGTGAGAGTTCATAGAGCAATGCCAAGGGTACAGGAAAGATTCGACTCTATTACCAACAAGATAATAGAGCTCTTCCTTGTAAATATTCAGGTTGTGCAGAACTTTCTACTCTGAGGATCTCATCCCCTTCTCGTATATTGGGGGGGGGGGGAGGCGGTGACCCTGTTAAAGTTCAGAACGCTCGCATCCAACCTGGTTCCATTACACAGAACATCAAGGGCAGCCTTCAATACCACTTAATTCTTATTTAAATAATCAAATTGCTCCCTGAAGCGATGTGCATTCTTTCCCTTTAGACCTCACGTATAAGACCCGTAAGAAACCTCAGTCTCATACCTTTCTGGTGGGAGATGGACTTGTGGCCAAAGTTCTTAAACCAAATTTATCATTAGAACTACCCAAAGTATTAATGCAGAGTGATGGAGTGATCTAGGAAAAATGGGCTTTCCAACTAAATGGAAAATGAAGGCAGAGGTATTGTTCGGGCCTATCTGGGCACAGACTGGGCTCTCTCTCCCTGGGTGGGGAGAAGACCTTGCCGATGTTGAGTCTGGATCAAGCAACTGGAGAACCTGACTTCACAGACATTTCCCTAAATGCAATAGCACAGATGGTGCATATCTGCTTCCCTTGAATGGCAGTGGAGCAGGAAGAATTTTCCAGATCCAGCCAAACAATCAGGGCCCTTGGCTTCTGCCTGTCCCGTTAGGGTCCCTGGAGGTCATGTACCCTTGCTGAGACTTCCCACCCCTGCTTCTCTACAGTGTGGCCATCAGGTTTCACAGAAGCAAATGTATCCTTGGTGATACAAGATCCTGCTCATAAGGCAATCCAAATGAACCCTTTGAAATCCTATCTGCACAGATAATTCTACATGAATCTCTTTTTTTTTTTTTTTTTTGCGGTACGCGGGCCTCTCACTGTTGTGGCCTCTCCCATTGCGGAGCACAGGCTCCGGACGCGCAGGCTCAGCGGCCATCGCTCACGGGCCCAGCCACTCCGCGGCATGTGGGATCCTCCCGGACTGGGGCAAGAACCCGTGTCCCCTGCATCGGCAGGCAGACTCTCAACCACTGCGCCACCAGGGAAGCCCGAATCTCCTCTTTTAACTGACTAAGCTGTATCTATGGTCCTGTGATTCCACATACGTAATGAGTCACCTTTACCTCTGACATAGAGCAGGTTTTTACCTAGCTGTGTCTGTTTGGGCTCAGGGGAACTCACAGTTACATCCCTAAGCTGAAAATACTGTGGGACAGATAATTAATATTAGTTATATGACTGCTGACATCTTAATGAAATACATATATAAGTTCGTAAGTCCTCTCTGGTTCCATTAAATAAAAAATAAGGTATAGTTTTGCCCTAATTTCATACTTTGTAACTCCCTGTTATGGGCTGAATGTTTGTGTCCCCTCAAAATTCATATGATGAACCCCCCGCAGTGTGAAGGCAGGAGGAGGAGGGCCTTGGGAGGTGATGAGGGTTAGATGAGATCATGAGGGTGGACCCCCTCATGAATGGGATTAGTGTCCCTGGAAGAGTCAGGATGGAGCCTGCATCCCCTCTCTGCCTCCGAGATGCCATCTGTGATCTGGAAGAGGGTTCTCACCAGACACGGAATAGAGCAGCAACCCAATCTCAAACTTCCAGCCTCCAGAACCATGAGAAGTGAATTTCTATGGTCCATAAGCCACCCAGTCTATGGTGTCTTTGTTAGAGCCAAACAAGCAACGATAGTCCCTCTTGCCAAACTCCATTGCACCTGTATGCCATGTGTGCCATTTCTGGGTCACTGTCATTCAGTGAGGGAGTCTGTCTTTCTAGTCCACAGTCCTCCTGACTTTGGCACGTTCTGGTGTTCCACAGAAAGATGTTTTCCCCTTTGTTAATTGATTCAACACTGAAGCCCTCTACCAAGGGCTCCAGTTAATGTGTGATGGAGAAGCAGAGTGAATTTTATCTCAACTTCATTGTGATGTTAACTACCAATGTCACTTCTTTGCATAGGACAGTTGTGACACAGGAAGGAATGCATCCTTCCAAAACAGCCTGGGCTTTCTCATCAGTGCACTTGGGATCAGAGCCTGACGCCATCAGCGATTATCTGCGTCTCCTTGAGGACATCCCCCGACCTCACTAACGATAGTTTCCCCTCCATGAAATGAGAGGGAAATAGTACCGACTCTAGGCTTGCTGTGAGAATCAAACAAGAGAACTCACGTACGGCTTTCAGTACACACTCTGGCATGTAACATTTGATAAATATTAGTTTTCTTTCGTAATACCTATGTGTCTGGAAATATTTCCTAGAAAAACCAAAATGCATCTTCCCATCGCGGGGGCTGATGACACGGAATCCCACTTACTTCCGTTGCGGTGGATCAGCTTAATGATTTGATATGATTTGTCCCCAAAATCCCCAGAAGCAGCTGTATGAGGCTCACAGTGGTTCTTAGTCAATGGCTAAATTTCGCTTGAAAAATGGGAAAATGGATTCAGAGAATGATTGTCCACTAAGACTTAATAACTTGAGGAAAAAATAAGTCTTCCTCTACCCTGACTCATAAATGAAGGGAACCAGAGATATTCCGCACCTAATCTGTAGACATGGGCTGTGTGGACTTACCCTCTGCAACCTCAAAAGAGACAGTTTAATTTTACTTACACTGCATTAGGTGTTTTGACTCTGTTTCCCAGAAAGTTCTAACATTCTCCCCATACTTTCCCTGATTATAATCGGTGTTTCTGTTTATTTTCAAGTAAATCGAGTACATCTGGAGCAGCTAGTTTACTGGTTCCTGTTATGGAAACACAAATAACCTGGGAGAATAATATAAGGGGAAAGAATCCCATGACAGTCACACAAAATATTTCTGATACCCCTTTACCACCCTCCATGTGCAAGGAGTGACACTGGACGGGATAAGCCCAGGACCTCCTCCCACTTCAGTTTTATACTGAACGTTTGGGGCCACGCAGGTGGCAATGCCCCTTGCCGTCACAGCTCATTAAGAGGAGACTAACATTTTAAAGCTCACACTCCATTCCTGGGATCAGGCTAAGTACTTCACTTAATTCAATGGGCACCTGTGGCCCCGAGGTGGGTATGATTACGTGTCTTTTTGCCAGGGAGGCGTCTCTGAGGGTTGGCGAGGCTGAGTCACACGGTCACTGGACATGTAACCAGTCCGCCGAGTGAGCACGACTCAGAGCATCTGTCCCCTGACCTGTCCCGGCCCAGGCCTTCCGCACACACAGTGGGGGGCGTGAGGGTGACCTCAGGGCATCCCAGCTTGCTCTGAAACTAGAAAATGCCCTACAGTCGTTTTCAGTTGCAAATACTATCTTGTTCCAGAGAGTCAATATCCAGACCACATAATAGACTTAGAACTTGACTGCAAGTAAAAACTTCTTCCGCCCGACCCCGGTGCCATTAGAAGGGGGAAAGTCTACGGTTCTGCGTTTTCACTTTAGCTTAATTCCACCTGCTTGGCTACCAAGCTTCTGTCCCCTCCAGTGTACAAGTGGGAGGGACAAAACGATGGTCAGTCAGGAGAAGCATCCCTTTCTGGGTGGTACTGTCACTGGGTGGTTTTGTCCACTCCAGGTCAGAGGGTCTGGGGCGCTTCCATGGGCTCCGAGAGACCCACCGGAAACACTTAGTTCCCCTCCTCTGACGTGGAGGCCGTGTTCTCCTGTGGCCGACAACACCCAGCCCCCTCCCGACAGACTCTCTGCTAGGTCTCCTTCACCCCTTTAGTCCTCCTGAGCACACCCAGGTGGCTCCAGGGAGACGATCCGATAGGGACGACGTACAAGATCCCAGCTTTGTCTACACACACTCAAGACAGCCGAGGGGAAATGACAGCCACCTCCCGGCGCTGCTGATGGCGGAGCCCCAAGTTGATCTCCACACGCCCTCTTGTTTTCCAGCCGCGAGTGGGGATGTTGGGACCTCATGTCCCGCTCACTGCAGGGAACGTAAGTTCAGGGGCTTGTGTGTGAATCTGGAGCACCTGCCACCAGGTTTACAGTGAGGGGTCTTGCCACCAACTCCCTCTGCCCCCAAACTCCTCAACCCTCTGACCCTGGATGTGGAATTCCTCATAGCTGGTCTTCGGCCGCATCTGCCGTTTCAAGATTTCTCAGATGCTCAGTCCCACACCCCCTTCAAGATCCAACGCCGGCTGGATGAACCTGTGGGTCCACACTGAGCAGGGCCGCGTTTTCTCACGTCATGGAAGGGCGGGGCCAGGGCACCGGGTGTGACGGATTATTTTAAGCATAAATAACAGTTCATTAACAACTATATTTGGAGTTCCTGCTCCACGTCTAATATGAAATTACACAGATTGGGTGGTGCTTATCAAAATGGTGATCTATGCACATCCACAGAAAGCAACCATATGGTACCACCTTTCAGGCTATGTGTTCAAGAAAAAATGGCGACACCGAGGATAAAAATAATGCACATAACGGATGGAAATAAAACCAGTTAGATTTGGTATAACATCAAAAGAGAGCTCTTCAAAATGAATGGAGTATAAGTCTGTTCCAATTCCAAAGCCCATTCTAGGGAAATCCACACGTCTATATACCAGTCAGTTTGTGGGAAATATCCCTGCTCCCCAGCTTCTAGATAACTCCCCCTCATTCTCCAGGTTCTGATGTTACGATCATTTCCTCAGGAAGCCCCCTCAGATCAATCTGCCCTCATTCCACCCATCCTACGTGCTGAGAGTATTACATAACTTCCACAAAGTTTAAATATGTTTATGTCTTGTGAACGTTAAATAGATTTACATCCATCAAAATCATTTAGAGCAGCTAGAGCGTTAAATAATTGTGAGAAGGAAAGCACGATTTCCATTCTCAGAAGCACAAATGCCAAGGGTCAGAGATGGGCAGGTTGGAATCACTACACAGTGATGCTCTAAGTCATCTGAATGTGGGGAAACAGGTCTAAGGATGTGCAAATTGGCCAGATTGGGAAGGTCTTTCTAACTTGAGATTCAAGCTTGGATGTTATACTGTAGAGGAAAAAAAAAAAAGGTGTTTGAGGATTAGAGAAACCATCCTCTGTACTACTGGAAAAGGAAGGACAAATTTGTTTCTCTAGTTACAGAAAATACGGGAACAAAGTTTCAGAAAACTTGCTAATAACTTCTAATTCCCACATTTTTGGCAGTTTGCCAAGAGCAGTTGGCGTCCATGTTGGGAGACGTTTTCTGGGGCAGAATCATACTCGTGATCATAACCCTGGTCGAAGCAGCAACTTCAGTTACAAACTAATGGGCATATGATGTAGATTATGCTCACTAACTCTGCCTACACAGCTACAGTTCCATTTAGATTTCCATTCTGTAAGTTCAACTTTACTTGTAGCAGGAAATTGTAGTTTGTAATTTAAAAAAGAAAATTTTGAAGCAAAGAAAAAAAATACCCATCTGTCTCTTGTGACTCAGCCTGCTTATTTCTGTCCTGTATAATTCTAGCAGCTCACAACTTCAACTAAAATACTTCCAATTCATTCCTCTCTCAAACTGAGAGGGATAAAACTTCATCTTTTCATAACTTATTCATTAAATATTTGTCATAATGTCAAAATAAGAGCGTATCTGTATCCTTGTCCAAAATATTATGATTAGAATAATTGTATTTATTTTGTATAAAAGGAATACGACTTCTAAATATGTCTACAATGGAAATGGACATCTCTTAATAAATATGGTTTGGGGGTGATTTAAATTCTCTTTAATGTTGCTCTAAAATACTTTATTAGGATGAAGATAAAAAAGAAAGCTTTAAAATAACATACGCAGGGGCTTCCCTGGTGGCGCAGTGGTTGGGAGTCCGCCTGCCGATGCAGGGGACACGGGTTCGTGCCCCGGTCCGGGAAGATCCCACATGCCGTGGAGCGGCTGGGCCCGTGAACCATGGCCGCTGAGCCTGCGCGTCTGGAGACTGTGCTCCGCAACAGGAGAGGCCACAGCAGTGAGAGGCCCGCGTACCAGAAAACAAAAAACAAAAAACAAAAACATACTCAGGAACACATGCTCATGCTAGGTAGTGAAGAAATGAATAATTAGAGGATAAATGTGTATTAAAAATCAAGAAAATTAGAACCTGAGGATAATGAGAATTCTTTCCCTTAATTTGATATATTGCTAAGTATAAAAGCAGGATAAAATTCATTCTTGTAATTACATAAATCACCATGATAAAAACAGATCCTCTACATCATGGCAGACTTTGGATTGGCTGAGCTAAAGGATACATTTTTACTTTTTTTCCACTTATTTCCACAGGTTTTATTTTGAACATGCATTTTTCCCCCCACAAAGTACAGTACATATTTAATTAAAGCTAAAACACAACATTTTATTTTTATGGACTTTTTTCATACTATGTGGGGTTTTTTTCCCTGAAATTTTAGCCTCAGTATGGTGAATACCTCTATACAAAAGGTAAATAATTTATCATTTATTGGATGGTAAAATTAATAAACCAGCCTAATCGATCATTTGGGTAGATGAAAATTGAAGAATATTCACATTAGCAATTTTAAAGTAATATCAAAAAAGTAGTATCTAGTTCTTACACCTCATATAAGGCATACAACCTTTGCAAAATAATTTCAAAATCAGTCAAAATTTTGGATTTTTTCAAAATCAGTGTGAAATTAAAAAGTTCATTTAAATTTAACTTTGTCTTTCTGGTGGATGATTGTTTCATATGGAACAGAAAAAAAAAAAAAAACTTTTGTTTGTTTAAAAGCAGGGCGGCAAGCTGGTGTCCACAGAGAACTTCTTCCACCAAACAGACTGTGAAATCCATCATTTCTTTTGTGTTGTATGAATCCATTGCTACCTGGTTAGTGTGGAGATTTGGGAACTTGGTCAGGTTATGAAAACACCGGGGGCTACACAAGAAAAAGGCAACATCTACATCCTTGGCCATCCCACCAGTTTATTTAACGTACAAATTTAAGCCAGGTTGCGGTTTTTAGCAAAGACAGCCTTCCTTACTGACATGTACTCCATTCCCCTTGCTTTTTAAAGAATTTTTCATATGAGTGGAATTTGCAATAACCTACTGTGAGACAAGTACACATTTCTATAGAGGAAGATAGTTGCTCAGGAAAATGTGTATGTTTTGCTGATATTATAGTCTCAATGTCATGACTCCAAGCATCTTCATTACTGTTCAAGTGGAATTTTAAATGTTATAGTCAATAGTTTTAACGTGACATCTTATTATATAAAGACATGAACTGGCCTAAATAAAGCCAAATGTTACGATACATCAGGTCATCTTAGTATAAAGGTCCTTTATTATACTTAGAAAAGTGATGACACTGTTGAGAGCACACTGAAATGATGCTATGATTGAGATACTGTAAAAATATAACAAATTTCTCTGTGAGTCAGGGTTCCTAAAGAAAACATAAAATGCTCATATGGGTTAACTGAAGGGATTTTTTTTTTTTTTAATGAAGAACTTCATTGTTTTTTAGGGCAGTTTAAGGTTCCTAATAAAATTGAGCAGGGGGTCCAGAAATTTCCCATATTCCCCCTTCCCCACACATGCACGGTTCCCCTGTTATCAACATCGCCCTCCAGGTGTACATTTGTTGCAAACGATGAACCTACACTGATCCATCAGAGTCACCCAAAGTCCATAGTTTACGTTGGGGTTCACTCTTGGTGTTGGATATTCTACGGGGGTGGACAAATGGATAATGAAATGCATCTACCATCACAGTATCTTACAATATAGCTTCACTGCTCTGAAAATCCTCTGTGTTCCACCTATTCCTCCATCTCTCCCTTCCCCCAGCCCCTGGCAACCCCTGATCCTTTTACTGTCCCCATAGTTTCACCCCTTCCAAAATGTCATCTAGTTGGAACCATTCAGTATGGAGCCCTTTCAGATTGGCTTCCTTCACTTATGCATTAAAGGTTCCGCTGTGTCTTTTCACGGCTTGATAGCCCATTTCTTTTTAGTGCTGGATAGTATTCCATTGTCTGGATGTAACCCAGGTGATTCATGCATTCATCTGGGTTGGGATTTTTTCATTGATTTATTAATCCTGCGAATGTACGGGTAGGGCTGTAGGAAATCGACATGGGACACAGGAAGCGCTCCAGAGCTAGAAGAGATGAACCATCTCTTTCCTTTAGGTCCAGGGAGGGAAAGAGACACCCTACAGCTCAGTGGGAGCTGTGTCTGCACTAAAGGCAGGCACTGGATCTGTGGACACGGTAGGGAGAGTGCAGGGAACGTGACCCTGACCTCAGCTCCCTCCCTCGTACTGCCCTCATCCACTGACTCAGTCAGGTAGCTAGAGAGCAGGGGTACTCTCTGATTCCAGCCTTCAAGGCTGGGCTCCCAGGGCTCAAAGGGATGCAGGGAAGGAGAGGATAAGTTTGAAGCAACAAATAAAAACTAGCCAGCTCAAAGGCCAACACAGAGCTAAAATTACTCCTGTGGAATTCCTACTTTCTTAGTAATAAACCGAATCTAAATATATTCAGCCACTAAGCACCTGCATTATTTACCAAAGCCAGGGCCAAACAGGGTTTAAAATAAATTAATTCTACAAAGATGTGGCAATTATTATTTATATGTCTCAGTATTTTTTCGACTATAATTAAAATAACAGGACCATAAAAGAACAGACTTGTTACCCCTTTACCATATTTTCCAAATTAAAGATGATCAAAGAGGTTGCAGAGAACTAAGTAATTCTGCAATATTGTACTTTGATAAGATACATTATATCTATATACCACCAATACATAAATTATAACAGCATCATTTATTACTCGGAACTGTGTTCTATACGTTAAAGAGGTCTTTTATACACATTTAGATATCGATTTTTATATATCAGTTTTGTATACAAAACATAGAAAACATAAGCAAAAGAAATATGTCTTCCTGAGCCATATTTACAGTCACCATCCTAAGCTTTTTTTTACCACGTTTTCATTCAATATTATTCTTGGTGATAAGAGAAGCTTTGGAGATTTAACATTTGATAAAGGAATGTTCTATTAGTGTCTCCTGGATGTCTTCCACCCCACTGCACTATTTCTGCAAGTTTTGATACCAGTGCCTTTTTGAACTGAGCAGATAGTGTGGACAGTAAGTTCTGTGATAGCAACGGGGATTCCTTTTCCTCATCAAATTGCTGTAACCGCTTTGCCGGCTGAACCACTAAGAGGCCGCCTTCGTGTGGTCCTGCTATCAGGGAAAACGAGGCAGCGGCATCTACCTTCTGACAATCTGGCCGCCGGCAACCGGAAGAGGCCAGCGGCAGTCAGCACCCTTAACTCCAGAGATGCTAAAACGTGAGAGAAATCGGACATCTTAGAACTGATGGAAGAGACTGTGTCACTAATTAATTGTGTTCACAGAGAGGTTTTGGCGCTTTGGCGCTTTTGGTAAATAATAATCTCATTACCCGTTTTCAAAACAAACCCAACACCACAAAGACATGATGCCAAAGAGTGCAAAACGCTCTTATTTCCTCCTGATGGAGATAAGAATAGCAAATGTTTATGGAGGGTTTTCTGTGATGGGCAGCGATCTAAATCCTTGATAGGTACTGTCTCATAGATCCCCTTGACAAACACTTCGATACTATTATTTCCTCCATTCTGCTGGTGACGAGACAAAAATAACTTACGCAAGTTCGCCCGGTGAAGGAAAAGATTGACATTGGAAAACAGGCCTGATGGACTTCTCAGAATTACCCTATGGAAACTTCTTTTCATATGTGGTATAATAAAATTTACAAGTATTTTTATTAAGACCACTGAATTAGCTCTGTTCTCATAGACAGTGAGAAGCTGGTATTTTTCTTACTATGATCATGACTTTCTAAAGTTCTTTATCTGTAATAATCACTGGTAAAATAAAAACCTCTAAAAAATGTGCTTAACTCCCACAGTAAATTAGTAACTTTCTTGAAATAATTCTAGAAGACTCATTTGTCCTTCTTTCTTTCACCCTTCATTTGCTGTCAAATGTGGAATGAAAACCCAGGTTACGCCGTGGCCCCAGGGTGTCCCTCTTCTCTTAGAAAAGCTGCCGGGGAACCTTCTTCCATCTCATGTGACCAATTCAGCTCATCTTAACCCAAGCCAGGCTCTTCTCTTTTATTCAGTATCTATCTCAAGAAAAGCCAAAGGCAATTCCCCCATTCTTTACTCTCTCATCTTCAACCCCAACCCAGCCAAAGAGCCCTGGTCCTTTCTCCACCACCTGGTCACTGTTTCACCCTCTTCAGAAATAAAGGGGGCTCAGACTCACTGAGCTGAAGAATTTCCTAAAATGATAAAAAGGAAACTTGTTTATGACCAACAAAGAAGGGACCCTGAAATGGGCGTGCTCTGTTTTTCCCTTTGCAAGGAGAGAAATCTTAAAACTCACAAGCGAAACAGTGACAAAGAGGCTGTGGTTGGCCAATCCCCAGGGTCACCTCTGTTCTATTCACCTCCCTGGGGCCTCAGTTCCCAACTTGTCCTCAGCTGGATCCTGTTTAGAGCCTTGATCAGTGATGAGAGACAGAGGATTTATGCCCCAGATGCCTGGAGTTGCCACAGCAGGAAGAAGCCTGCCGTCCAAATGGTTATAGTTATGGTTACAGCTCAGGCATCTCATGCTGTAAACTGATGCATGAATTTTTGAGCACCACATACCTGCTTCCTAAATATGATAATAATTAAAAGTAAAGGGTCATCACAAGAGTATGAAAGCATGGCATTTGGATTTATGGCCACAGGTGAAATATTTAAATATTTTCAATAATTCCTCTCTTCTTCTAAAGAGATTTGTTTTTGCTGCTAAGAATTATTCACTATTGAACATACAGTGGATGAGTGTATTACTATATGGAAAAGACAGTTAAATTTAATTTCTACAATGTTTCACTTATTAAACAAATATTCATCTATTAACTAATACGTGCAAGACCCCACCCCAGGTGTCAAGAACCCAAGGGCAGATAGGGTGGTTCCTATATCAAGGGCTCACACCCCAGTGGGTATGTTTTTACTGCTATAAAAAATTCCAAATCAGCGCTTTATGCTGATGGAAAATGAATACAAAATATCACTCAAGTATTCATTCAAAAATATTTCCGGAGGGCCTTCTATGTATCAGATCTGTTCTAGACGCTCAGATTTTTTTTTTTAAAGCTTATCTCGTGGAGCTCATAGTCAATATGAAAATGGACAATGATAAATAATGAACGTATAAAGCCCTGTAAGCCAGATGGAATAGTGCAAAGGATGAGTGATAAAGCAGTAAGAATTACTGGAGAAAAGCAGTTGCACATTTAAGTAGGGTGAGGAGTTTGGGTGATGCTCTAAGGTATTACGTACAGGCCATCGTCAAGGCTTTGGTTTTTATTCTGAGTGTGATGAAAATGTAAAAATATGGGGCTTCCCTGGTGGTGCAGTGGGTGAGAGTCTGCCTGCCGATGCAGGGGACGCGGGTTCGTGCCCCGGTCCGGGAAGATCCCACATGCCGCGGAGCGGCTGGGCCCGTGAGTCATGGCCGCTGAGCCTGCGCGTCTGGAGCCTGTGCTCCGCAACGGGAGAGGCCACAGCAGTGAGAGGCCACAGCAGTGAGAGGCCCGCGTGCCGGAAAAAAAAAAAAAAAAAAAGTAAAAATATGTAAATAATCATGAAAATACTCTAAAAACGTACGAATCATTAAATGTATAGCTCAAAATTTACCAAGGCTACATGAAGGAAAAGCCCTGTAATTTAGGTATGATATTAAGAGGGACTTGATTAGAAAGCTTCTTTTAACCTGAATGTCAAAAAATAAAAAAAAAAAAGATGAGTCATGTCAGAGCATATACCTCTGAGGTGTAGAGTTGATTCTTGTTAACTAACAAGTGAAGGATAAGTGGTATAAGGGGAAGAAATAGCATTCATTTGCTAGACAATCACAAAGTGCTTTTATTCATAGTGAATGAAAGTTACATTCAGACCCTTTTTATTTCTACAGCCATTAAGCCGCTTAGAGGTAATCAATTCATAATGCTAAAAGAAAGGACATTCTTTACATTTTAGATGACTCAAGTTCTTGTGAAGCTGAGAATGAATTTATCCTATCACACATTCACACAAGGGCTTTGGAACTTAACCCCTTTCTGCCCTTGTTCTAGTATTAACTACTGCTTATCCCCTCTATGTTGGAACAGTATTCAAGAACCGACAAGCTGTGAGAGTTACTACATACATTTCAGAAGGATTTTGAGTTAATGACATTATTAAAGTCAAGGTGATGTCTGAATAGGTCATTGCATACATGGCTACGGGTTCTGTACTTTTTTGTGAATGAAGAAATTTCCCTGAATATTAAAAAATACATCTAACCAGAAAGACTATCAGCAAAGGAAAGTAAGAAGTCACATGATTGAGTCCCCAAAGAAATTCCTGCTTATGTCAGGCACGGCATAGTCCAACGTAAAGGTCAAAACTAATAGCTAATCAATGCTCAAAATCATTCATATCTACTGGGCTGGTTCACGTGTGTCAGGCGTTTTAAAATTCTTCTCTTCTTATTAAATCACTTAGTTCTTTATCGAACACCAAATACAATCCCAATTTATTCCATTTGACTTGACACAATCAGCTTATCTACAAGTTAGACAGTAACCAGTGGGTCACACTGATGCTTTATTGGTCAGGGCAGGGTGACAGATCAGGCAGTGCAATTCTTAGCCTCCAAGCTCATTCGCCATTCAAACCCATACACAGATATCTTCCAGAAAAAGTTTCTTCTTTTGATTTATACGAATGTGTCTAGAAGCTCACCACTATATATGCTATACAAACTCACAATCAGGAAAAACAGATATGGTAATTTTTTTAACAAAATGAAATCAAATGAAAGGCAATGGGGAGGTTCTGGTTCAGCATGATGACGTAGGAAGAGCCCGAACTCACTGCATCCCAAGGACACACCAAAGCTACAGTTCCACTGAAAAATCCTAAAAACTACTGGAACGACTCCTTCACAGATGGCAAGTGTGAAAACAAATAAATAAATAAAACAGAAAACCACTGAGCAAATAGGAAAGGTTGAGACACAATCTCAATGTAAACCAGAGCAGCGACCCACAATCAGGAGGGAACTCAAAACCCAGAGCTTCTCCATGAGGAGTGAAGGCTTTGAACTCTTCATCAGGCACCCCGACTTTTAAGACCTGAACCTAGCCCCCAACACATGTGGCTCTGAAAACCAGTGGGGTTCATGCCCCCAAGCCCCAGTCTGTAGTGATCTGAGAAATGGCTCTCAAAGAGCTGGGATGTGGATTAACCCACCCAAGCCCCAGTGCAAAGCAGCCATTTGAGAATCACCCAGACTTGGTGTGGGAGAGACTCATCTGCTGGCCTTGGAGCCTGGACCTGAAGGGCAGGCAGCTGATCTGACACACATCTGGGGGCTGCTGTAGGCTCTATGGGGACAGAGACTGGTGGGCACCATCTTTTTTTTTTTTTTTTAAACTCCAGTGCTTAAGGATTTGCAGAATCAATATTGTCAAAATGTCCATACTACCCAAGGCAACTTACAGATCCAATACCATCCCTAACAAAATTCTAATGGCATTTTTCACAGAAATAGAACAAACAAGGCTAAAATTTGTATGGAACCACAAAAAACCCTGAATAGCCAAAGCAACCTTGAAAAAAATGCATAACACACCCTGATTTCAGACTACAGTACAAAGCTACAGTAATTGAAACAGTATGGTATTGGCATGAAAACAGACACATAGATCAATGAAACAGAACAGAGAGCCCATCAATAAACTCGTGACTATATGGTCACTTACTTTAAGACAAAGGAGCTAAGAATATACAATGAGGAAAGGCAATCTCTTCAACTAATGTTGTTGGGAAAACTAGACAACCACATGCAAAAGAATGAAACTTGACCAATAGCATATACAAATATCAACTCAAAATAGGTTAAAGACTTAAATATAAGACCTAAAGCCGTAAAACTCCAAACAGAAAATGTAGGCAGTAAGTTCCTTGACATCTGTCTTTGTGATGATTTGGGGGACCAGACACCAAAAACAAAGGCAAGAAAAGCAAACATAAACAAGTGGGACTATACCAAACTAAAAAGCTTCTGCACAGCAAAGGAAACCATCAACAAAATGAAAAGGCAACTTACAGAATGAGAGAAAATATTTGCAAATTATATTGGATAAGGGGTTAATATTCAAAATATATAAAAAACTCATACAACTCAATGTGTATGCAAAAAAAAATCTGAATTAAAAATAGGCAGAGAAACTGAATGTACATTTTTCTAAGGAAGACATACAGATGCGCAACAGGACCATGAAAAGATGCTCATCATCATCGTCACTAATTATCAGGGAAATGCATATTAAAACCCCAATGAGCCATCACCTCACACCTCTTAGAACGGCCATTATCAAAAAGATAAGAAATAACGTGTGTTGGCGAGGATGTGGAGAAAAGGGAATCCTTGTGCACTGTTAACGGGAATGTAAATTTGGCATTGCTACTGTGGGGAACCATATTGAAGGTCCTTAAAAAATTAAAAGTAGAACTACCATATAATCCAGCAATTCCACTTCTGGGTATTTATTCAAAGAACATGAAAATACTAACTCAAAAAGATATATGCACCATGTCCACTGCAGCATTTTTTACAATAGCCAAGATACAAAAACAACCTAAGTGTCCATCAAAGGATGAATGGATAAAGAAAATGTGGCATAAATATACAATGTAACATTATTCAGCCAATAAAAAAAGATGAAATAATGCCATCTGCAACAACATGGATGGACCTGGAGAGCATTATGCTAAGTTAAATAAGTCAGAGAAAGACAAATACTGTACAGTGTCACTTAAATGTAGAATGTAAAAAACAAAAGAAAACAAAACCCAAACAAAACAAAACAACAAGCTCACAGATACAGAGAAAAAGAGGTTGATCGGGGGCTTGGAAAAAATGGGTGAAGGGGATCAAAAGGTACAAACTTCCAGTTATAAAATAAAAAAATAAGTAATGGAGATGTAATGTACAGCATGATGACTAATGATATTCTGCTGCATATTTGAAAGTTGCTAAAATATCCTTTAAAAGTTCTCATCACAAGAATAAAACTGTAATTATGTGTGTTGATGGATGTTAACTTGATGTGGTGATAATTTAGCAGTACATACAAATATCAAATCATTATGAGGTATACCTGAAATTAATATATGTCAAGTATATCTCAATAAAAATATTTAAATAAAAGTTTGAATTCCCCCACCCCGCAAAAAGAGGAAGTACGTATGAAAAACTATTCCATGTTGAAAATTTTTGATTGATTTAGAGAAAATGAAAGGACATTTTGATTTTCTCTAGGACCTAAAACTTTCTCTCAAAATTACACAGTACAGGAATATTTTGGGCTCACTAATGAGTGTAACCACTACTAACAGAAGCATAATTTCTTTCAGTATTTTCCACTCTCAGTAAATATAATGGGAAAAAAAGCAACAATATCGATTATATTTTCTTAGTTATAATCAGGTACTGAGCAAACTTTTTAAAAGGCAGCAAGAATGAGCATCTTACCATCTTATCACAGATATCAAAAATCATTAAGTTGTTGATAACTATTAAAAAAGATCCTCTCAATTATATATTAAGCAAGAAGCCATTTGTTGTTTTTCCTATGCTGACCCAATGTTAATTTTCAGCGTCTTTAACCATCCTTACCACCCCTGTTATTTCACCAAAGATGCTGTAAAAGGAAATTTCTTTCTCAGCCTTTCTTGGAGTTGCAGCGACCACGTGGCACCTCTGGACACTGTGTTATGAGGAGAGGCCTCCTGGAGCGGACCAGGAAGAGTTAAACTTTTTCAAGGAAAGGAAACCCCAGCTGGCATGTCTAGCCCTCGCTGGGGACCCTCTTCCTTCCCCCATCCGGAACATCATGTCTGGAAAGGTGTCCACCAGGGGACACAAAGGGGGCGAGGAAAGAGAACCAGGAGAATTATAAGCCATCGCTGAAATGCGTGAACCTCCATCTCCTAACATTAGAAAAGCAGCCCACGGCTGTTTACACAACGATATGAATTTTCTAATGGGTGCGAGCAGGACATAAACTGATTCATATTGGGGAGAATAATCTAGTTGGGGTGAAAAATCAGATTTAAAGCGGCTTTATTCTAATTATGAAGAGACCTGCATGCCAAGTGAAGGATTTTTTTCTTTATTAATGGGTATCATATTCACTGTAGCATATAATAGACTATACAAGATATTGATCTTACATGTTAAACTGATTTCTTAGACACATCCGATTTGATTATCACAATAAGCTTGTGAAATCAACAGAGGATTATCATCCAAATTATATAGGAGATGAAGATTAGTTCCAAAATTGTGGACTTGCTCCAGGTTGCCCAGCCAGTTGGTGGTCAAGTCCTAATTCAAACTTAGGTTTTATCCTTTTAATTTGAGGGGTTTTGCAGGAACATAACTTTCAATTTCCATGACATTTCCTCCTCATAGTAGAATTAGATTCCTCTAACTGACACTTGCACCCAAATAATGCACCTGTCAGCTAGGAAACTTCTTTAATTTGAAGCTGATAAACCTCTCTACAGGGAGAATCAATCAGACCACTGACAAATCATATACCAATGAATAAATATATATTACATTTAATTAGTATCTTCATCCACACCTTAGTTCCAATTATCATTCAGGAAATCATTTGAGTTTTTGTCTCCAGATCCTATTCCCTCAATCATTTAACAAAACAAAACAAAAAAGGGCTCTTGGGCTTCCCTGGTGGCGCAGTGATTGAGAGTCCGCCTGCCGATGCAGGGGACACGGGTTCGTGCCCCCTTCCGGGAAGATCCCACATGCCGCGGAGTGGCTGGGCCCGTGAGCCATGGCCGCTGAGCCTGTGCTCCGCAACGGGAGAGGCCACAACAGTGAGAGGCCCGCGTACAGCAAAAAAAAAAAAAAAAAAAAGGCTCTTAATCCATCAAAAGTATACATTATATTTCATAATGAAATGATGGGGGACCATTCCTTTTATCAGGCTTTAGTTTTTAAACTAATTATTGGATGATAAAGCCAACTGTCCTTTTAGGATCAGGGGGTATTTACACTTCCCTGTGTTAGGTTCACTTTCCAACACAGGGACATATGAGTGTTAAAGGCTGCAAATGGCACAGTAAGTTCTTTGGCCACTGGATAAAACAACTGATATTCTACAAATGAGTGCTAGAATCTATTTGGAAAAGTTGATTTTTTTTTTAAAACCCAAGAATAGGAAGTCCTTTTATAAATGCACTCCCCAAAATGGAAGGACAAACTCACCTAAAGTTTAGGTCTGAGCAAAATGGGCCATTTCCAATACCTGGGAACTGAGCTGAAACAATTACCCACAGCTGACAATTTCAGCAGACACAAAGCAAGGCAGCGACAGAGGTGTGACCAGAACTTGAGTCTAAAGACCTCTGCAGTGACCCCAGCATGAGATTAGCATACTACTTCATCAGCTTAAGTGAAAGGCATAATTTCTTAAATTTGAAGTAAGGTAAGCCACTGGGTAGCCATAATCACTGCAAAATTAATGTGCTTTTATAGGCAGTGATTTCCCTGAGGATAGCACAGTTTTGAAGAACACTTCAGAGTACTGGCCTTCTGTCTATAAGGAAAGGAAAGGTAAGAATAAACAGGCAAGATTGAAAAATTAACCTTTCAATACAAAATCCACTTAAGATTTCTATTTGAAGGCCTCGTGAAGAGATACAATGATGTCCTAAAACCAGAGAGTATGTATTTCTGCAAAATGAGCACTCCTGCAAAGAGAGAACAACCTCCTTCACATATAGCTGTCAACCAAGCTTTGAGAATTGATGACGATATTGACCTATATATTTTGCATCATGAAATTAATATATGAAATTTAAAAATCTAAGGAATAGTGCCCAACACTCTAGCTTGACCGACATGTCATGTGTAATCCCTTCCAATCTCTTCTCATGTGCATATGTGTATCCATTTTCAAACGTTATCAGAATGCTTATCATTTTATAGTCATTTTTTTTTTTACTAAATAGTATTGCAGAATCATGTTCATACAGCTACATAATATTCACAGATATTCCCTTAATGGTTTCATAATACATATTCAGTATTATGGTATATTTGGTATATGTCATAATTATCTTAACCATTTTACATCACAGGACATTTAGACGTCTTATGATTCTTCGTGATTGTGAAGTTACTTTTGACTTTTAAATATTTTAAAATATTGAAGATAATGAAACATGAATTTTTTTTCAAAAACTTAAATTGTATTTAGTTAGGGTCAGTGCCTAGAAGAAATGTTACTTGGTTAAATTTGAAAACATCTTAAAGTTGTCTGACATAAAATGATAAAGTGCTCTCCAAAGAGTGTATTCAACACACGACACCACGAGTAATAAATAGCTGTTTCATTGCATCACTGACCTTCCTAATTTTAGATATTAGATGATAGATCTGAAAGGAAAAAAGCCAGCTCTATTCTTTTATTATCACCATTTGTACTGTCTTAACTTCTTTATAGTCTTAATCCCTTACTCTAAAAGTCTTAAAATGCTGAATTCAAAGAAGCATCGAATAGGACAGAAATATGTTCAATCTCATTCTAAAAGCCCGGGCTATGAAGAATATTTTATCACCCTCACGTTCGGAGCACTTCAGCATTGTGGGAGACCTCATTGCTCTAAACGTTAGTATCCAATGCTCATCTCGAAATTTAAATGTCATCTTTATGCAAACAAAACAAAACAAACAAACAAGCAAACAAAAAAACAGTTCCCTGTCCACCCCCCTTCCATTTTTCTCAAAATATATTCAAATGCCTCAGTCTGTGATTCAGTATCTGTCGATTCCACCCCAAGCACCTCTCAGACCTACTCTTTTTCCATCTGTCCCTGCTTCGGTCCAGTGCACCTGCCCTGTGACAGCCATGCGGTCTGGGTCATTGCTGTCATCACTCGGCCTCCGCTGACGAAAACATGATCATCTCTCTCTTCAAGGCTTCCTCATCGTGTCCTCGGTAAGTTCTCATTTCTAGTTCTCGTCTTCAGCATACTCTCCTGTCTTCACACATAACCCCTCTCCCATACATTATTATCAACAACTCATTTACAGATCGACATGTATTAAGCAAACACATAGGCTGATACACAGCCCCAACACATACTAATCTTTCAGGACAGAAGTAACGCAGATCTACATGAAGGCACAAAGTAAGGAGACAGCATGGGATACAGCTTGGCTTGGGAGAGGTACCAGAATTCTATCCTCCTATAATCCCTCCTCTACCACAATTCTCAAGTGGCTCCAAGTTGAGAGGCAATAATGAACATCTGATTCCATGGGTCACATCCCCAAAATGTACTAGGATGAAACACAACTTATCTGCTCTACTGAGCATACCATTTCAGAACAACGTCTCTCCTGATGTGGGTTCGGACAACTGACTTGTGAAATAAGCAAACATGTATAATTTCAAGTTCCAAGTACTATAGGAAATAGGACAGGATGTAGGTCAGGGAGGGGAGATTGGGAGTCACTTTGTAAACCGGCAGCTTGATGCTTTCGGTAGCCAATGGGAGTGAAAACCTATATGGGCAGCTAGAGGGTTCAATCAAGGTGGACTAACATCCAGTTGATTTATCTAGTGTACTATACACCGAGAGACTATAGAAAGATGATTTAACTGCTTTGGAATTCAAGACAAGGCTTCACTGAGAAAGAGTGAACATTAACTGGAAAGAGGGGCCACAGAAAGACAAGTGCAAAACGGCACCAGGGAAATGGATCTGCCTTTCAGACCACGTTTCATACTTCGGTCTTTACACTCAGAAAAGTGACAAAAGAGAAAGCATGAGGCAAAAGGGGTCGATCCATACTCTTTATAAAAGGGAATGCAAGCGTATTTCCTTCTAATGCAGTATCATTTCTCTGTGAGGCAGGAAGTGAAGTCATTTCAAACCATTTGTGCAGTGTGATGTGTTCAGTGTGTGGCGTGCGCAGTGTCTCATGTTTGTTATGGTTTGCAGAGTGTGCTTGGTGTGGTGTGTGTCTGGGATGTATGGTTTACTATGTCTTAGGGGGTGTGTGTGTGTGTGTGTGTGTGTGTGTGTGTGTGTGTGTGTGTGTGTGTGTGTGTGTGCGCGCGCACGCGCGTGTGTGTGTGTGTGTGTTAGGATAACTTATTTGGAGATGCCCCCAAACAAAACAAGGCAGAACCTGAGACTGGCTGTTTGAATGTCATGACTGCAAAACAGTCACAAAATCAATTGACAAAATGAGCGTTGAAACTGGTAGGTTTCCCTTATATGTAAAGTGATGGTATTCCACAGCAACTGTATTTGATGATTCTATTATAGCTGGGAAAGCAGCATGGCAAAAGCCAACCAGAGAATGTCACAGGTTCATTTCTCCCTTCTGTTTCTTTCTTAAAGAATGTCGTACATGTTCCTAGGTGACCATATATCCTGTAACTCTGACGTAGTGTTAAAAGAAATCCTAAAACTAAAAATAAGACAAAAAATGCATAACAGCAAATGATTATTCATTTGATGCCAGTTTTCACACCTGTACTATTTTTTTTTTACCTGTGTCCTTTTTGTAATGACTAGTCCCTTCTTATTTAATCTATGCCAGGGAATACCTTGCACATACAGGTTCATTCAAAGCCTTTCCAAATGTATGTGGGGTTTCTGTAAGGTTAAGTTCAGTTTTTAGTGTCAGTTCAGTATTCTGGTTAAGTGCAAGGCCTATAATTCTAATTAATGCACCAAAATACTAATTATTCAGCTTCTTGAGAAACAATTATTGCATTGTTTATTTAGCACGTTACGTTATTTTACCAAGTGAGACAGGAAATCCCTTAGAATAGATTAATGTGATTTTTGTTTCATGGTTGTTTAGAAAATGCTCTCAAATGGCTTGGAAATACAAGGAAGTAAATCTAGGGTTTGTATGATGACGTGAAAATATGGACAGCTATAAGTATTAGTGAAAATAATTTTAATATTGTGTGTAATATTTAAATTCAAATTTTCGCATGAGAAAAATGAAAACATTGACTAAATTTTCTGTTATCGAATTTCTAAGCTAACATGTAAAATCACATGTTCACACACAAATACATTATAAATCACATGCTCATATAGACAAGCCAAACTCTGTTACCGAGAAATTCCACAATAGTGTTCCCATTTTAGCACAACTCTCTTGTGACCGGGTCTATTACTGAAATAACACTGATTTTGAGTTTATCATTTGGTATAGTTTAAGTTGTTGTTCTGGGGATTACAACATATACTATATATGTGTGTGTGTGTGTATATATATATATATATATATTATATATATATAAAATATAACTTAGCACAGTCTATTGAAATCAGGGTTTTACTACTTTAAGTGCCATGTAGAAACCTTATTCCCATATAGATCCCTTTGGTCCCAACATTTTAAATATAATCACCTTAAGCATCACTTCTGTGTACACAGTAACACATCAGATGGTCTTAACGTACTTCAACCGTAAATATGATTTAAACATGCGACGTATGGCAGTCTATTGCATTTACCACTATTTTTATCCATCATGATGTTCTCCTTTCTTTCTGAAATGTCAAGCCTTCTGTTATAACTTTCCTCCTGGTTAGAGAACTTCCATTAGCCATTGTGTGAAGGGAGACCCACTCATGACAAATCCACTTAGCTACCTCTGTCTGAGAAGTTACTTATTTTCCCTTCATTCCTGAACATATTTTGGCCTAACCTAGACTTGGTTGCTGACAGTTCTTTTCCTTTAATTCGTGAAAAATATGGTGCCACTTCCTCCTGGGGTCCACGGTTTCAGATGAGAAACCTCTGTCTCAGGGATGGTTGTTGCCCTATAGAGGATGCACTGGCTGCTTGCAAGACTGTATCTTTGTCTTTCACTTTCAGATGGCTCACTAGGGTACGGTTGGTGTGATTTTTTTGGTTTATCCTATTTGGGGTACACTCGGTTTTTTTAGAATCTGTAAGCTTATGTTTTCCACCAAGTTGGGGGATTTTTTTTGGTCATGTATTTGAATACTTTTTTCAATCGCTTTCTCTCTGCCTCTCTCTCTCCTTCTGTCTGTCCCTCTCTGACCACTTCTCTGATGATATGAATGTTAGCTCCTTTGTTATTGCCCCATGGGCCCCTGAGACTCTGCTGACAATGTTAAACTTTGCCAGAAACCTGTGATCCTGGAAAACAGTGGAAAGTTAAGAAATCCAGTGAGAGAGGGATAAATTAAGAGTTTGGGACTAAAATATACACGTTACCATATATAAAACAGATAACCAACAAGGACCTACTGTATAGCACAGCGAACTATACTCAGTGTCTTGTAATAACCTATAATGGAAGAGAATGTAAATATATATATATATCTGTATAACTGAATCAGTTCACCGTATGCCTGAAACTGACACATTGTAAGTCAACTGTATTTCAATAAAAATTTTAAAAAAAAGAAATCCCCAAAACCTTTGTGTTTGATAACAGCTTATTACAAGGAACCATCCCTCCCATAGGATCCGCATATGCCTCACCAAGCCGTCTGCTTGCCTAGGACCAGGCTAGAGCTGGACAACCCAAATTCCCATTCTTTGTCTCATAAATGATTAGCTGACCTGCTTGCTCCCTGATCAGTCAGAACAAAACGCACGTTAACCAAACACTGGTCTCTCCTTCTGCCAGGTCCACGTAACATGCCCACTGTCAGCCTGAGCCCGCAGACAGCCCCTCCAGAGAGCAGGCTGGCCTCAGGGTAAGAGAGTCTCCAATCCATGAGTCCGTCAGAGTCTGTCCTGCCCATCCCACGTCCCCACACCCAGCAATTTCTAGCCTTGCTCACTGGTCTCTGTACAAGACCACCACCTGTGCCGAATCTGTGAGATGCTTCCCAATCTCACAATCAAAGCCTTCAACCTCTTGTAATTGTCTCTTTCCCCAGTAAATATTCCTTCCCAATGTGATCTTCCTTTACTAGGTCCAAATTTGTCCTTAATTTTGACAAAGTTATTCATGCTGTGTAAATTCTATTAATCTAACCTCAATTCACTGATTCTATCTTCTGTTATCTTGACTCTACAGTTAAGTACTTCCAGGAAATTATAATATATGTATATAATTTTTATTTCAGTTATTCTTTTGTTCAGTTGTACAATTCCCCTTTGACTCTTATTTATAACTTCTATATCTTTACTGAGTTTTTTTAGTTGTTTCAGAATAGTCACAATTGCTTGTTGAAACATTTTTATGGTGACTGTTTTAAAATCTTTGTCAACTAATTCCAACACTAGATTCATCTCACTGTCAATGCTCATTGGTTTTCTTTCTTTCACTTCGGTTGTCATTTTCCTGTTCTTAGTATGATGCATGATATGTTGTTGTACGTGTACATCTTGGATATTATAAGACTCCTTTTTAGCAGCTGGTCCCTCTGAGGTTTATCCTAGGGACAGCGGGGTCCACCTTCCCACCAGAGCCTGCAGACATGGCCCCAGCAGCAGAGGAGCAATGAATCCACTGCCTCATTACCTCTGAGTCGAGAAGTTAAGATCAGCTCGCCACAGACCCTGGATGACACTGAGAAGGGGAGGGAAGAGGAACACAGCAACAGCAGCCTTGATTCCCCCACCTCGCTCTGCTTCACCTGGTCAGGGGTGGAGACCTGGCCCTTCCCCGGACCCCACTGTCACTGCCTTTAGTGGAAAAGTGGGCTAAGTGACAACCTAATTTCACAGGATGGGGCAGGACGATCACTCCCCAGTCTTGCCTTTTGGTAATGGCTGGGGGATGGGAAGGTTTTCCACTGGTCTTTGGCTGGAGGAGGATGAATGTTGCCAATAATCTTTTACCCTCATTTTCTAAGAAATGGGGAAGGTTGAGAAGATTTAAACACCGGGAAAAATAAATGTGTAATGTGTTTAACAATGTATTAGTGTTTTCGAGCCCTTCTGCTCTCTTCTTTCTTGAACTTTTGCCCAGATAATGCCCCACCCAGAGAACAATAACAAACTTAGCGTGATCTATATCACGCTCATTTTTCTTGGGTTATAGCTTAAGGACCATCGTACAAAGGAAATATTTCTTGTATTACTCACTTGGCCGGTAATCGCTCGAGAGACTGACACAAACGGACAATCACTAGACCAAATATAAAAATAGAACTTTGATCCACAACCTGCAGCCAACCTGCCCAGGTAAGCAATCCTTTAGCTGCAGTAACCAGCCCAGGGAGCCAGCCTGCTCTAAGCCAGACATAAGAAGTTCAGCTCTCTATCTCCAGCAACAATTCAAGAAGCCAAACGATAATTTCTTTAACAGTTGGCCCCAAGTGTCCAGGACTTGATTAATAGCTGACAGCTTCCCTAATTTTGTTGCTACTTCCAACATAAGACCAACCAGACAAAGCCCGATATGCTGCCCTAACTAGTCACACAGGACATCTCGCTTCTAGTTAACCTGCCTTCACCTCTCTGTGCCGGCAGCCCTGAAATACCTGAAGCCTTACCTTTTTCAATGTAAATACTTCCTGCTCCTCTGCCTGCCTCTGAGTGTCTGCCAAACACAAGTGGCTGGAGCTGGCTCCCTTACACTAGAGGTTCTGAACAGTCAGCCTTGGTTTTTCTCATCTGGTTGGTCTTCATTTATTTTCACACGCGGACATATTCTTCTCTCTTCCATTGCTATTTTCTAATGTATTTATACAAAATCTTTAAATTTATATCTGTACATAATTTTTACATTCTTTTCATCATCTATTAAGCAACTAGAGGACAAAGAGGAAGGAATTACACTTAACATATGTCTCTGAATCATAGTTGTACAAACCTGTCTAGGTTATAGCAAGCGTCTTCTCTAAATTACACTCAGCATAATTATAAAAATAGTTAGTGGGCTACTGTTTGAAGATACCATGATAAGGCTTTGGAGGACAGAAAGATTTCTTTTTGGAAGTGGAAGTGAATCTTCTTTTCCATAGACTCACAAACAGAATGAGGGACACAGACTTTTTTCTTATTTTTTTTCATCCGTTCCATTCTTTATATAAACATATGTCACACATTATCTCCTTTTCCAGGTCGTGTTTTAGATACGTAAGGAAAAAATAAATGAACAAAAACTTCTGCTCTCTAAAAACTGGATTTTGAAGGAGAAACAAAAATACGGTTACAGAACAAGTAAAATACACTGGACTGCCCGGCTGCCTGGAATGACCCGGGAGCGTAAGCGGGGGTCTGGGTGTGGGAGAGGAGGCTCCCCAGGAAATGACGTCCCAGTTCAATGGCAGCAAAGGAGGAAGGGGAGTGCATTCCAGGAAAAGAGTGTCAACGTCATAAAGTTACAGGAAGGTCAAAGAACACTTTACATCAGATTCCAAAGTTTCTTATTTTCACACCAAACTAAGGGGTTTGGAAAAAGGGTGTGAGAAGCCTTATAAGGTGAAATGTGATGGAAAAACAAGACGATCATGACTGGTGCGATCCCCGATGATGATCACCCATCAGAGATGAGTCTTTCACTCATTCATACCTTCACTCATTCATTCATTCATACATTCACTCATTCATTCATACAATTACTCATACATTCCTGCTACAAATACTCACTGTATGTTATTTCCCACATTAGAGCAGAGAGAAACTATGGTAATCAGCAGTCTTCCAGTGGAGGACAGAAGGCCTATTAATCAAGCTATCACATGGAAAAGTACTAAATTGGAACCATGATCCTTGCTCTTAGAGCTGGAACTTCTACAGGTGGCCACAGAACGAGGAATGCCCTCCAAACTGGTGTGCTCTGTCCTCATCAAAGGCATCTTACACAGCAGACCTCATAAACAAACTACATCATGCCCAGTGACTGTGACCTCTTGTTACTTGGGGAAGCTATGAACGAGTGTGTGCAGACATATGATGGATGAATGACATACATTCATTCTAATAGTCACCTGAGACTCTTTTTCCATATTAAATACCTTCATGAAGACAATAAAAATCTCAACAACTGTATCTCACTTAAATATTTGACACATTTCATAGTTCTCAATGATATTAAGTCATAATGGTGTGTGTGTGGAAAATATGTAACTCTTGAACAAGTCTATAAAATGTAGGCAGTAGAACAGAGGTAAACATGTAACACAAACGTGCACATTTATACCGTGAAGAAGGTAGCTGAGGCACGCCAGAGAGAGCCCATCTCTTCACAACCTTGCAAAAGGAAGAGATTAGTACCAAATCTTACCTTCACTTATTTCAACCAAAAGACTATGTTGAAAAAAACGTATTTCTGCAAAAGACGTACAGAACATTGAAATTTCTGTCATTTCTAGCTATTACAAGATAAGTTTTGTATAAAATATTCCAAACTCCCAGGAGTTTAAATAGAGTTATCAACCGTCCAGTGATGAGCATATTTTAAAATGTATTATTATCTTTACATAGGTTTTCCATGTGTATCTATCCAGGATGTACCTATAGTACCTATATGCATGTAAAGAACATATATATAATTCCAAGATGTTTATATAGCCTCATTTACCACTAGACACGAAGTTTGCCCTTAGTGAGCACAAAGTAATTAGTAGCTGCAGCTACTGTTGATGTTTTGTTGTTATAACCCAAATCTTTGGAAGGGGGGACCTCCCCCCTCAAGAAAAGAAAAGCAAAACAGAATATGAAACCCTTCAAACAGAAACAAAGTACAACATCAAATTAATGCTAAAAGTTCAATTAACTCAAGGTTTCCTACAATGAATTCGAAGACAAATCACTGATGTGCATTGACACAGGCACTCCTAAGATCCATACATGTGCCTACTTTTCTTTAATGATTTACACTTTGGAGATCAGGTACATGTAATTGAACAAACATATCCAGAGCTCTCTAGGTGTCAAGGTTGATTACAAATGTTAGCACCAAAGAGGATGAAATGCCGAGAGCTGACAGGCGTGTCATCCACGGGCAGCAGGTGTAATAGATAGTAGGCACGACTTGGTCAGTGTGATGATAAGGGTTAATATGGATAATTAGGGGAGCCCAGAGGAGCCCATAACTTGTCCTGGAGGTAAGGTTTGCTGTGAGACGGGTGCTAGGAGATAGAACTCAGAGGAGAAGATGAACGTGTTCATGTAAATCTCTGGAGTAGAAACTACAAGTGGATATAGTCCCAAGATAGCAATACGGCTCATGACGAAACGCAACATCACCGTGGTCCCTGAGACCGTGAGGAAGCTGGAACTGGTCATTAATTTCTAACCTACTAGAAAGACATTTTTTTTTTCACCTATAGAATAACAGGAAAAGGTTAACAACCTTGAAAAAACTACTTTGCCAAATTTTCACACTTTCCTCTGGTGCCCCATGAAGGGACTGAGAGGGAACCAGTTAGGACATTCAAGGGACAGCCGTCAAGAGGTAGGAACACAGTGCATCCACAGCAACGTCACTGTCACTGACCACCACATGCTTCCTGATTCTGAGAAGTGCATTTGGGTTGAGTAAGACCACGGGGACCCGGGCAATACTTAAAGCTACTCTTTGCAAAAGTTACTAACGCAGGACCCCAGGAGTTCTCTGTGGTCTCCCTGCAAAAATGATCAAAAGAACAGAATAATGCCTAGGTTCCATCAGGAAATGCTTATTAAGGGAGGAAGAGAAGAATTTTAGAACTATCGAGTGGACATTTGCTATGGGCTGGTTCATGCTTTTTACACATCTCCACACTTAAATCCTCCCAAGTTCAGATGAGATGTAAGTTCATTTGAAGGAGGGAAACAGAGTTCGGAATGTTTCAGAAACTTAACTGAAGGTTATGTAACTAAAGAGGTAGAGGTGAAATTTCCAGTGGTTTGTCTGTGCCAGAGTCAGCATGATCTCCCCATCCTGACAAGCTATGCTTTTTGTGGGAGAATAAAACCAAATGGACCCTTTCGCTGAGAAGTTCAGCTTTCCTTGGGTAGATAAAACATTCATATATGAACTTCACATAGAAAAGATATAATAGAGTGTATATCAAGTACCAAACAATTTGACAGTTTCTAATGGCTGCAGTAATGAGACTTCATAGGGGAGTTCCTGAAGTGGATCTTGAAGGGTGGACAGTCATAGACCTTCAGATGAAAAAGCCTGTACCATCCCCGCCTCTCCCTCCTGCCGGTTAGAACCATTAACACCAAATGCATCCAGGCAGCACCAGGACTGGATCCTCACAGCTACTGGGAGGGATTTGGGTCAAAGATGAGGAGAGAACTTCATCCTCTGTTTCACACCCCAAATTAATTAACGCATTTATTACTGAGTGAAACATTCAGAACTTCCGGAAACTGGCATTTATCACCAAAGGGTTTTTCAGCAAATTGAAGTTTCTACGTCAGGTAAAATTAAGAAATAATTAGGCTTCCTTGCACTAATTTGTCAGCTCTCTGTGGTCTGTCTCCTTGGTTATTTAAAAACTCTCGGGTGAATTCAGCCTCTTGCCCACCCTTCACAGGTAAAAAAGGTTTTGTCCACTAAGGATCCTGTGGACACAACATGCTCCAAAATTCCCTCATGATGGGACTGCTCCACATGAAAGAAGAAGAGGAGACAGAGGGAGATGACGACTGACAGTAAAACCATCCAATTAAACTTTTTCTCTTATTGGGGCCCTAAGACTGAGATTCGGCATTGATGCTGCAACGAATTAGCCTGCAGACGTTCTCACCACGTGCAAGATCTAAAACCCAAAGTACATCTCATCCTTTGGTTCTCTTGTTATTTTTCGTGATTTAACTCATGGTTACAATTGAGTCATAACATAACAGGGTATCACTAGCAGAATTCTCTTAGTGGCAGTTTACCAAGTATACAGATTTATAGGAAGAAGCAATATTGTCAGCAGGCAAACAGTCAATGCCTTAGCCTGACATTCAAGCTTTTGCAACATGTTCTCGGCAGGGACAGTGTTTAGAAGAAAACTGGAGAAATAAAAGTTTTGTGTTAGAAAAAAGCAGGAGGTGTCTTAAATATAGGCCAGGTTCCTTGAATACCTAAGTGGTATGGATTTTGCAAATGCTTTGAGTATTCTTCTAAGAGATTAGAACCGATTCTAACCCCCAATGCGCTGCCCATTGCACTCCATTTTATCAAAAAATGCTACTTAACTGTACCATTTGTGATCTGCTGTGTTAAAATGCCTTAAAGAAAATTGCATATACACATACAAATACGACGATCAGTTATTTTTCCCATTTATGTATCTGGCCTGCGTCTTCCAATGCTTTAACCTCAGCAAAGATTCACTGCCTGACACAAGAAGGAAAGCTGAATGAACAGATGAACCCCTACATTAGAAAATTAGGTTTCTAGAAATCAGTTAACAAACATCCAGTATTTACCCAACTCTGCCAGATATTCTGAAATATAAAAAATGATCTTGGTTTCCAAACACGAAACCATTTTGTTGTACAAAGTTAATATCAACATAAACATGATGATTTTTAAAAGTGGCCAATGAAGCCATATTTGTAGGTATAATTTGAGCTGTACAAAATAACTGAATCAAAGCAATGAATTGGTTCTCAGGTCAAAACGTATTTTACACAGTGTAATCAATTCAACCTTTTTATTTATTCTTGAGAATCATTTCACCAATGCATTCCACATTATATTCTTAAGCAGTCTTTGTAGTAATTTTTTTAAACCACATAAATATCATAATGGTAAAGATGCACTAGAATATGCAAAATAATATGACCTCTTAACTCATAAATACAGAACAGGAAATTGCATGATTGTCTTTTGTTCATATTTTCTAGCTTTTGAAAATTCAAGCGTCACTGAAATTTGAAAATATCACAGTGAGAAGTACATCAATCCTTGAGTAGAATAAAGTGACTTTTAAAAGGCAAACACGCATTGTGGTTAACTTTTTCATAACCGTTCAAACCCTTAAGCAATCGAGATATTCTCTCTAAACCAGAGGGTATTCAGACTCCAAGACAGCAAGATCATGCTATAACTGTAATTTATTTCATGCTCTTTCATGAACAATGTTTTTTTTTTTATCCCCTGCTTTTGTTGTGATATGATAGATAGCTCAAGGAATGTTTTAGAGTAAATAAATGCTACTCCAAGTGTTTTCTTATGTAAAAATCATACCTTCCAGGGTAATCATACCTTCATTAAGTCTCTGTTTTACCAAGACTGTTTCCTCATATGTATTGAGATATATATATATAGAGAGAGAGAGAGAGATTACCTCCATAACAGGTTTTTAATTGAGTCAAAAGTGATATAAACAGTGCTTTTTTCCAATAATGTTTCATGGAAACTGCTGCTGTTGCTAATGTTTTACTTTTGTACACCAGATCTTAGAAAAGGGAGGAGACTTTTTTTCTCCTCTAGAAAAAAAAAAAAAAGTCTCGAATATGAAAGCCTGGGTACCAAATGGAAGTTTAACACATGCCAAATGAATCCTAAATTTTCAATTAACAGAAGTTTTTCTTAGATCAATTCAAAAGAAACATCACAGTAAATAATATGGACTTTTGCTGAGCATGAGGATATACTTTTATGGCAAAAAAACTACATAGCTAAGTTGCTCTGAAAATGCAGAAGCCCGTGGAATCCACCAGTAGACGTGGTGGCAAGCGGGAGCTTTCCCATGGGCCAAGCACGTTAGAAGGAAGGAGGAACAGCAGGAGAAGCAGGTGAGAAAGAGGAAAGAAAGAAGAGGGCTTGTTTGTTTTTACCGAAGAGCTCAAAGTTTAGCTCAGGAATCCTTCATGGAGGCTGACATGAGGTAAAGTGAGGCAGAGAGCGGTGACATCCCAGCGGAAGTCACCCCTGACCCACCCTGACCCACTCGTATTTTCATACTCTTCCTCTTTCTGCACACTCCACCAGAAGCTTTCTTTTATACAGCAAAGTAGCGGATGCATTTTAAGCGTTCAATAAATATTTGTTAATGTATCTTTTGACTAAGTCGAACCATTTTGGGGGAAGGAAAATATGTTCTATCCTTCAGGTCTGTTGCAGAGGGAAACCAGTTGAGACTCATACGGTCCATCATACAGGACTTAACAGTCCTGTATGAGTCATTCAATAAATATTTGAATACCTAATTAGAATTCAGAATTAATTCCTTTATCATCATATGAAATGTGGGTTGATTTTTCTCATACAAATGTGCAGTTGGGTTGTGCCCATCTGTACACAAGTACCAATTCCAAACTTATCCAACTACATTGCTAGTGATACTATGTACTATCTGTATCTATTAATAACTGAGTATTATTATTAACATTATACAAGCTGGAATGCCAATGATAATTATTGCAACTACTGAAATAACTTTACTCAATGTAGAAGGAAATGACATTTGATAACTGTTTAAGACTTTCCCTTAATTAAGTAAAAATTCCACTTTCTTATTTCCACAAACAAAATCCAAGATCTTGGCCATTAGACTGTCAGTCCAACTCTCACTTTCTACATACACACTCTCTCACGCACGTTGGTTCTATTTGTGTCTCTATCCCGTGTGTGTGTGTGTGTGTGTGTGTATGTGTGTGTATATAATACGCAAAAATTTGCATTAAGGGTAACATATTATGCGCAAGTAATGAAATAAACCTTGCATTCAGGAACTACTTAGAAAATGCAGATAAATACTCATTAATTAATAAAACTATTTAACAAGAGCTTTTAGGTTAAATAATAAGAGTAAAAAAAAATAACTTGATTGAGATGCTTCCTTCCTGAATTAGTGATCACAAATGGTACATCTTTAAACTTAAGACTTTCACCAACTCTGCTTTTGACATCGCTTTCAATACAAGGTTTAATTATAGTATTGTTACGAAATCTCAGATAAAGCTTTTCTACACTGGTTGTGCCAATCAGTCAATAGTTAACAATTAATGATACAGTCCTTACAAGCAAGTTAATTTTAAACTATTTGAAAAGCTAACCTTTACCCATAAATTATAGTGAAGTTCACAGAGACGATGCTGCTAGAGCTGTGCTCTAAATGAAGGTAGATTCTGAAACTTGTTCAACTAAAAAAGTGCAGAGTTAGAGGCAGGTTTTAGACTTTTCGCTTTTGTAATAAAAGTAAAAATCACAATGATGACAATAATGCCTGTACTCTCTATACAGTAAGCATGGAGGACTTGCCTGCCATGTATGTTCCATGTAAGAAGTGTTCACTGTATGACTGAATAAACCTCTTCTACTTTGATCAGTTGTCCTCACCTAAGGATGCAGATTATAATGAAATGGGATATTTTAAAAGTTACTGAAGCTTAGGTCATATTCCAGATCAATCAACTCAGAACACCTCAGGAAAGGACCCAGACCTTTTTCTTTTTTTTTTGCAAAGTTCCCCACTTTTTCCAAATATCAAAATAATACATATTTCCATATGTGGCTTTGCTGGGGGGAGGGTAGTAGGGACTAGATTTACTCTTCTACTTGAAACAACTGAGAAGAGAAGAGAAGAGAAGAGAAGAGAGAAAAGACAAAGGAAAAGAAGGGGAAGGGAAAAGAAAAGAAGAAAAGAAAACAGAAAAATATAGGAATCAATAGTCTGTGGATGCTGAATAACAGGATATACCGGGCACTGATTTCCATGGGACAAAAACAAATCTACCACTGGCTGTGTTCACCTCCAAGCAAGAGCTTGCAGGGAGCAGAGCAGGGGAAGAGAGGCTGGCAGCCTCCCTGATTAGAGGAGACAGAGGGAAGACTTGGGGGAGGCCAAGGCTGCTTGCATCCCAGGGCAAAACACCAGAGAAGAGACAGCTGCACAGAGAGATCCACAGAGGATGCCTGGGGTCTCCAGGTGAGGACCTATCAGCATATTCACAGGACAAAATTACCCAAGGCCTAGATAGAGGCTGCACTGATGCAGCAGAAGGAGCAGTGGGAGCATCCTTGGAGCTCACACAGAGCAGGTGTCTGTGTTCCCACAGCCAGAGTGGGAAGAGCCCACAAGACATGAGCTTTGGGGACAGTGCTCAGAAGGATATTGCCTCAGTAATGAGAAAAAAAGTTAGCTCCAGACTACAGACTTCTGTGGTCCCACTGGACAAAGTTTCAAAGCAATTTCAGAAGGATCCAACTGTCTGCAAGTAACTTAACTGTGGACCAGAACAAAGCATGAAGCTTTAACTATTTAAAGAAACACAAACATACCCAGCATGTGACAAGGTAAAATTCACAATGTCTAGCACCTACTAAAAAATTACCAGACATGCAGAAGAGTAGGAACATATGACTCTGTAATAAGGAGGGAAATCAAACCCGTATAATAATCTTTGTCTTCTGAAAACTCTGGGCTATTGTTTTACTCTAACAAGTCATTTACAGCAAGAAATCCATTTTTCTGCTTAAAATGTCTTTCCCTTCCCATCTACATCCTCCCCAATGCAAGGTCTTAGGTCCAGTTTAAGCATCATCTCCAGATATAGGTTCCCCTATAAGTTATTTATTTTCTCATTCATGTTTACATCTTATCTTACATACAACTCCATTACTAACATGTCATGTTCCCTTACATTATATCAGATTTGTTCCTGTCTTCTCTCTGAACCAGTCGAAGGCAGGGAAAGTGTCACACACATGTTGGTATCCTACCACCTGGCAGAGTGATTGGAACATGGTGTTCAAAATATTTCCAAAGGCATGAATAAATTTATGAAGGATGCTTCCGTCAAGTTCCCATTGCTTATTATCCTTACTTTGTGTGTTGATGTAGTCAAAGGTCACCAAGTCTCTTCCCCATCCCTTCCGCCTATTCACCCCATTAGTAAAACCACATGGACTTTAGCAACCAGAAAATCATTTCCATCCAAAACCCATTTTTACCATCTTCTGACTGTGTGGCCTTGGGAACTTCGCCCTCTCTCTCTCAATCCTTCATCTGCAACACAGATAAACATGTACAAAGGATAGGGATGTTCTAAGGATTAGAGGAGGTGATGTATGTATCTAGTATATAAAGGGCACAAAGAAAGGATCTCCCCCTTTTTGCTCTGCATAGTTGATTACTGGTGAAGATAAAAATAGCTGCTCAAAATTTCTTGTTTGATAGTGATAAAAATCAGTGTCATTGTTGACAAAAATTTCCAAATAATTCCCACTTCATATGAGTATTTTTAAGAAGGACATTTAAAACATTCACAAAAGTCTTTTTTGTTTACACTCTGTTGAATATCTTTTTAGTTGAGTAATTCTATTCTTTCACATATAATTTATTCAGAAATAGTGAACAAATTATATTTGGTCCTTTCTTGTGCTACTGGACTTTTCTCTTTTCCGCATTATCAGTTTATTGTTTCCACATCTTCCATATTTTTACTACAAAGGTGTCATTGAGAGAGGTATTTCTAATTATCTTCAAACAAAGACCAGAATATTACTGTACTGATTTAGTCCTCATTTTTAAAAAATGTTTAGTTCACAGATGGTTTTCATCATAGACTAAAATGGACTGTTTATGTTAAATATACAAAGATGTAATATAATATATTAGATTATTTTTAAATTTCTTTTATATTATTTACATCCTTAAGAACAGCTGAAAGTTTCATTTCTTCTTTTCTGACAGAACTTACTTTCAAATTATGGCGCTCTCTCTCTCTCTCTCTCTCTCTATATATATATATGTGTGTGTGTATATATATACATATATAACATATTCCTTTATCATTTTAATTTAAAACATGCTGTATTTAAAACATTATCAACACAAGTAAGAACAAAATTCAGTTGCATGTCACAAATATGTACCAAGTGCCTATTTCGCTGCAGGAAGCTTAGAGGACTTAGACTCCCCCAGCTGCCAAGCAGCTTACAATCTATCAGCAAGACGACTGCATATGGCAGAACATCCTAAGTTTCATAATAGCTGTAAAATATGCATTGCTCTTGGCGATGAGAAAAGGGAAAATTATGTGAGGCTGTAGGTTTGGGGAAGGTTATATAAAAATACAACATGTCAGTTAGGCCCTAAAGAATGGGGAGGATTTTGAGGAATGAAAAACTCAACATACGAGAAAAGGTGTAGAAATAGGAAAATGCTAGATGTGTTTAAGATACTCGCTGCGTAAAGAATACCAGCTAGCCTCAAAGAGCTGGTGACAAGGTTGAAAGTGGAGTAGAAACCAGAGCGTGGAATGACATTAACACCCCTAAA
This sequence comes from Globicephala melas, assembly GCF_963455315.2. Lineage (NCBI taxonomy): Eukaryota > Metazoa > Chordata > Mammalia > Artiodactyla > Delphinidae > Globicephala > Globicephala melas. Next base: position 8,502,179 of record NC_083334.1, on the reverse strand, counting down.
AGAAATAAGCAAAAACATAGATATATAAATATATATACACATACATATTTATTTAAGTGTCCAAGGAATGAGACGTCAGAGAAATTTAGGTAGTTATTCTGAAGCTGTTTTCCATTTTTCATAATGACAATATCGGATCACATGATTCTGCTTGTCGCTTTCAAGTTGTAAAGTCTTTTGGCCACCCATGTAAGTCTAAGAGAACTTGGGTAGCATTTGAAACCAATTCTACATATAGGAGAATTCTGTAGAAAGGAGAAAACCATTATTGTATTATGGTCATAGTCTACAGAGTAATTAAAACTCTTAAAAGCCATAAAAAAGGGAGAAATAAAAATATAAATTCTTTTCTGGACAGCATGGTACTCATAATGTCACAGCCATAGTCCTTGTCTCCCTGTCAGGAAAGTACCCTACACGGAGGTTACAACGTTTTGTTCAGAGTAACCAACTGAACCACAAACGATGGGATTTCCAGGGATTTCCCTGAGACAAAGATCTGTGAGGTTGCCTGGCATGAGTCCTGTCCAGTAGGGGTACTCTATATCGGACCAACATATCTGTGTTCTAGGCAGTTTGACGTACAGTGTTAGTCATGCAGCAGAAACCGGAAGACAGAGAAAAATGGCAGTGAACAGAAATCAAGAAGGAGCAGAATCGATGAGCAAGAAGGCGCCGAAGCATAAAATAGAAGGAGGATGGAAGGGAGGATGGGTGCCTAGATGGAAGGAGGGAGGGAGATTTCAGGCTGACTCACTCAAACCCCCACCTACACCACACGAGCCCCTTCTAGCTTGACTTTTTGTTCTACGAAAGATGGGAAGCTACACACAAACTTCCGCAGAGGACCTTGAACTGAGAGGTTGCTTTCTACCAAGAAAGTGCACCATTAGAGTCATGGAGGAAGGAGGGGAGCAGTGCCCCTGGAGAAAGCAGGTGTTTGTCAACAGACACTGGGACCACAGGGCTGGCAGCACAGCCTCTGCTTCAAGGGCTCCCCCGTGGTGCTGGGACCCAGGGGGACAGCGGCTCCTGGGACAGCCCAGTTCCACTGTGCGGTTCTACAAGGTTTTCCTAGAAGCTGAGCTTAGATTTACAATGTCCACCTTCCCCATTACATCTCCTAAAAACAATCTCCTGCTTAGATGACTGGTGGGCAACTGGGAAGGCTGAACAACATAGATGGCAGGTGGGGAGATTGGGAGGAAACTGTGTGGCAGGCGGGGATGCTGCCTCTGCAGGTATTTCCCACAGCCAGGAATGTAGCACTTGACCTTCTTCCACTCTTCCCCACCGACCCTGTGTCCACCCATGCTGGCTACCTATCACAGAGGGCAGGAGTAGGAAGGGCTGCAGGTAGCAGCCCCTCCATCGATGGGAGGCCAGAGCATGGAGGGATGCGGGGAGGAACTCCTCCTCCTGGGAGGGGAGCTTACAGCCCTGCATTTCTAAGGGTGAAGCAGCTCATAAAGCTCATTTTCCGAAGTCTCTTTGGAAGGAGATGCTGCGTCCCCAAAGGAGGAGTCCTTCTCCAAGGACGCCCCTCCCCCAAGAGCTTTTGTTGGGAGTAAATTCAAAGGACGGACGAATTAAAGACAAGTGAAATGGGCTAGCTCCCGCTCATGGTCTTGGCACAGACAGAAGAAAATGGAAAAACACAGTCCCTGGAAGACCCACCTCGGTAGATCTAAAGACAATTCATTCTACCCTGTCAGTCACGAGACGCCGCAATGTGTGTGTAAAGGATGTTATTTTTGCGCTATCACTGCAATGAACATTGAAGCTCGCTCGCTAGGAGTCCACTTGCAATGTTCTGCTGGAAAGCACAACGTCACAGAGGGGCCTGAGGATGGCTCAGACCCCGACACACCAGGGTCCAGGCTCCCTAGAAATTCTCAGTCCTCAGCTGATTTTAGACCTTGGGCTTCTGCAAGGAAAGCAGGGCCACCACTTGGATCATCACCTCACGGGTGTACCCACTGAGTGCTGCCCTACTGTTCTCCACAAGGGCTCACTGACACGCACCCGGGAGATCGGGGGTGGAGAAGCGGATGATGGGTGCGAGACGCACAGGCCGCCAAGCGCCACTATGACCGGTCTTATAGGGGACCCCGTGGAAGCTGGGGAACACGTGGAGTCTCGAGTGAGAACAGTCTGCGTTTACATTTCCCATGGTGATATCATGATCACCTGCCTTTGGATTTTTGCATATTTCCTTGGGATCGATATCCGTGACCATGGAAAGAATACCTGCATGATAACCATCGCTGTAAAGAAGGAACTGTTACAGTGGGGAGGGAGACAGGAAAGCACCTGACGTTGTTGAAAACCCAACATTACAAAACCATGACCCACGACGATACACACCTACAGGACCAGAGAGTGAACTGCCGGACGGACCTTAATTATTATGGACAGAATCCAACACCAGGAAGATGGGAATGTTCTACTTATTACATTCCTCCAAAACTTCCGGGTTTGATGAAAGAGAGAATGACTACCACGTAGCAAAAGCTAACTCCACGTGGCGGCTGTCACAGAGGGTGCTATTCTGTATATGCATATAGTCAGGAGCTCATGGAACACATTTCTATACAGGTTTCCGTTAGCTAGAACAACCTGTCCCGTTTATGGTCCCCTCAACCCACCAGAGAAAGGTCTCCTTTACCTGGTAGAACAAGAGTATCATTGCTGGTCCACGATGCTTAGGACAAAGCTTGCTGACCTGCATGTCCTCGAACCATGGCCAGCATCAGAATTCCCCAGAGGGCCTGTTAAAACAGAGTGCTGGGTCCCACCCTCAGAGTTTCAAAAGGGAGCTGGGAGTTGGGCCAGAGAATGAAGCTTTCTAACAAATTATCTGATGATGTTGATGCTACTGGCATAGTGACAACCACAGGGTTAAGAACACAAGAAATTCCAAGTCATCCACACGCATCACAGGAGCCTTGGACATAGCCAGGAACAGGCACGAAACCCTTCACAAACACAGGGGCTTCTATTTCAGATGTGGGACAAGATCCGAGTTGTGTCTGAAGATGATAAGCAAGGTGTTATGTGTTGCGCAGATTCCCCACAGAGGGATGGGAAACCAATTAGGAAGCTGAAAAATGCACTCTTCTGACACAGGGAAGCAGCAGGTAGAAAGGGACCCTGGCATGAGAGAAGGTACTTGAGAAATTAGACGTGAACGTAAGGAAAAGTGAAGGTTGGAAGCAACGCAAAGTTCTCCCTCTCTGACTGGAAAGACAGTAGGAAACCACTGACAATTAAGAATAAAAAGTCTTGCTAAATATCACTCAGAGATGGATGCAAAGAACAGGTCTGGAGTCAGGAAGGGGAAACAGTGAGTTTGGGTGGATTAAATGGGGAGATGATGGCAGGTCTAATGGAAGAATTTAGCGGAAAGTTAAGCATAACACAGTGGAATTCAGAAAGAAATCACAAACCAATGTTTGGCTTTGAGAGCCCTCTACAAAAAGGTCAGAGTTGAAGTTTTGAAAACGATTTAATCTACAAATGGACAATGTAGAAGGCAAAGAAAAGAAGTAATGGGCCATAACCTTAAGAAACATCTGTTTTTGAAAATCAGGCAGAGGGACAGGAGGCAATAAAGGAAACGTGCACAAAGAATCAGGGAGGGTCCATGCTTGCACCTCAACAAGGGAGAAGATTTTAAGTAGGAGGAGGGATACGGAATGTTCCTATAAAAGCAGAAATCCAGCTGCAACTTCTGCTACACTGACAACTAGCCCTGACATGACCCGGGTATTCCATATATTACTATTATGTAATCAAGAAATGACACAGCGCTTTTCTTTAAAAGTGATAGAAAACTTAATCTTCATTGGTCTTCAATACAAATTCCCATTTCACAGTCGTTTGTTCTTTAAACCTTTTTTTCTTACATTTGTGTCTCCTTCCTTTGCAAGAACAATTTTAAAAGAGAATGAAAATAGACAGGAAGTTAAAAGGAAGATTAATGAAAATGGAAAAACTCTGCTGACGTATTTCATTGTGCAAATTACAGAACCGTCTCACAATCAGATTGTTTGCCACATGCAGGTTGCTGCCTGCTGGTACCTAGAAATCAACCATTCTCTGTGCTGCCAGCCTTCAACACTGTGCGACGTGCCGAGTTTTCCATAACTCTAACTTTGTTTCCTGTGGAGTGCTCATCACTGTCATTCAGCTGCACAGACATTATGAAACCAGAGAGGAAAAAAAATGATGCAATAACTGTATACAGAATGCATTTTTGGTTTAGACACAGATAATAAAAGTATAAAGCACATTTCTAGCAAGAAGCCTAGAGTTGAAAATTTTGTTAAACCCATTAACTTTTTAAAGCCAAAGATGAAATTCAAATGTCTTCTGTGAGTATAAAATAAGATTTGGCTTGAGAATTAAAAGATTTTGTAAAAACCTTATTTTTCATCTCTCATTGGGACTTGTGTCTCTAATATTGTTTTGCTTTTGTTTTTGTTTTCTTTCCCCTCCACATAACAAGAATATTTTTTCAGTGTGATCTAGCTGCTGAATGAAACTTTTGTTGTAACATCTGCTGGTAAAATGTATCCCCCTGGGAAGGATTAACAGTTACTAAGCAGAGGTTACTGAGTACCCACTATGTACAGGCTCTATACTAGTGATGTGTGTGTTTTATTTGCAATATGTAATAGTGACTCTGCAAGTACATTCATGAAGAAATAAATACTCAGCAATGAGTCTTACTCAAGGTCACGTTTCAAGACAGTAACTAAGTAGGTTTTCATCCAAATTCTATGCATCTTCTGTTAAGTTGCACTCACTCACTACAAAAATGCCTTGTCTCGTGAAATAGCATTTCTATTCCTATCTGTGAAATATCACTTCCTCATACCTCAAAAATGTCAAACGTGAGATCTAAGACATCTCCCTCAGCACTGATAACCTCTTGAAACATTATTTCCTTTTATTCCTTCTAGTTTCTACTTTTTTGTTACCATACAATTGACATGTAACATTTTATTAGTTTCAGGTGTACAGCATAATGATTCAATAGTTGTATATGTTGTGAAATGATCACCACTATGTCTAGTTAACACCCAGCATCATACACAATTATAATTTGTCCCCTTGTGACGAGAACTTTTAAGATCTATTCTCTTAACAACTTTCAAAGATACAACACTGTATTAATATTTATCGTCACCATGCTGTACTACTTTTTAAACAGTTTCGATTTCTTAACTTTCACAAATTTCTGTTGTCATATATGAGGTGAAAGCTGACAGACATAAAAAAAATGTAAAATGTTGTTCTTGCTTTTTATACAAAGTAAAGCCACTTTGGTTAGAAATATCAGTAGCATATTTACCAATGATAAAATTACCTATCCCCTTTGAATCTATATGCTCATCCTACTTGAAAGCATTTTATAAGCTATACTGAGGCTCAATCTTTGTTGCTGTTTTATCAGAAAGAGTTGCCTAGGTGATTTTATGTTAGAAATCTGAAAAACATTCTGTCTTAAAAAACTTAAAAACACCACCATGGGTTTATAAGTTCAGCAATTTTTCCCAAAAAACATATAACTAAATCTCGCAAGATGCCCTTATTACTTTTCCTTTGTGTATATTCTGAAGCGTTTAGTTTGCACTTTTTTTTTTTTTGTAATGGATTCTCAAATTCGGCAGAATTTTCCCCTGCTATTTATGTTTATAGTTATTATTCCTCTTGGGCTTCAGCGATCAGTTTTTCTTTATAAGTGAAGACTAGTGATCAAGGCCCTGGAGAATTACTGTATAATATATAAAAATCACACAGCACATAAATCCAGATGTATGTCAAGTCTGCATTGAATACACTGTTTCCATTAAGCCCTTCACGGTAAGTAACAAGCATAGAGATTCTGAAATAAAATGATTTGTGCCTTAGTTGTTGAAAGACGTGCAGAGCACAGACATTCACACTGCTAAATGTCTGACATATATACACTACTATGTATAAAATAGATAACTAATGAGAACCTACTGTATAGCACAGGGAACTCTACTCAGTGCTCTGTGGTGACCTAAATGGGAAGGAAAACCAAAAAAGAGGGGGTATATGTATGCGTATAGGTGATTCACTTTGCTGTACACAAAGTGTACAGCAGAAACACAACATTGTAAAGCAACTATACTTCAATAAAAGTTTTTTTTAAAAAAAGAAAATACTTATTTTATGTACTCTATATATACAGAAAACTTTTAGCCAATTGCTCCTCAGAATTTGACTCAATCTAGGAGTTCATAAAGTAACCTTATTGTAATCATTTCACAATATATACAAGTCTCAAATCACTATGTTGTACACCTTAAACTTGTACAATATCATATGAGAATGACACCTCAACTAAGCTGAGGGGAGAAAAGGACTTTACAGTGAAGAGCATCTCAACAAATATTCAATAAAACAGAAGTACAACATTAGAACGCAGTCATCTGATCCACCATCTCTCCTTAACAAACATCAGATCCAGGAGGAGCCTGGTTGCGCTGTTTTACAAACTATATATTTCACAAAATGTAATAAATCATATGTAGATCTGTCAGTTCAAGGGCCACCGTGACCTGAATTTTAAATACTTTCTGTAGTCTTGACTTCTGAGGGCCATTAGACTCCATAAATCTATATATTTTTGTTTCTACAAATTCCCATGTCTTAATGTGGTTCATGCTCCTACCCTGTCACTCAACTTTCTGTAAATTTCAGATTAGCCCAAGCAAGTCTGTGACGCATCTACTGCCATACCTTTCTGGGGGCAGTTCCTTTGTGCCTACCTATCATATACCTTCCACATCTATTTTTTGAAGCTCTGTTCATCTTTCCAGACACAGCTCCTATCTCACCCTCCTAGATCCTACCAGTTAGCAAGAAGGGCAGCTTCTTTCTGAAAGCCTCTACGCACACCCGATGGCTCACCCAGGATTCACTGAGCATGGTTTATCTTTGAAACTGAGACAAGCTCCGTGACAGGTGTCAGGCACACAGACACACATGGCTGCCTGCTTGTTGTTAACCTGCCATAGCTCTGAGCATATTATCTTACACTGCATGCAGAATACACGCTTATCCTTTTCGTACACTTCACCTTTCTTAGTCTCCAGTATGCAACTAAAGACTAACAACCCTAGGTTCTTCATGACCTCTTTTTTTTTTTCCTTCTTAGATTCCATATATATGTGTTAGCATACGGTATTTCTTCTCTTTCTGACTTACTTCACTCTGTGTGACAGACTCTAGGTCCATCCACCTCACTACAAATAACTCAATTTCGTTTCTTTTTATGGCTGAGTAATATTCCATTGTATATATGTGCCACATCTTCTTTAACCATTCATCTGTCGATGGACACTTAGGTTGCTTCCATGTCCTGGCTACTGTAAATAGAGCTGCAATGAACATTGTGGTACATGACTCTTTTTGAATTATGGTTTTCTCAGGGTATATGCCCAGTACTGGGATTATGGGGAGGGGGCAGGGTAAGCTGGGACGAAGTGAGAGAGAGGCATGGACATATATACACTCCCAAATGTAAAATAGATAGCTAGTGGGAAGCAGCCACATAGCACAGGGAGATCAGCTCATTGCTCTCTGACCACCTAGAAGGGTGGGATAGGGAGGGTGGGAGGGAGGGAGATGTAAGAGGGAAGAGATATGGGAACATATGTATAACTGATTCACTTTGTTATAAAGCAAAAACTAACACACCATTGCAAAGCAATTATACTCCAATAAAGATGTTAAAAAAAGAAGACTAATGACCAAATGAAAATTAATATCCTTCCCAACCTACTCTGTCATGATATCAAACCCCACTCACCTAATACCTTGCCTGAGAAGAATGAATCAGAAAGCTGCCTTCAAAAGAGTCAACAAGATTAATATCACAACTCCAAGGAATCCTCGGGGTCACGCACCCTCAGGGAGGGTCAGGACAGCTTGGAGTCAAGGCAACAGAGCAAGCATCCTACTGCAGACTGGGTGCAGCCTCAGGACCAATTCCCTTTTCCAGCCATCTATACATCACTTCAAGGGAGGAAGCTATCTTTGAAATCAATGATAGAAAATGCTATACAAATGTACTGTTTTTAAAGATGAGAATTTCTTCCAGAAGCTTCAATCTGTACTAGTTGCAAGGTACATAAAAGTTTCCATGGTGGTGGTCGTCTTTCACAGACTTGAAAAGGCACGCCAGTTTCCAGTAAGGGGAACCTTGCTACATCTCTTGTGGGTTTTGTGTTCTGCATTTCAAACATGTTTTAACGTTTACATCTCATTGGACGATGGGCAGAACTGGGGGTAGGGATTAAACCCACATCTCGGAGTTGGCAGAAAGCAAAGCAAGTCCGTGGTGGCGACTGTGGCTTTCTGTTGCCCTTGAAGTCCAGCTGGAATCGATGAAGCTAAAAGGTAGCCATCCTGAGCCCTCCAGCTGGGTCATTTCAATGCCCCTTGATTTCCCAAGGCTTCAAAATGAACTTTCCGAATATTACCCAGCTCCGGCCACGTGGGAGATCTTCCCAGGAGAGGCTCTTACATTTGACTCACAGTATCTTTCTTCCAAGCAAAGAACTATTACTTACTCCTTGCAACGCAATACGTTTGTGTTCGAAAAATGCGTAATACATAGCTTAAAAGTTTAACTATTTTAACACCACACAGTAATTGTCTTTGGAAGTCTTCATGGCGACGGTATTGAAATTTATCACCCTTCACTTCACGCATAGCACATCCTAGGTGAAAACGGTAAACAGTTCACTCAAGCCCACAAACAATTATTGATACCTGAGGCCTCTTAGCTTAGCAGCCTGGCTCAAGCGAACTATTTTCAGTTTTGCCAAGATATGTGCCTCATCCTGCTCTCAAAGTACTCTGAAAATGCCACGTTGTTCAGGTACCAGTGCAAATGCAGAGAAAGGATGGAAGTAATCAAGAGGGTCGTGAGTGAACGGGTACGGAGACCCCGGAACACTCCTGGCCACTGTCAGTGTAGCTCAGGACCAAGGAGCCCAAGGATTATCTTCCAAGGCTCTCAGAGGCCAGATTACATGCCTCCTGCATGTCAAGTATGCTGCACCCCTGACCAGGGTGACGCTCTGCACCCTAACTAACCTCCCCACCATGCTGCGGGTGGACATCATGCATTCTTTTCAGGCACCGATGTATGAGGACCAAAGAGCTACAGAGAGTTTACTGTCATCACCACCGGGCTCAGGAAAGTATGAGCTCTTCTCTGTTTTCTGCTCTTTTCTTCCCCAGCAATACCCTTCTCCTACCATAAACACACACTGGGCGTCCAGTGAGACACAAAGCCGTCCAGCTGTAGATACATATAGTGTTTCTCACTATTGCTGCTACTTTGCAACCCTGGGAGAATAATATTAACTCCTGTGCATATGAAGGAGTATTCAGTTCTGTTTCAGTGTGAGGTATTATTCTGAGATATACGTCTGACGGTATTCAGTGAATTTCCAAGTTCAAAATTAAGTTGCGTGTGTAAAAAAAGGTGAAGATTTCAGGAAAACCTTATTGATAGGATCCAGTGATTTTTTCCCCCCAACCATTTCCTCTTCTACACAAAATACTTTTGACAAGACAATGGAATGACTTGGAAAAAGTGCTTTACTATTACATTTTTCTCTGTAAGAATGTAAGAAAAAAAAACCCTATTAAGTTTAGTACCTGTGGTTTAAAGATGAACATGATATGCAGGAACTTAGCAACATCAATGCATTTCTCATCCCACACACAGAGACCATTTTCAATGTCAAGAGCGTTTCCTAAAAATACTACGTTTTTTCAGGCTAGCACTATGTTTAGGAGATTTGAAAATAGCAGGCAAAATCCAGTAACACGTGATCGGAAATAAGAACTCCGCCAGAAAATCCTTTGCCAAGTGGGATGCCATTTCACCCATGGTTCTGAACACACAATAAGTCATGCCCTTCCTCGTGACCCTGGCTGAATTTCTAACTGAGACAAGCCGAGAGCTAAGCCCCCGTCTGAAAGGAGCATCTCAGGTTTTGTTGAATAAATGGTTCCAGGAGAAGTCGTGCATAAGGATTCAGTGTAGGGTCACAAGCACAGGCCCCAGGGATGGATTTTCTGAGGGTGCATTTCTGTCTCCTTACACACCTGTTGCCTACAATTGAATAACTTACTTAAACTCTCTGAGCCTGAATTTCCTTATCTGGGAAATTAGGATAGCACTACTCTGTTGCCAGAGAGGACCCCAACCCTATAAAGTGCTTCCAACAGGGACCTAAGGAGAGTAGTCCTTAGTAAGTAGTGGGCATTCGATATGCATCAGTGATCCCTACTATTGCTGTTACTGCTGTTGCCTCACTGCAAACATGTTAAAGGACATTAATTTAAATCTAAATACAGTAAGAACATTTATAATAAGCACCTTTCCTAGAATGCCATGTGATTGGAAGGAATTTTAGAATCAACTGATGGAAACTTGGAGATTCCAAGGTGTAGTCCATCTGCTAATGTGTGTAGGTAATCTTTAACCCTGCTCTGAGGGATGCTTCTGTAATACACAGACACACATAGAGTTCCTCACTATTTCTGCTATTTTGTAACCCTGGAAGAATATTAATTTGTGTGCATATGAAGGAGTAGTAAGTTCTGTTTCGGGGGGAGGTATGTGTGTAGATAGGTAAAGATTTCAGGAAAATTTAGTTATATGATCTATGATATTTTTCTTTCTGGTCTACAAAAAATATTTTTAGAAACATTTTTATTGAAGTGTCATTGATTTCCAATGTTGTCTTAGTTTCAGGTGTACAGCAAAGTGATTCGATTACATATACATGTTCCTTCTTTTCCGTTATACGCAATTACACAATATTGAATGTAGTGCCCTGTGCTATAAAGTAGGGTCCCTGTTGTCTGTCTATTTTATATATAGTAATGTGTAACCATTAATCCCAAAATACTTTTTGGGATACAACAACAGGATGATTACAAACAACAGGATGATTTGGAAAAGACGGCAATGTGTATAACTGGGGGTAGTGATTGGTACACAGTCAAGACTTATTTCCAATAACAGACTCTATATTAAAAGCACACAAGGAAAAGAAGATTAGAGCTGGAGGACACATGCTTCTTGGTTTCAAAACTTCAGACAAAACTACAGTAATCAAAACAGTGTGGTATTGGCACAAAGGCAAGCACACAGACCAATGAAAAGAAGAGACAGTTCAGAAATAATCCCTCACATATATGGTCAAATGATTTTTGACAACAGTGCCAAGACCATTCAACGGGGAAAGGACAGTCTTTTCAACAAATAGTGCTGGAAAAACTGAATATCTGCATGCAAAAAGAAAAAAAAAAATTTTGGCACTTACTTAACACCATATACAAAAAGTAACTAAAAATGGATGAAATACCTAAATGTAAGACATAAAACTATAAAACTCTTAGGAGAAAACAGAATAAATGCTTCATTACATTTGATTTCGCAATGATTTCTTGGATATGACATCAAAGGTACAGGCAAGAAAACAAACAAACAAAAATAACAAATTGAACTTCATGAAAATTTTAAGAATCTGTGTACCAAAAGACAACATCAGCAAAGTAAAAAAGGCAATTGACAGAATGGGGGAAAATATTCGCAAAGGATTTACCTGACAAAGGATTAATATTCAAAATGTATAGAGAAAATTCAGCAGCAACAAAAAAATCACACAATTCAAAAATGGGCCAAGGACTTGAATAGGCATTTCTCCAAAGAAGAGATACAAATGGTCAAAAAGTGCATGAAAAGATACTCAACATCACTAATCAAATACAAATCAAAATTATAATGAAAGACCACCTCGTACCTATTAGGATGACTATCAACAAACCAGAAAATACTCAGTGTTGGTGAGAATGTGGAGAAATTGGAACTTTTGTGCACTGCTGGTGAGAATGCAGTATTGCAGCTGCTGTGGAAAACAGTATATGGCAGGTCCTCAAATAATTAAAAATATAATTACCATAATTAAAAATCCCACTTCTGGGAATATAACCAAAAGAATTGAAAGCAGGGTATCAAAGAGTTACGTAGACCCATGTTCATAACAGCATTATCCACAATAGCTAAAATGTTGAAGCAACCCAAGGATCCGTCAACAGATGAATGGATAAGCACAATGGGATATGTTCACATACAATGGAATATTATGCAGCATTAAAAATTTAGAAAATTCTGATACATGCTACAGCATGGATGAAACTTGAAGACATTAGGCTAAGTGAAACAAGTCAGCCACAAAAGGACAAAAACTGTATGATTCCACGTTTATGAGATACCTAGAATAAAACTCATAGGAAAGTAGAATGATGGTTGCCAGGGGCTAGGGAAGGGGTGGGGGGGGGAAGGGGAAGGGGGGAAGGGAGTTTTATAGTTTAATGGATATAGAGTGTCAGTTTAACAGATGAAAAGAGTTCTGGAGATGGATGTGGTGATGGCAGCACAACATTATGAATATAATTAACACCACTGAACTGTACACTTAAAAATGGCTGAGATGGCCAATTTTATATGCTTATTTTACCACAAAAAAAACACTTTGGAAAATATTCAAAATATCAAAATTAGGAAAAAAAAACACATATGAAAATGCAATTACTTAAACTCCATAATAAATAATAGGGATGCAGAAACACTCCAAAGCTACAATATTTAAACTGAAAAATAAGTACAATTTGGTATGTTTTCTGGCAAGAACAATGGGTTCTCTGTCCTGTTTTGTAAATTACAACCATAAACCTAATTCTGTCCCCATATTGCACTCCAAGTCTGATCCCCTGTCCCAGAGAGCTGTCAGGGCTCATGGCCATGTGTGGGAGAACCAGGCATGTATTTGAGAACTTTCCTTATCACTTTCATTACCAGTCTATCTACACCTCTGTCTTGAGCAGTTTTTCCTCAAAAGAGGTAACTTACTATCTTTACCCATAAGACAGAAAATCCTAGTGCCTGATAAAACTTAACAATCATGGCAACTAAATACTTATTTTCTCCGTGACATTTTTCTCTGCCATCAAGAGCAAAGTTTATCTCGGTTACCACAAAAACTGACAATTGTTCCGTGCTTCTAGCCAACTCATTTTTTTGCCCCTCTTCTCAGATCAATAGACCATTTAGTTTCAAAATGCTTTTCTCTTTGAGCTCCTGTTGCAAATCTAGATTGTTTTCGCTGACAGAGCAGGTAGGGGTCTCTGCTTTTCTTTTTCTTCTATGAACATTCTAAGCATAACTAACGTGCACTGCATAATGTAACATCCTTTTGAAATAATACATTCAGCTCTGAGGTATACAAGTCATATCAACTCTTCAAACTCAAAATCTTTACGAAAAGTACATAAAGTATTTGGGACATGTGTCAGTCTGAACAGTTGACTGAGAGCAAATTATTCTTAAATAAAATTCTTAATGAATTTCCCTTAAGTGTGGCCATTTTTAAGTGGTGTGTCCAAGCATCTGACATGAAAGTTGGCTGGATGAGGAGAACAGCTTGTATGCTGGGCTGGGGTTCTTGCAGATCACACACAACTCATGTACTTTTCTGATCAACAGAACCACAAAACTTCATGTTCCCTAGTAAACTCCCGAAAAGGCAAAATATGGTACTTCTATCCTCTAATCATCAAACAAAATGATCCCATCACTAAACAAATAGTTTATGTCATAATCTGTCACTTATTTCTGAACCTTTAAATTTCTGCTTCTCAACTGTAAAATGTCACAATTCCCACCAAACAGAGTTGTTCTGAGTATTAAATGATTCAATTTAAGTAAATCATGGGCTTCAACCAAGAGCTATTATATTATTTTCTTTGATATATGAATTTTATGTGTAATGACAGTGTATAATTAACTAGAGAGTTATTCTGATTTTTATTTCAAAGTATGGTAGTAAAGATTATGATAATGTAGGTACCAGTGCTAGAGAGGTTATATCAGAAACCTTAACATACATACATATATACATATGTATGTATGTAATTATGAATCTTACACTTCCAATATCGAATTGGGATAGTTGTAACATTCTAGGGTTGAAAAAATGCAACATTTAAATGCAATATTTGAATAAAGTTATTTAGACATTTACCTTACATTTGGTATATTCAGTAACCCTCTTAAAAAGGAATAATAAAAACATATCTTAACGTGTGTAAATTATACAAAAGAATGCAACTCTGTGGACATCCTGTCAAGGCCTCTCCAGGCATCAAGCAAATGAGGTTTTCATATATTTCATTTCTTCTAGTTGATTCTATCCTCACAACTAATTTCTATGCTTGATAAGGCCTCTGATAACTTACAATGGGAACAACAGCAACTAAATAAAAGTTTAAACTACGTTCATCAATTTGGTTGTCATAAAATGTGTTCATGGCAGAGCCAGAAATAGAAGCGACAATTCCTTATTCCTAGGTCCAGATGTATTTCTTAACTTAGATTTCTCTCCTCCTAACCCATCAACAAATATTAACTCTCCTGAAACCAAATTACACATACTTATAATCTTTTTATACAGTAGTGGCTCTTGCATTGTCTTCAATGTTTAGATTTTCTTCATTTTTCTGAAAGGAAACGTTTTTGAAGGTTTGCAAGTGATTCTTGCATTGAAAGCTGAGGTGTGATGAATGAAGTCTAAGTAACAGTAAACATATATGTGGACATAGGTCTGGTCACACAGTAGATGCTCGAAAATGCTTTGACAGCTTCCCCGGGGGCACAGTGGTTAAGAATCCGCCTGCCAATGCAGGGAACACGGGTTTGAGCCCTGGTCCGGGAAGATCCCACATGCCGCAGAGCAACTAAGCCTGTGCACCATAACAACTGAGCCTGTGCTCTAGAGCCCACGAGCCACAACTACTGAGCCTGTGTGCCTAGAGCCTGTGCTTCATGACAGGAGAAGCCACCGCAATGAGAAGCCCATGTACCGCAATAAAGAGTAGCCCCTGCTTGCTGTAACCAGAGAAAGCCCACGCACCGCAACAGAGACCCAACACAGCCATAAGTAAGTTAGTAAGTAAGTAAGTAAGTAAGTAAATAAATAAATAAATAAATAAACACTTTGAGATTGTGTGGGGAAAAAAAAGTGAACTCAATTAAGTAGAGCCTTAGAACCCCAAATCCATCAGTAATCACTCCTTGACTGTTGGTGGCCTGGGTACCATCTTCCCAACAAAGAGCTCATCTCCCAGGCAGACAAGCCTTCTACCTACAAGTGCTATCAGCGACGGGAATGAATTCGTGACCCAGGTTGATCTCCTCCAAGTGAAATCTGTAAGAATTGCACAGGCAATAATCCATAGGAAATAGTTTAGTTCTGGTCTTGCCCAGAGACAAAAGTAAAGACCTGATAACTACTTTCAGATCTTTCAGTTTTAACCATTTTGCGATTTAAATTCACAAGCTATCCTGGCAGACTCATCAGTTAGTCAAATAATGAATCTATTTTTTTATTTTGTCATGCCCTGTGCTAATCTGAGTCCAGGCTCTCTCTCGTGTAAATGAGGGCCTGGTGTTGAATCAGCTGTACAAAGCAGCAGAGAAAGGCAATGCTGGAGCTGAGCGACAAAAATGTATAAGACTAGTTTTAGCTCTGGGTTTGTCAAGACTGAAGAATATTTCTTACCTAATTTTTGATTGTTAATTTCACAGGGCTGAGAACAGGTGTGGAATCTCGGTCAATGATGACCTGCCCACATATAAAAAACATTGATCATATTCTTCAATATGCTGTGAGTGGATAGCAAAATGTTTCCCAGGCTTAAGTGACAAAAAAAAAGAAAGAGAGAGAGAGATGAAGGTATAAGAAGTTGAGGAAATGAGAAAGAGAACCAACAGGTTGGGTATAGTTAAGACTCAGATGTTCCAACCAGGGAATACCTCTGATGCTTTCAAAACAAATATGACCCGAACTTCAAGACGGCCAAAAGAAAATTAGAAACATGACCGTTTATATGATTCGTATGATCCCAGAAGAGAAAAATGTACCAGTTACACACTTGAAACAAAGATTGTGAGCTCTTAAGGGCAGAAATTTCTCGAGAGGCATTTCAATTAGAAATACTAAGAAGTTGTCATAGTTACATCTTTTTAGTTTCTTATTAACACAGTTAGGGTTTTTTTGTGATTGTCAGATTTGGAAATAATTTCTCACTTGGTTAAACATGCTAATATTTTTGTTTATAGCGTACCTCTTAGTAAACATCCAGTGTACCCTTTAACTTAATATAATTCACTATCACAGTCCTCTTGGCTACAGGGCAGAGCAGGAGATGCCCACCGAAAAGAATGTGAAAAACTCAGCATGGCTGATTTTTGCCCCAGAATTGCTCTTGGACAACTGTGCCATTGATTCATTCAACATACATCAAGTAATTTTCAACCATGACCAATTCATAATCCCTAGAGAAACTCAGATGTCTTTCCCTCAAGGAATGTCTAGCTTAATTGAAGAGTTTATTGTTTAGCCCAGGGTCAAAAGCAAACTCATGTCAAAAAGCCTTCTTTTCCAGATCTTTCTCATGAGACACAGTAGCCTGTAAACCTCATCCCAGCCAGTTTTAGAGTTTGGATAGCAACATCTTAAAAACACAGATAGTTAGCCTCAAGAACAAGGCACACAACTTTCATGTTTCATTGAGAAGACAAGGGGAGAGAGTATAACAAACTCTTTTTGGTAAGGGTGTCACTGGTTTATTGGATCAGAAAGATGGTATGAAGGAAACAGAATATGTGAAATGAGAGCCCTGACAGGAAGTTTTAACAAAGGCTCAGCGAAAACTCTACCTACTTCAATGCTTGTGTTACCTGTGTCAGTACCAAAACCCACAATTATGATTCAATATAATAGCAGTTACTTATGGGAAGAAACCTGATTAGCTCATGTATCCACTTCTAGAGACTCAATGATTTGGTTTCTAATTAGACTACATACTATATTTGGTATTAACTGTTTTTTTAATGGAAATATAGTTGAATTACGATTTTATGTTAGTTTCAGGTATACAGCAAAGTGATTCAGATATACATACACACACACACACACACACACACACACACACGTTTTTATCAGATTCTTTTCCCTTATAGGTTATTACAAAATATCGAGCATAGTTCTCTGTGCAATAAAGTCCTTGTTATTTATCTATTTTATAAACAGTAGAGTGTATATGTTAATCTCCAACTCCTAATTTATTCCACCCCCTCTTCCCCTTTGGTAACCATAACAGACATAGAAAACAAACTTATGATATCAATTGTTAAATATGACCTATAATCCAAGGGAAACTCAAATCGAGACACTTCCAGGTCTAGGAGGATCCAGTCTGTACATGTAGGGTTTATTTCAAGCTGATGGATTTCAAAATTGTCATAATCATCCTATTTTTCAGAAAATTATACATTCAACTTTAAAATCCATACTCTAAAGCTATGTAAAAGGTAAAACTTGGCAAAGAAATGTGAGAGAATGCAGATATCTCATTTCTAATACACTGTTGCCTAGGTAACAAGGCCTATCTAAGCATTTTGAATTGGTAGGCGTTGATAATCTATATTTGGGGATTCAAATCTGCAATGAAGGCAAGTTTCCATGGTGCTAGCTGTTTTTCCAGTATTTTTTAGAACAAAGTTGCATGTCATATGGGCATATTTCAAGCTCAAATATGTTAGCCAGTCAGTCATATCACTAGGTGAAAAGTCTTTCACATTCAATTTGGAGATGAATATTCACTTATCATTTAGTGTTGAAGGCCTTGAACTCAAAATGTAGGGGAGAATGATTGAATAAAGGATAGATCATTCAGGTTAGGAAGTAATCAAAGCACAGAGTAACCTGCCCATCATGAAGGCAACTGCCTGTAGGAAGCAAATTCAGGACTAATTTTTAAAATTTTTCCCTCCAGTATAATTTTGAGAAGAAATGCTGCCATTCTGCAGTGCCTTATTCGCCCAACAAATATTTAACTCATAGAAAAAATATGTGGGAATTATGTGTTCCAGAAGTGTCTTTCAACAAAGCAATGCAACGTTGTCAAGACAAGTGGAAACAGATAAGGATGAGTCAATGTGGTGTTTAAACAAGTCAGAATTAGAAAGTATGGGTGGATTCACAGTGGTCAAGAATGTTCTGGAGGCTGTTCAGTGATGCGCCTACATATCTCTTCAGTTGATTTCATAAACACATCTGCAGAATTTTTAAAAAGGATGTTTTATCCAACAGCCCTATTGTTGGGTTTTTTTCATCTTTTAATTTTATTTTTGACCATGCCATGCCACCAAGGATTGAACCCGTGGCCCCTGCATTGGGAGCGCGGAGTCCTAACCACTGGACAGCCAGGCAAGTCGCTCCAGCAGCCCTACTGGTAACCTTAGGACTTTCTAACCCCCAATATTCTGATCATTCTTTTTTTGTTTTTAATTTGGTATTAGAACAGAGCATTGTCCTGATGGACTAACACACATGACTACAGCCTAACACACAAAATTGGCCCCGTTTCCACCACAGCAATTTTATGAATTGGTCTGAAGTTACAAATATTCTGAGCATCCCAGATATCCTGGGAGGATGAGTGGTGTGAGCCCATCTCTCCGTGTTTCTATGGTAACTCCAACACACATAACAGGCAAAGGGATCAGAAATAAACCAGTCCACTATGCCTACCTTCTTAATTCCCTTATGAAAAACTCGGGAGTGATGGGGTGTGTGCATGTGTATATTTTAACTGCAAGCCAAGTTCAGAAAAAGGTGGGTGAGTTATATATAGAATATATATGCTATACGCACAGAAAAACGTGTGTATGTTCTACAACGATCACACATGTATTATACTGTACACATATAAAAAGCAGTGATGACTTTATAAAATGCTGAAAGCTGTTCAGGCTATCTCAGTAGCCAATAACAAACCAGCAGAAAGTAAATAAAGTAGGTGAGAAGAAACACAGGATCAGATCAGCAGATGTAGTTTCAAAACTAGCTCAGAGATTTTTCCTGATGTTTGACATCTGACAAATCAATGTTCTTCTCAAATGACCACTTCCACGTAAGGCTACTGGGAAAATAAAATGAAAAAAGCATGCATGTGCAGACACTCCCCCTTTGTGTTAACATATGAAATCTATAAGTAAACTGGATAACCAGAAAAGAAGAAAATGCTTTCCATGGGGGTGAAGTTAGCTCTATCAGGACGTGTCACAGGTGGTCAGGCTGGTAGATTACTAGGAAAGAAAGAATCTCAAAGGAGACGGTAAAGGTAATCTTTTCCAACCAAAACATCACAGGAAGAGCCGGAAGAGAACCGCCCTGGATATACTGAAGGTCATCTATGTGCCCAATGCAGTGATATAGTGAGGGGAACAAAGGATTCATTTTCTTTTTCTTTCATTAAAGTCCAGGGTATGCTGCATGTGATGTGTAGGTTTCAAACTCTGACAGACAGATATCAGGTAGAAATGTCTAAGGTGTAGGGTGGACTTGAGTGCCCAGCATCCTCCGGCCATGTCATAATATTTCACATTTTAAGTTACACCCAACATCACAAGGAATTCCAGTGTCTGGGTCAGGTGGTATTTATAATTCTCCAACACATGATAGAATGGGAAACCAACTCAAGGCTTACAGATCCTAGGTATAAAGGTATTATCAACACCTCTAAAAGGAGTAACTGAGAAAATGTGAGAAGAATGCTGACATTAAATCTATCCCTTTGTGAAACAGGAACTACCTCCACACAGCTAATTCTTTTTACTTTTTAAGGAACATTTTTGTAATGCCTTTTAAAAAATAAACTTATGGGAAAAGGGTAATAAAATTTTGTTTAAAACTAAGGAATAAAGCAAAAGAAAACCTAAATCACTTCGTGGCTGTCTCATTTTTCATGTCTGCGGAACAGTGAGAAACTTGAACTAGATGGTGTTTTACATCCATTTTAAATCCCACGCTGGAAGGTTAAATGAACTTTAACGACTGTTCTATTTTTCCTCCTCTTCCTGGAAGAATGATTGATGGAGTTTCCCCTTATAGGTAAAGTCAATAATGTTCTATTAATGCTCACTTCCTAATGATAATAATTGCAACAACAAAGCACTCGCCATGTCCCACGTACCAAGTAGTTTACACTGAATGGATGGGAAAGTGGACCTGTATCTCCAAGCTTCCAGTGCTTGAGAGTCAAGTGTGTGATGAACAACTAAGTACTTAAGTGTATGTGTGAACACAGACACCACTGTATACAGAAGAGGTCACCAGCAATGACCTACCATATAGCACAGGGAACTCTGCTCAATGTTCTGTAATAACCTAGAAGGGAAGAGAATCTGAAAAAGAATATATAAAAAAAGTTTCCTGCCTGTTCGGCCTTTTCTGATGAATGTTTTTCCTGTTGGGTGTGTTTAAGATATTTACTTCTCCTATAATGACAAATTCTGGCCAGCTATATAGTGCTTCTCTACCTAAGTTGTTATATAAATATCTTAGATTTAACTGCCCCTAAGGAACTAGCCTGAACTTAGAAGCTTTACTTTCTCTCAGTTGTTTCTCTGATAAATAAATTATCTCTGTGGTTCCTCTGATAAGCAAGTACAGAAAGGCTGTTCTTTAGAATACTATGTACTAAGTTTTTGTTTAACTACCTTAATTTTTTAAAAGATAAAGGTGAGAATGTATAAATTAATAACTGAATAATATATTAATAATAAAATTAATAATATATTAATATAATATATAACTGAATATATATAAAGGATATATATATTATATATATAACTGAATCACTGTGCTGTACACGTTAAACTAACACATTACAAATCAACTCAGCTTCAATAAAATTTTTAAATATTTGAAATTACATGCAAAATAAATGAGTGTGTGTGCCCATGCACACACACACAGGCATTTGCAATAAAGACAATAGAAGGGTCGTTTCAAAAAACTATTTGAAAGGTAGTTATAAGACATACTCCTAATCTCTCCTCAACTGTATATGTGCTGTTTTCATTCATACTATGTTTTTTGAAACGACCTTCTGTTACAATCAGGGTTGAAATGATGCTTTATCAGAACCATGTGAACATGTTTTCTGACAAATTGAAAACAACATAATTATCCTTCTCAGAAAAATACAGGAAGATGGTTGAACCACATTTACATATGGAAGGTGTAAAACACTACCCTGTAAAGTTTCAATAGAGAAACATTTCAGACCTAGCAACTAATTTCAGAAAAGCAAATTCTCAAATAAAGATCTAAATAACTTTATTAAATGCTAGGACTAGAAAAATCTTTACGCACCAGGTCAAACTTGGCAAAGTGACTCACTTCAGCGAGCATATGAAATGAGAAAAACTACTGTTTTTTGAATACTTTATCAAAAACATTGGAAAACAACAAGTGTGGAACAGAAAAAAAAAAAGGTTCAAGAAGACATGCCTTGAATATTAGCCTACATTACAACATACAGTGAAACAACACTAATTAATCTTATTACTATTTTTTTTTAAACTCAAAAGTGCTTCTGGCACTTAAGGAAATTATAATTATTTATAGGCCCCTATAAAGTTGCATAAATAACAGCTCCATTGCTCTGAAAAAAAATTAGTTTATCTTCCTAATCTGGTCTCATAAAGCCTTTATTAATTCTTTAAGTTTTAACCTCATTTAAGATGACAAATATTCAAACGCTTTTCTATAAAGTGGGGATCGGGTTCAGGTGTGGGTCCCGTGCCGGTAACTAATTCACTATGTCATCGTGGCGTATTTTGCATTGGGATGCGCCTTCAAATCTATCAATGGCAGCACTTTACTATCTCGTTGAATCCCAGGGGCCAATGAACCTGAAGGTATCTGCCTGCTCAGAGGCTCTGTGAAGTGGTGTCTCCATGGCTTTCCTTGGGTTTCCTGGACGATGTGCTTCCTCAAACACACTTCTGAGTTGCTCCAGTGTCAGCATCCAAGTATGGCAGTGATGATAAACGAAGACATCCCAGGTAGGGTAAGGAGAAGGCACCAGAGAAGGGCATAGCATCCTCTGAGTACCACTCTCCCTCCTCCTAGGATGCCGGCTAGAGTAGTGCCTGCCTGACTCCATCTGCTGGCCACTTTTCGAGGAAAGCAGGTCAATTAATCTCCTAGGAGAGGGAATGAGGTCATGACCTCAGGAAAGTGTCTACTCTCCTGCCTGGAGGAAGCCACAGCAACCCCCTGGATTCCAGGAGTGTAATGGAGCACAATCGGATACAAACGCACCTGGTGAATCAGGCCCCTGGACCATAAGCCATCACCCTCTGTGAAAAAGCACGTGTCACCTTCAGCATCCAATGACCAGGTCTTCACAGCATTTCCTCTTTTCTACTTTCAACCAGTGGAGTTTCTCGTGGTTAATGAGCAAACATTCTCAGCACTTACATCGGGATTATTCTTTCTCATTCTACTTTTTGGAGATGCTGGTTTAGACTCGTGGGAAATCCCTGACAAGTGAGGCTGTCGCTTAGAGGGGAAGTACCCTCCACTCCAAATTGTTTTTCTCCCGCATCTTCTTAGCATATGCCCCATGGTTGGGTTCAATAACTAATTTTGCAGGTTTATTTCCTTTTTTAACACTGCCAAGAAAAGTGTTGTAAAAAATCACAATATGTGCTTTTCATATACAAAACAACTGCTGCTAAAGCCATTGCCAACAGCAGAGGCACCAGGATTGTGAAATCATGCGCACACACACCATGCACACACACACTGTGAGCACACACACACGATGCACGCACACATCCCAGGTACACTTTCTGGTTTGTCAAGCTAAAACAGCACCGTAAGTAAATTTTTGTTCTGTTCAAAAACACATTCATAAGTCGACATTTGAGGGACATCGTCTTGATCTATTTCTCACATCTATCTTTTTAGATTTATCTTTGTTTGACCGTATCCATGGCGGGCCCCCTCCTCTCTTTTCATTCTTCCAAAGGCATCTCAAGCATCATCGCCTGTCCCACAGGTCCATTCACTTGCTCGCTCTGCCATGTGAGCAGCTGAAGGAAATGTTTACGGTGTGTCCAAGTCAGTCCTCAGTCTCCCAGGTTTGGTGCCTTGTTTCTAAACATTCCCACGAGCTCAAGCTGTAAGAGCAATTACTCTCTTCTCTCAAAGGAAGGAACTTAGTTTAAAACTGAACTTCTCAAAGGCATATCTCCCCAACTTTTCATCTACTTCTCTCCATGTATTTTTCTTCATTATTTTCATCAAAGTGATTGTTAAAGGTATACATATATGAAAATGACTGACACAGTTATGCCCTAAAGACAGATTTATTAATAAAAACATTAAAGACTTAATGAATACAAAAATATCAAAAACGTCTATAAAATGAAAAACGTGTTTCCTTCATCATGATGAAAATAACTATATAAAAATTATCATTTATGTTGAACACATACAGAAATCATAAGTTTATTAGTCAGAAATACACAGTAGTCTTTGTTATATGATATCTGACTTTTAAAGCACTTCTGAGAATAGTTTTAAAATATTTACCCAGGCACAAAGACAATTTGCGAACATCATGGAAAAGAATAAGCACTATAGGGCAGATGTGGTCTGTTGGAATCTGTTTGAATGATCATAGAAAAAGCAACGTGTAGACTGTTTAAAAAAAAAAAAAATGTGGTTAGCAAACTGTTCATGCATTTTAAGGCTGCATCAGCCCGTGACATCACGCTCAGCACTCTGGACAGAGCCAGTGGTCGCGGCTTAGCAAGAGGAGAGAACACGGCAAATAGTCCAAGGGAACTAACCGGGTGGGTGAAGCCGGTTGCATAATTAGAAGAGGGGAAAGGAGAACCAGACTGCTGTTCACATGAAAGAACTACATCGATGGCTAGTATTAAAATACCTTAACAAGAGCTGATGTCTGGAAGTTAAACAGGAAATGAAAATTAGGTTGGAATGTATGCATTTCTAGAAGCTTCTGAGGATTTTTGAGCATCCTGGCAGGTCACAGGTGGCAAATCTTCTGCAAAACTGGCTTTTCCTCCTCAGTGTCTTTGAAACATGAACTTCAGATTGCTCAGATTATCCTTGGCAATGTCTAAAAGCCTATATAATTCTCCAGGAGCTATAATGTCCCAAGGACTACAGTTGGAGATCTTCAGTGTTAGAAAGATCTTAATGGGTTTCTAACCCACCCTCTTAACCCTTGAGATGACCCCAGTGTTAGTAAACCACACCCCCAGGTCAAAGCTGGCCCGCTATCTTTCCTGCACAGCTCATGAGCTAAGACTTTTTTTTTTTAAAATAACTCAAGGTAAATCAAAAGAACAACATTTTGCGACACATGAAAAATACACAGTTTAAACTTGAGCATCCAAGAATAAGGTTTGTTACAACCCAGCCACGCACTTTGCTTATGTGTTATCTGCGATCATTTCATCCTCAACAGTCGAGTTGAGGAAACGCAACAGAGACAGTAATGCCCCCAAAATATCTGTCCCTTTAAAAAAGGTTTGCTGACTCACGATATAATCCATCTCCACTACAACTGGCCCATGAAATTATCATCGAAACATAATTAAGATCCAGTTGTACAGAACTTGCTGGTCTTTGGGCTTGTGTGCATTTTGGTTTGACTGATTTTTCTGACATCTTCACTGAGAATAAAATTGAAGAGAATACAAATGACACACAAATCTCTGTTCAGTTTTGTAATACTTTTCCAATTTGCAACCCAATATTGCTTCAGTTGGTTATGTTGTATTCTTTACAATGATATTGCAGACATGAAAAAATAAATTAGGAAGAATTGTAATCTTACCCAAATTCAAGCATCAAAATTCAATAGAGGGCCTCCCTGGTGGCGCAGTGGTTAAGAATCCACCTACCAATGCAGGAGACACGGGTTCGAGCTCTGGTCTGGGAAGATCCCACATGCCTTGGAGCAACTAAGCCCGTGCACCACAACTACTGAGCCTGCGCTCTAGAGCCCGCGAGACACAACTACCAAGCCCGCGTGCCACAACTACTGAAGCCCAAGCGCCTAGAGCCCATGCTCCATGACAAGAGAAGCCACCGTAATGAGAAGCCTGCGCACTGCAACGAAGAGTAGACCCCACTCACCACAACTAGAGAAAGCCCGCATGCAGCAACGAAGACCCCACGCAGCCAAAAATAAATAATAAAATATATTTATTAAAAAAAAAAAAGTCAATTGAAAGTACAATTCTGCAAGGCCCTGGTGTAGTAACCAGTGAAACAGACCTCAAGATCCAGGCTCTTCTCCACATCCCCACAAGCTCTACTGTCCTGAGGGAATCATGAAATCTGACCAGACCTTAGTTTTTTTCTCAAATACTACTTACAAATTAGTTTAGTGGCACCCAGCTGTATTAGCATGGAGGATACCTGAGACAGAGGAAGTGGAGACTCATCCTTTCTCCAGCTAGAATAGCTCTGATTTTCACCTGATTCTCCAGGCTAGAAGATAATGTATGGTAATTTTTCATCTCATTATTCTCGGATTTCTAAGAAGTTACTTTATCTCCAAGGCAAAAAAAGGCAAATGACTTTAGAACTTGGACTAACAATCAGGAGATCTGTATTTGAGTCTTAGCTCACTCGTTACTCGTTTATCTTGAATCAGATACACTGGGAAATCACAGAATGTTGTCAATGGCCAGTCATGATCTTAACTAGCTAGACTCACCTTGAACCTCGCTAAAAAGAAGACAAAGGAGCTTTAACGTTCTTCAGTAATGGCGCATGGACAACACTACCTAATGGTACCAGTGCTCTCTACTGTTTGGCTTTTTGTTGTATTGCTCTAAGACTTTGTTCTTTTAAGTATGTAATGTTACTTGAATATGTCTAAGCAAACATAGACACAAAGGCATATGCTGCATCTATCTAAGAAAACAGAACAGTAAGACTAAGACAGACTGCATTATAACTTACAGAGAAATTACAGGAAAAGGCTGTTTTTAAATAGAACAAAGAGAAATCCTTTCCCATTGGCTACTGTGAAAGCCGGCCAAAGAGAAGGTGACACTGGCAAATCTGCTCTCAGCTCTTTGGTGGAAAAGCAATGCTAGTTGGAATATAATTTCACATCTGTACACAACTGCAGTATCTTTTATTAATACAACCTCCTTTTGCATCTCCTGTAGCACTAACTCAATTCCGAGTGCCTAGGAGGTGTCCGCTGCTGAGTCTTATTGGATTGAATTTTAGTAACTAAAAGAAATCGAATCACATCAAAAGACTGTTCAAAAAATAGATTTAAGACAACTTCCAAACTTCATACATGATTAGCAGATAATGTTAAAACAAGTAAAGGAAACAAAGGAAGATCAAAAAAACAGTGCAAAAATAAAACAGGTCACTAACAAACTCACATACAAGAAACACCCTACACCATGCTAGACATGGATGGCTTACCTTAAGGTTTCGATGCACTGGCACAAAGATGGAAAGAGAAAAAATCCGTTCCAAAATCCACCAGGCACAAATAAGCTAGTGGCTCAGGAAAAGCAAATGTCAGGTTTACTGCTTACACAAAGTATTAAAGAGAAAGAATCGTTTCATTTATTCAACAGATAATCACTGAACGTGACCTCTGTATGAAGCACTGTGCCTAGGAAATTATACATAAAAAGTGAGAAACACAAAATAAATGCCCTTGATCATCTGTCTCACAGTCTCCACAGGGGATGCAGATACAAAGAATGCAGGAACACACGCGACGCACTACAAATACTAGGAGAGCCTGATGAGGTCTGGACCAGGAGGAAAGAGAAGCAGAGCTGCCTGGAGAGGCGCGGAGGACTTCAGGACAAGGACACTGCGGGCGGAGCCCCTGAGTAAGAGCTTACCAAAACCCACAGTGACATGAAGCGTAAGAGCGTGAACAGATCTGGGCTCCAAATAAAGTTGCACCAACATCAACCATCACACATTCAAAATTAGCATCATAGTCCTTCCACGGGACTCCATGGATGTATGCTTTACATCTGGTTCTTGTTCACACACAGTGCAGTGCTTCTACTCTTGGTTTTTAAGGGAAGAACCGAGTCTAGAAATATCTGAAGGCAACTTCAGGTCACGGAAGTGGAAAGGCTTATATAGTTTTTAAAAACTTATAAAGGCAGACCTTTTTGATCATTAGCTAGATGAAATATCCTCATGGCGTTTCTTTCCACGAATACGTGGCCAAGTCCTATCTGCAAAGATTAAAGTTTCAAAACAAACAGAAGTGTGTATGTGTGTGTGTGTGAGATAATCTGCTGCATCCATATTCTCTTAAGTAAATTTAGATCTGGACAGCTGATTCCACCTTTCTTTTAAGGACCACTATCACTTGAAATTGTAAATCTAGCACAAACCTGACTTTCATCACATCCCCCCGCCCCCTTATTCTCCCATGACACTGTTAAATCAGTAAAATGTCTACTGAACAAACATGCTCCCTTAGCTCATCTACACCTGTGTTCCTCTAATTTAGTCATAAACCTTTCTCCTCGTGATACGACAGTTACTGATCCTTAACCAGAAGGTGCCCTGGGAGAGCCCTAGGATGATACCACATGCAGAGAACGTAACAACTTGAAAGAACAAAAATCCAACTGCTCATATAGGCTAAAATCTTACCTTCCTGCTAATTCAGTTAGAAACTATTAATACGATTGCACGTGCTCATCTTCTGCATATATTGAGAAATGAGCTGAAATTTGAAAATAAATTAAATTCAGTTTGGATCCAAAGGGTAAGCTTGCCATGTCGGTGTAATTTCTGCAGATAACCCAACTTTCTCTAGAGAACTAACTGAAGATTTAATCAGAATGACTCTGTAAAGGGCTTGTTTACTGACTAATTTCCTTTGTGATGTTTGGTAGCGATCGGTGGTTTTCTACAACTATTTCTGAAGTTATGGAAAGCTACTTTTCTAAGGCTCAGGCAGAAGCTACCTAAGGATGCCCAATGTGAGTGTCACTGTATTTGACATTTTCCTTGAAGCATCCTTTTTGCGGTAAGCAGAGGAAGTATTATCCCCTCTACTTTAATGATAAGGAAAAGTCAGATTCAGAAATAGTGATTTGTCTAAGGCTACCTGATTGAGAAATGCGGGGCTCTAACGAGAATCCACCCCCTCTTCCTTTACAACATTCTTTCCACCAGGTTTCATGTTGACACTGAATGACACTGAAATCTTCAACATTTAGCAATCAAATCACCTTGGGCAACTCTTGTTTCTCCCTGAAAGTCCAGTTTCACAGCCTCAATTCATTTAAAAGAGATATGAATTGTGAAATAGAGTCAATTTCTAGCATATGTCTGAATAAAAGGGTTAGTTGCAAGGTAGTTGATTTTATGTGTCTCACATACCCTAAAGAAAGTTTCATACATTACAATCCTCATTTCTCTAAGTTGTCTAAAACTAGAAGAGGTTTTGGCCTTACGTATTATTTTTGTATTCAGGTTACATTTTAACTCTGGGAGGTTACCTTTAAGAGAAAGCAGGGAACCAAAACGCTCAGTTACAGGAAAGGCTGAAGGATGACCTTTATAATACCAGAGTTTAACAAAACAAACGGCTGCTGTAGACTTAAGGGATGCAAAGTAATAGCTTTGGTCCCTTAGCTCTGGAATCTTGCCTTTTCCTTGACCACAGGGGCTTACTTTTAGCTCATGTCAAATAAAAATCTCTGAAAGCCAGAACTTGACATATGAGCGGCTGTTTTGTGCTGTTTGATGTCTCCCCCATGTGAGGTCTTATCATGAAACACAGATGCTCCTTCCCACTGGCCACAGTCGCCTTCATCCCTCCTGCTCTACTGCAGAGCTCCGGTCATTGGAAATCCTGGATTGGACCCGTTTGGGAGCCAGCCGGAGGTGGCTCTGTGTATCCACAGCCCGGGAGCCTCACTCAGAGGGATGAAAGCCCTAGGGACTGTGGCCTCAACCTAGGTTAGGTCCAACAACTGAAACACCTAAAGGGCACTTGAACTCTGGAATCCAGGACTGAAATAGCATCGGGAATAAAATGGACAGCTCAGGTGATGTTCAGACAGACGTCTCTCCAGCCCTGATTCAACCATCACACTGTACCCGCTGCCTACACTGCTCCAGCACATCAAGTCACAACTACAATGACAAGCTCACTGCAGCAACGAGCTTACAGCCTGGAAGGGGGAAAAGTGAACTTTCATCTTCATTCTTCATTTATTCAACTAACACTGCAGTAACTGCCAGGTGGAAAAACCCCTAGGTGCTGTTGAGGAAATTGAGAGCTGAATTAATCAATTATACTCAGAGGAACAGAGTCTAGTGGCATTTACAAAATAACTGCTAATTAATTCCTAAGTGTTGTAACAAAGGTACTCTTATTTCTTTAGCAATGGTTCCTGGCACCTGCTTCTCCTGACATGTCTCCTTCTGCCCCTGAGTCCTACTTGTTTTCTCATAATCCAATGATTGGCCAGCAGTCTCTGGTAGGTCTTCTTATATCCCTTACTTTCACAGAAAGACTCTCTGCTTTCCTCAGGCTCGGAGAAGCTGTAAGTCAGTTCCTACGTGTGCAGGTGAGAAGGTGGTATTCTGAGCCCTGTCGTGCTACAAACACGGTCCTCCGGGAAACAAGCTTGCTTCCTCCTAGTCATTTGCTTTATATTTTTTTTTTCCTTTCATAATGTCCTTTTTGCTTCTGGTCAGTAGGGATCAAAGTTGTTTCTGTTACTTCTACTAAAGAAAAAACTACTTCACGAAGAAGTTAATAATATTTCTCAAGCTTGATCCTTTCTCTCGGTCCTCACCCTCACCCTGCCTGTTCCCAAGAAGGGAATATTAGGAAATATTCCCTTTTCCTACCAACACATTATTCCTCAGGGCTAGTGTTTCCTTAGCTATGGTAAAATGCTAACTGGAAAAAGTGAGACACCCCCCCCCCTCAGCCTCCTTGGTCCCCCCTCTCTCCTCCATCTGTCTTGCCAGAGCTCATGTTTAAGACCCTGGTATATGCCAATTATTATATAATATGCTTTAGGAAGAGTTACCTAAAACTTTCAAACGCACAGTTCTATGAGTACTATTGTGGCCAAAGTACAGATTAGGAAATAAAAACAAACAAAAAATAAATAAACCGTGAAATTCATAGAATTAGAAAATGGCAGGTCGTTGGCTTTAAGTGTATTTTATGTGAAAATCCTGAAGGTGCCTTAATTCTGGGGGGTGAGAATGGAGTACGGAGAGTTTTACAAGAAAAATTTCCTAGGGCGAACGTCTTCAGGAGGAATTAGCCGGACATGGAGGAGAAAAAGACATTTTTAGTTGAGTAAGACCCATGGGAGATCACAATTTCGCCACTCACTTCGTGCGCCCGGGATCCAGGGCCCGAGGAGGGCAGAGGAGATGCCAGGCCCTGGAGGACGCAGACCTTTGTCATTACAGATGGTAGAGCACTTCTGTAAATCGCAAACCACACAAACCAAAATATAAAAACACTGGCATTCAAAATCACACTGACCTTATGTGACGGAAGATCATTTTTCCAAAAAAAATTCGTCAATGGCTTAAAACAAATACGGCAGTGATACAAATGCAGACAATTTAAGTTCAACCTGTTGCTAAAATTGTTCAGTTTTACCCACTATGAGCTCATCCACTGCTGGGGAGGAGAATGACGGGGCAGGTGACCTTGACGTAGAAGCCAGGCATTACTTTCTATACTGGATCCACTTTGATTCTTATAGTGTGAAACAAACAAACCAGACCCCTTTCGAGCTAATGGGATTGTGAACAGCAAAACCAGGAAGTGAGATCAAATGACCTCCCATGTTTATGAGGCGTTTTCCAGATAATCTAGAAAATCACAAAATTATCTTTCAGACTATCATCAAAATTAAAATTCAATACTAAATACTGTTTCAGATAATCCACAAAACACCAATGAATATGTCGGCAGATCCACAGGGCATGAAAGATGCAACTACAAATGGCTTCTTTTCAACTGAAAAAAATAGGAAATATTCCCACAAATGTATTGTATTCCTAGTCACTTTGAGTTTCAAGAAACATAGACTTTGCTACCTGGAAAGGATTTCAGAAGTCACGGATGCAAACCCCTCATTTTGCATGTGAGTAACAAAGGTTTAGAAACGTTGTTTGCCCAGAGTGACACAAATAAGAAGTTATTCAATTAATGCTACATTTTCTCTACTAAAGCCATTTAAAACAACTTATCAATTCCAAGTTTTACTTTCAAGAATAAAAATGTGACACTTTAGTTCTGAGATTCATTTAACAGTCATCTTGGTGGAAACCACGGACAGATCCACGCTATTGAAATGTACATGGAGCTGATGAGGTCAATTTCAAAATAATGCAAATGAGCTTAATTTAAATGAGATTCAACCCATTTCTCTTTGTTTTGTGTCCCTTGTCAGCCACAACTTCCTCAGAAGAGTGTTCAAGAAAGAATTAGGAAAGCTATTCAACAACGCACTCATGAGTTACAGAGTAAATTACGGTGAATGCTGGCAGGTATCTGGACACGATATTAAGCGGAGAATAATTAATTTCTTGAGGACATTATTTCCCAAGTTATATCAGGTTATTTTAACAATAAAAAAACATATTATCAACTTCAGTTAAATTTTATGTTAAGTAACATCACACTGAGTTGCTTTTGATTCTGTAATTGACA
Source organism: Globicephala melas (assembly GCF_963455315.2). Taxonomy (NCBI): domain Eukaryota; kingdom Metazoa; phylum Chordata; class Mammalia; order Artiodactyla; family Delphinidae; genus Globicephala; species Globicephala melas. Next base: position 8,470,442 of record NC_083334.1, on the reverse strand, counting down.
AAGGTCAAATACATAGAGTGACTATCAAATCTTAATATAAAATTTGGCCTTTCCTAGGAGACCTAAAAGATCATGAATAAAATCTATAGACGGAAACTCCAAAATGCACGAGCTGGTCAACTAGAAAGCAAAGACATTCTCAATATGAAGACAGAATACTGATTTCAAAAATTTAATTTCAACAATTTTTCCTTTATTAGGAAGCACTGTCTTATGAAATTCATTGACTTTACACATTGAGACGTGTTCTTAATTCTGGAAGTAAAGCAATAAGGAAAGGGAAAACTTGAGCTCAGTAAACCGAAGGGGAAAAACGTAAACGTTCTTGGGGAGCATGTGAAGTCCTGGATGAGGACACCAAAGCCCGGAAAATGTGCTCATGCTGAATCAACATCTAAAACTGACTGTAAATTTCTCCTATGTCCTTTCCCTCAAAATTCAACATCAGACATAAAAAATATTTGCTTAATGAACCATGCTTTGTGTTGGGCTTCACAGAGATTTTGTTTTTGCCCTTCACACAGCACATTTAACGTATTTGCCGGCATATAAATGGCTCGAGCATTAAAACCACTGTTCTTCCCCTCAGTGACCCACACTTAATTATGGCTCATCTGGTTACAGCCACAGCACCAGCCAAAAGAGTATGTCCAGCAAGCTGTTTTTGCACCACGTTCATCTGAGGTACATTAGGGAACTTCATCAGCCTCCCACGATGATGCATTGTTTCACCTGTTCCTAACACCTGCAGTTCAGTGCCTTCCTGAGGCTTTTTTTCCTGGTGATGTCAGTATCTATGCAACTATATATTAATACCTGGGAACACTGCTCCCCCACTGTTATTAACTCACAGACCGACTTGCCTGAAAGTGCATTTTTTAGAATTTAAAAATATGCACCCTACTACATATAAAATAAATATATAAAATAAATAACACATACTACTATATATAAAATAAAACAAATATAAAATAAAGGACCAACTGTATTGCACAGGTAACTATACTCAATATCTTGTAATAACCTATAATGGAAGAGAAAGTACAAAAAGAATATATACATATATATGTATAACTGAATCACTTTGCCGTATACCTGAAACTAACACAGCATTATTAATCAACTATATTTCAATAAAAATTAAAAAAAATATAAATGTAAATATAATAGAAACATTCCAGGCAGCTTGACTATAATTAAACTTTCATAGGTGACCATCCCAAAACCACTGATGTTCCTACTTTACCAACAACCTTCTACAGGGTGGTTCTTATCTGCGTAAATAGCTGACCAGTGAGTATTAAACCAATGGAACATTTCAGCAGTTTCATCTCTTCTTGGGGTTGGAAAATCCATTCTAATATTCACTAAGCTGCTCATTTCATAACTATTAAAATATACAGTCTCCCAATAGGACAACCGAAATGGCATGCAATACGAGGAACCAGACATCTGCTTTTGCTAATATTATAATACAGGGCTTTGAATGTCAGAGAGGAAATCAGAGTCATGAATGTTTAATCACTGCATGTTGTAGGAAAAAGCTGGTGCCTGCATGAGCACTAAACACAGATGCTGGGCTTCACCCTGACTCCCTCATGTCCCCTTCTTGAACACGAGAGAGCCTATCTATTCGAAAAGAAAAAAAAAAGAGAATCAGCATTTACTTAGAATTTTCCCTTGTAGAAATACTTTTCGATCTTATTCTTATCCCGATGACACAGGAATGACGTTCTGATCATACTGGGCTGGCCAAAAAGTTCGTTCGGGTTACAGGACATCCGAACGAACTTTTTGGCCAACCCAGTAAAAGTAGGCAATTCAGTGTATCTTTTCCCTATGTTTATGTATGGGAAAGCATAAAAAACAGCTGCAATATGTTTTCATTAAAAGTAAAGTGAATGGGAAGGATTTCAATAATTTAGTAAAATAGTTTCTCAACAGATATAAGTATAGGGGAAAAAAAAAAGTGAGATCCAGGAGTGTTTAGAGGGAAAATAAGTGATGTAAACATTCCATACGTGAGTCACCCAAGAACGGCGAGCATTCTTGAAATCCTATGATGTTTACACAAGTTTCTCACCAAAGGGATTCAAGGTTTCAGGTCCAGCTCATCTTTTAGTCAACTTCCCCGAACATCAATGAGTTTCTCCAGTGTGGTTTGTAAGTTACCCACATGCTACTAGCCTGGACCTGATGGAATGAATGAAGAATCTCCACTCCAGCCCTATTCCTGAGCCAGAGTCTTTGAGGATAGGAATCTGGAATTTTCAAGAAACACCCTAGACAAATCTTATGATTCAAACCACCTGTTTTGTTTTATACTGTTTTTTCCTTTTTTATGGGTTTTATTTCTCTATCTCTTTGAGCATGTGAAGTAGGCTTATTTTAAAGTCCTTTAAAGCTTATTCTTAAACCTATCACTATGTTGGACGTTTTCACTGTATTTGATTTATTCATACGCTCTGAGAATTTAGTTTGCAAGCTAATTTACAGTGGAGGTGTCTTGCCTGTGTGTTTTCTCCTTCTCACTGATGAAATAAAATTCACATGCTATGGCAAGACAAGAAAAATTTACACAGAATATTTTTCTCTTCCCGTTTGGTCCTCCTGCCTCCCCTTTAGTGTGTGCTGTGCATCTGCATTAGCCAGACCTCCTTAGGAGAAAACCTTCCTTCTTAGTCTTGTACAAGGTCAGAATGACCCACTACTCCGCTTTCTATGTGCAGATCTGGATTGCCTAAACAGTCAGTGTCATTTGATACATAACCCTTTGTCTCACTAATGTATGTGACGGTGCTTTGACCTCTAATGGGCGGACAGTCCTCAGAGCTTTCTGAAAGACTGTCTCCCAGGTAATAGTCCTCAGGTTGGCCCCAATAAAATTTTCCATTTCTTTCTTAGAATGACTATTGATTAATTTTTTCGTGGACATCACCACGCTCCCCATACTGTGCCTGGGGACAGTGAGGGTGCTCTGGTCCAGCCTCGACCCACTGCGGGACTGGGGCCAGGTCCGATTTGTTGAACTACCTCTGCTTCTTCGGTAAAATCCAGAAGTTGAAACTGTAATTAATTTAGACCTTTAAGTTTGCATAGACATGTGATATTTTTATTTCAAAATGCGAATTATAAGAATAGTAACTGAAGGACTTCAAAGGGTAAAAACATTGGAATTCAACTGGTATAAAATTCTTATATTGTATGTGGTGATAAGTGGTAAGATAGTTTAAGTAGGTAGATGTTTTCAACTGAAAAATCCTATTACAGTATTAGGGGCTCCCAGGGCTAAAAATAACCTCATAGATCTAATCTGGCCTTTTTCCTCTTCAAAGTGTCTCCCGCTATTACCCAAGTTGTTTGAACCACTCACAGAGTAGCAGAACCAGGCCCACTGCATTTCATCAAATAATCAAATTATTTGGAATATCAAGTATTGATTCTAAGACGTAGAACAGTAAGAGTTTGTATTTTGGCAAACCCAAGTCTTCCCCTACCCTGACACGGCCTGACTTCAAAGGCTACTCTGCACTGTCATTTCTAGATACCTTAAAAACATGCAACTGGAAAAGGAAATTTGTAAACTCGAGTGGTCTGCATAACTTTAGTCCCTTGGATTAAAAAAAAAAACAAAACCAGTAATCACATTCAAATGAATATAAGTTATACTGAGTTAAATACAACTTTGATGTTCTCTTTATTGTAAGACTTCAAAACCTTCTCATGTGGTCAGAACCAATGTGAGGCAAGAGATAATCAGGCCTGATTTTTCAGGCTGTAGATTAAAAAATAAGAGGAGGAAAGAGGAGGAGGAGGATGGGAAGAAAGAGAGGAGGTGAAATAGCAAAGCTGTCTTACAAAACAGGAAGGCACGATGATGTAGCTTAAGTATCTCACAGTCTCATACAAAATGATAGTGAATATAACTGTAATATCCATAAAAATTAGAGAATATATTTAAGAATTACCATTACTAGCTGTATAATGCATGGATGGGACTCAAGTTTAAGGTGCATAATGAACATCTTCTAATTCCTCTTCTGGGATTACTGTTCCAGAAAACACACGATACCTGCTGTTTTATTTGCATACATATGTACGTAAGCATATGTATCATATGTGTTGTACACACGCATTATATAAATAGAATATATTCTAGTCAATTTATATTCTACTATATTCCACATAGTCTACATATTTAATCGTGGGTTAACACATCAACATTCCATACAAGAATAGTCCCTAATTAAGACCTTCCTTGTGGTCAGGATGTTTAATTAGGCAAAGTCCACCCTGATTCTATTTTGTTCTCCCGTATCGCTTTCCTACTGGCATCTCTGGGTGAGTTCCTCTACTGTCTTACTAAGTAGGATCTTGGGCCGGGCACTTAACTTCTCTGTAAGTTCAGTTTCCTCTTCAACAGACCGCATACACCTGGCAGGTTTGTGTGTGAGGATGACGTGAGAGAATAAAGAATGCACCACTGTGACTGTCGTCTAGTAAACAAATGGCAGTTATCACTATTGCAGTAAGGGGTCTTTCTCCATGAACGCTGACTGCCCCATGAAGCAGCATCTGTCTCCCTGAATTTGCTTTCCTTTAAAGGTATTTCCAAAACATGCCCAATCCAACAGAAAGTGCAAATCAGCCTTCGCTCGTTTGTCCTTTTATGTTATTAACATCACGTCTCTACCTTAACGGCAAGTTACCACAACACTCGTCTATTAAGAGAGTATATTTAAAATTAAATAATTATGCTTTATTAAATTCTCTAACATCTTGCTGTCATGAGCTCTTTTTTCATTGCACGTACTTCCTGCTCCAGTCTCCTGGTCCTTAATCATATACTTACTTGCAAAACCGATTGCCAAGCTTAGGGTCTCTTTTATTTTTAATATCGCTTAAGTGTACAAGTATAGAGAAAAAAAGTGGATTTTTGGTGTCTGACAGATGTCTTCATGTCCCAACTCTTGTGGTATCAGCTGTGAATGCTAATAGTTGCTGACTCTCTGAGTTTCTCCTTTATCATTTGTTCAGTGGGCAAAATAAGACTTACTTTGTGGAGCTGTAGGGTTTAGATTAGAAAACATGTTTTTGGTGTAATATCTAAGTTACCCTAAAAGCAGGAAGGAACAAAATGAATAATTAGGAAAGAAGGATCACTATAGGTTCAGAAATAATTCAAAATAAAGAAATATTTTAAAAATTAGTCAGTGACCTATCTGTTGGCTGTGGTCATCTGCAATTTTTAACTCATTTAATATATTCTTATACACATTCTTTATTGTGTGCCAGGCACTGTGTCTACACACTTCAAAATTCAACTCATTGTACTTTTATTTTCATAACAACCAGATGAGATAGATACTGATATCCTTTCCATTTCACAGATGAGAAAACTGAGGCCCAGAGGGTTGGTAACTTGCCCTTGGTTATACAAACTAAAAAGTGATGGAATTCAAGTTTGAAACTTAGATTCTTTACTCTTTTGCGCCTAATTCCATGTTCTACTGCCTCTATTTTTTTCCCTTAAAGAAGCTTTCCTGTAGAAGAAGAAGCAGCAGCCAAGGATTTGAAATATGATACATAAGGAACGTAAGAGGAAAATCTGAGAAAATTTAATTGACAGCAAAAATGAGGACTAGGTTAAAATTCCAAGGAGTGCTTTATAAAAATGGAATTATGACAGAAGAGAATTCAATTTAAAGGAGTACAGTGAAGAAAAAAATCCATTACGTGTATATTTTTAAAGGATATTAGAGGATTTAATAAATAGTTTCAGTGGGGTCAGGCAGGTAAAGGCCAGACTGCAGAGTTTCAAATGGCGAATTAAGCAAAAAACAGAGAAATGATGAATGGATTATTTCCTTAAGGAAATGAGCTATGTTACTAATGAAGACGCACCTTTTAGGTGAGATGGGGATTTTAATCAAAGGAGAAGCGGGAGACTCTCCTTTTCCAGGAGGGACTCGTGTTCAGCCCTACAGTTCCCACCCATCTGCCTGACACCCCTCTTCTTGGGTTCAGCTCAGAGGAGACACAGTCCATGGTCACTGAGCCAAAGGCTTAGGCTGGTCTTCAGACAGGAGGGGTCTTTTTAAAAGGATTCTAGCTGAGAGTGTTACTATTTATTTCAGAGTACTCTTTATTCTTCCTTTTTTTTTTTTTTAATTTGTAAAACAGAACGAGATTTTGAATTTACTGTGGAAAGTAGATTCTAGAACTGTATACAGGGTAGTATACAGTAGCTGCTCAGTAAGTCTTTCCTCTGATCACTAGCTTACTACTATCCTCTCCACCCTCCCCCCCAGATAAAGGGTAAAATAAAAAAGAAACAAAGTTACAGAATGGCTGATAAGAGTTTCAAAGGTGAAACCACTTTTGGTATATGGTTTTGTAACCAAGTTTTCTTTACTGAGTATTGTAGTATTTTCATTTGAAAGAAAGCCATCAAACACATATTTTCAATTGAAATATATTAAATATTTATAAGCTTTTTAGTTAAATTTAAAAATGAAAGGGAATCGTGTCGCACTTTGATTTTACGATATGGGATATTTCTCCCCATGCTACTTCATTGGCACCAAGGCCACCTAAACCCATGGCTCATCATCATTACAAAAATAATTTTTAAATACTTCCACATAAAGGATTATTTCTGAAACTGTTAGAAGGGATGAGATCACAGAATTTAATGCAAGCATCTAAAAATTACATGTAACATCTCAGTAGCAAACTTTAAACAGAATTACAGTTTTAAACGTTTCTTTCCTCTTTCATAGAAAGCACAAAATTCAATTTTAACTACTGAGCAGTTGGTTCATGGTGGATCACAACATAAGTGTCTTCATTAGTCTTTCTACAGAACAAATAATACATAAAAGACAGTTTCAAGCAGACCAGAGGCAGCAATAGAAACTGCTCCCATTTTATACTTTGTGGATCTAAGGATGACCCAAGTCAATATTTCTCAATTTTTTAATATGCATTTTCACTCCCTTACGGAGCCTTTTAGGCATTTTTTCCCCAACCACCCCCTAGGAAATGTTAATATCACAGGTATACAGCATAACTGTTCATGCATTGTGTGTATATCTGTGTTTTAAGACTTTCTTCCAGCTTAACTGAGATATAATTGACATATAATCCTGTGTAAGTTTAAGATGTACAATATGTTGATTTGATACACTTACATATTGTGAATTGACTACCATCAATAGCTTTAGTTAAAATCTCCATCATATCACATAGTACCATTTCTTGCTTGTGGTGACAACATGGAAGATCTACTCTCTTAACTTTCTAGTATATAATACAGTGTAATTAACTACAGTCACCAGCTGGTACATCAGATTCTCCAGAACCTGTTTGTTCATCTCATAACTGGAAGTTTGTCCTCTTTATCAACAATTCCCCATTTCCCTCTCCCCACCCCCAACCATTCTACTCTCAGTTACCAGGAGTTCGGATTTTCCACAACCCACATATGAGCGACATCACACGGTATTAGTCTTTCTCTATTGACTTCTCTCTCTTAGCATAATGCCCTCCAGGTCCATCTATCTATCTATCAATCTATCTATCTATCTATCTATATATATCTCACATCTTTATCCATTCATCTATTGAGGGACATCTGGGCTCTTTCCCTGTCTTGGCCATTGGGAATAATGCTACAATGAACATGGGCATGCAGATATGTCTTTGATATCCTGTTCTCATTTCCTTTGGATAGACATCAAAAAGTGGGATTAGTGGATCATATGGCACTTCCATTTTTTATTTTTTTGAGGAAGCTTCCATAGTGTTTTCCACAGTGGTTGAACCAATTTACATTCCCACTACTGGCACACAAGATTTAGCATTAAGACAATCTTACTTTTTATGTATAAAATATAGATAGATACACATGTATAAAAGAGAATCCTTGTGTATCTGTGCTTTACACATAGAAAAGTAATTGTTTTATCCCGTGCTCTAATATTCCAAACCTTCCCAATCTTAGGGGTCCTATCCCCTCCATCTTTGCCTTCCTGGGCCGTAAAACTGGCAAGGGGCTTTTAAAAAGGTTCACACCTCAAAGAAGCAGAAAAAGGATTTATAAGTTTATTCAGCCCAAGGAGAACATTAAGGCCCTCTTGGTCATATTCAATCCCATAAAATAACCAAAAATATTCCCTAAGGAAGTAACTTTCCCCTTTTTAGCTCCTGTTTACTCTCATACCTTTCATTATTATCCTAGTTGACATAATTTGGTAAAATTGGCTTTTACAATTTTTTCTAAAGTAATGCATTTTTAGTATTGCAAGCCCCTATCTTGTTTTCTAGAAGATTCTGCATTTTCTCAGCTTAAAAAAATTGGGCTAAAATGCAGTATAAAGGAATGTCTCTGCCTAAAATAATTATCAAGTATGGAAACAATCAAGACACCCAAAATCCACACAAGGTAATTTAAAATGTTATACCTGAAAATACGTATGCTCTAATAGAACTCAGATGGTATTTTATTAGATTATATTCTCTTTCAATAGTGAGGACATTTGCCATTTTAATCAGTGGCTATGGTAAGTTAACAGAAAAGCTCCAGTATCTTTAATGGTTCTAGAAAGAAAATGAACTTATGCATAAAATACTCATATCTTTATTTTTAATTTTGTAATTTTGGGTCCAAATAAATATTTTCTGCCTTTTTTGTAGATAAAGAGAAATGGATATTGTTAATGACTAACCCCTAAGTAGTCTGGACTTTAATTTGACTTCCTTAAAGAAAGGCTATAAACTGCAAATACACTCAGGATTACACCCAACTCTTGAGAACTGCACAGCTAATTTCAACGCTGAGATAATCAAAATTGTACATCGGTTTTTTCACATTTTTCTACTTTTAGTTTTCTTTTTAAATTCTTAATTCTGTCTAGCTAGGGCCTGGGGAAGAAGACAAGAAAATTCTCTTTCCATAGGCCTGAATCTCTCTCTCCAGCCAAAGCCACTGCCCTTTGGGGAGGTCTACACAACCTGGTATTCCAATTCAATTCCCTGGGAAATCAGAGAGAGTTACTTAAATCTTGCCTTGTATGTGGAAGATACCATGTGAGTACACTGGTTCCTCTCTCTTTCTAGTTGACCTGTTCAGTCTGAACACTAATGAAAAGTGGAAACAGTTGCTTCCCGCAGTTAAAACCTAAGGCAAATTCCAGCCTCTGGTTTGAAGTCTGCCTTTCTGCCATGAAGTGGAGGCTGAGACTCTAGATCTGAATCACGGATTAAAACAACCATGATTTACACTTTAGTCCTAATTATTCTGGGACTCATCACCCAATTCCAATCCTCTTCTTCTACGTTCCATCCAGGAAATATCCCTAAAAATCTATTTATACAGTAGTTTTTATCTGGCAGACAGTCTTTTCCTTTTGCAATTTTAAATGCGGGGTTTCAAGATAACCTTTTTGTTATATCGCGTTTGAAACATGTTTTCATTGTGTCGCATGAACTAATCATTGGGTTTTCATGGAGGAAACTGGAGCAGGGGACATGTGGGGCGGGGGAATGAAATAAGCATAAGACTCAAATAGTTAGATATGAGACATGACAAGTTGTTTAAAGCAATGCATTTTTTCATCCCTGGCTTAAAGACATTGTTTCCTCTTCATGTAAAAAGCATCTTACGTATCAAGTGAATTCATTTTCTTTTTTAAATCTTAAAGTTAACAGAAGTACAACTGTAGGACCTTCCAAATTATATATGTTTGTGTGTGTCTGTGTATTTTTCAAAGACCTTAGGTCCTTATTGTTGCTTCATAGGCAAATGTTTGCTCTTAACTCTTGTCGGTGTGCGGCCAGGCAATCATAGGGGAGGGAATTACACAGGTTAAGAAGGGAACTGAGAACGTCAGAAGAATGATGCCAATGAAGGGGCACAGGATCAATGAGATAAAAATAAACTGTTGTGACGGGGATTCTGTGACTGAAGAGATAGGAGTTCTTACTCAGAGTCGGGCATTTGAATTCACTATCTGGGACACGATGCAGTTATGGGTCATGACGTGGTCCAGCTGGCAGCTGTGAGAGTAACTGGCAGGGCTGTGGAGGAGAAGCCAGACCTGCTTTAACTCCAAGTGTATTTGCTGGAAACGAGCATTTCTTTAACTAACGGTCTCTAATCTTCTATAAATCTCTACAGAGATAATTATGTTTCAGTATTAGTCATTAAGGTATAATCTCAAGCAGGAAGCAGTAAAAAGTAAAGATACAGAACATCTCCTTTCTGTTTCATTCGACTGACTTCACAGAATAAAGAATATCATGACAATGGTCTCCATGGCAATAAAAGTAAAGGAAGAATGTTTAATGATTTGCGTTCAATAAACTGTTTTCCATTGCAGATCTTAAAAAAGGATCACTGCATCTGCCTTTAACATTTATAACTCTACACAATAACTCAATTTATTGGCAATGGACAAATGTCACTTAAAGAAATTCAAGAGCCTACCTAGTGCTTAGATGTTAGTGTCATTCTCCAATAAAAGAAACCAGAAATCCGTGGGGAAATGTATGATTCTAGAATTGGGGCAGGACATATACAAGATGAGCCTAGAGCACTTGCAGGTCCAGAAAGCAACAACCCCAGAACAACAAAACCCCACATTAATGGGGTCTGTCAAACAACACAGTAGCCAGTTGAAAAAGCTCCCAATGGCTTAAGCTGGAACAATTAGAGCAAGAAAAAAAAGTAATTTTAGACTTTAATCCAAAGTATAACATGAACATCCTTGAATCCACATTGGTTTAAATACATAAATGGAGAGAAAAGGCAAATCTCCGGTGCAGAAGAATACAAAATAATTTACGTAGACCCCGCCCTCAAGGAGGTGATCATAACTCCCCATCCCCTAGGTGTGGGCAGTGTGCGGAGACATGCTTCCCAAGAGTGCAGTAGGGAAAGAAGAACGACAGAGGCACCTCACAGTGGAGAAAGTTGACCAGGAGGTCAAGGTCAAGATCAATAAAGATACATCAGGTACATCAGATTGATACTGATACCACATAAGGTTATGAAAATGGCACTCTGAGGCCTTCCTTCCAAAACCCCCTACCCCAGGCTAATCATAAGAAAAACATCAGACAAATCCCAACTGAGGGACATTCTACAAAATTCCCAACCAGTACTCCTCAAAATTGTCAGGGTCATCCAAAACACAGAAAGCCTGAGAAACTGTCCCAGCCAAGAGGACTGAAGGAGACACAACGACTAAATGTCATGAAGCGTCCTGGATGGGATCCTGGGACAGGAAGAGGACACTGGAGAAAAAGCAATGCAAGTGTATCTAGTTAACAGTCATGCATCGATGTGGTTTATTAATTGTAATGTAAGATGGCGATAATAGGGGAAAACGAACATGAAGTCTATGAAAACTCTGTACTATCTTTGCAATTCTCTGAAAATCTAACTGCTCCAAAAAATAAAAGTTAATTAAAAAAATTTTTTTCAGGGACTTCCCTGGTGATGCAGTGGTTAAAAATCCACCTGCCAATGCAGGGGACACGGGTTCAAGCCCTGGTCTGGGAAGATCCCACATGCCGTGGAGCAATGAAGCCCGTGCACCACAAATACTGAGCCTGAGCTCTAGAGCCCGCAAGCCACAACTACTGAGCCCGCATGCCACAACTACTGAGCCCGCATGCCACAACTACTGAAGTCTGTGCACCTAGAGCCTGTGCTCCGCAACAAGAGAAGCCACTGCAATGAGAAGCACGTGCATTGCAACAAAGAGCAGCCCCTGCCCGCCACAACTAGAGAAAGCCTGCGTGCAGCAACGAAGACCCAACGCAGCCAAAAATAAATTAATTAATTTTAAAAAATTTCAGAACTACTGCATGGCCCTCTCTCCCTTCTATTAAGTATTTAACTATTATCATTTAATTTCATCTTATTTAATTTTTTTATGTGCAAGAGTGATCATGAACACAGCCAAGATTTCTTTTCTAAAAATACTATGGGGCTGTGATAGTTTAATAAAAGAGTTCACTTTAATTCAATTAGAAGGCAAAAATTCTACCCTTTTTTTTTTTCTCCCTTCCAGGGAGGAAACACTGTGTTATCTTATTAGCAGAATTTCCCAAGGGCTTTTTCCCCTTTGATGAATTTGTTGTAGTCAAGGAACCTTGGAAAATAAGATTGCCAAAGGATATTTCATTTATATATACACACAAATATTTTTTTCCTTTAAATCAAAAGCTGTTAACGGAGCGTTAAGAAGGAGACTCTCACTTTCTATGTTTATTGAGAAGACTTTGATGTCTTTTCTGAATAGACTTGATAAATACTATTAAGGGAAAAGCCAATGTATAATGATGATGATTTTAAAAGCGTTTTCAGAAAAAGACACGACCAAATTGAATTGAGAAGTTAATAACACAGTCAATCATCAAGTGCATATCATATACAATAGAAACGTAGATTTGACATCTGACACTTCATTGACCCATTTGGTACACAACTGTCCCCTTACCCTGCTGCTTTTCGATTTCCCACAAGGTATAATACGGGGTTAGACGTGACGGCGGATTAATAGCAGGACACCAATATCATCACTGTCACAACATATAAATTGAACAGTTTTTTCCCAAATGAGAAAAAGATTAGATACACATAACATCCATACCAAAAGATGAGAGTCAGAATTACTCATAGATATGGAAGGATATTAGGAAAAACAAACAGACCACTCTGGGCTTAGTCACCTAAAAACCCTTCATGGAGGAAATGAGTTACTTGCTCTTGGAGAGAAAAAAAAGAGAAATAGGGCTGGCCAGCTGGTACGACCAAGGTGAGAACGACCACAGCGAGTCTAGGAGAGAATGAGCTGGTCATCCTTAGTCAAGTGACTCAGGCTGTTAGGAAATGAGAAGAAACACCAAAGGAATCAACAGAAACATGTGAAAAGGGTCTTGAAAACAAGACAAGGAAAGGTAGTTTTTAACCTTGATGCTTTTAGAGTAGGAAGCTAGATGATAAAGGTGGTTTTTGGTGGAAACAATCACTGCGTCACTCTCTAGGAGAGAATAAGAGTCAATAGAAAAGACTTCTGCGGAGCCAGCCTGGCCGGGTGGGAATAAGGGGAAGAGGTCAGTCCACGAACATTCGGAGATGAGGAAGGGGGTGAGGGAAGGAAGAACCAATGATGTGTCCCAGGTTTTCAGCCTGGGGACCTGAGAGAACTGTGATAAAACAGAGAGAAAAAGCAAGAGATGTGAGAACTCAGCCTGTTGCAGACAGGAAAGGAGTGATGGATATTTTCAGCCATGTTCATTGGTAAATGTGATGGGTAAATTCGTAAATAATGCCCATAGATAAGTAGAAATAGAAAATATGGTAATAGGACCTAAGACTCATATGAGTTGACAGAAAACCATGACTGTACTAAACATGTAATTATCCAATATTAGCGCCAAATAATGAAGAAAAGGGAGAGTCAGAGTTTTCAAATACAAGGTCATGAGATAGATATTTCAGAGGCTCTTTTGAACCTACAGAATATGCTATAATCTATCAAGGGATCTGAGCAAAACACAGGCAGCATCAACTCTCCAACAACATCTTTCTTACTAGTCAGTAGTGAGGATGACCGAACGCTTCATCATCCAAACTGAAACCCTTTTGAAAGGAAAAGGGGGCAGTCGTTTTCATTATTTTTATCCTAAATTTTTATCCTAAAGCAGTTTAGCCAATGTCTTAGCGGCAGTAGTTTTCCAACTGGCAGTTTTCCAGGACGACCAGAGGCCCTCAGCTGAGAGCATAGAAGAAAATGGCAGCGGGGCGGGGCAGGGCTGCTGGAAGGACAGGGAACAGACTGCGTGAAGGGAAAGGACAGGACCATTAAGACAAGCGTCTGCACGTTAACAGTCCGCTCCTCCATCTCCTCTCCCTGAGCCCTGACCCTGCTGCATTCTCGCTATTACTTTGGCGCTGGGGAATTCTCTGAGTCACCTTGAGAGGACTGAGGGATGCCCAGAGAGCTGGCAAAACATCACATTTGGGTGTGTCTGGAGGAGATCAGCATTTGAATCTGTGAGTCAGTAAAGAAGCTCACCAGCCCCAGTGTCGGCAGCAACATCCAATCCACTGAGGGACCAGAACAGAACAAACAAGGGGAGGAGGGAAGGTGCACTCCCTCCGACTGAGCTGGGACACCCACCCTCTCCTGCCCTCAAACACGGGCACTCCCGCTTCTCAGACCTTCAGGTTTGGACTGGAACCGCACCACCAGCTCTCCCGGCTTCTGGCTTGTAGATCAGATCTGGGGACCTGTCCTCCTCCATAACTGTATGGACCAATTCCTCCTAATGAATCAATCAATATCTCTTTTTCTCTCTCTCTATATATATATATATTTATATTTATGTATTGTTTCTTTTTGTTTATTTATTTATTTTTGGCTGCGTTGGGCCTTCGTTGCTACGTGCGGGCTTTCTCTAGTTGCAGCGAGCGGGGGCTACTCTTCGTTGCGGTGTACGGGCTTCTCATTGCGGTGGCTTCTCTTGTTGTGGAGCACGGGCTCTAGGTGCATGGGCTTCAGTAGTTGTGGCACGTGGGCTCCGTAGTTGCGGCTCACGGGCTCTAGAGCACAGGCTCAGTAGGTGTGGCGCAAGGGCTTAGTTGCTCCGGGGCATGTGGGGTCTTCCCGGACCAGGGCTCGAACCCGTGTCCCCTGCATTGGCAGGCAGATTGTTAACCACTGCGCCTCCAGGGAAGTCCTGTATTATTGTTTCTGCTTCTGTGGAAAACCTTGATGGAGCAATGACGTTGCTGATTTGCCCCTCTCCACACCATTTCCTTGCATTTGTGACTGTTCAGTGTTTTTAAATCAAAATAGCATTCAGAGTTACCTGAAGAAAAGATATATGAAACTCGACTGTAAATGTGAACAGAGCCCAAACGCCTCTGGACTCCGCAGAGGGACCTCCAGGGCTGGCAGCCAGGCTCACGCTGGTTCCCTCCTGGGTCTGAGAGCAGCAAAAGGACTGTCCATGGTGGGAAGTACCTGCCTTCCCATATCTTCTCCGAAGCTAAAGAACACAATTTCCATAACTGAATGTATCACAACTATGGAGAAGTTAGCTTATCAAAACAAATAGAAATACGCACCAAATTTATGCTCCAATATGTGAACCTAATTATCGTATCAGAAGAATTTATTTCTGATGGGTTCTTTTTTGTCAGCTGCCTATCTTTCACTTTCTCACACATGACAACATATATACTGATACCATTTTCTCTGATGGTAAAAATTTTTTTCAATGGCCTGTGGCCATTACAGAACGTTCAGAAATTTGGAATGTTTTCAAGAAAATAAAAATTAACTATCATCCTACCTCTTGAATATACCTACTGTTACTAGTCACTTATAGCCGTTGCTGGGATTTTCATGCATACATTTTTTTAAGCTTCAACATATTTTCTGCTAACTCCGTGGAAACATGATTTAAAAAATCCAAAACATTTCTGTATATATGAGTATATCATACTTTGCTCCATTACATAATTAATCACATTTCTTCATTTATTTTCTTTTATTTTAAATATCCTCCTATTTGTTGTTGCTATCACATTGTGTTAAATGGTCTGATAATTTTTAGGGCAAATAAAATAATGTTCACTTCTTTACAGAAAGATTGCAGCCATCGACACCCTCACCCCTAATGGTTTATGTAACCGTGTTTGGATCTGTTCACAATTCTTAGCACTGAAGAGGAGTTTTTAAATACCTGCGAATTTGATTGTGTTTTAACTTGCATTTCCTTATTCATGCAGTTGAGATTTTCAGTACGTTTGACAAATGCTGTTTTCTCTCGTATGATCTGTATGTTGAGCTCCTTACCCACCTAAGCAATTTCTTATTTGTGAGAGCTTGGATGTTATGCATTTTCTGCAGTCACTTGACTTTGATTTTATTCAGGTTTCTAATGCACTGCTGTATCGGATTTTTAATCAGTGATTTAATGATTATTCCTTCAGCCAACATGGATTTATCAAGCACCCACAAAGCACGAAGAACCTCGCCCAGTGAGGGGACACACTGATGAATGGGTTGGATCCCTCTTCTTTACCATTAATTCTATTGCTTTTATTAAACACTTCATTCCTCTTCCTTCTTAATTTTGATGTAGAGTCATTTCTCTTTTATTTTGCATTTTTATGAGTTTTAAACAGTGGGATTTTAATGCATGGAATTGGTGACATGTCTTTTGGAAGGGCTGAAAAAGCAAACGAGGACCAGAACGAATCAGAAATGAGTAATTATAGAAAAAACAGCTCCTCCCCCCGCCCCAGGGACCTAAGGGGAGGAGGTGGTGTTGCCAGTGCCCAGGAGCCAGAAGAGAGGCTCTGGGGTCTGGGAGGGGCTGGATGCACGGGGGCGGGGGGAGAGGAGCCCATGGACGGTGCTCCCCAGGGACATCTCAGTGGGCAAAGGTTACAGTCACCAGAATTCTGCTTTTAACAGTTTAGTTCCTTTTTTAAAAATAATTGTATCTAAACTACTTTGAGTCTATTTTGGTTTGCCATGTGAAGTGATAGTGATTTTCTTGGAATCACTAACGAGTCAACCTGAGTATGTTTCAAAGGTACTCAGAGTCACACCTGGACCCAGGAAACCCAACATGCAGTCAGAGCTGAGAGGCTGACTGTGTGGCATCTCTGGGGACAGGCCAGGCACGTTCTCAGGGTCTCAGTTTAACTGTCTGTACAACTAGGAGCTTGATGAATTAATTTACAAGGTTATTGTTTGCCTAAATATATCAATGTATTTCTACTGAGCTTTTAAAAATTCCACTTATTACATATTTTGATTTATAACAGTTCTCAAGCTGCCCATAATAACTATGACACTATCAGGAATAAAGTATGGTCTCATACTTTTTAAAATCCAAGTTTTATGAAAGTGTTTATCTAGATGAATGACTATTTTTGCCCTAATGAGTACATTTCAGTAATTGTGGTTCTAGCCTACATAAAGTAACCAAATTATCATCAATTACTTGTATGGAAAGGTACATATGAATGACTCTCATGATATTGATGACGGCGATGATGACAGAATTGTAGCACTCCCGACAATATGCAATCACATTTGTCATCCCCTTATTCTTAGTTTCTCTGAACTGTATAATAAAGTGGAAATCCCACCATGAGTTCAATTACAAGCCCTGTAGGTGAAGTAGATACAAAACCCCAAAGCCCAATTTGACAGATGGCATATCGTATATATGTTCACTCACTCTCATTGATCCTGTGTACTCTAGATACTGTCTGATTCTAATGGCCTCCAACAGGTTAACAGTGTTATGTATGATTAGTGAGATTTTTTTAAAATGTGCCTTTGTTCTCTACTAATGTCTTTAAATAGATTGTTCCCAAATCTCTATATTATGTAAACCAACGCCACTATTTAGTTGCTGTAAATTGCTAAGTACGGAATTAAGTATTAGACGTTTCATGAACATAGGCGTAATATAACCATGAGCAATTAGCTGCATCATTTGCATACAAGTTGATCTAAAACATAAGCATAAACATGGTATGGTCTGGACAAATTCCCAGGAGAACCATTCTCTCTGTCTCTGTCGCTCACACACACTCTGATAGAGACACACAAATTCTTTCTCCACAAATATTCACTGATAGTCACAATGTAACCATTCCTTCTTTTAGCTTCACACTTGACTTCAATATGTTTTGATCAAAAAGAACGGTAAGAAAAAGTTTGAGGATAAATAAGATATAGGGATAGCAATAAAGTGTCTCCTTCGATGAGATACTCATTAATTTCAAAGGGAAAACAGTCATTTTACATTGAGATATTTATCCTACACCACCTTAACCAAGTAATTAATGTTAGTATCCTAAGTGAAAAGACACACTGAGATCCTGGACCCTGTGAATTGATGCATGGAAAAGGGTTCATCCCTTCCGGGGTATTCTGGCCAAAATGCATCATTCCACCAAATCATGAGACAATGTCAGACAGACCCACAGGGAGACACATTCTACAAAATAAGTCACCAGCAACCTTCAAACTCATCACGTTCTTCAAAGTTAAGGAAAGACTGTCACAGATTGAAGGGATCCAAGGAGATGTGACGATTTAATGTCACGTGGGATACCGGATAGAAAAGTGACTGGAGAGAAACTGGGGAAATCTCAATAGTTATTAGTCATGTTGTGTTGACATTAATGTCTTCATTTTAATAACTGCACTCTGGTTCTGTAAGATGTTAACTTTTGGAAGAAAGCTAGTGAAGGTTATATGGAAGGCTTCAAAATAAAAATGTTAAGCCCCGAGATGTCTGAAGCCCTCAGTAAGAATGAGTCTGTTGGACCTTTTCTGAAGTCAGTGTTTATAGGGAAAGAGGACGGTGAACCAAAGGTGGCCGGAGGCATGGTAAGTGAGAAAAATCTACAGCTAGGAAAGCAGGTCCAGGTCCTCAAGACAAAATGCCGGCTATTCTACGCAAGTTAAGTAGTGTTTCCCCCTCAATGTAACTCAATCCTACTAGGATACGACAAAGCCTGAAAGCATCCTTGTTGTCTGAGCTGATGTTCCACGTGGCAGAGTGAACTTTACAAACTTAAGCAGCATATTTGTTTCTGCTCGGAGAGAAGGCTCACTGTGTTGCAGAAAACAACTGGAAGGAAAAACATCGGGATTGCAAAGAGAACAGGTAAAACAATCTGGGGGACCCAAAGTAGAAAATAGATATCCGTGGTTGCATTCTGATGTCAATGAACGATGGGAAAAATAACTGGGAGAGAAGAAAGTCCTGTGCAGAAGCCTTCTAAATCATTAACAGTTCCTCTGCTCAGGACGGGGGAGCTTACCACCCCACTCTGTGGCCGGTCACAGTAACTTCCTTCCAAAGACAGACTGGAAAGGTGGGAAGGCAGAGGAGCTGCACAGAGCAGACACCTGACAAAGTGCACGGAGGGACGTGCTCAGAGGATGCCTTACCTCGGTGGTCTTCCTCCCCAAACCTACAACCCCAGGGCAATCATCAGACAAATCGCAACTGAGGGACAGCCTACAAAATACCTGATCAAGGGCAAGGTCACCAGAAACAAGGAAAGTCTGAGAAACCCTCACGGCCAAGAAGGGCCTAAGGAAACAAGATAACTAAATGGAGCGTGGTACCCTAGATGGGATCCTGGGACAGAAGGAGGGCATGAGGTGAAACCTGAGGAAATTAGATAACGTACTGACTTTAGTTAATAATAACTTAGTAATATTGGCTATTTACTGTGACAAATGTACTGCACGGACATAAGACGTGATAAAAAGGGAAACTGGGTGGAGCACAGATGGGAACCCTGTACTGTCTTCACAACTTTTCTGTAAAGGTTCTGAAATAAAAAAAAAAATATTAAAAAAAACCCCACCAAATCTGAGAAGCAAGACACACTGATTTAAATTTGACATGTTCAGTATACTGTAACATTAATACTTAATACATTATGATATTATGTTAACGAATCATATATTATTTTTTATATATTTTGAGACATTCTCTCCCACAACTGATAACCTCTGATTGGTCTTCAGCAGTACCTGAGTATTTTGGGTTATGCAATTTCAGTGACTTAAGTAACACAGCTGATTTTCTTTTTAATGTTTATTCCAGCTTTCTGAGATACTGCTAGAATTTGGAGCACAGATTTAAAATGCTGTTCAAATGAATTCTGGGGTGTCTGAGGAAGAGGGAAGTCAAAGCAGCTTCCAGTGGTTCTGGAAATACAACCTCTGGAGAGCTGCTGGGTGACAAGCTGCACTGTCTCTATTTCCAACAGAATGGGCTAGGCGACTTGTGCTCTGAGTGATTTTCTTTGCTGCATCTCACAGGCAACAGTCTTCCATCATCCTTAAATCATCAACAGAGTCTTCAGTTTCACTTGCACCGGAGCCTTCCTGCCCTAAAAAGGCCAGGGCTAGCTCAGAAAAGCAATGTGATACCTAGGTGTATCCCCCCACCTCCGATACTCAGATACCCGACTCTGACCACAATCCCCTTCCCTTTCAGTTCATTTTCTCTGTTACTCCCTTTGTCTTCCCTGATCACAGTGACTCCTCTGGTTCTGGTCCCACCGCCGACTCCTTATCAATAAGCTCCGTCTTTGCCTTCATTCTGGTACCTTATGATGCTGGCTGTTCTCCAGGCTCAAGTATTGAATATAACCATGATTTTTGCTTCCTTCACTGGCTATTGCCCCTTCCACTCAAACAATACTCAACGTCAGGTATTCTCTACTCGCTACATCTCCATCAAAACCACCTTATCTCTCACCCTTCAGCACAGAATCTCCATCCCATTGGTTGTCTAACTCTATAGAAGAATTCAAAGACAAGCCTGAAAGGTCCAAAAGGTTCATAACAGAGAAACACCTAATACGGGACCACGTAGTTTACAATTCATCAGAGAGACTATGGTAAACCACGGAAGGTATTTAGCCTTTTAGTAAGATTACTCTGACCATTTTTTGTAGAATGTATTGCAGACAAAGGGTACAGGTGCTGAAGCTAGTTAAGAGGGAAGTGTTAATGAAGGCTTTCATGAGGGTAAAACAGTAGGCTTGACCTGAAGGGAGGCAATAAAAAATAATCTCTGGGCTCTTAAGATTTAAGAAAAGCAAGAAAAATGATATAAGTACCAAATTTTGAAGCTCGGATAACTAAAAGAAAGATGATATCATTAATAAAGAAAAAGAATCCTTCAGGCATGTGGTATCATTAATAGAAGAAAATATGCAGAGTCATGTGTGATAACTGTATTTGTTCAAGGGAGTAGCAGTAGCTGACTTTGTTTTAAATATAGGTTATTTAAGATGCTGCTGAGATATTCGGATTGAAAAATAAAATCGATGAAAAGAATAACAGAGGCAACTGCTGGGCTTAGAATAAACTGGAGATTTCCACAAAACAGACTGAAGGGAAACTTTTTAATTTAGAAGATGAGCTAAAAGAATTCCATCTAGTGGGGCGTCCCTGGTGGCACAGTGGTTGAGAGTCCGCCTGCCGATGCAGGGGACACGGGTTCATGACCCGGTCCGGGAAGATCCCACATGCCGCGGAGTGGCTGGGGCCCGTGAGCCATGGCCGCTGACGCTGCGCGTCTGGAGCCTGTGCTCCACAACGGGAGAGGCCACAGCAGTGAGAGGCCCGCGTAGCGAAAAAAAAAAAAAAAAAAGAATTCCATCTAGTGGATAGGAGCTATCAGGGTGTTATTTGCTTTGTCTAAACAAATTCAAATAAATTATGATTCAGTTCTTATTTGCTCAAGCTGTTGAAGCAGGCTAATTTAAAATTTAGTAACTCATTAGAGTACTAAATACTCATTTGATACTGATACTAAGTACTCACTGGATACTGATTCTTTTAAAAATGATAATAAATGGTATATTAGCCTATACACAGTGGTACAAAATTTGTCTGTTTTTTGTTAAATAATAATTCACAATACTTTAAAACAGCTAAGTCACCATTCAGTGTTGATGTCAAGATATGCTTGGTCTACGTAATCAGGACACTGTGTCTACTTTCCTATCACATTTGCACAATTGTTCAGTGAAAATCTTTTCAATGTGAGCTTATCTTTTACAACATGCAGGAGAGAAAACTCAAGGTTGGTTAAAAAAAAAATATATTGAACATGTAGTAGCATTTTTAAGGACTGACTATAAAGCACTATTTACAATAACTAAAAAGGAAAACTTACGTCAATTAAGGGATTTTTCTAAGAGGCAGCCTTGAGGCAAGAGTACTTTATTTCAGCTAAAATGGACATATTTATACAACTTATTTGAAACGATGTCTGAAAGCTTATGGGAAATAAAGAGTTTTGAATACGTACTTCATGTTTCTTTTTGTAGTCAAGAATGACAAATACTCTTTCATGTTCTTATTCCAAACTCTATTTGCCAAGGATTACATAAAGTACAAAATACGACTATCAAGTAACAGCAACGGATTTTCCACCTGTTAAATTAAAATTTCAGAAACTGAGAATGGAAGGCACTGTCGAAGTTCCTCAGTTTAATCTACGCACACCAAAGCATCCACTTCACCATATTTCTGACCTGTGTCCACCCACCTCTTTGGGACTGTTACCAGAAGTAGCCCAGGACTCAAAGATACATCTCAGCCTTTGCACAGCGCAAACAAATTATCATAAAGTTCTTTCTCCTGATGAACTAAAAACCTACTTTTCTGTGTCTTTATTCCTTGGTCCTCCCTTTACATTTGGAACCAGCACAGCACAAGCCTGACCTCTCTGACTTGAGAGCAATTTAAAACTTTGAAGACCACGAGAATGCCTCATTTCCCTCATTTCTCACGCAGGTAAGTTTGTTCAAAGTCATCACAGTTTTGAAAATGCATCGCCAGCTCAGCTCATCTAATCTCAGGGGCTTCAAGGGGTCCATGTTCTTTGTCAGGGAATACGAGGGGGTAGATGTGAGCCAGCATGGAGAAAGCAGACTCGTCGCTTAGATGGTCAGATTTTATATTTGCTTTTCTCCCTTATTGTACGTCATGGCACTGTACCCTGCAAAAGCCTATGCAGGGTAATAAATACTAAAATCCATTTATTTGTTATAATTTTTTTTGGATTAATCTGAGACACAAAATCACATTATCAACTGTCCCATTACTTTTTTGAAGGGAGTGAACTATTTCCTCTTTTTTTAAATTTTTTTGAAGTATAACTGATATACAACATTCTGTTCATTTCTGCTGTACAGAAAGTGACTCAGCTATATACACACACACACACACACGTGTACGTGTATAGTATTATACATACGTATGCATGTAATTGGTCACATGCTGCAAATATCATTTCATAGGCTATTGTTTACCTTCTTTATATTATTTGCTTCATATTATCTTCTGATGTACTTTTTACAATTTTGATGTACTCAAATTTTCCCTTCATTCTGTTATTTATATTTTTATAAATTTGATGAAAATATTCCATTATTTCCATCAAAACTTTTCCTGTGTGTGTATATACACACACACACACAAACATGTATACATACGTGCAGAGATATGTACACGACGTATGTCCTATATTTATCTTTAATTATTTTAAAGTTTCATTTTTCACATTTGGGATCTTAACCTACCTGGCATTTATTTAGGGAAAAATGTGTAACAAGAATCCAGTGTTCTTAATGCCCGGGTGGAGCTGCTTTTATTTTGTGTATTTTTTGTGTGTATTTGCTGTATTTCTGATAATTTATAATTTAATCCATATATTAAAAGCTGTAGGATATCAGCTCCTAGGATGATGACGAGATTGCCTTTGCAAGAACACGATGAGTTTTGAAAATGTTCAATGTATGTTTTTGAAAATAATGTCTATTGTTCACATAGTGAGTCAAACATTATAGCAAGATAGCTAATTGTTATTCAGTTCTTCTAATTTTAGTAAGCTCTGTCTGCTTTATTTATAAGTTTCTGATAAATGCAGTTTAAAGACTCACACTAGACTTGTCAATTTCTCCTTGAAATTCTGCCAGTTTTGGCTTCATACATTTTATCTACTTCAAAGCTCTGCTGTTGTTAGGGGAATTCAGGTTTACAAGTGTTACATCATTGTGGGAGACTGATTTTTTTTTTTATCATGATGTACAATCCATATATCTCTATGAATGCATTTTTGTCTTAAATTTAACACTGTACTATATCACTGCTAAAACAACTTACTTTTAGTTAGTATGTTTTTTTTTAGTATGTTTTTAAAAAATTTTATCCCTTATTATCTTTCTGTTGTGTCTGTTGTAACTGATTTTGTTTGTTTTATCCAGTGAAGACAGTCTGTTACCATTTATTTTGATTTAAAAAATGACTCACGTACATGAACTTGTTTTCTGCTTATTTTCCTTTATCATTATTCTTCTGTTTTCTCATTTCATTATTCCATTGAAACAATGTTTTCTTTGTTACTTTGTCTACCCTTAGTTTGGTTAGAAGTCCCAGACCATACTTCTATTAATGCAGCAATTACCCTTATACTCTTAACATACATAGATAATCACAAACACTCCAACAAAGTCTGTGGTTATTTAGTATTTTTATCCTACTTCTAAATATGACTTTAGAGCATTTACAAACTGTGGGGGATTGCTTATTATTTAAATGATTCACTGTCTCTTCTATTAAACAGGAAAAAATGTATCCACAAATAGTTCTATGTTTATTTTTGGTGTGTATACGATACGTACCAATATACTGTATTACACACAGTATATAATATGTACCAAAGCAAGGAAAGGTAAAATGAGATGGGGTTATCCGAGAAGACTGTGGAAAAGACACATACCCAAACACGCTTAGAACTTAATCTTTAGTGTGTAGGACAGAATATATTAGGGAAATTACATGGAGGATATCCACAAATAGGAAGCTGATGAGAGAAAGAGGGTTGGACATTTGCAAAGAAAGGCCAAAAATCTTCAGAAGAACATCCTGCTAGATGTGAACACAGTTTGGCTGCCAAGGGTAGGTTAAGAGAATGGCGTAATCCCTATACCTTTGGTGTTCTGTGAAGAAACGTAAGACAGCATTCTAAAATGTTTCTGGACGTGAGAGTTAGATTGAGAGACACATTATTAAACAAGTCTGGAAAGAAACACTGACTATGAAGGACTGATGAGGGTGGAGGCTAAATTCTAGAGGCTAAAATGACTGATTTCCTGAGGGTTTGAAATCATCGTTCATCTTGTAGACCTTGAGTCAACACAGAGAGGACTCAATAAATACATGTTGCTTACATGTGAAGAGACAGCTACTGCACTAATTCAGCCTCATTTGAGACCCGGATTAATTCAGTACCTATGGAAAATGGTTAAAAGAAATATATATATAGAGAGAAATCAGATATAAAAAACAAAATAGTGCAGAGTAAGAATCACCAAGCAACCAGATACTGAAGGTCTTTCAAAACACAAGGGAAAAGACAAGTAAGAGTCAATTAGAAACTCCTTATTGGGGGGAACTTTAAGATGACGGAACAGTAAGATATGGAGATCATCTTCCTCCCCAAAAATACATCAGAAATACATCTACATGTGGAACAACTCCTACAGAACACATACTGAATGCTGGCAGAAGACCTCAGTCCTCCCCAAAGCTGTGTGGATGACAGGCTCTTGGTGCTCCAGCCAGGAGTCAGGGCTGTGCCTCTGAGGTGGAAGAGCCAAGCTCAGAACGTTGGTCCACCAGAGACCTCCCAGCTCCATGTAATATCAAACGGTGAAAATCTCCCAGAGATCTCCATCTCAAAGCTAAGACCCAGCTCCACTCAACAACCAGCAAGCTACAGTGCTGGCCACCCTATGCCAAACAACTAGCAAGACAGGAACACAACCCCACCCATTAACAGAGAGGCTGCCTAAAATCATAATAAGGTCACAGACACCCCAAAACACACCACCAGATGTGGATCTGCCCACCAGAAAGAGAAGATGCAGCCTCATCTACCAGAACACAGACACTAGTCCCCTCCACCAGGAAGCCTACACAACCCACTGAAGCAACCTTAGCCACTGGGGGCAGACACCAAAAATATCGGGAACTACGAACCTGCAGCCTGAGAAAAGGAGACCCCAAACACAGTAAGTTAAGCAAAATGAGAAGACAGAGAAACACACAGCAGATGAAGGAGCAAGGCAAAAACCCACCAGACTTAAAAAATGAAGAGGAAATAGGCAGTCTACCTGAAAAAGAATTCAGAATAATGATAGTAAAGATGATCCAAAATCTTGGAAATAGAACGGAGAAAATACAAGAAACGTTTAACAGGGACCTAGAAGAACTGAAGAGCAAAGAAACAATGATGAACAAGACAATAAATGAAATTACAATTCTCTAGAAGGGATCAATAGCAGAATAACTGAGAAAGAAGAACGGATAAGTGACCTGGCAGATAAAATAGAGGAAATAACTACTGCAGATCAGAATAAAGAAAAAAGAATGAAAAGAACTGAGGACACTCTCAGAGACCTCTGGGACAACATTAAACACACCAACATTAGAATTACAGGGGTCCCAGAGGAAGAGCAAACGAAAGGGACTGAGAAAATATTTGAAGAGATGAGAGTTGAAAGCTTCCCTAAAATGGGAAAGAAAATAGTTAATCAAGTCCAGGAAGCACAGACAGTCGCATACAGGATAAATCCAAGGAGAAACACACCAAGGCACATATTAATCAAACTATCAAAAATTAAATACAAAGAAAAAATATTAAAAGCAGCAAGGGAAAAACAACAAATAACACACAAGGGAATCCCCATAAGGTTAACAGCAGACTTCTCAGCAGAAACTCTGCAAGCCGAAAGGGAGTGGCAGGACATATTTAAAGTGATGAAAGGGAAAAACCTACAACCGAGATTACTCTACCCAGCAAGGATCTCATTCACATTTGACAGAGAAATTAAAACCTTTAGAGACAAGTAAAAGCTAAAAGAATTCAGCACCATCAAACCAGCTTTACAACAAACACTAAAGGAACTTCTATAGGCAGGAAACACAAGAGGAGGAAAAGACCTACAATAACAAACCCAAAACAATTAAGAAAATGGTAATAGGAACATACGTATCGATAATTACCTTAAATATAAATGGATTAAATGCTCCAACCAAAAGACACAGACGGGCTGAATGGGTGCAAAAACAAGACCCGTATATTTGCTGTCTACAAGAGACCCACTTCAGACCTAGGGACACATACAGACTGAAAGTGAGGGGATGGAAAAAGATATTCCATGCAAATGGAAACCAAAAGAAAGCTGGAGTAGCAATTCTCATATCAGACAAAATAGATTTTAAAATAAAGACTATTACAAGACACAAGAAGGACACTACATAGTGATCAAGGGATCGATCCAAGAAGAAAATATAACAATTGTAAATATTTATGCACCCAACATAGGAGCACGTCAATACATAAGGTAAATGCTAACAGCCATAAAAGGGGAAATTGACAGTAACACAATCATAGTAGAGGACTGTAACACCCCACTTCACCAATGGACAGATCATCCAAAATGAAAATAAATAAGGAAACACAAGCTTTAAATGAAACATTAAACAAGATGGAGTTAATTGATATTTATAGGGCATGCCGTCCAAAAACAACAGAATACATTTTCTTCTCAAGTGCTCATGGAACATTCTCCAGGACAGATCATATCTTGGGTCACAAATCAAGCCTTGGTAAATTTAAGAAAACAGAAATCATACAAGTATCTTTTCTAACCACAATGCTATGAGACTAGATTATCAACTACGTGAAAAAATCTGTAAAACATACAAACACATGGAGGCTAAACAATATACTACCTAATAACCAAGAGATCACTGAATAAATCAAAGAGGAAATCAAAAAGTACCTAGAAACAAATATCAATGAAAACACATCGACCCAAAACTGCAGAAAAAGCAGTTCTAAGAGGGAAGTTTACAGCAATGCAATCCTACCTTAAGAAACAAGAAACTTCGCAAATAAACAACCTAAACTTACACCTACAGCAATTAGAGAAAGAAGAACAAGAAAACCCCGAAGTTAGCAGAAGGAAAGAAATCATAAAGATCAGATCAGAAATAAATGAAAAAGAAATGAAGGAAACAATAGCAAAGATCAATAAAACTAAAAGCTGGTTCTTTGAGAAGATAAACAAAATTGATAAACCAGTAGCCAGACTCATCAAGAAAAAAAGGGAGAAGACTCAAATCAATAGAAATAGAAATGAAAAAGGAGAAGTAACAACTGACACTGCAGAAATACAAAGGATCATGAGAGATGACTACAAGCAACTATGTGCCAATAAAATGGACAACCTGGAAGAAATGGACAAATTCTTACAAATGCACAACCTTCCGACACTGACCCAGGAAGAAATAGAAAATATGAACAGACCAATCACAAGCACTGAAACTGAAACTGAAAGTGTGATTAAAAATCTTCCAACAAACAAAAGCCCAGAACCAGATGGCTTCACAGGCAAATTCTATCAAACATTTAGAGAAGAGCTAACACATCCTTCTCAAACTCTTCCAAAATATAGAAGAGGGACGAACACTCCCAAACTCATTCTACGAGGCCACCATCACCCTGACACCAAAACCAGACAAAGATGTCACAAAGAAAGAAAACTACAGGCCAATATCACTGATAAACATAGATGCAAAAATCCTCAACAAAATACCAGCAAACAGAATCCAACAGCCCATTAAAAGGATCATACACCATGATCAAGTGGGGTTTATTCCAGGAATGCAAGGATTCTTCAATATATGCAAATCAATCAACGTGATACACCATATTAACAAATTGGTTAAGGAGAAAAACCATATGATCATCTCAATAGATGCAGAGAAAGCTTTCGGCAAAATTCAACACCCATTTATGATAAAAACCCTGCAGAAAGTAGGCATAGAGGGAACTTTCCTCAACATAATAAAGGCCATATATAACAAACCCACAGCCTATATCATCCTCAAAGGTGAAAAACTGAAATCATTTCCACTAAGATCAGGAACAAGACAAGGTTGCCCACACTCACCACTATTATTCAACATAGTTTTGGAAGTTTTAGCCACAGCAATCAGAGAAGGAAAAGAAATAAAAGGAATCCAAATCAGAAAAGAAGAAGTAAAGCTGCCACTGTTTGCAGATGACATGATACTATACATAGAGAATCCTAAAGATGCTACCAGAAAACTACTAGAGCTCAGTGAATTTGGTAAAGTAGCAGGATACAAAATTAATGCACAGAAATCTCTGGCATTCCTACACACTAATGATGAAAAATCCGAAAGTGAAATTAAGAAAACACTCCCATTTACCATTGCAACAAAAAGAATAAAATATCTAGGAATAAACCTACCTAAGGAGACAAAGGACCTGTATGCAGAAAATTATAAGACACTGATGAAAGAAATTAAAGATGATACAAATAGATGGAGAGATATACCATGTTCTTGGATTAGAAGAATCAACATTGTAAAAATGACTCTACTACTCAAAGCAATCTACAGATTCAATGCAATCCCTATCAAACTACCACTGGCATTTCTCACAGAAGTAGAACAAAAAATTTCACAATTTGTATGGAAACACAAAAGACTCCGAATAGCCAAAGCAATCTTGAGAATGAAAAATGGAGCTGGAGGAATCAGGCTCCCTGACTTCAGACTATACTACAAAGCTACAGTAATCAAGACAGTATGGTACTGGCACAAAAACAGAAATATAGATCAATGGAACAGGATAGAAAGCCCAGAGATAAACCTACGCACATATGGTCACCTTATCTTTGATAAGGAGGCAAGAATATACAGTGGAGAAAAGACAGCCTCTTCAATAAGTGGTGCCGGGAAAATGGGACAGGTACATGTAAAAGTATGAAATTAGAACACTCCTTAACACCATACACAAAAATGAACTCAAAACAGATTAAAGACCTAAATGTCAGGCCAGACACTATCAAACTCTTAGAGGAAAACACAGGAAGAATGCTTTTGACATAAATCACAAGATCCTTTTTGACCCACCTCCTAGAGAAATGGAAATAAAAACAAAAATAAACAAATGGGACCTAATGAAACTTAAAAGCTTTTGCACAGCAAAGGAAACCATAAACAAGACCAAAAGACAACCCTCAGAATGGGAGAAAATATTTGCAAATGAAGGAACTGACAAAGGATAAATCCCCAAAATTTACAAGCAGCTCATGCAACTCAATATCAAAAAAACAAACAACCCAATCCAAAAATGGGCAGAAGACCTAAATAGACATTTCTCCAAAGAAGATATACAGATTGCCAACAAACACATGAAAGAATGCTCAACATCATTAATCATTAGAGAAATGCAAATCAAAACTACAATGAGATATCATCTCACACTGGTCAGAATGGCCATCATCAAAAAATCTAGAAACAATAAATGCTGGAGAGGGTGTGGAGAAAAGGGAACACTCTTGCACTGTTGGTGGGAATGTAAATTGATACAGCCACTATGGAGAACAGTATGGAGGTTCTTCAAAAAACTAAAAAAAGAACTACCATATGACCCAACAATCCCACTACTGGGCATATACCCTGAGAAAACCATAATTCAAAAAGAGTCATCATGTACCAAAATGTTCATTGCAGCTCTATTTACAATTGCCAGGACATTGAAGCAACCTAAGTGTCCATCAGCTGATGAATGGATAAAGAAGATGTGGCACATATATACAATGGAATATTACTCAGCCTTAAAAAGAAATGAAATTGAGTTATTTGTAGTGAGGTGGATGGACCTAGAGTCTGCATACAGAGTGAAGTAAGTCAGAAAGAGAAAAACAAATGCTGTATGCTAACACATATATATGGAATCTAAAAAAAAAAAAAAAGGTCATGAAGAACCTAGGGGATTGGAATAAAGACGCAAGCCTAGTAGAGAATGAACTTGAGGACGTGGGGAGGGGTAAGGGTAAGCTGGGACAAAGTGAGAGAGTGGCATGGACATATATACACTACCAAATGTAAAACAGATAGCTAATGGGAAGCAGCCGCATAGCACAGGGAGATCAGCTCAGTGCTTTGTGACTTAGAGGGGTGGGATAGGGAGGGTGGGAGGGAGCGAGATGCAAGAGGGAAGAGATATGGGGATATATGTATATGTATAACTGATTCACTTTGTTATAAAGCAGGAACTAACACACCATTGTAAAGCCATTATACTCCAACAAAGATGTTAAAAAAAAAAAAAAAGACTACCAAGCAAAGGAGGCAAAATGTCAGCTTAGGGGTTAGACATATCTCAGAATTGTAGCTTCAACGCTCACTGTAAATATTAGAAATCATGATTATATATTGTAACCTAGCCATTATTATTAATAATAGATGGATAAAGTAGTGTTACTATAAAAAAAAAAAAGCACCACATTTATAAGCCTGAAAGAGCTAGAATTACTGTCATGAAAATAATAAGAGAAAACATTCTTGTGGTGACATGACAAGTCAGGTTTTGGGTATGCTTTGCCCTGCAGTCTGTTTGCAATCACTCTGCAATTAAAACTATCCCTTTTTCCATTAAGAAGTGGTATGTATACCCTTCTCATCCCTTGAGAATACAGAAGTGACATTATGAGACTTCTGAGATGATGCTTCAACAGCCTTGCAGATTGAGAGGATAAATGTACAAAAACACAATTACCAGAACATATATGACAACAGAATGCTCACAACCTCTGCTGCAACTCGCCGAGGAGACCAAACCATCACCCCTGTAGCAGTTGGCCCAGAAAGGTTAGGACTTGGTCAGTGAATATGCCTTTTTTTTTTTCCTGCTTCTAACTCAGTACCAACCAGAGAAAGCGGAACACGCTCACCAAACCGATCACTTATGGGGGCTCCCTCTTGATTGGTGCAGTTTCACCCCCAGCTTCTCCACACCAGCGAACCCCAATGAGAACACACCCAGCACCCTCCCTTTTCTTCACTATGAAGTTTTCCCTCTTCCCTATAGGCCTCTGAGTGTCTGAGAAACACAATGATGGTGCCTGACTCCCCTGTTATAGGAAACTCCAAAGAAATAGCCTCTGTTTGTTTTCATTTGGATGGCCTTCATTTACTTCCACTAACTTCTGCTCAGGTCTTCTGAAACTGTGAGGTTCCAGTGAGGAAGATGGAGATTTCCTCCTTGAGTAGAGATTACGTGGAAAGAGAGGTCTATCCAACAGTCAGCACCATCTCCTAAACACACGAATGAGGTCACCTGAAACCACCCATCCTCAGCCCAGCCAAGCACAAGCACACCTGCAACGGCACGAGTGGTCCCAAGAGCAACAGCAGAAGGGCCGCCCAGCTGAGCAGAGGCAACACTGCTGACCTATGGGACTGT
Organism: Globicephala melas; assembly: GCF_963455315.2. NCBI lineage: Eukaryota > Metazoa > Chordata > Mammalia > Artiodactyla > Delphinidae > Globicephala > Globicephala melas. The sequence goes on along the minus strand of NC_083334.1, from coordinate 8,438,498 downwards.
AACAGAGTTGATTTTGTCAAGTTACTAAGTCTGGACCTTGCTTGTTATACAGCCATAGGTAACTGTAACACACAGCATTTTACTTTTGGGGATGTGAATTTAAGAGTTATTTGCGTAGAGATGAGAGCTGATATTTGAACATTTTGTGGGGAATGGAATAGGTGATGAGAAAAAAAAAAGGAAGCAGATTTTAATTAGGTGCTTTAGACGTGAAAGGAAGATGAAGAGCACAGGATGATAGAAAAATCAAGTGAATGTTTTCTAAAATGCAAAGGCCAAAGAACTGCAATAGAAATTCAGTTATGGCTGTGACGCAACTCATTTTCAGAGGAAAATACATAGAACCAGCAACGCGGATTTATCAGCAGCCCACGTGTGGTTATGCTGTGGTAACAGCAAGAGCTAAACGGATCTAAGCAAATGCCATCCATCCAGGAGGCCACTCTGTCTTGGGTATAGTATGGCGAGGTGACTCTACAAGGGACCACCACTCCCCAGCTAAGTGTCACTGTGTGAGGACACCAGTCATGACAAGACGCTGACACTGACTCAGTCTCCCACATATGTAATTAACTAAGAACTTGGGACTGTTAGGGCAGACCTCAAAAACAACCCCCAATCTTTTTTCCCTAATAACATTAATTACCTTAGGAGGAGAATGAGCTTCAAACCTTAACTGGGCATCTACGTACGCCACACTTGGCTAAGCTACCGTAGCCTTTCTAGAATTACAGAAATGTCCAATTCTCCATCTAGACATACCACACACAACTCAGAAACATATGAAACGTAACTTGCCATTTAAATCTTTCAGCAGAATTGTAAGATACTGACTGTATTACAGGTAAGCGTGCACGGTTTGAATGTCTCTTTGCTAGGTAACGACACAACAAAATGACATGACTGTCTTCAAGGAGCTCCCCAAGGCAGGACTAATACAATGCAGTTGGTTATATCCAGAACACATTTCTCAATCTGCTCAGAAAACACCGAAGATGAAGTTTCCAAAAGATGCCTGAGAGCTAATTAAAGTATTATTAGATATATATCAGTGTATAATGTACTTATGAGAAAAGACATCCTTGGTTTCAAACATAAATAGTAATTCACTCTTTTCTGTTTTAATAAAAGAAAACTGAAATTAAAAAAAAAAAACCTGTCCTATACAATGCTATAGGATAAAAATGTTTACCCTTCTGCCCACTGATTTACATAAAGAATGCAATTACTTTTTTGGACACTAAATGCTGTTCATGAACCCTACTACCAGTGAGAAAAATTTTTGTCCTCTTCAGTCATATATAAAGGACCTTTTGTGCTCAGTGCTTGGAAGAAAATCCCTCAGGCTCTCTTATTTCTGAGGGGAGATCTGCGTACAGCTGACAGAGGGCTCAGTTCTCATTCACCCTAAACTTCCAGCCTTGGGACCAATGGGCCTTGTCCAGTCAATGTAACTGGGCATTCCCTGGTGGAGCTGCAGGAAGTTGTATGTGTCCCTGTGGCTGGGAAATCCTGTGATGGTAACACAATCCCTCCGCCCCCTTCCTTATTCCCTTGGGCACTTGGCTGGCATCCATTGCTGCTGTCTGCTTTGGAAAACAGCCAGACTCCAGTTCTATTCTTCTCTGATCTTAGCTGGGATCCACCTCCATGTTGACAGCTTCACCTTGGTTTTCCATGGACTTCAGAACATTCTGAATTTCTTCCAGGTCCTTTGTGCTTCCCCTGGGCCAGAGAGCCCATTGCCGTCTTGGCTGTGGGATCATTCTTCCCCAATTACATTGTTCCTATGTCAGGTCCACTCAATCTTAACTCAGAGTCTAAGAATTTAATAAGGGAAGGATTTGGGAGAGTAAGTCAGAAACTTTCCCTCTCTGGGCATATTGCCCTTCACTGTGCCAGACTTCCTGTTCAAATTATTTAACACAATCATTCTCCAGTCTCCCTGTCTGGCTGTCTTCTCCAAACTCGGTTTCTTACCTTTCCCTCCTCCTCCAAAACTACCCCACAGAAGGACCTTTCTCCAATGTCTTCCCTATTTCAGCCCTTTAGCTCCCCTTAGTGTCTGACAGGCTTGTTTCATTAGGACTCCAGGAGAGAGGTCCCGATGTCTGGCCTACCAAGCTAGACTTCTGAAATGATAAAGAATAATGAAAAGGAAGTAAAACATCCTCTCCTCTAGTCTAAGAATGATGCCAAGAATGTTCTGCTGAAGAGGACACATCCTGAGCCCTTATCTCCAGCCCGACTCTCCACCCAGCCCCCAGTCCCATACTTTTTCCCCCGCCCTGGAGCTTTAAACATCTGAAATGAATTTTGAGAGGAGCTAAGATTTCAGGGGAAAAGATACAATATTGCCCCCATTACATGAATACTTACATCTGAAGGTTTTGATGAGGGTTCCATGTTCTGGAACAGAAACTATGCTAAGTGCTAAGAAGACAAAAACAACACTGAGATTTATATCAACAAAGAGTCACAGTACAAGGAAAATTAGCTGTGTAAATGCATGTGCTGTATAAGAATCTGTAAAAATAAACAACTGCTAAGTGGGGAAAAAAGATCACAGTTCAAGTATGTGTGTGTGTGTACGCACATAACTTCAAAGTATTACATACACTGACTTAGAAAATGGTACCAAGAAGAAAATTACAGTCTTTAATTGAGCATATATCTAGAAAAGCATTCACAGTAACTGTCTAAAATACTACTAGATCCAAAACAAAGTACAATTGAAAGAAATTCCTTGACAGTCTTTCCACGCTTGCCACTTTAAACATACTCCAGTTATGTCATTAACTTGTAGATAATTATTTTGGGTTACCTTTTGAAAATTTAAAACTAGTCATGTTTAATCCTTAATTTTGCTGCTAATTGTATAAAGGTGGTACCTAGCTATTATGCTGTCATAACTCACCCATTTCTGTTTTAAACTATCTCCATTGTATTAAATATGTGTATAAGTGCTACTTCTATAATGACAATATATACTGAATTTAAAAGTACTTTAGTGCTGGGTTACAATAACATCTGGGTTGTGTTTACTCGGCATTGAGAATTCAAATTGTCATTAAAACTGAGCAGGCATCACTTAAGCACTAAATTATTGTTTTCTAATCATGAATGTAAGCATCTTCCACCGCAGATTATCTGTCCATAAAACAGAAAGTCTAAAAATATATCATCTTAAGGGAAAAAATAAATTATTTCATTAAGTACAAGAAAACGTTAAGAACACTGAATAAAGAAGATCTTGCCAAACTAAAAATTAGAGCACATGGGTCCTCTTGCAGGTTTTTCCACTGACCTTCTGTGTAACCTGAACCAAAATCACTGCTTATCTATGCACCACTTCTTGTCAAGAGAAACAACATGTATCACTTGTCCTAAAATTATGTTAGGAATTGTGTCAATATAAAATGAGGAAATGCATTTTAACATGCTTTCAAATTAATAATTAGATTCAAATATAAAAATGCAAATGTCTTAAGAATACATAATAAAGGGAAAACCTTTACTAGTGACACATATCTAGAAATTATAGACAAATCATGCAATATGTGTAACCACAAAATAAAGTAGTATTAATATACTTCTTTTCTAATTTAAAAAGTTTGGTTCCAATGTCATACTATCTTTCAGTACTATACACTGCCTCTGTCTTAAGCTTACTCTTCAAAACATCCTAGAGTGGGAAGAAAGGGGACTTAAAAGTCCCTGATGGTTTCTGTATATTTTCACAGTCTTTGGCTAGGTAACAGAGAGACTGTTAGTAACTTCTTACTTGGCATTGCTCTAGAAATATGCAACGGCTAGTATTCACATTGGTATCAATCAATGAAGGATCTGCAATCTTTTATGCTCCTTACACCGCATATGGCAACGTGTCTGTAGCACCTGGTGCTACAACGACCAGTTTCCAGACCCTGGATCTCCTAGTAGATCACATATAGGAGGCTGACGTGTACTGGGTGGATCCCATCCCAGCGAGGCGTGATATGACAGGGTGCTCAAGGTCACCTGTGCTACTTAGAGATACACAGTATCGGCTCCCAGCAGAGGCCTTAATACTGGGTAGGATGGGTAGCTCTACAAATGCTTAGGTGTCCTCTCTTTGTTAATTTCTTGCTTCAACATTCCGCTATCATTTTCAAAACGAATCCTGACAGATTTACTATTCAATTTCTCATTTCTCAAATGTGTTGGTCGGCACTGGTCTTTCACCTATGAATCTACACTGCATAGGTTTTCCTTACATTTGAAAGTCTTTACACATGAAATTTGGAATCGTCAAACAATCCAAACCAACATTCTTATTAAAAAGGAGTCTCCTGGTCATACACTGACCTGCAAAACTATAAAATATATACTAGGGGAACATTTTTTTTGACTAGGTTCTTTTAGATATCAGTCAAAATTATTTACTGAGCACCTACTAGGTACACAGCCCAAGAAGCTTTGGTCCAAGAAGCTTATTTCTAATACTCACTAGGAGCTTGTCACATTTCATTAGCTGCATAAATTCTCGGGCTTTAGAAGTTTTGTGTTTAAAACGAGGAGAGCGCCAAAAATCAATCAATAAATAAAGGGTACAAATGATCATATAAATGGAGCAAAATGTTAACAATCAGTGAATCAAATCTTAGGGAAGATTAGTGCAGGGTACATGAGTGTTTTATATTTCATTTTTATTCTTGCAATTTTTCCATAGTTCAAAGCTGTTTGCAAATAAACAGTTTAAAAAACTGAGTAGAAAGCCAAGCCTTCATATCAGTATTATTATGGAAATTAACAAACAACAGCTATAAATGACCCAGCATGCAACACAGCAGGGGGTTTAAAACACATCACAAACCATTTATTTTTCCCACAAAAGCAACGAAGAATGGACCACCATTGCTAAATCAGGGAACTTCCTTCCACCTGGGAAGAAAAACACAATATCAAACAGTATAGAACTAAATTATGGAAAAGGCTACAGAAAGTACAGGACTTCCAAAGTAAACAGTGGCTAAAGAGGTTAAGGTTATGATGTAAGAAATCGATCTGAATTTTCAAGAATGGATGTGACATCAGTGGCCATCTCTGGGCTTCAGGCCTAAGCCCAATTTCCTTAGCATAACCTGTAAAACCCTTAACTCTCTACACGCTGCCAACTGGCCGTTCTCATCTTCACCCAAGCCCTAGATCTTATCACACATGCCGTTGTCAACTTGTTATGCTTTATCATTCTAAATAGGACTCACAGTATACCGTCCTCTGAAGCTAATTTTATCCTCACAGAAACTCATTTGGAGAAAGCACAAGGAGCTTAAGCCCAAGGCCCATCTTGCACAGACCCCCTTCAAGGCCCTGGGAGAAACCTAGGAAAGGAAAACCTCACCATTCTCTCTTTCCACCTCTGTCTTCCCTCTGCCATGCCTCTTCTCATGTCAATGGCTTTGGCATGGCATGGAGACTGGAGATGCAGTTAGGGTGAACTGGCTGTACACTGACTTAGGCTTTGGTGGGATACGGTTATGTGGTTTGCAGTAATGTCTCTCCAGGGTTAATTTATTCCTAAACATGCAGGTGTAGCGAAGCCTTTCAGGATGACTCCCCCTGCCCCCTGGATTTGACCCCTTGCCCTACTGTCAGAAAGGTTGAAAGTTTGGGGTTGTACTGTCATATACACGGGCAAAGACCACGGGCATTAGACGTATGTATAAGGCAGAGGAGAGAGAATTTTATGATAGATGCTGTAAGAAGTTTGTAGAAGCCTTCAAGTCATCAAATGTGCAAAACTTAAGTTAATGAATGTGCTTCTCATTGATGTCAAGTTTAAACAGAATTTCTCGCTTGTCAAGAATATCCTTCTGGGCTTCCCTGGTGGCGCAGTGGTTAAGAATCTGCCTGCCAATGCAGGGGACACAGGTTCACTTCCAGGTCTGGGAAGATCCCACATGCTGTGGAGGAACTAAGCCCGTGTGCCACAACTACTGAGCCTGCACTCTAGAGCCCGTGGGCCACAACTACTGGGGCCGCATGCCACAACTACTGAATCCTGTGCACCTAGAGCCCGTGCTCCACAACAAGAGAATCCACCGCAATGAGAAGTCCACGCACCGCGACGAAGAGTAGCCCCCGCTTGCCACAACTAGAGAAAGCCCGTACGCAGCAACGAAGACCCAGTGCAGCCAAAAAAAAAAAAGAAAAAAATTTAAAAAAAACCGAATATCCTCGATAAAGCAGCATAAACAATTACCATACACCATAGACTCTTTCCCCTTTTGATGAGAATCACATATAGTATGTCAGAAGTCCCATGTTTCTAGTACCTAAACTAGTAACAGGACTACAAACAGTGGGTATAACAAGTATGAAATAACACAGTACATGTACTCCAACTATCAATAATAATTATATTTGATCAACCATCCTGGGGAAAAAAAAACTGAATTATCTTTCAATCTCTAAAGAAACTATTAGATCATTGTACATCGAGGTAGTCAAAGAATAATGAAGCCAAAAACTGTAGGAAAAACGCAGTATAACTTTGAGCCAAATAGTTATAAAAACAATGTTTTTACTACATGTGGTTTTCTTTGTAACATCTGTGCTATTTATCAGCTCTTTTAAATTTATAATCTGGTGTAACTTTCTTCATGAGTATTCAGTTTTATAATCATGACTTTGCATTAGTTTTCTTAAGAAGAGTCTCCCAAATTGTGTACACCCCAGGTCGCAAAGTCTAGCTATCCACCTCCAGCTTTGTACACGTTTGAATTTAGGGGCATAAGCCTTGGAACCTGACCCCCAGTTCTGTCATTCCTTGGTCCTGTGGCAGCGGGCACATTATTTCATCACCGCGGGTTCCAGTGGGCCTGTGTTTCCCTGTAGCCACCGGATAATAACACTCTTCAGGTCAGGGTGAGGATGACATCAGGCCATCTATGCTGAGCCTGCTTTGCTTAGTGACAGGGTCAGAGTAGTGTTCAGTAAGTTAAAACCGTTAGAGCAGCGACATAGAAACACCGAAGGGTGAGAGGAACATTTTGCTGTATCCTCGCTTTAGGAACCGGTCATCCACAGGGAATGAGATATTCACCAGCTCCTGAGCATGTTTCCTTCCTGCCAGCGCCTGCGTGTGTGAAGATGGAGGTTATTTTCCCCCATGAGGAACCATTTCTTGGTACCTCTATGGCTGACAGTGTCCATTCCATTGGAAATACTATTTTTAGACGTGAATCCATTCAATCAGGCTCTCTTCACTCTCATACTATCTTAAATTCTGCTGCCAGAATGGGGTTAGTCTCACACCCTTTGTACTTTCTTTAGTAGGTATTTATTAACGAACGGATTGCACACTTCCCTAGCCATCTTATGAAAATGATACCTCTTCCCACCTGGGACTGTCCCCTCAGTAGTGTAAGAGAAATGAGTGTTTGACATCCTGTGATAATTATATGTCTCGTTATAAACTGACACATTGACATCCTTGTTCTGGGAAATGGGCTCTGATCTTCGCTAAGGTGAGTCTATCTCCAAAAGATGTATCTGCTTTTAGTAGGCGGTTAAAATTAATTTTCTTCACTATCAAGGTGACGGCAAGACCCTGGATTAAAAACTGACCAAGATAATGACTATCACTTGCTAATGCCTCACAGGGAGGTGAGTCAGCCCTGCTCCCCACACCTAACCTAGCACTTCTGCACCAGGACAGGAGCACAAGGATGGGAAGCCTCTCTTTCCAAGTTGAATTTCCACACCATCTAGTGGAGGTAGGCAGACACATACATCAACAATTGAGGGGCGACACTGCCATGCTGAAATAGAGACGTAAATACAAGAAAATTGAAGGAGAACATAGCCTCTGTTCTATAGTAAATAACTTACATTTGGGAAAAGTACAACCATGAACAGGAAAGTAATTACTGATTCAACACAGCCAAAGCCTGCGTCTTGGAAAAAGACAGAAGTTGTAAAGGAGTAGACTTGGAAGAAGTTACAGGTCCCGGGAATTAGAATAAGCAAAATACAATCAAATCGGATTTCACAGTTCCTGATCCCACTGAAAACTGTTTTACACAAGCTCTGAATGTGTCAAAGCCTCCTAATGCCTTGCATTTATATTCTCCTGCCAGTCCAGCCATTTCAGCAGCACGCGTGCTCGTGCAAATGCATGGAACTGGAGATCTAGATTTATCCACGTGCGCCAGTAAGTTCTTGTGTTCGGCAACATCACAGCCCAAAGGAAGTCAATAAAAGTCGTCCTCCCTGTGCCTTTTGTGCGAGGCCCAGAGGCAGCCGCATCGGCAGTTACTTTCGTCAGAGCTGGTGGAGTTGAATACAGTGGCTGGAATCCAGACCGACCTGAAGTCTTCACATCTTCAAATTTGATATAACTCATATTTTAGGATGGTTCAGACTGATTTGCCTTTTATTTCAGAATTTTAAATGGGTACTCTACTTCTAAGAGTACCTCACGGAGGGTGTGCATGCAGATTTTTTTTTTTTTTAATGTCTTGATGAGTAAATGCTTTTAAAAGATTATTAGGTCATTTGAAGTACAATTTTTATTTAATAGCAGAATTAGACTCGGCATGGATTTACCAGGTGCCCAACTTTTGTGCAGTACAATTGCTAGGTGTGGAAGACTTTACAGCCTTACTTTTGGTAAATATGTTAAGGTAAGTATTTTAACAACAGATGATGCTTAAAATGAAATTGACTCTCGTTACATGCAAATCTGAAAGTTAATACAGCACTGAGTTTGCAATAGCATATACATGATGTTAGGGAATTGGCTTTTTATAAAGGAAGGGAGACTTCTTTATTGGTTTCATATGAAATATTTGTTTGAAAATGTATGCTTATTTAAAATATTGCAGCTACATTTAGTCTTGAAATCTAAACTCAAACAAAAATATTTGAATAATATTTATACAAGAGTAAAATGAAATGTGCTTCAAATGAACCCACAAATATTGGGTTGGCCAAAATGTTTGCTTGGGTTTTTCTGTAAGATGTTATGGAAAAACCTGAAGGGACGTTTTGGCCAACCCATATCATTACTGTTTTTCCACAATGTAAAGATTTCAGTGTTAGTGATATGACATATAGGAAACTCCAAAGAGTCCACAGAAAAACTACTACAATTGATAAACGAATTCAGCAACGTAGCGGGATACAAGATTAACATACAGAAATCTGTCGCATTTCTTTACGCCAACAATGAAATATCAGAAAGGGGAAAAAAAAATCCCTTTTAAAATTGCATTAAAAAAAAAGTAAACTACTTAGGAATAAACCTGACCAAGGAGGTGGAAGACTTATACGATGAGAACTATAAAACATTGATAAAGGAAATTAAAGATGATTCAAAGAAATGGAAAAATACTTCATGCTCTTGGATTGGAAGAATTAATATTGTTAAAATGGCCATACTACCCAAAGTAATCTACAAGTTTAATGCGATCCCTATGAAGTGTCAAGTGTCCATTGACAGATGAATGGATAAAGATGATGTGGTACATACATACAATGGAATATTACTCAGCCATAAAAAAGAACCAAATAATGCCACTTGCAGCAACATGGATGAACCTAGAGATTACCACAGTGAGTGAAGTAAGTCAGACAGAGAAAGGCAAATATCATATGATATTGCTTATACGTGTGGAATCTAAAAAATGATACAAATGAACTTATTTACAAACCAGAAACAGACTCACAGACATAGAAAGCAAACTTATGGTTACCAAAGGGGAAATTGGTGGAAAGAATAAATTAGGAATTTGGGAGTAACATATACACATGACGATATATAAAATAGATAACCAACAATGACCTACTGTATAGCACAGCGAACTATATTCAGTATCTTGTAATAAGCTAAAATGGAAAATAATCTGAAGAATATATATACATATACATAAAACCGAATCACTTTGCTGTCTACCTGAAACTAACACAACATTGTAAATCAATTATACTTCAATTAAAAAAAAAAAAAGGAACACTCCTCTTTTCTCCACTCTGCCTTGGGCCACTATTCCATCTTTCCATTTTATGTTAAGAGTCAAACGTCTGTTCTTGTTGCCTCCAATTTATGTTCCCTAATTCTCTTTTGAGCCATTCCAACAAGAGCTCGACACTCACCGCAGCACCAAAATGGCCCTTGTCAAGACCAACAATGACCTCCTCAGGGTGGAACCCAATGTGAACAGCCTCTCCTCATCGGTCAGGACATACTAATGCCACTTGAGACAGTCGGGCACATCTTCCTCCCTGAAAGCCTTGCTTGAGATGTCTTCTAGGCAACAAGCAGTCCTCAGTTTCCTTCTCCTTCACCCGCTGCCCCTCCATGAGCTCCACTGAATGGCCTTTCTCATCTCCCTCACATCTAAACCCTGGAGTGACCAAGGATTAAGTCTCTAGATCATTTCACTGTCTTCTTAGCTCCTCCGTGACCTCATCTCAAGACCAGGAACCCCAACATTTCCATTCCCATCTGGATCCTCCCTCCTGCACTCTGATTTGTAGATCCAGCCACCCCATGACCTTGTTCTTTGCATGTCTGATGAACATTGACATATAACCTGTCTACTAACAAATCCCTGATCCCCATTCCACTCCACTAATCCTTCTTTGGGCACGTCCTCTACCTCCAAAAACTTTGGAGTCATTTCTGACTCCTTTCTCACATTTTACCTTCATTCAATGAGTATACTGTATTGACTCTAACATTAAATCCAGAATTCATGATAAACACTTCATTGTACAACTTCTTAATTGTTCTTACTGCTTTCTGGAATGGCGTTTCCCAGAATTCCACATTGCTGTCTCTTTACCTTTTCTCAGTGAACAGTTTCCCTAAACATCCTACTTACCCTTGCAACTCAGACTGTAGCCTGACAGCTCCTAGACCCCTTCCCTGACATACATGTGTATCACCTGTCACTGTGTGATGTGCTCTATGTTTCAGTTATATATTTGTTTACGGTGTGGACCCCTCAACTAGAATTAAGAGGGAGCCTAGGGATTCTGCTCTGCTTAGTTTAATGTTGTGTATCTAACCTCTAGAAAACATCTAACATAGAGTAAATGGCCAGTGAATATTTGAAGAACAAAAAGATTAATTTTATAAAGAGCCAAATACAATAAATAAATGTTTCTATTTTGTCAACTGTAATATTGGCAATCTGTGATTGCGTAGAAGTAACCTTCTATGCTAATGTAAATTTAACATAATTTTCTGCATAGGGTGTTTGTAAACACCTTATAAACAACTTATCCAAATCCTAAGTAAATACATTTAACAAAATCACTCCCAGTTACAGTTTTTTATATTTCTCTAAAATGGATTAATAAATATAGGTAGAAATAATTCAATTTATGTGGAAATCATTCCAATTTAAATATCATTAGCAAAAGGTAATCAAATTCTCTTTTCAAGATGATGATATGGAAAGGGATGATTAAAGTAGTTTTTTTAACTCATTAACCTCTATCACTCAATATATGTAAATGAACCCTTTCACATTTAGTCAGATTGCTGTAACAAAATCTTTGTGTTGTTATTCATACCATATTATGAGTACTATTTATACTACCTTTATTTATTCTATATCTGCCTAAAACGATTGTTTTACAATCTGATGTGACAAACCCAAATCACATCTCATTGCTGAAATCCCCCCTCAGTTTGACCATCTAAGGAGGATGCTCGGAGTCCCAATTACCTGGGGAGGGTCTGTCTCACCAAAGGTCAGTATGTGGTAACACCCCAAGCCTGTGCTCCAAAACCACTGGCTCACTCTACCCCCTAAAATAACCATTCAGTAAGCACAGTGCTGAAGATACTCCCTTGAAAAGGTCTTCTAAAACTGTAAACAGCTCCATTTTCTTTTTTCTTCCTGTGGAGCAAAATCTAACAAAGAAGCTTGGAGACTGGAAGTGTCTTCTCCAGCAATGGCCTCAGTGTGCAGGCCAGAGGGACCAGGTGGACCAGTGCCAAGATGGCCCATCTCCTGGATCAAGGCCATTGTGACCTTGCCACACACTACATTGATCAGAGCTCACCCGGATGGACAGGGGCAGTCCCAGGGCTGATGGGGCATGCATTTTGCTGACAGGGAATTAATAAGACTGGCGATGGACGTATGAAACTGGGGAAGAAAACAGGGAGGTTTTAGAGCATTTTTTCTCATATAGCTATCCCAAGGACCCTAACTTCATGAAGTACTCCATGAAAATTAATTTCTGTGGTCCAGTCAAGTTTGGGAAACATGGCTTGCAAAGCCCTCGCTTGGAAACCCACTGATCGTGGGCATATTAAAGGTGGTGGTGAAGAAGCAGTTTTTACTCGAGTTTTAATATCTTCTCAAGACAAATTTAACTTCACTCAATCTTGCATTTTCCAATCATTTCATTTTTCATCTAACATTTATTTATATTATACTATTTATGTGTGTTTATGTTGTATTTCTGGTAAGGATACTATATTTATATGATTACATTCTTATTTAAAATTTATTTGGATTATGTTTAATTTTTTTTAATTAATTAATTTATTTACTTTTGGCTGCATTGGGTCTTCATTGGGTTGCGTGGGCTTCTCACTGCAGTGGCTTCTCTTGTTGCGGAGCACGGGCTCTAGGCTCGAGGGCTTTAGTAGTTGTGGCTCTTGGGTTCTAGAGCACAGGCTCAATTTTAGCACACGGGCTTAGTTTCCCTCTGGCACGTGGGATCTTCCCGGACCAGGGCTTGAACCCGTGTCCCCTGCACTGGCAGGGAGATTCTTAACCACTGCACCACCCACGAAGCCTAGATTATGTTTAATACTATTATGGTTAATATTATAAAAAACAAACTAAATTTGAATAGCTATAAGCTGGACTTAAACTAGGAACCTTCCATGACTACACATGAATCTAATAATAGTAACAGCAGGCACTCTGTACAAGGCACTCTTCTCAGCAGTGTACATCTAACTCACTAGTTAATTCTTCCAAACAGCCTATGATGCCATTCATTCTATTGTTACCATCCCGGTTCTAAAATGTGGAAACAGAGGGGCCAAGGGGTTAAGTAATTTATGCAAGGCAAAAGAGAAAGCAATAAAATTGGAGTATGAATAGTAATAAAAAGTAACAGAGGCTACAGGCTCTTTGGTGGGGCTAATGGTGAACTCCAGGAGGGCTCATGCCAAGGAGTACTTCCCAGAACTTCTACTGCCAGTGTCCCTGTCCCCACAGTGAGCCACAGAGGAGACCTTCCAGTACTAGCAGCCATGTAGCTGACAGGGTCTTGGTGCTCCGGCCAGGCGTCACGACTGAGCTCTGAGGTGGGAGAGCTCAGTTTAGAACACTGGTCCACCAGACACCTCCCGTCCCCAAGTAATGCCAAATGGTGGGAGCTCTCCCAGAGATCTCCATCTCAACGCTAAGACCCAGCTCCACTCAATGAGCAGCAAGCAACAGTGCTGGACACCCCATGCCAAACACCAGCAACACAGGAACACAACCCCACCCATTAGCAGAGAGCCTACATAAAATCATAAGGTCACAGACACCCCAAAACACACCACCGGATGTGGACCTGCCCACCAGAAAGACAAGATCCAGCCTCATCCACCAGAACACAGGCACCAGTCCCCTCCACCAGGAAGCCTACACAATCCACTGAACCAATCTTACCCACTGTGGGAAGACACCAAAAACAATGGCAACTACAAGCCTGCAGCCTGCAAAAAGAAGACCCCGAACACAGTAAGTTGAGCAAACTGGGAAGACAGAGAAACACACAGCAGATGAAGGAGCAAGGCAAAAACCCACCAGATCAAACAAATGAAGAGGAAACAGGCAGTCTATGTGAAAAAGAATTCAGAGTAATGATAGTAAAGATGATCCAAAATCTTGAAAACGGAACGGAAAAAATACAAAAAATGTGTAACAAGGACCCAGAAGAACTAAAGAGCAAACAAATAGTGATGAATGACACAATAAAAGAAATTAAAACTTCTCAAAAAGGAATCAACAGCAGAATAACTGAGGCAGAAGAGCGGATAAGTGACCTGGAAGATAAAATAGTGGAAATAACTACTGCAGAGCAGAATAAAGAAAAAAGAATGGAGGACAGTCTCAGAGACGCCAGGGACAACATTAAACACACCAACATTTGACTTACAGGATCCCAGAAGAAGAAGAGAAAAATAAAAGGGGACTGAGAAAATATTTCAAGAGATCATAGTTGAAAATTTCCTTAATATGGGAAAGGAAATAGTCAATCAACTCCAGGAAGTGCAGAGAGTACCATACAGGATAAATCCAAGGAGAAACACGCCAAGACACATACTAATCAAAATATCAAAAGTTAAGTACAAAGAAAAAATATTAAAAGCAGCAAGGGAAAAGCAGAAAATAACATACAAGGGAATCCCCATAAGGTTAACAGCAGATTTCTCAGCAGAAACTCTGCAAGCCAGAAGGGAGTGGCAGGACATATTTAAAGTGATGAAAGGGAAAAAGCGACAACCGAGATTACTCTACTCAGCAAGGATCTCATTCACATTCGACAGAGAAATTAAAACCTTTAGAGACAAGCAAAAGCTAAGAGAATTCAGCACCATCAAACCAGCTTTACAACAAACACTAAAGGAACTTCTATAGGCAGGAAACACAAAGAGGAGGAAAACACCTACAATAACAAACCCAAAACAATTAAGAAAATGGGAATAGGAACATACATATCGATAACTACCTTAAATATAAATGGATTAAATGCTCCAACCAAAAGACACAGACTGGCTGAATGGATGCAAAAACAAGACCCATATATATGCTGTCTACAAGAGTCCCACTTCAGACCTAGGGACACATACAGACTGAAAGTGAGGGGATGGAAAAAGATATTCCATGCAAATGGAAATCAAAAGAAAGCTGGAGTAGCAATTCTCATATCAGACAAAATAAACTTTAAAATAAAGACTATTACAAGATACAAGAAGGACACTACATAGTGATCAAGGGATCAATACAAGAAGATGTAACAATTGGAAATATTTATTCACGCAACATAGGAGCACGTCAATACATAAGGCAAATGCTAACAGCCATAAAAGGAGAAACTGACAGTAACACAATCATAGTAGGGGATTTTAACACCCCATTTCACCAATGGACATATCATCCAAAATGAAAATAAATAAGGAAACACAAGCTTTAAATGAAACATTAACCAAGATGGAGTTAATTGATATTTATAGGACATTCCATCCAAAAACAACAGAATACATTTTCTTCTCAAGTGCTCATGCAACATTCTCCAGGACAGATCATATCTTGGGTTACAAATCAAGCCTTGGTAAATTTAAGAAAACTGAAATCGTATCAAGTATCTTTTTTGACAACAGCGCTATGAGACTAGATATCAATTACAGGAAAAAACCTGTAAAAATACAAACACAAGGGGACTAAACAATACACTACTAAATAAACAAGAGATCACTGAAGAAATGAAAGCGGAAATCAATAAGTACCTAGAAACAAATGACAATGAAATCACGATGACCCAAAATCTATGGGATGCAGCAAAAGCAGTTCTAAGAGGTAAGTTTACATACAATCCTACCTCAAGAAACATCTCAAATAAACAACCCAGCCTTACACCCAAAGCAATTTGAGAAAGAAGAACAAAAACAACCCCCAAATTTAGTAGAAGGAAAACAATCATAAAGATCAGATCAGAAATAAAGGAAAGAGATATGAAGGAAATGATAGCAAAGACCAATAAAACTAAAAGCTGGTTCTTTGAGAAGATTAAAAAAAAAAATGAAAAACCATTAGCCAGACTCATCAAGAAAAAAAGGGAGAAGACTCACATCAATAGAATTAGAAATGAAAAAGTAACAACTGACACTTCAGAGATACAAAGGATCATGAGAGACTACCATGAGCAATTATATGCCAATAAAATCGACAACCTGGACGAAATGGACAAATTCTTAGAAAAGCACAACTTTCCGAGACTGAACCAGGAAAATATAGATAATATAAACAGACCAACCACAAGCACTGAAATTGAAACTATGATTAAAAATCTTCCAACAAACAAAAGCCCAGAACCAGATGGCTTCACAGGCGAATTCTATCAAACATTTAGAGAAGAGCTAAAACCTACCCTTCTCAAACCCTTCCAAAACATAGCAGAGGGAGGAACACTACCAAACTCATTCTATGATGCCACCATCACCCTGATACCAAAACCAGACAAAGATGTCACAAAAATAGAAAACTACAGACCAATGTCACTGATGAACATAGATGCAAAAATCCCTAACAAAATACTGGCAAACAGAATCCAAAAGCACATTAAAAGGGTCATACACCATGATCAAGTGGGGTTTATCCCAAGGATTCTTCAAGATACACCAATCAATGTGATAAACCATATTAACAAATTGAAGGAGAAAAACCATATGATAATCTCGATAGATGCAGAATAAGCTTTGGACAAAATTCAACACCCATGTACGATAAAAACCCTCCAGAAAGTAGGCATAGAGGGAACCTACCTCAACATAATAAAGGTTATGTATGACAAACCCACAGCCAACATCATTCTCAATGGTGAAAAACTGAAACCATTTCCTCTAAGATCAGGAACAAGGCAAGGTTGCCCACCCTCACCACTAATATTCAACATAGTTTTGGAAGTTTTAGCCACAGCAACCAGAGAAGGAAAAGAAATAAAAGGAATCCAAATGGGAAAAGAAGAAGTAAAGCTGCCACGGTTTGCAGATGACATGATACTATACATACAGAATCCTAAAGATGCTATAAAAAAATTACTAGAGTTAATCAATGAATTTGGTAAAGTAGCAGGGTACAAAATTAATGCAAAGAAATCTCTTGCATTCCCATACGCTAATGATGAAAAATCTGAACGAGAAATTACGGAAACACTCCCATGTACAACTGCAATGAAAACAATACCTAGGAATAAATCTACCTAAGGAGAGAAAAGAACTGTATGTAGAAAACTATAAGACACTGATGAAAGAAATTAAACATTATACAAACAGATGGTGAGATATACCATGCTCTTGGATTGGAAAAATCAACATTGTGGAAATGACTCTACTACCCAAAGCAATCTACAGATTCAATGCAATCCCTATCAAACTACCACTGGTATTTTTCACAGAAGTAGAACAAAAAATTTCACAATTTGTATGGAAACACAAAAGACCCCAAAGAGCCAAAGCAATCTTGACAACGAAAAACGGAGCTGGAGGAATCAGGCTCCCTGACTTCAGACTATACTACAAAGCTACAGTAATCAAGACAGTATGGTACTGGCACAAAAACAGAAATATAGATCAATGGAACAGGAAAGAAACCCAGAGATAAATCCACGCAGATATGGTCGCCTTATCTTTGAAAAAGGAGGCAAGAATATACAGTGGAGAAACGACAACCTCTTCAGTAACTGGTGCTGGGAAAAGTGGACAGCTACATGTAAAAGAATGAAATTAGAACACTCCATAACACCATACACAAAAATAAACTCAAAATGGATTAAAGACCTAAATGTAAGGCCAGACACTATCAAACTCTTAGAGGAAAACACAGGAAGAATGCTTTTGACATAAATCACAACAAGATCCTTTTTGACCCACCTCCTAGAGAAATGGAAATAAAAATAAACAAATGGGACCTAATGAAACGTAAAAGCTTTTGCAGAGCAAAGGAAACCATAAACAAGATGAAAAGACAGCCCTCAGAATGGGAGAAGATATTTGCAAATGAAGCAATGGACAAAGGATTAATCTCCAAAATATACAAGCAGCTCATGCAGGTCAATATCAAAAAAACAAAGAACCCAATCCAAAAATGGGCAGAAGACCTAAACAGACATTTCTCCAAAGAAGATATACAGATTGCCAACAAACGCATGAAAGGATGCTCAACATTACTAATCATTAGAGAAATGCAAATCAAAACTACAATGAGGTATCACCTCACACCTGTCAGAATGGTCATTATAAAAAAATCTACAAGTAAATGCTGGTGAGGGTGTGGAGAAAATGGAACCTTCTTGCACTCTTGGTAGGAATGTAAATTGATACAGCCACTATGAAAACCAGTATGGAGGTTCCTTAAAAAACTAAAAGTAGAGCTACCATACAACCCAGCAATCCCACTACTGGGCATATACTCTGAGAAAACCATCACTCAAAAAGAGACAGGTACCACAATATTCATTGCAGCACTGTTTACAACAGCCAGGACGTGGAAGCAACCTAAGTGTCCCCAACAGATGAATGGGTAAAGATGTGGCACATATATACAATGGACCATTACTCAGCCATAAAAAGAAACGAAATCGAGTTATGTGTATTGAGGTGGATGGAACTAGAGTCTGTCATGCAGAATGAAGTAAGTCAGAAAGAGAAAGACAAATACCATATGCTAACACATCTGTATGGAATCTAAAAGAAAAAAAATTGTTCTGAAGAACCTAGGGGCAGGACAAGAATAAAGACTCAGACATAGAGAATGGACGTGAGGACATGCGGAAGAGGAAGGGTAAGCTAGGACAAAGTGAGAGAGTGGCATGGACATATATACACTACCAAATGTAAAATGGATAGCTAGTGGGAAGCAGCCACATAGCACAGGGAGATCAGCTCGGTGCTTTGTGACCACCTAGAGGGGTGGGACAGGGAGGGTGGGAGGGAGACGCAAGAGGGAGAGGATATGGGGATATATGTATATGTATAGCTGATTCACTTTGTTATACAGCAGAAACTAACACAACCTTGTAAAGCAATTATACTCCAATAAAGCTGTTTAAAAAAAAAGTAACAAAATAATAAAATTGGAGGTGGTCTACTCCAGAGCCCATACAACATAAGTACAAGACTGTACCATCTCGCCTATCAGTGCTGCCCTGGTAGAAGGATGCTATTCAGAAAAGGCATCTTTGACCTTTTTCCTCCCCATCCATCAGTAAACATCTAGAATGCACTCCCACTTCAGAAAAGATAACACAACGCAATGTGCCTTATTCAAAGGACGATTTTGGTCTTTTATTCACTCAAACCTCTGGTCTTGCTTGGACTGGGAATGTTTAGCTTGGAAAAGACAAGTGAAAAGGAAAATGATAATTATCTTAATAGGGTGAAGGAATTGCCACCTAGTTTTAGACGACAGTTTCTTGCTTTCCAATTTTCTAACAGTAGAAATGGTTTTAAATTCTGGCCCCAGACACCTACTAGCTGTATGAACACGACTACGGTGCTTAAGTCCAATTCCTCATTTGTAAAAGGAGCATTTCATTACCTATATGTATCTGGATGGTTTAAAAGGGTAAGTTGAGATCATGTAAAACCTCTAGCAGCTCAATGAATAACTGTAAAGTGCGTGCCACGGAACCATCCCCCTGGATTCAGAATTACATGATAAAAAACATCAGGGTTTTTTGTTGTTGACGATGATCAAAAAGAAACACACAAACATAGCTTTTCATAGCATTGCACCATCCCTGTGCAGGACACAGAGCCCTTCTGGTCGGGAAGCTCTGTAAGGGAGGACACATCTGTATTGTTTCTCACAAAACCACCCTTAGAGTGAGCACCACACCAGGCGCGTAAGAACTGCTTTAGATGTATCTGAGTTTGGTGCAAGGTCACATACAGATTCTCTGGGCCAGGAGGAGGGCATGCCTTGAGACTCACCTGAAAAAGCAGCCACTCAGGAGTTTAGAAACCTGTGGTTATTTTTAGTCCACCCTAAGTAACGCTGGCTCTGAAAAGCATTCTGCTTTACTCAATTAGTATTCTGAGTAATGCCTTATGTTCTGATGGCCTGTCCTGTAACAGGCATGACTGTGACCAGAGAGGGGGCAATTAATTTCAACGGGCTTCTGTGAGAACTGGCTGCTGGAAACAATGCCAGCGATTTTATTTTTGGTCTATTAGTAAAATGACAGCACTAATTCATTTCACAGAGGAACCGAACAGCTGTCAGATGGCAGTGAGCAGAACGGTGCCCATATTACAGTTTAGTTATGCTGAGTAGCATTTTTCCACCGGCACAGATTATACTGTAAAGTGCTCCCAACCCCTTCCAAACAGCACAAGTGGCTTGCATTGCACACTTGTCCTTGGAGAGTACGATGAAAAAAGATACAAGCTATTCACCACCGGGCCTCCACTGGTTAACTGGCCAGATTTAAAACGACAAAGTTTAAGGAAATATAAGTGACGCATAGATGTTCTACGAAAATTATTTCTGAAAGTCAAAAAAAAATTTTTTTCCCAACAACATAAAAATTGTATATCAGCAGCCACCTCTTTCTAATAAATTTTCTATTAACTGTTCTCTGGGCATTGATAAGATGGAAGCAGGGACTTGAAACAGTCGGTATTACGCTTTATACTAAGAAGTTTAAGGAGTGCCTTTGGGGTTGAAATCAAAGCGTGATGCCTGTCCATACAGGAGCTTCTGAGAAGAAAATACACACAAAAAGGAATCTTGGAAAGCTGGGACTGGAGCACTACTGGAACTACAGACACCTACTGCCATGTCTCACACAAAAAATACAAAGGTAAACCTTTTAAACAAGCTCTGTCTGCAAATAACAACAGAGAATGTGTTGATTGCCAACTTAACAGTGACTTAAATCTACAAACACTCCCGAGTCACCGAGTGTTAGATTCGGGTAACTAACAAAGTTGTCTGATCAGTTGCAGCAAAACAATTAGACCTGCGGCTTTGGCAGCTTTCCTTAGGGTCCACTTACTTTATTGACTGGGCCTTAAGAGGCTGGGTTATGTAAGAAGCAGAACTGACACAGAAGAAAGAAGACCTGACTTCCCAGGAAAGGAGAAAGTGCTCTGGCTGTAGGGTCAGGGTCGCACACAATGGCCGCCTATCTGTTAATAAAGTTGCATTGGAAGACACCCATGCTCAAGCCTTCAAGCTGTCTAGGGCGGCTATCACACCTCATATTGTACGGGCAGAACTGAGTAGTTGGGCAAAGATCAAACTGCAAAGCAACAAATATTTACTATCTGGCCCTTGACAGAAGAAGCTGGCCAGTTCCTTTTAGAGGGACCAAACCTAACTCCAGCTCTTTTAACACTGGATGTCAACACTTGGACAACTGCCGTATCTCTATAGGAATAAAGTACCTACGCATGAAGTTTTAAGGGCTAAATGAAAATTAACATACAATAAAGTATTTTTTATTATAGAGTGTTAATGTGACTACAGTTTAATAGGCTAGATGGCATCTTACATGGAGGTGGTTGTTGAAAGACCTTTATTAAATATGGCTAATATGCCACCTGAAGAATAGTATAAATGTTGTAATGTAATGTATTTCATTGGAATGTTGTATTTGATTGTTTAAATTCACAGTGCAAATTGTTTGTGTTTATTTTATACACTAGTTTATAAATGAAATGATACCTCAATTCTTTTAAGACCTTCAGTACTAAGTGTATAAAGATTAATTATAAGCACATGTTACCTAGTTACTTTGACTTGGTGAACTTAAATAATACAAAAATAATTTGTTATCACTACACTCAGATCAAAAGCCATGGTTGTTCCCGTGATTCACACATCTTAGCTTTCCTTCCCCGCCACCACAAAAAAAAAAAGTCAAGTAAATACGTAAATTTTGATACACATATCAGAAATGTGGCATATAGGAAAGTTTTGAGCAAGTATGAAAGTCTTAAAAAATAAGATGTGGAATGCTAAAATCCCACTTTCATGTGTTGAGATGGATAACACAACCGAAGCTGAAATGTATTCTATTTCAGCTTATTCTTGCACAAAATCTCCTATTTGTTACCCTCCTACACACAGGCAGAACTGAAGGAGAAAACTGAAATGTCCCACACACCAGCTGTCCGCTCACCCACCCTCCTCTCCTTCCCAAATGTGGCTTTCCATTCCATTATTCTAATATTTAAAAGCATATTTTAAGAAAAGTGTATGTACACTTGGAAAAACAAAATTAACACTTAGAAGATACATATGATTAACATGACTACTGCAGCTTAATTGGAGCTCTACAAAGTCATGGTGCAAGTTGACAGGCCCCAGGCCACTCTTCTTTTGTTAAATGCTGGGTTTTTGTTTTCGTTGTTTTTTTTTTTTTTTTAACTCCCATAGATAAGAGAGAAATATAAGGTTATATTCTCAAAGAACCAACGTCAAGGATGTCTTCAAGGAAACGAGTTAGAACAAACAGCGCAGTCAACTAGAAAGGGCACATCATCCTCTATCATGAGGAGGGTATGTTTGCAGCCCAGATTCTCGATTATTGGTTTTTAGGGGAAAAAACTGGGGGAATACAATTAAAAGAAAAAAATATTGCTTTTCTTTATTTGAAAGTTTACCTTCATTTCTGTAGCTCATTCTTTTGGTCAACACTCGGACATAACTGAAAGCATTTCCTCATTAGGTTTACATTACTCTGATTAGCACAAAGGACTATGTGAAATAAACAATTAAAATGGTAAGAAATGACTGATTATAGAAAATGCACAAACTCACAGTGCAATTTTATATGACGCTTTTTCAAGTTAATCAATAGAATCAATGTTGAGGTTAAGAATAAACCCATAACTGATGATCTCAGGATATGAATACTACTGAGGCCAACCTCACATATATTATTCAGAAGACATTTTAGATTGATGTTTTCTGGATATATTTAAAGAACACAGTACAGAAAGAAGAAACTGCTTAGTAAGATGAGAAACTTTTTCGATTAACACACCCTTTGAAAAATACGCTTAGATTTAGCAATAGGGAGGCTCGTTTGATATTCAGTGACCCATTAACTTTCTCTAGCAAGAGTATCAGAAATGACAATAAATTTACATTTTAAGTGCAAAGTCAGAAATGGAAATGAACTCTGAATCTCCCGTAGAATGAGTTAAGGACTCTGCAGATAAATATGTGTATCTTTATCATCTGGATGTACATTTCGCATTAATTTCACTGTATATCAGAGAGCGAAGCATTTGCTTAAAGCTTAACTTTTACATAGGGCTACAGACTGATTATATTTCATGGAATTCCCATCTCTCTCACAACAGGGCCTACAGACGGGAGGCAGGTCTGCTTCCCCAAAACGAAAGTGATTTTGATTTATCAAATTGTAATCTATTTTTGTCCTAATTTATCATGTTCATTTCCAGCATCCTTGGATACTTTTGATTTCAGTCCACGGATGCTTGTGTGCTTTTCTATTTATAATTCAAATCAGTCTCACTCTTTCCCATCTTCTCCTATAACCAGTAGCTAGTATTAAAAATGTAATTTCACCTTTCCTCAGTGATCTCTATCCTATATTCTTCTCATTGTAGACTAGAGAATAAACGAATCAACAACAAAAGAAGCGTAAAAATGCCTACCTACTTGAGTTGAGAGTTGAGAAAAATTTTGAAGTTACACTCACTACAATGTACACAGCGTGTCCTAAAACCAGAAAGAGCCACTCAACAATTTACCAGGGGTGCATCTGTTGTTTTGCACCCTCACTTAAAAAAACATGGAACCATTCATGTTTGCCTTTTTTTTTTTTTTTTTTAACTGTGTACCAAAGAAAACTGAAGAGACACAAAGCATAGAGAAGTTGGGACAGAGGTGGACAGAAGTGTCCCAAGAATAAGATGGCAAACGGGAAATCAGCACAAAGCGGGAAGGATAGAAGCATTAAGGAAGCTTATATAATTCCTAATTTAGAAGAAATAACCATACATTACACTTTTTGAGGTCAGCTTCTATGCCAATACTGCAGAGCTGGAAGAATAAATTAAAAGTGTTATATACCAGGGACAGAGCCACATGGTTTAAAGAGCTTATCTTCTGTACGTTTCGTAACAACTCTGTGAGGTTGGTACTTTTCATTTTTTATTTTGCAAGTGAGGAATCTGATACAATAAGTGCTTAAGTAACTTATCCAATGGTCACACTCATAGCGATTGGGAAGCTGGGTTAAACCCAGACCTCAGAATCTACGCACCATCCACATGTAAACATCTGAGTAATTAATTCTGCCAACATTTCCCATTTCTAGTACCCGAATAGTAGATAGCCAAGGCCTGAGGGTGTTTAAATAGAGAGGTTGTCTAATTTCTAGTGTACTGAGTGGCTCATTAAAGACCCATGATAGCCAAAAAAGAGAGACTGTTAAGAGGAAAATCATCTAACATTATTTTTGCTTATAAACTTCATTTTAAATAATGCTCATTTTTTGCACACATTACCTGAGATTACTTATTACCAAATACACACACATATTAGCTTGGAAATTTGTCTATGACACAAGATATTATTGGGAAAAATCAACAAAAAAGTAAGAGAAAAATCTTGGGAGATGAGTGGGTACAAAGGATAAAACTTAAATTATGATCATGAGGAAATATATTAAGACATGCCAGTAGCATTACATTTTGGGAGGTCAGGTATTAACCAATCCTTATTTTGTTAAAGATGCCTTTTCTATGGAATTAATTTGTCTTTTATTAAGTCCCTTTTAGACAGACTACTATTTCTGTGTGTAGTTTTCTAGTAAGTACGCATTGTTTTCCCTTATTTTTAAAAGAAAAAATTCAGCTACAGTGCTGACCTTAGAACCTATGAACTCAGCCATTTGAAAACAATATTGAAGGCCTTTTAATTACCTGGTCCCACTTTGTATTCTATTTCCAGGTGAGAGCCATAGATCCATTTAAGAATATTAATTTCTAACATCATCTACAGATTTTCTCCTTTATGATGTTCATTACTTAATTTTTTAAATATTCATTGCAACAAGCTAAATAACTCAATAATAGAGAGAAAAATCAAGCAATACTTCTTCTTAAGCATTCCAATGACTCCCAAAGTAACGTTTATTAAAATTCAGGTATCCTCTTATACTTTTCTGAATACTCGTATCGTGTATGCTATACATATATAAGGATGATGGATACACACACACGTACACACGTATGTGTGCACACATAGTTACACAGGTACTTTTAAAACTATTTTTTTTGACTGAAATGGGATTATACTGCTCTTTTTTTTTTTTTTTTGGCTGCGTTGGGTCTTCATTGCTACGCACGGGTTTTCTCTAGTTGCGGCGAGCGGTTGCTCCTCTTAGTTGCGGTGTGCGGGCTTCTCACTGTGGTGGCTTTTCTTGTTGCAAAGCACAGGCTCTAGGCACACAGGCTTCAGTACTTGTGGCACGAGGGCTCAGTAGTTGTGGCTCGCGGGCTCTAGAGCGCAGGCTCAGTAGTTGCGGCGCACGGGCTTAGTTGCTCTGTGGCACATGGGATCTTCCCGGACCAGGGCTCGAACCCGTGTCCCCTGCATCGGCAGGCAGATTCTTAACCACTGTGCCACCAGGGAAGTCTCTATACTGCATTTTTTTCACTTCCTTGTATGATGGATGTTCTCTTAGGTCAATATATGTAAGACTAAAACTAAGTCTTTTTAACGGTGTTGAGTACTTTGAAGAAGATGTTTTCTTAGGATGATGTTTGAAGGGAAATTGTACCTGACAATATAAACAGTGTGAGGGGGAGTCTGCGAGAGAGTGTGTATGTGTTAGTGTCTCGCCAGGGTAAAAGAACTGACTTAATATCACTCAGTAGATCTCACTGTGGATTTTATGATCTGACGGATTCGCCATGATCCACTCCTACTGAATCAGAAACTGGATTCTGCAGTGCACAGAAAGCAGATTCGTTGTCTCCAGGGTAAATGCACGTTAATTAAGTTCACAAAACATATCAAAATGCCAAATTAATAAATTACAATCCACAGGAACCAGACGATTTGCACTGACAGGCCGGCCCTAATCCCATACCACGGCACTCCGGGCCCATATACGAAGCCAAATTGTAACCCCAGCTTTGCTTACAGGAGCAGAATCAAAACAAGAGAAACAAGAAATAAGATAAGCAACAGCAACCAGACTGAAGACCCTCTGATGCCTCAAGGGAGCAGAGATGATACCATCAACTAACAGAAGTCATTTTGACCTTTACGGTAGTTACGGAACGATTGACAACTGGGTCTGGAGGAAGTCTATGAAGTCTACGTACCAAATTATGCATGTAATCTCACAACCTCAACCTCACAGACAGTGAGCTATCCATGACTCTCAAATGGAGAAAGTCATATACAGCATGGGACCCAGAGCAGGGAGCGCCTTGCACTGGCGAATGGCCCACCTCAACTCCTGGCCACACCCACATCAGGCATGGTGCTCGGTGGACGGAAGGGCTCAGAGGTCTGAGCACCCCTCTCCTCCTGGCCGAGCTTCACTGGACGTGGCTTTGCCTCTGGCACTTGTTCCATCTTTATTCTTTCATCAGACATGTCAATAGCCATCGGTTATACACCAGCCTTTCTACATTACCTACACTCACTTCCTGGTGGCGGCTCTCCGTCTGTCTGCTCTGACCCATCATTTGATTGACTTAAAGTTGAACTTTCAGAAAGTCACTACATCTCTCCTACCTCTGCACGTTTTGGAGGTGTCAGTATTCATGTTACTAACAGCAGTAATTAATTTCGAGTGCCATTCCAAAATCTTTGATTAATGGTCCTAGGGGACCTACTGTTGAACACCCCTGCAAATCAAGACAAAAAATGGGTACCCAGGCTCTGGCAACTAAGCCTAGGGAAGGACAGATATGAGGACCAACTGCTCTGCTCTCTACAGCCAGGTGAAATGTGTCCTCAGGAAGGTGTGTCCTCACCTGGGTTTACTAACACAGAGTATCTAATAGTCAAGAGGAAAGTGATTCGAGAAGTTTCCCATTTGTTTCAGCCTCCGTAATTGTTATAAATCCAAAATAATGTTACAGTGTTGGCTGATGGATAGCTAGCAGTTGTTGCTCTGCCACCACTTTCTCCAATCAGGAATGTTTCTCTCCTGCCAGGTGGGTCACTCACATTCCACACTTTAATTCAGGTTGAGTTTGGATAAGCACTTCAAGGGAGAACTAAATCAGCCCTGACATCCTAAATAAAGCTTTGAGCTTGAAGGGTAATAATCTAGCTGCTCTTTCTAAATCCAGATCCATGGATGTTAAAGGAAAGAAGATTCCGCTGGAGGGATGTGTCAGAGGGAAATGCCAAATACATTCAGTGAACAAGAAACATACACTCAGTAAGAAGACCCACCCACCTCCGGAGTTAATTACTTAGTGAAACTAGGATGAAAGGTGAGAACTGTAGCCAAGATTCATGTTTCTCTGGTGAAATTCTAAGTAGTTTATGAAAATGAAGCCCATTTGCTTCCCCAAAATAAATATATAATAAATGAAATTAATCCACTTTAAGTTTTTACAGGTTTCATTTAAGGGTCTGTATTGAGTCCATTATTGAAGGAATGCTTGTATATGTTGTGGGTCACCTAAACTCTTTATCGTTAAACCATTTCAGTGTTGTGTGTGTGTGTGTGTGTGTGTGTGTTTAGGAACTTCTAGATGAGAAGATGTGTTAACCAAAGAGAAAATCAAATTCAAATCCGTTAACTGTGACACTTATTAGCAATTCATCTTTTAGGTTTTGAGGGAAAGACATATGAACTACCGGCTGAAATTAAGCTAGGATTGAGTACAGAATTTTTATCAAACAATGTTTCTGAATATTTACTTTGTGCCAGATGTCAAGGATTCAAATTTTTCCTTGGAGCCCCTCACTGCCCTCAAGGATGCAAACAAAAATGACCACAAGAGAAGGCATGATACGTGCCATCTAATTGCTCAAGTTAAAAGTGCTTCAAGAGTTCACAAACCACTTAATCCACCTTATTCCTCTTCTCTCTGCAAACGTTTTGGGCATCACAATCATGATTTAAAAGCCAAAATGTGACAAACTCGTAAAATGGAAGCCCATGCAAACAAAAACGCTTCCATTTATGTAACAGTCCAGTGAGATGAATTCAGCCTTCTCCCTGAGGATCTCACAGAGGAAGTGTTCCCTGTGAGAAACACTATCAACCCAGCCCCCTCACTGCGAGGCCAGCCAGAGGGGCCATGCTCCAGGCCCACCGTGAACTCTAAGCAGGACCCAGGAAACTTCCTACGGTTCTGAAAGATGGTAAATGCTTTTCTCCATTGTCTTGCCTGTGATTCTTCCTCACTCAGAAAGATCCCCTGATGACCCATCTTCCTGCAGAACTTCTATCCAATGACTGATACAAAGTCGACACGGTAAACACTGTATTTGAGGTACAGCCCAAGCATTAACTCTGTCAGGACTCTACCTGTCCCCAAGTACACCTGACCTTCCCTCTTCCGCCCAATCGTGTCAAACACCGTGTCTACTTATTACACGCTCTGTTCTACTCAATTTTGTCGTGTTCCCCTACTAGTCCTTCAGGACAGACACCATTCTTGTCACCATCTTTGTATTCCTATCATTTAGCTCAGTATTGGGTCTCTAGCATCTGCTAGATGCTAGCAGATTATTACTCAATTATTACTCATTATTACTCAGATTATTACTCATTATTAATCAATAAAAGCTTAGTAAATAAACGAAAGAATGAATGAGTAAATCTGTGTGTGCATAAGCACTTACATATATTCTCCATGTGTATATCATATATACACTTGTGTATGTGTGTATATATGTAATTGTGTATACACACGTGATAATATGCATGTATTCATATGTATGTATTTTCATACATGGAAACAAATAAACTATATGAGAGGACATATAGTAAGTGGTTAAGAATTACAATTTCTGGAAATAGACTTGTTGAATTTCCCCTTTCACATTTAGTAGTTATAAGGTCTTGGCAAACTAAATAACTACAGGTCACTACATAATTTTCTCTATCCCATAATATTAGGTAATTTTACATTGCTTATAGGAATCTTGAAGATTTAATAAGAAAATGTACATAAGACTTTATACCATACTGGGCACATGCACCCATCTATCTACCTGTCTACCTATTTATCAAGTGTCTATCTACCTACCAATCTATTAACTATTTTATCTACTGATTATCTATTCATCTATCTCTTTCATCTATGTACCTACCTACCTATCATCCACTTATTTACTATTTATGTATTCATCCATACAGATACATATACCTTAGTAAGCAGGACAATGCTATAGTTGATAAAATGAATAATTTTAAGACAAAAAAAACTGAAAGAGAAGAATTCCTTTAGAATAGCATTTTATAACCCAAGGGGGTCTCTTAAAGCATCTTCGTGGGCAACCATTTTTCTCACTCCAACTAATGAGCTATTTGGTATGCAAAAACAATTTCCTGTCACAAGCAAATTTTTCCTATTTAGTAATGTCAAATTCCTCCTCGCTACACTGGCGGTATTTCTTTTAAAACAGATTTTTTAAACTGTCAGATTCTTATAGATTTCATGCATAATATTTAAGGCCAATATATTCAAATACAGCACCATGGGAAGGTGAGATAAATGTTGAATTGTAAAATTAGTATTTTATGAACAAAGTATTTGACTGTCTACATTCGTGGCTAAAATTTTTCCCTTTTCAACTACCACATCAGCCAGCATTTTTAAAGAAATCTTAAAGAGAATAGATTCCTACCATTTCTATCAGCTTTGCCTTAGACAAGCAACCGGTTTAACCTTCCTTTGCCTACCCAAACAACTATTGCAAATGTAAATATCTGTGGCAAAATAGGCATTAAATCTTCAATTTCTTTACAAAAACTGTCATCTCATGGATAAAGCCTTGGCCAATTTAATTCCCAATCAATGGAATTGCCCTACACTATCGAGAAATGTTCTATAGAAGGAAAGTATTTATTCTAGTGAATACACTTCGGACTCATTCATTTGAATCACAGAGTTGGGGCTTTCTATTCAAGTACAAGTACTATAATATACAAAAGTTCTATTTCACACAAAGTACTGGATTATCAAAATACAATCAATGTCAAAGAAGCTTATTTCACTTGCAAAAATATCTAAAAAGTCCATCTAAATTACAGTAAATAATTGGTAAAAAACTAAATTTAAAAAATATAACCAATCCTAAAATTATGAAAAGTCAATGTATGAAAAATTACCAAGTAATTCATGAAACATTTGAAATGATATTCAGGATAAAAAGAAAGATGCACATTAACAAGAGAAATGTCACTTAAAAATAAATCAGACTTCAGAACCAAAAATTGGGAGTTGAAGGGTTTTCATCATATATTCACTAGTGTTTCTAATGCTTAGTTTACTTTGTCACCAGTAAGAAAAAGCAGTAAAACAGAGGAAGGCTTCCCTCTTAAAAAATGAAAAAATAAAAAGAGCATCAGAGTGACAAGTTCTTTGGGGCATAATCTCGAGACTGTCCCATGTCACCAAATGGATTTGTTCTCTTTGTCCTTAAGTCTAATGACTGCCTTGTCACACGTTTGTCATGACATAATATGTCACGTCCTGACATGTCACGTCAATTTTCTGACCTCCTATATGATTTTTTTTCTTAAATCATAAATAAACTTGATGACAAAAATAATTTTATTTTAGTAACTGAGATCTTGATGAAAGAAAGTTGGCAAATAGAAATACATGAATGAATACTATTTATACACATAGGACTTCAATACTGGACAAATGTAGGAATTTTGATAGTAACCCATCTCATTGTAAATTATGTGTAATCCTAATATTTTTTGTTATAAATTTACCAAAGAAAATGATGCAAATTCTTTGGTTGATCACGAAGAATAATGTTCAGTGACGGAACTAGGAAATATAACATTATAAAACACCCTACTAAATTAGTAATTTCAATTTTATTAGTCTGTATTTATGGGTTAAATATGTTGATTTCATCAACAATCTATAAAATTACTATTTAGAGAGCTAATTACTGTACGTGAATAATGTTAGTGTGAAATTTCTAAATATTTCCATTTAATATCCAGCGTTAAATTCAACAACCAAATGCATCAATTAGAATATTTTAATTTATTGTTTCCATACTCCTTAGGTAGCTTAATATCTCCATGTATGAATAATAATTTATGCAATGTACCAGTCCAAAGTACCATCAGCAAACTATAAAGTTCAGTTCCCTGATTAAGTTTATTATAAAGGTTATCTCGTATAGACAGATTTTTTAAATTTGGAAGACTTTCTCCAATTCAAGCAAATAAATGAAAATTAGAAATTTAAACATCAATATGGTAATACTAAATAATTACTAATTTTAATTAGATAAATTAGTAATGGTTTAAGAACTAGAGAAAAAAATTTTTTCTATTATCATTGCTTCCGCTTAATATTATATCCGAATAAGTGTATTTACATATTTTATACACTGCTCAATAAAAATCTCACTTTTCCTCATGACCATTACATGGGTAAGTTACAATTATGTCTAAATTCCCTGTGGGAACTGATACTATTGATAAGTCAGCTGATATCTACAGTGAAAGCTTTAGTCTCTTCTAGATAAATTGTCTAGTCTTTAATCTTCTGTTTAGACTAACTTTATTTCTCCAGATAGTACAAATTTATTTTCTCAGTAGACCTTTAAGCTAATTGAGAACTATTTTACAAATAAAGATATTGAATATTTTATACAATTTCTGTTTTGCTGACAAAGTACTTTTTATTTTAATAGTTTTTTTCTTTCAAAATAATGACCTGTATTTACTTGTAAATATCAGACTATATTGTAATGTCACTATTTAAAACACAAATTTCAAAAAACTGCATCTTCCCACATCAACAATTGAAAAAATACATTGAACTCATGACCTTGCTTACTTTTCTCGTCATTTTCCCAATTTTGTTAATAACTCATTAACACTTTCCCAACAGAGAAAATCTCAGTCATTTTTTTATTATACCATGATGACAACCACTAACACCAACAATAGCCGGGAAAGATTCAGTAGAATTATTCATTTGGCAATCTCCCAGCATCGGTAGTTTCTGCAACATTTATCTTACGAAATTTAATAAAACATGATGTTCAAAGATCAACTTAGAAAGGGGAGGAAAATTGCCAAGGTTTCTCAAATGTTGAAGCCATATCTACCTTCTGAGCAAATATCATATATGCTGACTGGACAAGTTCTGTTTCACAGTACCTAGTACAGATCGCTTTAGAAACACTTTTGTAATGTTAAGCGAAAAAGAAATTTTGTGAAGTTAGGGTATACAGGAAGTGGTAGATACAAGCAAATTAGAAAGCTAACAGCACCTATTAATCTTAAACTAGCCTGTTACTCTTCCAAAGATTAAATTATCTCCTGGTAATCAGTAATATACTTCAAGTTGAGTTACCCTTTCAGGCCACTGATGCAGGTTTATATATAAATGCAGTGGCCTGGATGAACTGGAGTCAGAATAGTATACAATACTAAGCATCATTCCACATAAGCCTTTAAATGAAAGGATAAATGGCTCTGTTTATTTTACTGTGCAAAGAGGACATTCTACCCTTGTATTTTCTGATAATTGCATAGTAGCTAAGTTCAGTTGCACAAAGCACATGTAGATTTTATCTTTCCACGAAGAATGATTTTTGCCCAAGTATAGGGAACACTCCAAAGAAGAACACACACAGATGTGACTGAACCCAGAAAGGCTCGTTAAGTGAACAGTGTGTGTTGTAAATAGGAATTGGACTATCCCTTACCCACAGTCCTTTTCAATTCATGGGCTTCAGAGTTCACGTTAAAAATAAAAGATTTTGTATTACACATGAAAGAAAATTTCAAGTGTCTATGTGAAACAAGACTAAAGAGATCTCAGCATTTACACTTACCATATTAGTAGTGCAATTTCTTAAAACTGAATACTTAAAGTGATCATCTGTATTATTCCCTCTACCAAAGGTTGAACTCTCTTCTATCTTTTTAAAATTTCTGCCCCAAACAGTCACCCATGACAGCAAGACCCTAAGGGCACGTTGGCACAAAATCCGAAAACACCAAAAAACTGAAACAAAACAAAACTCACTCCTGATGCCTTGCAAGCACCAAACAGTCAAACTGAAATCATTTTCTCCATGAAAAGTTTCCACTCTGTCAACCCAAACTCATGCAATGGAATTCCCTTTACCTAAGCACCAACTCTGAGTATTACTGTCCAACAATAATTTTAAGAAAACATGTCTGCCTTAAGAATTAATTCCTCACAGAAAAGGAGCTCCATCAATTAGTATTCTAAATTCTCAAAACGTCTCCACCACATGTCAAAAGAAAAACCACTCTTCCAATCAAAATTTATACCAGTAAAGGAAAACTGTCAACACACGTTTTGTACTATAGGATGTTGGGCCATTGTAGTAAATAGTGTTCTCCCATCAACAAAGCACAGAAGTCAAATGTTTGCACCATTAAACCACCTCTGAAATAGCAGCTTCCGTCTGCATGACAATGTTCAGTGTGAGGTCATCTGGACGGTGGGTGTGTGCAGTGCACAAGGCGCGTCCTACCTTCATACAGAGCTTTGAAGCCCTGGGCACTCACGGCGAAGTCTGTCGTGAACCACAGGGTAAGGATGGAGCCGGTGCTGACGATGCAGGAAGGAAGCTGAAATCCCGACAACCTAAATTTCAAAAAGAGATGAACACAGTCAAAAAGCATGAACTTGTTATTGAAGCTTATTTGATGAACTCATTCAATTCCTCTGTCCACTGTGGCCTGTTGATTTGACATAAGTCACTGCACAGTTGCATGAACCATATACCAGGTGTTGCCAGGCAACTGAAATGAAGCATGTTCAAGGACTAGAGTTTGCTTATCTAAACACTTTTTGAAAAGGTTTTTTTTCTTGAAGGACATGTACAATACACCATTGTCTAAAGAGAGCGCACAGAACTTACAACAGTGCAGTCATCCTTACACCTGCTATGCGAAACAATGTAACACTGCATGTGCTTTTGAGTTTATTTTTCTCTTAACTTATTAGATAGTGTGCTGTCCCAGTTCATCATTAATGTGCTTATTCTTACTATCTTCCCACCCCCCAATAAATCGGTTTCTCTTGAAAAGAAAACAAATCCTAGTCACAACGTCAGAAATAAAAATCAATGACTACCTTGAGCTCAGGTCAAATGAACTGACTTTGATATTTGGTTTTCAAGACAAATCTTTTGGATTTTAAGATATGTGTTTCAATTATAACTAGGTTGGGATATATTAAGAAATCTTAATGATGAGAAAGAACTCTGAAGGAGTGAACTACTATAATAATATAATAATAATATATAATAATATATATATTATATATTATATAATATATATTATATATAATATAATAATAATATAATGTAAAATATAATGCTTTACAAACAAATAGCTTTTCTAAAGGTTAAAGAGATGCTTCAATTTATATCTTAACTAAAGTTTACTAATTAGTTTGTCTACAGTTGCATGGTTTAGTGTAGTCTGAACACAAACTTCTGACTCAAATAAAAATAAAAAAAATCAACCTGAACATTCATTTCCAGGGGGAGAAACTCTGTCTTGCCAGTAAGTCTATGGTATTAAAGGCCTAATTACAACCACTGTAGTTGCAGGATCAAACCAGAAACTAATAAGAGAAAAATGACAGGACAATTGTCAACCAGCAAACACTTCTAAATAATCCATGGATCAAAGAAGTCTCAAGGGAAGTTTTTAAAAGTACATTAAACTGAATGAAACATAAACACAAGATATCAATATCTGTAGGACTCAGCTAAGCAGGGCTGAGGGGGAAGTTAACAACACTGAAAACATACATTAGAAAAGAGGAAAATTCTTATATGTGTAATCCAAGCTCCCATCTCAAGAGCTTAGAAAAGGGAGAGTAAAATAAACCTAAAGCAAGAAGGCAAGAAATTACAGATAAATGCCAAAATCACTGGAAATGAAAACAGAAAAGCAATGAAACAAAGCCTAATTCTTGGAAAAGATCAACAAAGTTAACACATGTAGCAGAAATGACCAAAAAAAAAAAAGAGGGGGATAAGAATAAATAGAGATAAGAATAGGGATAAGAATAAAGAGGGGGATTAGATAAATATCTAATAACAGGAATAAAATAGCAAATATTACTAGAGACCCCACAGATATGAAAAAAATGCTCTAAAAACTACACCCATAAATTTGACAAAAGTGAAACTGCTTACTTCCTTAAAACACACACACACACAACGAATGACCACAACTTACTCGATGAAACAGAAAATGTGAATAACATTTACATTACATTTACTGTAATGTAAATGTTAATGTAATGTAACATTTAATAGTTACACTATAACTATTAAAACTCCCCTGAAAGAAAAGTCCAGGCCCAGGTGGTTTTACAGAAGAATTCTTCTGCCATAGACTGAATGTTTGTGTCACCCCAAAGTCATATGTTGAAACCTTATCCCCACCGTGATGGTATTTGGAGGTGGCGCCTTTGGGTGGTGATTAGATCATGAGGGCAAAGTATCCTTATAAAAGCGACTCCAGAGAGCTCTCTTGCCCCTTCTGCCATGTGAGGACACAGCAAGAAGACGCTGTCTCTGAACAGGAAGCAGGCCTTCAGCAGACACTGAAACAGCGGGCACCTTGACCTTGGACTTCCCAGTCTCAAGAACCACACGTGAGAAATTTTTGTTTTTTTATAAGCCACCCAGTCTATGGTATCTGTTATACGTACTAAGGCATTTACCTAAATGCACCGAGACATCTACCAAACATGTAAAGAATTAACAATTTTACGCACTCTGTCCCAGAAAACAGAAGCGGATAAAACACTTCCTTACGCATTTCATGGCGCCATTATTACTCTGTGCTACGGACTGAATTGTTGCTTCCAAAATTTGCATGGTGAAGCCCTAACTCCCAATGTAACTGTACTTGTCATTTCTTTATTTTTTCAATTTTCATTGGCGTATAGTTGATTTACAGTGTTGTGTTAAAGTGAATCAGTTTATTTGTAGATATGGATCCATTCTTTTTCAGATTATTTTCCCATACAGGTTATTACAGAATATTGAGTAGAGTTCCCTGTGCTGTACAGTAGGTACTAGTTATCCGTTTTATGTATAGTAGTGTATGTATGTTCATCTCAATCTCCTAATTTATCACTTTCCCCCACGTTTCCCCTTTAGTAACCATAAATAAGGCTTTTAGGAGGTAATTAAGATGAACCAAGTTCATAAGGATGGGATGCTAATCCAACAGGACTGGTGGCCTTATAAGAAGAGGACAAAGAAGAACTCTCTCTTCCCTTTCCTCTGACGCTGCCATATGCCTGCACTAAGAAAAGGCCATGTGCTCGCACACCCAGAAGACAGAGGTCTACGAACCAGGAGGAGAGTCTTCATGAGAACTTGACCGTACTACAAACTAATATCAGATTTTTAGCCTCCAGAAATGTGAGAAAATACATTTCTGTTGTTTAAGCCACCCAATCTATGGTATTTTGTTGTGCAGACCAAGCTAACACACCTTGTTACCAAAGACAGACAAAGGCAGCACCAAAAAAAAAGAGAAAGAAACAGACCAATATCCCTCATAAATACAGATATAGGAAGCCTTAACAAAATAAGAGAAAACAGAAGTAAGCAATAGATAACAGTTATTCAATAAGGCCAAGGGGTGTTTATTCCAGGAATGTAAATACAGTTCAGTATTTAAAAATCAATCAACGTAATCTGCCATAATAACTAGCTATAGAATAAAATCACAGGATTGTAATATTCTATGTAGGAAAAAGCATTTGACTAATTTAAGCATCCAATCATGAGAAAAACTTTCAATAAAATATGAATGGAGTGGGCTTCCCTGGTGGCGCAGCGGTTGAGAGTCCGCCTGCCGATGCAGGGGGCACGGGTTCGTGCCCCGGTCCGGGAAGATCCCACGTGCCGCGGAGCGGCTGGGCCCATGAGCCATGGCCGCTGAGCCTGCGCGTCCGGAGCCTGTTCTCTGCAACGGGAGAGGCCACAACAGTGAGAGGCCCGCATACCGCAAAAGAAAAAATATATATATGAATGGAGGAAAACTTCCCCAACTTCACAATGAGTACCTGTAAAAAAAAAAAAAAAAAAAAAAAAAAAAAACCTACATCTAACATTATACTTATTGGGGGAAGACTGAATGCTTCCCCCTAAGACTGAGAACAGGCAAAAAGGTATGGTTTCACCACTTTCATTCAACAATATGCCAGAGGATCTAGCCAGTGCAATAAGCCAAGTAAAAGAAATAAATGCGTACAGATCAGAAAGGAAGAAATAAAATCGACTGTATTTGCACCATTAGCTACATAGATTATGCCAAGGAATCTATAAGAAAACTCCTAGAGTTAATACTTGAAATTAGCAACTGCCCAGGATGTATAATGAACATACAAAATTCAATTTTATTTATACATGCTAGCACTGAACATGTGGACACCAAAATTAAAGATACAATGCCATTTACAATCGCCAAAAGAACACTTATATATAACAGGTACAAAACTGTGTCCTGAAAACTGTATAATGCTGAAGAAAGAAATGAATAAAAAATTAAATAGAGCAATATACCATGTTAATAGACTGGAAGACTGAACACTGTAAAGATGTCAATTCTCCTCAGACTTATATGTAGGTTTAAGACAATTTCTATCAAAATCCCAGCAAGATTTTTTTTAGACACAGACAAGATTCTTGTAAAATTTAAATGGAAAGCCAAAAAAAAAAAAAAAATAGAATGGCTTAAATAATTTTGAAAAAGGATAAAATAGGAGGAATCAGTACACCTGTTTTCAAGACCTATTTTGTAGCTACGGTAACCAAATCCATGTGGTACTGGCAGAGGGACAGACCAATCCATCAGTGTATCAAAACAGAGAAGTCAGAAACAGACTCATATGAATATGCCCAAATAATTTTTGAAAAGGTGCAAAGGCAACTCAGTGGAGCAAAGAAAGCCTTTCAACAAATGGCGCTTAAACAACTGGAAGTCCACAGGCAAAAACAACCAAGAAAGAGCCTAGACCAAAGTCTAACACCCTACAGAATAGTTAACTCAATATGGGATCAC
Organism: Globicephala melas; assembly: GCF_963455315.2. Lineage (NCBI taxonomy): Eukaryota > Metazoa > Chordata > Mammalia > Artiodactyla > Delphinidae > Globicephala > Globicephala melas. The sequence goes on along the minus strand of NC_083334.1, from coordinate 8,400,458 downwards.
AGACATAAATGTAAAATGTAAAAATATACAACTTTTAGGAGAAATCATAGGGGAAAATCTTTAGGATCTTGGACTAGCCAAAGAGTTCCTAGGACACCAAAAGCACAATCCATAAAAGAAAAAAGTGATAAACATTAAAACCATTCGCTCTGTGAAATACCCAGTTAAGAAATGAGAAGACACGCTACAGACTGCTAAAAAATATCTGCAAACCATGTATCTGACAAGGACATGTGTTTAGAATATATAAAAAAAAAACTTTAAAGATTCAACAGCAAAAGAACAAATAATGTAATTAGAAAACAGGCAAAAACCAAAGTGTCGTTTCATCTAAAAGGATATACAGATGGCAAATAAGCACATGAAAAGATGTTCAACACCATCATTCATTTGGGAAATGCAAATTAAAACCGCAAAGAAATATCACTACACACCTATTCAGAATGGCTAAAATGCAAAACAGTGACAATGCCAAATACTGGCTGGAATGTGGAGAAAATGGATTGCTCATATATCGCTAGTGGGCAGAACCACTTTGGAAAACAGTTTGACAGTTTCTTAAAAAATTAAACATGCGAACAGTATGGAGGTTCCTTAAAAAACTACAAATAGAACTACCATATGATCCAGCAATCCCACTACTGGGCATAGACCCTGAGAAAACCATAATTCAAAAAGAGTCATGTACCAAAATGTTCATTGAAGCTCTACTTACAATAGCCTGGAGATGGAAACAACCTAAGTGTCCATCATCAGATGAATGGATAAAGAAGATGTGGTACATATATACAATGGACTATTACTCAGCCATAAAAAGAAACGAAACTGAGCTATTTGTAATGAGGTGGATGGACCTAAAGTCTGTCATACAGAGTGAAGTAAGTCAGAAAGAGAAAGACAAATACTGTATGCTAACACATATATATGGAATTTAAGAAAAAAAAAATGTCATGAAGAACCCAGGGGTAAGACAGGAATAAAGACACAGACCTACTAGAGAATGGACTTGAGGATATGGGGAGGGGGAAGGGTAAGCTGTGACAAAGCGAGAGAGTGGCATGGACATATATACACTACCAAACGTAAAATAGATAGCTAGTGGGAAGCAGCCGCACAGCACAGGGAGATCAGCTGGGTGCTTTGTGACCGCCTGGAGGGGTGGGATAGGGAGGGTGGGAGGGAAGGAGATGCAAGAGGGAAGAGATATGGAAACATATGTATATGTATAACTGATTCACTTTGCTATAAAACAGAAACTAACACACCATTGTAAAGCAATTACACTCCAATAAAGATGTAAAAAAAAAAAAAATTAAACATGCGATTATCAGATGACCAAGCAATTATTCTCCTGGGCAGTATTTACCCCAGAGAAATGAAAATTTATGCTCACACAAAACCTGTACAAGAATATATATGAATATATATACGTATACATATATATACACATAAACATACACTTAATAATCAAAACCTGGAAATAACTCATATATCCCTCAAGAGGTGAATGATATACAAACTGTGGAATATCTACACCATGTACTATTACTCAAAAATAAAGAGAAATAAACTATTGATTTATAACACCTGGATGACTCTCCAGAGAATTATGCAGAGTGGCAAAAAGGCAATCCGAAATAGATTACATACTGTATGACTTTAACATTCTTGAAATGACAAACTTTTTGAAAAGGAGAACAGGTTATTTGTTGCCAATAGCTAAGCAGGGAGTTGGGACAGGAGGGAGGTGGGCGTGGCCATAAAAGGATCACATGAGGGAATCTTACGTTTCGTGTCTCGACAGTTTCAGTGTCCCTTTCCTGGCAGTGTCCCTCTACTACCGTTTTGTAAGATGTTACCTTTCGAGAAACTGGGTAAAGAATACTCAAAATCTGTGTTATTCCTTACAGCTGCATGTAAATCTATGATTTTCTCAAATTTGAAAGTTTAATAAAACAATAGATTGGAGGGCTTGGGACGGAGGTACTCTAGAAAATATATACAGATTAAAATCATCCAATTAGTACAAAAATACAGTATTTAATAATAAAACATTCTCTCATTAGATTCAAAACTTAACTGAACAAAAAACGATTATTTAGTATAGTCCGTTTTGAAGTTTTAATATTTATTACAGTAAGTTTAGATATCAAATAATGTGGTAGCACTTTAAAATAAACACACATACATGTTTTCTTTAATGAACTTTTAAAAGAATCATGAATAGGAAGGGAAAAGTCAAACTATTATCTCAGAAAAAAAGTAACAAGATACTAAGAGTTGTAAAAACAATGTTATATGACTACTGTTTGGAAGTTTGAGGAAGTTCAACATACACAATGGTAGATAAAATATATACAAGCGGGGGCTTCCCTGGTGGCGCAGTGGTTGAGAGTACGCCTGCCAATGCGGGGGACGCGGGTTGGTGCCCCGGTCCGGGAAGATCCCACATGCCGCGGAGTGGCTGGGCCTGTGAGCCATGGCCGCTGGGCCTGCGCGTCCGGAGCCTGTGCTCCGTGGCGGGAGAGGCTGCAGCGGTGAGAGGCCCATGTACGGCATAAAAAAAAAAAAAATTATATATATATATATACACACACACACACACACACACACACACACACACACACACACGTGATCTGCTTTAACTCGCTGAAATAGAATGCACTCATTCATATTTTAGCACGAAAGAATGAAGTCCAGTGTTGGCTGAGGTGGGTAGGAGAGTTGATTCAGTTAATCATTGAGACCGTCAAGAGCTAAATTTGTGGTTCCAATGTTTATAGCCATTACCCATCACACCAGCTGAGAGTGAGGAATCTAACAATGACCAGTGAGGAACTCACTCTTCAGTCTCTCTACAAATAACCTGGTGAGGATGTATCTGCTGATAATCTCTATAGTACATCATTTGTATCCTCTGCATGAGGACCCTGGGGATAAATTTCAATGCTATCTTCCTTCAGGAAACATATGTTCTTAGGGGCAACCAGTTTATTTTTAACACCTAGTAAATCATGGAGCTGTTCAAGTTGCTTAGTGTTGACTAAAAGAAAATTTTGAACCGAATTTCTGGCCCTCCCTAAGCAACGTGTGAATTTTTATAGTAGCCGCGTTGCAGATTCTGTAATTTGCATTCCTTCAGAATTTTATCTTGCTGCCATCCATGTATCTTTAGATCTCTGTAAGCCACTTTAGATATAACTCCTCATGGTATTCACACAGTGGCAAGTCAATGAAAACAAGAAAGAAAGAAAATTAACTCTGCTTTCCCCTCCCCATTTCTATCAAACCCAATATCACCTACAACATACGCACATTTGACCTACTTCTTCCTAGAGTGCAAGTCAGAAACATGGTTGCCACTGTTGAAAACAATCCTAGCATCCTATTCAAAGCATTGGGTTTTCACCTGACACCGTCACTGAATCATTTGTGGGAAGAGAAAGAAAATGATTAGAAAAAGGAATGGGTATGAGAAAAGTGATAGAAACATTTCACTCTCAGCAAAAAAAAAAAAAAAAAAAAGAAGAAGAAAAGTATAGGTAGCAAAGGTCCAACCCTCTCTCTCTCTCTCTCTCTCTCTCCCCCCCTCACACACACACACACACACTCCTACCTCCGCCTGTCTTTTTCTAGCTGCCTGCCTGTTGTCTGATAGAATCTCATTTACTGTATTTTCTACTGGGAGAAAGCAATTCCCCTCTCACATCCGGCGATCTGGGTAAATGATACAGCCTGTCAAAGATGAGTGATTATTAAATAAAGTAAGGACAATTTGGGGCAGCTCTTCTATATTCTCAGTGCTTGTTCACTCAGTAGAAACATGAGTTTCAGAATCGAACAAGTTTATTCTTCTTCCATCTCGCAAGAAATTACTAGAATGAATTGCACTTAGAAATATACCAAAAATATTGTGTACTGCACTATCACTCAAGATACTCAAATTGCTGATACCAATGCAATAATCTTGAGTATTAGAAGTGGTGAGGCTGGAGAAAAAATAAGAAATTGAATGAAAAGGTCAGCAGAAACAAGACTGGTGTGAGCACAGTTTATTTCACATAAATTAATGAGTAAGTTTTAACTCCATTTAAGAGAGGTACACTCCTAAATGAAAATAGTACCTATTTCATTTATTTATTTTTCTATTCTGTTCAACATATCATTTATAACAATTAATATAAAAGTTATAAACCTACTTACAGTATCAATTTCAATGGCAGATTTTTATCATGATATATTTATATAATTACATTTATTTAAACTGTTGCATAGTTCCACTGTTAAAAAAAGTGTGTTGGATTTTAAACTCTGTGAGAGCTTCATTTAACTTCTCTTGGGCAAAGCCAAAGTTAAATACTTTACACTTTCTTTAAATTTCTATTTAAAAAATTTTAGTATGTCCTATGATTGGCCCAGCAGCAAAGATATTTGAAGCTACTATACTTGAAGTCTTCGTTGTTTTTATTAAAAAGTTAAAACTATAAGTCTTTTTTAATATTAAACAATTACAAATGCAGATGTGATATGTCTGTACTGTACTGCTTGTTTTCCCCTTCCCAAAGCTCTTAGCACATCTGTTTGAGTCTGGTTTGATTTAACAAGAAGAATGTCATGTAGTCATTTGGTTTTATTACACTATTTTAGCCCAACACTGAGTTCCCAACAATTCTAGCTTGCAATTATTAGACCAAAAAAGTCTAGAGGTAAAACATTTGGTAAAATTGCACATTGACAAAAGCCTAAGAAAGGATTTCATGTTCAGTTGTACTCTGTTCACTTAACCACAAGTTATACACACAAGAGAACAAAGGGAGTAATCAACTTTATACAAAGAAAAATCAGAACCTCTTGTAGTAAGACAGAGGCCTTAAGTCTACAAGTCAAGGCATCTTTTCCTATTGTCTAGTGCTTACTAGGAATTAAAGAGGCATTCTGGGTAGTTTGTTATCTGTCTTATGCGTAGGAACGCGGAAGGAATACCTAAATGATTTACTGGCGCCATTTTGAAATGGTTTTCCATGCTAATTTCAGGAATAAAAAGTTCCTATGCCCAGTAGATATCTGCATTTCTATCTACGTCTCTGTGGTTGTACAGATACATACAAATGTGATGATGTCTTTTTCCTATAGTAAGCTCAAAATTTTACCTGTGATTCATTTAATAATAATGTCCATGCCAAGTTCTTTGAAAACAATATACATACTCCAGAAGTGTCAGGGCTTTTTTCACATCTATGAAGACTGATATGTGTGTACGTAATTGGACAGAGCTCTTAAAAACAAGAACTGAAAACCCTGGAGGGAAAAAAAAACAAGAAAACACAGTTGACTAACACATCTTTAACTTTCTTATCAAGATTTTGTGCGAGAGAGACGGATAGCTATTTGCCCTCTAAAAGGGTTACGTCTCTCTTACATGAGTATCTTTGGTTAAATTTTGAGAACGTCATGAGATTTCTAGTAGCCTTGTCACTAATATTAATATTAGTATTAATATTGCTTTATATATTGCATATATTTTAATATTAATTGTTATATACGTATATATAGCAATTAAACCATTGCATTTGCTTTAACTTACACCCTTCCTTCCTAAGAGGCTAACATCATAAAAAACATCTTATTTTCCTTAAACATGTCATTGCTCATATCATGGTCTGTACATAGCTTACTTCTCCCCAGAATCCTGAGAGGAACTGCACTCAGTTACGGTGATTAGTATACTTGGCCTATCGTAGTCTGTGCTAAATAAAAGTTTCCTCCTAACGGAATTCACTCTCAGCTAAACACTACTCTGTCATAAAAATGAATTTTCCCCAAATTACATTCTCAACAAATCTGCCAAGATTTAATCCACTGATCTCTTTTCCTATCAATGCATCAAGCTATGCTGAGCAAGTGATTTCATAATTACAGCGTCTGTAATACATTATCAGAAACAAAAATCTAAGCAGGTTTTGCCCCCAAGCATGAAAGAGCATCCTCTCGGTGTGACTCTCTTATGACCACAGAAACAGCATCATTTATAAATGACACGAACATAGTAACAGCATTTTCCACTCCTAAGTATGACTGTAAGTACTGTAACTCCAACGTTCTCTTCCTCTGCTCTTGAGCCTTCTGGGCTATCAACTTCATCTCCACCTGAGTGATAAGGATCCAGAAATTGTCTTCCTAGTGCAAAATCCATTAGTAGGATTTTTTTTTTTTTAATTTATTTGACTGCACCGGGTCTTAGTTGCAGCACGCGGGATCTTCGTTGCGGACTGCAGACTCTTAGTTGCGGCATGCGGGATCTAGTTCCCTGACCAGGGATCAAACCCAGGCTCCCTGCATTAGGAGCACAGAGTCGTAACCACTGGCCCACCAGGGAAGTCCCCATTAGTAGGATTTTTCTATCATGATCTCTTTCCAATCTGTTTTCCCCCAGCTATGCCACTTTTCCATGTTAAGATTTGACATAAGCCCTGTGCTACCTTAGGATAACTCAGAGGCTTTCTGCTTTACTTCCTCATCTGAGGGTTAGGGTATTTAATGCTCATCTAAATTTCAGCACAGCTATGATAAACAAGGCAAGGCCCTAAATGACTTCTTCATCGGCAAGCAAAGGGATTAGGCAAAGACCCCTAGAGTTCATTTCAGGGCTTAATCATGTTGAGAAAGTATTTCAACGACCGGAAATGATATGCAAATTTATTTATTTCACTGTGGTAGCTCACAAAGTACATTTTTAAATTGAGATTTCCTTCTTAATTGTGAATCTAACTTCTTCTGTAAAAACTGAAACCTGAATCCAGTAGTTAGGTAGTTAGATGGAAACTCTGTATTTAGAATTACAGATTCTCCTTGACTTATAATGGGGTTACTTCCTGATAAGGTATTTTCAACTTATGATGGCTTTAAGTCAAAAATGCATTTAATACACTTAACCTAAGGAACATCAGCTTCTCCTAGCCTACCTTAAACGCGGTGCTCAGATCACTTACATTAGCCTACAGTTGGGCAAAATTCATCTGACACAAAGCCTGTATTATAAAAAAAAAAGTGCAGAATATCTCATGTCACTTATTAAACACTGTACCAGAAGCACAAAACACAGTGGTTTTCAGTGCATCCTTTGTTCACCCTCCTGATCGCACGGCTGACCAGGAGCTGTGTCTGTCTCTGCCCAGCATCACGAGAGATGGGACCGCATATCGCCAACCTGAGACAGATCGCAATTCAAACCTCAGAGTACGGCTTCTAGCAAATGCATATGACTTTCCTACCACTAGCAAGCCAAAAACTCTTGACTCAAGGATCACCTACACATACACACGAACACACACATTGAGGTAGAAAAGAGAAAAATATCTAGAGAGAGAGACAGACGAAACTCAATGTGGACTGGTCACTCCTCACTTACACTTTGTAACTCCTGACTGACAGCCCACGCTAGCTGCATCCTAACATTCTCCTGACTCTCCTATTGAAACTCCGTAGAGTGACTCTGTCTGGGTAAAAACCAGAGGCAACTGAAAAGGAGGAAGAGATAGGAGGAGAGAAATAAAAGAACCTGTGCGTCCCAACACAGAAATGAGGAATCTCCTCTTCCAACAATTTTGAAACCAAGGGCTTTCCATGAGTCTGGTGCATAGTAGAAATGCAGCCATGCTTCCTGAGTTCACAGGCAAGAGAAGGTACTGGGACAATTAGCAATGTTATTTAATTAGGCAAATTAATAAAGTTATATATACTTTAAAATATTTAAGTATTATATAACAGCTGGGTAAAGGAGAATTATGTCAAATAAATGGTATATATTTTTTAAGGCAGTGAAGGTAATCCACATTTACACACATCTTCATGACTGCCAGTGTGTTCTCAGAGGGCTGTAAAAATACCTTAAGGGCTTTGGTAAAGTTCACAACCAAGAACAGACACAGGCATAAGGAAAATCTAGAAATGCTGGCTAGTAGGAAAAGAAATTTACGTGTAATTAAAAGAGCATAAAAAATCCTTGTTAAAATATATGCATTTTATAAACATGACTAGTAATTATTTCCAGAGACTTGGGAAAACAAAACATGAATTCAAGAATTTCATCAAATGGCTTATCAGAGAAAAGTCAACTCACACAAGGGACCTTACCTGTGTCCTACACGCAGCTGTTCCTCAGGACAGAGCCTGGAGACAAGGAGGGTTCGATAATGCAATCCCAAAGTCTGGCTGTAGGATTCTGGCCCTGATGATGAATGAGTGATCATTATATGTCACTCAAGAGTTCATGACCAGTTGCCTTCCTAGACTTGGGTTCTAATACCAGCTGACCCCGTGGGCATTTTGCCAGCTGCCTGTCACTGTTCAGAGATTGTCTATACCACATGCTCAAGAAAACCTTAAAATAACACCCTGTTTTGTGGGAGACGAAACTAAGCCTCAGAGATCTTCACTGACTTACCTAAGCCCACAAAGGTGGTGAGAATCAGAGTCAAGATTCAAATCCAGGAATCTCTCTTGAGCCTGTGTTTTTAACCCCTGGAAACTCACAAGGGATTTCCAACTGGGGCCATAAAGGACCTAAAACTATACTGGGCCAAACCGATGGGTAAATAATCAGTAATTTGGGCTTGATGACACAGTGGTATGTATAGACAATTAATCCAGTTGTTGAAATGAAACCATTACGGAAATAAATGGTAAAAGAACCAAGCTCTGAACCAGGAACAGGAAAGACATTGGAGGCGAATCCCCACCCAGTTCACAGGCTGGCCACTGAGCATGCGCAGCCCAGGGGGACGCTCACCACGATGATGGGTCACCAACCAGCTCCCCTTGCAGCCCTGAGCTTCCTCGAAGGACACCTGCCATGGATGTGTTCACACGCACATCTTGAGAACCGTAAAAGGTAAATTTAATAAAGCCAATTCTTTTCTCTTGGCTTTATTTTGCTATAAGGAAAAGAACATGTCTCACGTTCTTTATGCCCAAATCTGCCCTAGTCTGAAAGAGCTAATTTTTTTTATCATTCCCAGTCATGCCCCTGGCCTGTGAATGTATAAAATTCTCATCTTTTGATTGAAAAGGCCTATTTACGCCCTGCACCCTTATGAATTTACAGATAGAGTTTAAAATTTGCATACAATTCCCTTTCTCTTTCACAAGGTAGAACTTTAGAGGACCTGGAAAAAGGGGAAATGGATGGAAGCTTGAAACACACAAGTGAAGCAACAGTTTTTTGGCTGTTTGACCAAAGTTGGGAGGATGGGAAAGAGACAGGATGAAACATGAACACGAGTGGAAGTTAGGTTTTTGACAGGAGGCATAAAGAAGTGATCTTAAAAAAAAAAAAATCTCAGAATTAGCAGCTTTAATCCCTTCATAAATAAGGATGAGGAATTTTAAATTCTCTAGATCTAGGAACACCAAACTTGAATATCTGGCCGCACAAGTGCATTTTCCAAGTCACCCATGTTCCTCATGACCCCGTCACGGTGATGTCCCCACATATCCCACAAACCAAGTCAAAGTAATAAATGGCAAAAGGAAAACCCACCAAATCCTGAGACCATGTGTTTAAGAAGAACCCTGAATGTACTAAAACAGAGAAAAGGAGCAAACAATGTGTGTTATGGTCATCAAGACACATCAAACGTTTCCACTGAACAGAGATGACGGAGGAAGCTGGAAGTCGCCTGTCTGACCTGATTTACTCTCACTCCTGTTTGGAAGGGTACCTTGATGGTGACATAATGGCAGGAATGAAATAGGTCTATTTCCTCAAGAAAAACCTGGTTTCTGTGATCCTATGACTCCACATGCCAAAAGAAGGCAACAGATTAAAACCAATGATCTCCCATCGAAAAATTTACGTATTTGAATCATTCATATTTTTCACAAATTCTTCTATTCCTGGAGAAATTTGAGAACACTATAGTGTTGAACCAAGTCTAATTTTAGATGGTCTTCTATACGATACACTGGTGGTGTGCAAAGGTAGCTAATCAACAGTAGGTGGAGGAAATAGGAGCTTTTTAATTACTTATTTATTTTTATGACTTTATTATTTATTTATTTATTTATACAGCAGGTTCTTATTAGTTCTCCATACTTTACATATTAGTGTATACATGTCAATTCCAGTCTCCCAATTCATCACACCACCACCACCACCCCCCGCCGCTTGATACTACTGATACATTATTGTTCAAAAAAAAGATAACAGAACTCGAATAGAGACTGTAAACTGATGCACGAATATGTCAGTCAGTGATTTTCTTGGGAAAAAATCTTATCAGTAACTTCCTTAACTGACCTACATGTCCATAAATGATTACACCTAATTTTGGCACAATTGTTTCATTTTTTTCGTTTTTTCATTTTGTTTTAGTTTTGGCTGTGTTGGGTCTTCATTGCTGCGCACCGGGCTTTCTCTAGTTGCGGCGAGCAGGGGCTACTCTTCGTTGCGGTGCACAGGCTTCTCATTGCAGTGGCTTCTCTTGTTACTGAGCATGGTCTCTAGGCACACGGGCTTCAGTAGTTGCAGCATGTGGCTCAGTAGTCGTGGCTCATGGGCTCTAGAGCACAGGCTCAGTAGTTGTGGCGCACAGGCTTAGTTGCTCTGTGGCATGTGGGATCTTCCCGGACCTGGGATTGAACCTGTGTCCCCTGCATTGGCAGGTGGATTCTTAACCATTGCGCCACCAGGGAAGTCCCAATTCTGTCACAATTATTATGAGACACATAAGATGCAGGACTGTGAAGTGTTAAGGCTTTATTTTAACTATGAGACCAAAACATGTAACCTCGAGAGTGTGATGACCCCTGCAGGTGGTCACCATGCAGGTCTGGAGTTTACATATTTTGCTAACCTAATCACCGGTTGCCACAAAAATCTTTGAAATTCCTCCTTTGGGGGTGAATCCTTAGTCCTCCCCCCTCCTTCGATTTCCAGGGACATCACCCATCACTCTCATGTTCTCCCCTTGGAACACGAAGCCTTCAGCCTCATACATCAATATCTGGAACCTAATTGTATCGGAAATTCACTGCGCAGCACAAGCGCCTCATGAAAGCCAGCTTGCTGCTTCCCTGCAGGGAGAGTCGTGTTTTAGCAGGAGACACACGTGGAGCTGATCCCAATGATGGGACCCAGATGTTGAGGACAGGCGGGTGGGGATGTGCTGTGGGCGGTGTATGTCCGCTTGGAGGACAGCAGTCTCGGCCATGGGCTAAAAGAAGTCCCACCAGATGACAGCTAAACTAGGCGAGGTAACACTATCCCTGATGGGGCCAGACCCCCATCAGGGCTGGTGTGTGATTCTACAGTTCATCTTGCAAGCGACGTTAATCGTGAAGCCCTGAAATCAAGGGATGTGTCAGATGCAGATTTCACGGCAAGCGACTGGAATTTTAACCAAAGTCTATATTCCTAGCGTTGAATCCCACACACCACCATCTACGACTCCACTTTTTCTATCACGAAGAACAAAGTGAATTCACATCATACAGAGTAGCTTGTTAAAATACAGGATGCAGTCGAGATCATCCAAAGATTGATCATTCCAGGTTTTAAGACCCAAACTAACACATCCCATTTAACTAAATGTATTTCCTCATTTTAGTAGAAGGAACAGACGTGACAAATAATTGAATTAGATTTCAAGGTGTCACTGTCTTACAAAAATTGGCTTTTGGGGACATTTAAGGTTTCACATGCAAAGCGTCTTCTTACTATAGGAGAAATTTAGTTCTTATTTGAATAAGGATAGTTTTAAAAACCTACCTTGTGTTAGAACTCGCTTTGTTAGTGTGTAATGATGCTGCCAACCTCTCCTGCTTGTAGAGGTTAATTGCCTGGTTTATTGAATAAGCTGCACGGCTGGGATCCGGGCACGAACAGGAAATGTGCTTCTCCAGTTCCCTACCCTGCTTTTCACGACCACCCTGGGTCACTGTGCGTGCGTGCCTGTACTTTTTCCTCAAGGTCATTCAACACGATATGCTATGGGATGGCTAATGATAGAAAAATTAATGGGATGGCTTCTCTCCAGAAGAATCCTTTTAGGCATTCTATGTTGGGATGGCAAACACAGTCAAACAAAACAAAGCCTAACGTGGATCTCTCAACAAAACAAACCAAAACAAATGACAGACCAGATCTCCAACTGAAGAACTGTTTCTTAAATAAAGTAGTAGAAAAAAATTAATCTTCAAGTAACTGACTTAGGAGGGTTTAGTTCAAGAGAAAAATCTAAGTGGATTTTTAAAAAGAAATAAATCATAAGACATTTCTGGAAACCCCAGAATCATCAGGGCAGAAATTGAGCTACATTTTCTGGAAATGATTAAATTATCCATAAAATTGCAAACATGTTCCTAAAGAAGAAAGTAACATGAAAATTCTCCTGAGATGTCCTTTACCTAGCCCTGTATATTTTACTGTAATTTTTTCACATAGGTACGACAGCTGTCTACAGATGTTCTGAACAGAGTATTAGGTTAAGGAGTGTTTCTGTTTTATATTCTACCAGTATTTGTTGGCCTGGCCTCTCAGGGACCCAGAGTTGCACAAAGGAGTTCTTTCTTTTAAGAGCCTTCGCATATAGGAATACCGTACTATTTCACACACTATTGCTAACGCTGCCTCGGCCTTCAGTGTTTGTGGTGCCGAGAGGGGAAGACCTGATTTGCATCGCATGTCATGGCCAAGTTGAGGTCTATGGGCTCACATGTAAACGGGTGAAAGTCAACCTCACAGCCCACACAATATGCCAAGAACTCGAATGGCCTCACCTGGGGAGCCAGCTGTTAGGTTGACCTATCGACCTGCTTAAAAGAATTCACTAGGTGTTTTCCACATAATTTCTCTTAAATTCTCACAGAAAGCCAATGACATGATCTGACCTCCCATTTACAGTGGGGGCAGGGATTAGTCCATCAACCAACATCACACCCGTCGTGTCTGCCAACATCACACCCGTCGTGTCTGCCTTCCACGTTGGTGCCCTTTCTACCACACCATACTGCAATCCAGGAAAAAAACAATTTTGAGTGTGCTTCTTCATTCATAGACTGCTAATTTAAAAAGGAACCACATTCAGAGAGTTAGATCTTCAAGGAACTCCCAAGCAGTTTTATTTATTTTTTTAAATTAATTTTTATTGGAGTATAGTTGCTTTACAATGTTGGGTTACTTTCTACTGTACAGCAAAGTGAGTCAGCTATACATATACATATACGCCCTCTTTTCTGGACTTCCTTCCCATTCATGTCACCACAGTGCTTTAAGTAGAGTTCCCTGTGCTATACAGTATGTTCTCATTGTTTTTAACAGACTAAACAAAGCCATTTTGATAGATGGTTCTTTCTTTAAGAAACATAGAAGTACAGATATATTGAATTCTTTTTTAAATAAAAACTCAACTTGGAGAATATGCAGTTTTCATTAAAAATAAATCTCTCAGTTCCTTTATTATTGTCATCAGTTGATTTTCTCAACAATGAACTTCATTTTAATGTTTCAAAATAAATATCACATCACCCTTATTACATTATTTTATTATTTCTCTTTTGAGGCAAATCCAGGGTTTTGTTTGTTTTGTTTTGTTTTTTTCTTTTCCTGTAAAGCATTTGTTCTCCATCTTTTTTTTGTTATTTTTTTAAATTAACTGTAATTTTTTTTATACAGAGGTTCTTATTATCTATTTTATACATATTAGTGTATATGCAGCTTTATTTTTTAGGGAGGAATTCCCTAAGGTCTCAGAGACCGGTCGTTTGTCTAAAGCTCATGGATTTAGTAACTGGGACAGCAGCAAATCTCGATTCTCTGCACTCTTTCCTCTATGGTCCCTTTCCTACGGGGGCCTGCTGCCTAATAAAAGACAGCTGAAGTGGGTGGGTCCTTAAGCTCAATTCGTTCACGTATTGCTGCGTGCTCATTGCCATAGACAGCAACAGACTCGTGTTCTGCGGCACCTGCCTACAGGAAGATGCCATGTCAGAATCCCAGCTTGATTCACACATTTCACTTTCCATCTCTAAGCCACCAGGAGTTTGGGAGCCCTACAGAGAGACACTGTGAATAATCACTCTCCTTCCATTTCATACTCACATTATCCCATCGAGGAGTTAGCATTTACTCAGAGCTCCTGGAGAGGGAGCCACTTATGCAAACTCTCACGGCGTTAACACTCAACTGAGATTCCCTACAATTACCTGCAAATATTTGGCTACAAATAAACCGTTCAAATCATGTGCCCTCATTCACAAGGCATTTTAAGAATCAAAAAGATGTGCTTATTATTCAAGATCTCATCCTTGAAATTAAAGAATGCATTATCTGAATCTACATTGTGTATATGAATCTACATTGCAGCCTCTTAAAAGCATTAAAATAGCAAATACTTGTTCTAATAGAGTTTAAGTATGCCAAAATAACAAGCTTGAAAGTTTCCAAAAATGAATTAATATGCACTGCTGGACACTTCATCAGCCCTAGAAATTTTCATTTTAGTACTAAATTACATACAACAGTCTCCTTAGTAATCTTGGCTACTGTGGGTCTTACTGGTACCCTCCTAATTTCATCAGTCTTATATGGGTCAGACCAATCAATCAATTGATCAATTATTTATATCCCCTTTATATTTATATAAATTTATATAAAATTTTATGTAAATTTACATAAATTTTATATAAATTTGTATAAATTTATATCCCCTTTATATTTATATAAAATTTATACAAATTTATATTTATTCTTTGCTAAGAATTTTTCCAATTATTAGTAAAAATTTTAGACTAATTTGAAGTATAATACCTTTCTTAAAAACTGGAAAAATGAAAATGACCTTTTACTGATGTCAAAATTAAGATAGGAACTGACATGTTAAGTGTGTTTTTTATAAATTATGAACACTGTAAAACTAATACGAGTATACAACTTTATGGATTACTAAACTATTTCACATAAGTTAATTACTTAATAAAATCTTTAATTCAGTGACTCTTCTCATCTAACTTCTTTCTAACATGCTTTAAAAATTTTCACATCCTTTTCTATTCTCTCACATTGAAATACTAAGCTGAGGTAGTTATATACATATACACACAAACATATACTTGGAAGTGTATACTTGAAGTATTTACATAAATAAATATGTAAATATTTACAAGAATATATCTTTCTTGACTATATTTTTCATTCTAAAGAAATATTTATCTATCTATTTAAAGGTAAAGGCATACTTTAAGGGAAGCTAGAACAGAAGTTATGTAGAAATGCACATCATAAAAGGCCTACACCTATGAAAGGCAGTCTTCAAATTTAATTCTACATTTCTTAATAGTAAAGAAAATATAAACCAGCTTTATATTACTGTAGAAGAAGCCGAAACTCATAAATACTGACTTGGATAAGAGATATAAACCCAAGCTACAAAAATTAAAGGAACTCATAAGAATATCATCTTTTAAAGATAACAGTATAGCATAAGAAGATCACAGAAAAGAACTATGAAATGTTTACCAAACATAATAGTGAACAATATATGCTTATAGGTTTGTATAAATGAGTGAACATGTAGTCTTGGACACTTCATCAACCCTAGACATTGCTACACATTCTTATTTTCACAGGAGTTAAAGATCTTAATGTAAAAATATTATATTAAAAGTAGCAGTGAGAAGCAATCAAAACCAGAGTTTTGATGAGAATCTTTGGGAAAAAAAGATGCTCATTCTTTTAAAGTACAATTTTGGTGTAACTTTTTTTCTATTTTGGACATCTCTCTCACAATTTAAAATTCAGAAATGCTGTGACCCCAAAATTTAACTTCTAAAATTTGTCATGCAGCTATACATACACATCTACATGAACTATATATTTATAAGCTTATGACAGCATTGTTCCTATAACCAAAATAGAAAGTCAACTTAAAAGTACTTTAATTGCGGAGAACTTAAAGAAATGATAATTCGTTTAGACAATGATAAAACGGATACAACGAAGCCATAAAGGATTGTGCCCTCGAGCACACACACACGCCTAATTATCCCCCCATACATAAAATATTTCCTTCCTTCTTTCCTTCCTTCCTTCCTTCTTCACATTTTTATTGGAGTATAAATGCTTTACAGTGTTGTGTTAGTTTCTGCTGTACAACAAAGTGAATTCGCTATATGTCACCATATATCTCCATATCCCCTCCCTCTTGCGTCTCCCTCCCACCCTCCCTATCCCACCCCTCTAGGTCGTCACAAAGCACGGAGCTGATCTCCCTGTGCTGTGCAGCTGCTTCCCACTAGCCATCTGTTTTACACTTGGTAGTGTATATATGTCCATGCTACTCTCTCACTTCATTCCAGCTTCCCCTTCCCCACCTGTATCCTCAAGTCCATTCTCTACGTCTGCGTCTTTATTCCTTGCCCTGTCACTAGGTTCATCAGTACTGCTTTTATAAATTCCATGTATATGCATTAGCAAACGGTACTTGTTTTTCTCTTTCTGACTTACTACACTCTTGCTGTTCACAAAAAAGAATGTGTCTTGGCAACTGTGTTCTCTCTCCATACGTGTGTGTGATGTGTATAAATAACACGAATTCACATCACTGCTGACACACATGCACGCACAGATATAATTTTGGAAGACGCAAAAAACTTAAATAGTCAAAGTCATTTGTCAAAGTCATGTGTCCTGAGTCAGTGCTGTGGACATTTTGTTCTACGAGGCTCTGGAAAACCATTTTATTTATAAACTGACCAGAGTTTGAGTTACTGAACCATGTGACTGAATTTTTTATCTTCTTCCTCTTTTCTGCTGTCATCACTCATCAAAAACATCTGAAACACAGCTTTGAAGAAAGCAAGAAGCCAATCTCATGATAAAGCTTTATTGCAGTGAATGATATCATACATGGAGTGAGGGCCATTTTTAGACACACTTCCTTTAAAATGTTTTGCTGTTTGTTTTCATTTTTATAAAAAAAAAGTAATAAAAATCTTAGAGTTAGAAAACAAACATATATAAAGTAAAAGATGGAACTTCTTAAAAATCAACTGCACCCCAACAATACTGCCCATAGATTCCTAATTATGTGTCCAGATTTTGCAGGTAGGTCCTCCTGAACATACAGACGAAGACAGCCCATTTAAAGAAACTTATGCACTTATATACTTATATGTAAGGATAGAAAAATACATGTATTACTCATATATAAGCTATAATCCCTTACATCTGTTTATCCAGAAGACCAGCTCAAACCATTTTGCTTAAAATATTTTGTTTTACTTTCAGATCTTCCCCAAAACAGCTAGAAAAACAGAAACCAGCCCTGTGAATTTCTATCGACCCTGGAACATTTTTATAACTTGGTTGATTTTCCTTTATTCAATGTCTGTGAAGAGCCAGTTCACTAATGAGTGCATTTTCCGATACCAGAATAAGTGAATTTTTTGTTTGTACATAATCCAAAGACAGTAAATGTGTTGAGTTTAATTTATGAAGATGAAATATGTAAGCTGCCTTCATTCAGTGACTTCAGCTGAGACTATAAAATAATGTGATTCTTCGTATTTAATGAACACATAAGTGACGCTGTCCCTAAAGTAATGGATGGGCAGCTACGCAAACATCTCCAGGGGCTGCCAACGTGCAAACCTCTTCATCACCGGGAAACCACCACCTGTTTTTAAAGTTTTAATTCTAATTTAGCACAAGTGATTATTTGGAAAGAATCAGAGGTAGTGTTTGCCTTTACTTACTGTAAATAAGACTGTAAAGGAAGGAAAGGCCAATGTAACAACTGTATCCTATTTCTCCATCTGAATTTTATAATCACTATGGAGATGAGCTTGGCCAGATGCTTTACTGGATGTACAACAGGTGTTTAATATATGCTTGTACTTGATACATGACTTAGGAATGGTTAGCAACCAGTCATCACCATACATCTTTTCTCCTTGCAAGCTTACTATAAAATAATTTTAGATGGAGTCTATCAGGACTCTAGCCTTCATCAAAATACTGAATTTTATTTTATAATGAAGGCAAAAGACACTATGCCAAGAAAACTGCAACAATAACTACTCAGCGTTTCATCGGATTGGACTATAGGATGTAATCAAGGTTTCTCTTTTTATCTTATCTCAGTGTTTCTTTATGCGCCACATACATCAGCACGAGAATACAGGCTGTCACAACAGAAATCCCAGTCACCTGTGGTTAAACCGAAGGAGAATTTCAGCTGCAAAGACATGGCGTCCAATTTTAGGTAATGCAAAGATTGACTGAAGCAGCTGCACAGTAATCATGCAGTTAAAGAAAGAACCATCATATCATGTATTAATGCAATTCTGAAGGAGAATCTCATGGTTGTCAGGTAAAGATGATTCAAAATACGAATAGTTTCTCCAACTATAACCCAATCTTACCTCTACCATGTGTGATCTCTGTTATATCAAGCAACGAATTTGTATGATGATGACACCAATATCTACAAACGGACGGGTAAATAAGGTAACATTATGAAAAAACTACCAAACTTCTTGTATTCATCATTGAGCACTTCACTGATGTGACTTACCTACAAGGAATGTTGAGATACATACACATGTATACCTCAACACTGTGTATATAATATCTATATGATATATTGCGTATGTGAGATACATCGTGTATATGGTATAGGTATAACTTCCTCTAATATGAGGTGAAAATTGTAAGTGAAATAAGTAAAGACAAGCATGATGAGAGATGGAGGGAAGAAAATATTCTACCTTTTAGAATCTCATATTGCTTCATGGAGTACGTAATGCAGGTGGCGGCCCTCAAAGACGGATAATGTTTGGATAAATAATATGGGAGAAAACTACCCAAGCAAAGCATATACACAGCAAAGCACTATTCTTGCATCCTGTTGCAGACAAGTTTACTCAGCAGTGAAAAGAGAGAACAATAAGAGCCCACCTCTTAAGGACTCTGTAAAAATTAAATCAGATAGTTACCATGAAATGCCGAGTGTGCAGTACAATGAAGGCTACCTGCAAACATGGATAATAATCATAGCATTTTTGTTACTGTTTTGCCCTTGATAATAACGGGAAGTCAGGTTTACTCTGAACATAGGTACAGGAAAGGAAATAATGAGGTAAACCTGATGTGAAAATGTTTACCTAATTTCCCCTGATGTGGCGAAGACAGCCCCATTCCAGATCATCACAGATGCTGATGACCACCCCCGCCCCCCGTCTTTCAGGTGTACGCACATGACCAGCCTGGAGGTCCCCGGTCTGGCCAAGGTAACTACTGTCCGCTCCAGGTCAAGGGTATCTGGTCCTTTGTGTCCATTCCTCAGCTCCCACTGAGGCACTAACCTACCATCCGTGAATCTGGAGTAACCGTCCTCCTGACCCTGATGGAAATGACTGAATTCTAGTGAATCAGATACAATTTGATTCTAAAATGCTGACAGCGGGGCTGATGAAATAAGTGAAGCAGTGTGTTCTGTGAATGAAGACCAGGTTCGAGATTGGCAAGGGCTCCAAGGGAGGTTATTTTGAGAGAGCATTTCAAGATGTCGGTTTCTGCAAGTTGGATAATCCAAAACTTGTGTATATGTTTTGAAGATAGTAAAGGAGGGCTTCCCTGGTGGTGCAGTGGTTGAGAGTCCGCCCGCCGATGCAGGGGACACGGGTTCGTGCCCCGGTCCGGGAAGATCCCCCATGCCGCGGAGCGGCTGGGCCCGGGAGCCATGGCCGCTGAGCCTGCGCGTCCGGAGCCTGTGCTCCGCAATGGGAGAGGCCACAGCAGTGAGAGGTCCGCGTACCACAAAAAAAAAAAATAATAATAATAATGAAGACGGTAAAGGAGAGATATTTATTACCTTTAAACAGTTTAAGCTATTCTATTGAATAAATGATTAATTTATCAACCTATAAAATATCTGTCATAATTCTATGGCAGTAAAGTGACGCTAGTTCCTTTTCTTGCATCTGATTCTCAGGTGTTAAAATTAAAGTCTGCAGGCACATGGAACTCAATGTCTATTTATGCATTACACAGAAATGCATGTTTAACATGTTACTGCTGTGAACTATGACAGAGAAAACAGATGACTGGATAGCAGATATATTATCTTAAGGCTGGGCAGTGGTGCTGGAGAAAAAGAATATGACCCCTCTTCTTTTATATTCAGAATCCTGGTGAAACCACTTCTTCATCGTTTGAGTACGATTTTTCACTGGTTCACTTTCTAGTCCTGTGTTTTATGTATCATATATATATTACCTATGGCATTCTTTTAGTCCTATTTGCCTCATTAAATCACACATTTCCTCTCCACTTGAGAACTGTCTCAAGTCTTTTCCATCAGACTGCATTTTTTGAAGAGCTGAACAATTCTCTCCTTCTTGGATAACATTTCCCTAACACTATACTATTACTGTACCAAATAACACTTTCAAAATTTATACTCTCCAGTGAGTTCCTTAAGAAAGCCAAAGTCTTTGCTTTAAAGTCAATTTTATACTTCATTGGGTTTGTTTTCATGTGGGTAGCTTACATGAGATAAGGAGATTTCAGTGAATTGAAATAATATGCGGGTGTTGAAGTTCCTCACTAAAGAATCGCACGATCACAGTCGAGCCAGGCACAGGATGTATCTGCAGAATTTCAGGTTATCGAAGCCGCTACAGAATATTTCCTTGTCATTTTCCTACAACTGGGAAGGAACTTTTATTTGGGGACGTAACACTGTGTCTATGTATCCAATAGTAGAGTGTCCTGAGAATCCACACCAATAAACCATGCAAATGTGTCCAAAATAGTTGACTGATATCAGAAAGTTTACTTGATTGCCTACTTTCAGTTATTAACATCTTTAGCCCAGGAGCACTCTCCAGCTAGGGTAGGAAACCCAGAGGGAAGAGAGAAAGTGGGAGAAGGAGACAACATGGGCTTCCCAGCTGGAGAGCAGCAAGACAACAGAGAGAAAACATGTTTGGGTGTCAAGGCAGATGAGAGTAGGTAAAACGTCACCTCCTCCTTCCTGGAGGTGTCCTTACACTACAGAAGCTCTCAGGAACATCACACAGCCAGAGAAAGGAGGTGGAAGGGCCCCACCAGGCTGATGGGCACAGACACTACTGTAGAAAGCACAATGTTTTTTTTTAAGTTATATTTATTGTACATCTGAGTTTTGGACTGGGATGCATGCCTCCAAAAAGAGACATAATAAGAAACAAGAAGTTAGTTGTTGTTTTCTTTTAACAAACATCTAGTTTTAGGATACCTTCAGAACAAGAAATAGCAAGACAGCGGTCCTAAGGGGGAAGCAGGAGATAAGTGAGAGACAGGAAGGAATTACAGAGGCAGCAAAGCAAACACCTCCAGTTTCAAGTCTGGGGCCCTGACCATAGTTACAACAACATGGGAAAAGATATTCTTACTTTAAATGTACAATTAAAAATAGAATATTCAAGACAAATAGCATTTTAATCAATCAATGATTCCATATTGGTTCCCAATTCTTGTGGACAAGGGAAAACACACACATACAAGGTAAGGTTCTTGCTCCCAGACAGTACCTCAGTAGCAGGTGAGAGAGGAGTGATACAAACAGAAGTTGGGGGCAATGTGAGATAATTATTATAATGGAGGAATAGTCAAAATGCCAGAAAGTTAAAAGAAAATCCTTTCAACTTCTTGAGTCATTGGGACAGGAATCAGGGAATAGGTGGGCTTTGATCTGGACCCACTGGGGATGAATAGAATTATATTATTCAGAGATGGTAAATAAAATTCTTAAATCTGAGATGTAAGCATTCCTTGGGGATGCTCTAATCCAAATCCCTCCCTTTGCAGATAAGAAAAGAGAATAACACTACAAATACCAGTGCTCTGTCAACAGAAAATGCTTTCCCATAATACTTTGTACTTTACTAAGCTCATTTCAAGGAACGGCTTACTAAAAAGGAAGGAATGTTTTCTAAATTCTCCTGTGACCTCCTGTTTGAGAAACGACACCCACGGTTAATGGAATCAAATTTAAAACTCCACATTAAGATTCAGGAACCTATCCTGAAGTTATGCATGAATCTTAAGAGTTGAGAAAGGAGAAAAAAAGAACAAAATACAACTGAGAAAACACAGCATTTCTAAGATTTGGGTGATCAATGTAAAAAGCAGATGAGCAGAGAATACTTGACAGATAATATACCATTTTATTATCATGGATTGGTTTGATTTTTTATGGAAATGAAGACAATTATTAAACTCGCAATATTATCTTAAAGACAAATGAAATAGTAAAAGAAAGTACTTTGGAAATCTGGCAGGAACATGTGATCAAGTTGTTTAAAAAGGAATTAAGTATTTCTTCACGATGTTTCCTGATACATCACCCCCAAGCTGAGTTGTCCAAGGGAACATTTTCCCCCTTCCTTACTGTCAATCTCTAAGACTTGTGTCATCTTAAGATCAGCATATAACATCTGTCTTTAAACTTCTGTTCACCCTAAAGTGAAACACTCAGAATTTAATATAAGTATTTAATATAACATTTCCAAATATAGTTTACAAAAAGGGAGTACATTTTGTTCACCAACCTAGGAGGTTTTCAGTAGAAAGCATTCCACAGTGCCTGAACTAACAGGTAGCAGAATTTGCCACTGGTATACTTTTCCGCTTTCAGTAACTCTATGTACCCTGATCTAGATTGGAGAAAATGTTCACTTTGGAATGATTTTCCATTAACTAACCGTCCAGACAACAGCACATAGGGATTTCATTCAATTAAAAAAAAAAATTCAGACTTGCATATAATTCTACTTATGATATTCTAATCATGCAAACATTTTCTTAAGATCTGGCATCTTCCTTTTCATGTATTCTGTAATTTAAAGTCCTAGTATCATTCAACTAACAGATGTAATGATTAGTAAAAGAATAATTTATCCATCATCCTTTGATATTTGGAGTCTACCTCCCACTAATATTGACTTCTGACTTGTCCTCTGAATGTGAAAAAGGGTATATACCTTTCTTGACATTCATAAAGCTCATTTCATCTTCACAGTGCCTTTGAATCGTTCTCATCAGTGACATACTGACAACCCTGTTTAAGAGCTTTAAATGTTGTCATCCACAAATGACAGAAGGGTTATAAACCCAACATTAGGAGGATGCAAAGGATAATTTCTCTGTCTTCTTTCTGATAGGTCTCCAACTTTCATATTTACCCAGTAAACACACACATGCATACATATCCCATCTATATAATTTAAAACTCACTGATAAATCACTGGTTTTCTTTTTTCTCCTCTGGATCCTAGGCTGTAAATAGATTTTAGTCAATATTAATTATTAATTGTGTACATTTAGTCTAATTTATGGTTCTTGCCTGAAAGAGCTGCAGTGAAGATACCGCAAACTTCTTTTTCAAGAGGGTAAATCCTCTTCTACAAGGATTTGCAAAAAAGAAAAGAATGACACAAGTAATGAAGTCTACTCAGACCCTATAAATAGTTGCAATAGCAATCATTCAAAAGTATGTTCTACGATACAGTTTTATTCCATTTCATCAGATTGATT